>NC_054468.1:203084665-203697243 GCF_017639515.1 Carcharodon carcharias | reverse complement strand
GTGCGTAGGGCGTGTGTGTGTGTAGGTCGTGTGTGTGTCTTTGGGCGTGTGTGTGTGTGTGTTTAGGGCGTGTGTGTGTTTACGTAGGGCATGTTTGTGTGTGTGTAGGGCGTGTGTGTGTTTTGGGCATTTGTGTGTTTGTGTGTAGGGCATGTGTGTGTGTGTAGGGTGTGTGTGTGTGTGTAGGGCGTGTGTGAGTGTAGGGCATGTGTGTGTTTGTGTGTAGGGTGTGTGTGTGTGTGTGTAGGGCATGGGTGTGTGTGTGTGTGTGTAGGGCGTGTGTGTGTGTGTAGGGTGTGTGTGTGTGTTAGTAGGATGTGTGTGTGTGTTTGTGTGAGCAGGGCGTGTGTGTGTGTGTGTGTCTGTGTAGGGCCTGTGTGTGTGTGTGTGCATAGGGTGTGTGTGCGTGTGTGTGTAGGGCGTGTGTGTGTGTGTGTATAGGGTGTGTTTGTGTGTGTAGGGCATGTGTGTATGTGTGTAGGGCATGTGTGTGTGTGTGTAGGGCGTGTGTGTGTGTGTGTAGGGCGTGTGTGTGTGTGTATAGGGCATGTGTGTGTGTGTAGGGCATGTGTGTGTGTGTGTGTGTGTGTAGGGCGTGTGTGTGTGTGTGTAGGGCGTGTGTGTGTGAGTAGGTAGCGCGTGTGTGTGTGTAGGGCGTGTGTGTGTGTGTGTATAGGGTGTGAGAGTGTGTGTGTGTGTATAGGGCGTGTGTGTGTGTGTGTGTGTGTGTGTGTGTTGGGCGTGTGTGTGTGTGTGTATAGGGC
This sequence comes from Carcharodon carcharias, assembly GCF_017639515.1. Classification (NCBI taxonomy): domain Eukaryota; kingdom Metazoa; phylum Chordata; class Chondrichthyes; order Lamniformes; family Lamnidae; genus Carcharodon; species Carcharodon carcharias. The sequence goes on along the minus strand of NC_054468.1, from coordinate 203,696,479 downwards.
GTGTGTGTGTGTGTGTAGGGCATGTGTGTGTGTGTGTGTGTGTGTAGGGCGTGTTTGTGTGTGTGTGTGTAGGGCATGTGTGTGTGTGTGTTGGTGTGTGTGTGTGTAGGGCATGTGTGTGTGTTTGTGTGTGTGTGTAGGGCGTGTGTGTGTGTGTAGAGCATGTGTGTGTGTTTAGGGCGTGTGTGTGTGTGTGTAGGGCATGTGTGTGAGTGTGTATAGGGTGTGTGTGTGTGTGTGTGTGTATAGGGCGTGTGTGTGTGTGTGTGTGTAGGGCATGTGTGTTTGTAGGGCATGTGTGTGTGTTTGTGTGTGTGTGGGGCGTATTTGTGTGTGTAGGGCGTGTGTGTATGTAGGGCATGTGTATGTGTGGGCTTGTGTATGTGTGTGTGTGTAGGGTGTGTGTGTGTGTGTAGGGCGTATGTGTGTGTGTGTGTAGGGCGTGTGTGTGTGTGTGTGTGTATAGCGCATGTGTGTGTGTGTAGGGCGTGTGTGTGTGTGTGTAGAGCATGTTTGTGTGTGTGTGTGTGTGTGTAGGGCGTGTGTGTGTGTGTGTTGGGCGTGTGTGTGTGTGTGGGGTGTGTGTGTGTGTGTATGTAGGGCATGTGTGTGTGTGTGTGTGTGTGTGTGTGTAGGGCATGTGTGTGTGTGTAGCGCATGTGTGTGTATGTGTAGGGTGTGTGTGTGTGTGTAGGGAGAGTGTGTGTGTGTGTGTGTGTGTGTAGGGCATGTGTGTGTATGTGTAGGGCGTGTGTGTGTGTGTGTGTAGGGAGTGTGTGTGTGTGTGTGTGTGTGTAGGGCATTTGTGTGTGTGTGTAGGGAGTGTGTGTGTGTGTAGGGCGTGTGTGTGTGTGTGTGTAGGGAGTGTGTGTGTGTGTGTGTGTGTGTAGGGAGTGTGTGTGTGTGTGTGTTTGTGTAGGCCATGTGTGTGTGTGTGTGTAGGGCGTGTGTGTGAGTGTAGGGAGTGTGTGTGTGTGTGTGTAGGGCATGTGTGTGTGTGTAGGGCATGTGTGTGTGTGTGTAGGGCATGTGTGTGTTTGTGTAGGGAGTGTGTGTGTGCATGTGTGTAGGGCATGTGTGTGTGTGTAGAGCGTGTGTGTGTGTGTGTGTGTGTGTGTGGGCGTGTATGTGTGTGGGCGTGTGTGTGTGGGCGTGTATGTGTGTGTGTGTGGGTGCGTATGTGTGTGTGTGTGGGCGTGTGTGTGGCTGGACGTGTATGTGTGTGTGTGTGGGGGCGTGTATGTGGGTGCGTGTGGGCGTGTTGGTGTGGACATGTTTGGTGTGTGTCTGGCGTGTGTGTGTGGGCAGGGCGTGTGTGCGCGGGGGCGTGGGGGTGTGCGAGTTCCTTCACCTCCGTCGCATCTGTTCCGATGATGCTACCTTCAAAAACAGTTCCTCTGACATGTCCTCCTTCTTCCTTAACCGAGGTTTTCCACCCACGGTCGTTGACAGGGCCCTCAACAGTGTCCGGCCCATCTCCTGTGCATCCGCCCTCACGCCTTCTCCTCCCTCCCAGAAACATGATAGGGTCCCCCTTGTCCTCACTTATCACCCCACCAGCCTCCGCATTCAAAGGGTCATCCTCCGCCATTTCCACCAACTCCGGCATGATGCAACCACCAAACACATGACCTGGAGAAGGATGAGAGCTCATCAGATGATGAAGATCCAGAGGCCCAGGAACCTCAGGAGGCTGCTGAGGGTCAGTATGTGCACAATCACGCCATGGAGGATGAAAGGCGTGGGATACGGGCCTGTGATACGTTAATTTCTGACAGGTTTCAGGATGAGTAAAGTCAAATGAGGGAATATGGCCACATCTGTCCGAGCCCTCAATGCTATTTTCTTTCATCCCAGGGGATGGCCACCCACTTGCAGTGAGAACGATTCACACTTGCGTGTTCTGACCTCATGAGTTGCCAGGCCATGAGCTTTGCTTTGGTTGGTGAGGCCCTGTGAGTGAGCTCACTCTGGGAAATGAGAGTCCACTTAAGAACAAGAGCGATGTGAGAGAAGACTTGAAGCCTTCGCCACCAACTAATGATGCAAACACTGCTGCTACTGAGATGTGGACATGCCTAGGGTTCTGCTCCTCCAGTCTTTTCTTCTGCCACTACCACTGAAGAGACACACATACTGCTAAATTATCAGTGCTGATGACTTTCCCTCAATGGCGTTCTTTGCGGAAGACAGTTCTTACATTGCACACTACAAATGAAGATTTAAACACATCTCCTGACGTCACACGTGGGTGTAGAGATTAGTTCAACTGAGAGTGAAATCACAGGAATGTGAATCTTACAGTAGGACATTATCAGAGTGGGAGGAAGGCTAAATGTTGGAATAAGAGGATTCCAAAGTACAAAATTACAATGCCTTCAGTTGCCAAGAACATTCACATAACCGTCAAATGTATTCACAAAAGTGCAATGCATTTACATGTCTAGCAGACCTATGACCCAAAAGTGACATCAATTTTTCTTAATTTTCCTGACTCTGTCGCTACGCCTGGGTGCAGCCCTGACATCTGCAGCAGTGGTGGAGGCAGCCTGCTGACTGCTACGTCCTGATGACCTTGGTGGATGTCCTCTGGTGGTCCGTGGCCTGGAGGGCCCTGGTTTGATAAGGGTCACTTGCTCAGGGGGTGAATCACCCTCAGCAGCCTGAGAAGCTGAAATGGATGGGGGGTCACAGGCAGAGGGGGCTCTGAGCGGCTGCACACCCTTGGAGCATCCTGAGAGGAGGCTCCCCGGGGTGTCCAGCTGATGCTTATCCTCCCTGCGGGTGGCCAAGGGCCCCGCCCTGACTCCTGCAGGAGATAGTGCACCTGGAGAGAGGTCCAGGTGCTTCGGTTCTACATCCTGATGGTGCCACCCAGGGTGTGTGGCCATGGAGTGCAGGGCCATGGAGTGCAGGGCCGAGCACAAATCCGGCAAGAACTTCTGGACCAAGGTCTCCATGGTGGTTGCCAGCCTTCTCGTGGTGACCTTGAGGCACTCCCATGTCGGAGCCACAACATCAGGCAGAATGCAGACAGACTCCTCCATCGTTCACTCTAGTCTGCTGAGTGACTGCCAAATCTCTGCCTGATGTTCTGCCACCATTGCATCTCCAGCATTGAATAGGCGACCACCTCCAGAGGCTCATCATCTGACTCGGACCAAGTGGGCAGTTGGTCTCCAGCAGCCCTCCAAGTTCCAGAGACCTGGGTTGCCCCTGATTCTGACTGCTGCCGGGACGTGTCATTTATGTGCTCCCCAGAAAGTAAGCCTGAGCCTAATCCACAGCTGTGCCCCACCGACATGTGTGTCTCTGGGCTGGTGGAGGGTGTGTGTGAGCACCGTCACAGTTCTTCCAGAGCTTCCTCTTCGGATGAGGTCCAGGGGCTCACACTGGTGCTGGACTGGCTTGGGGGCCTTGATCTACTGGTGCCTAGAAAATAGAAAAGAGACTTTCAGTTAATGAACATGAGCTAGATAAGACTGCATGTAACTCATTGTGATTGTCAGGACTTGATGATGTAATGGAGCTGTAATCTGTTGCTGGGAGAAGCCGATCTCCCCTTCCCCACAGGAGTGATCCCTGCCCTCCACAGCCAGCTCAGCTGCAGCCTCCTCGAATTCACTGAGGGTGAGGATGTTGGATGTCCCTCCTCTGATCTGCACACTTTCGCGTCTGTTGTGTGCCAGCTTGGCCTGTATGAAGAAGAAAGAAAGGCATATGATGAGAAGGGACAGAGCAGAGGTTGGGTGAGATGCATGTTCCCTGTGTGTGGTGACCCTCCCCAGAAGGGCCAGAGGATGGGGTGTGAGCAACATGATAGATGGGATGGTGGCGATGTGAATGTCTCGGTGAGAGAATGAGTGTTGATATTTTAATGGTTGCATGAAAGCCCTGAAGAGAGCAGCCGTTTGAGTGCAGATGCCACAATGAGAGTTTGATATTGGAGGGAGTTGCAGGATGATTTACCCTGACAGAGCGGATGAGGTCATTCATCCTCTTTCTGCACTGGGTGGTGTTTTGGGCACAGGTGCTAGCCACACTGACCTGCTCCGCTAGAGTGTCCCAGGCCAGAGAGGTAAGGCTGCTATCTTCCTGCAGCTGTCTGTGGGATAGAGCACATGCCGTTGATCCTTGACCCCTCTGCCCAAGGCCTGGAGGGTCTAGTGGGTAAAGCAGGGTGCAGACTTCATCCTCAGTTTCTCTACCTTTCTGTTATCAATTGAAAACATCTCTGGTGGGCTGGAGAGATTGAGATTGTGTGTTGGATGGACATTTAAATATGGCGCTCAGACCTTTGAACCTGCCAGCTGATGGAGGGCGGACGAATCAGCTCCTGACCCTCCAGGTGATTCAGAGCGAAACATGCCTCTGCATAATTAATGATCTTCCAAATGCAGAATCGAGAGCGAGCTTCCGCCATTATGGACAGCGGGCTGGGTGCTGCCAAAACTGCACTTAGTTTCATATTGGGAGAATGCGTGCGTGTTTGTGAGCGTGTGTCTATATGAGTGTTTGTGTATGTGAGAGTTTGTGTGTGTGTGTTTGTGCATGTGAGAGTGAGTCTGTGTGTGTGTTTGTGAGCGTGTGTCTATAGGAGTGTTTGTGTGTGTTTTTGTGCATGTGAGAGTGAGTTTGTGTGTGTGTTTGTGAGCGGGTGTCTATAAGAGTGTTTGTGTATGTGTGTGTGTGTTTGTGCATGTGAGAGTGCGTTTGTGTGTGTTTGTGAGCATGTGTCTATATGAGTGTGTGTGTTTGTGCATGTGAGAGTAAGTTTGTTTGTGTATGTGTGAATTATCATGTGTGTCCAATCAGGTTTCCACCCTGCCACAGTACCGAAACAGCTTATAAAAGTCGCAAATGACATCCTAAGTGGCTGTGACAAAGGCAAACTATCCCTCCTCATCCTTCTTGACCTGTCTGCAGCCTTTGACAAGGGTGACCACACCATTCTCCTCCAACACCTCTCCCCTGTCAGCCAGCTGGGTGCAACTGCTCTCACCAGGTTCCATTCTCATAACTTGCAATGGGTTCCCTTCCTGATCCCTACCATTACATCTGATGTTGACCAAGGGTCGATCCTTGGTCCCCCTTCTATTTCTCATCTAGGTGCAGCCACTTGGTGACATCATCCAAAGGCACAGCGCACTTTTCACATGTATGCTGATGAGATCTAGCTCTACCTCACCACCACTTCTCTCTACTCCTCCACAGTTGCTAAATTATCATGCTGCTTATCTGACATCCAGTACTGGGTGAGCTGAAATTCACCAAAATTAAATAATGGGAAGAATGAAGCCATTGTTTTAGCTACACAAAACTATGTTCCCTACCTGGTGTCATGTTTGAACCTGGGATGAGCTTCTGACCTCAGACTCATGCGAAAATTAAGACCACCTATTCCCACCTCTGTAACATCGCTGGACATGGGCCCAGCTCAGCTCCCTATTGCTGAAACCCTCATCCATGCCTTTATTGCCTCTGGATTCAACTATTCCAATGCATTCCTGGCTGGTCTCCCACATACTATGCTCCATAAACTCAAAATCATCCAAAACTCTGCTCCCTGGGTCTTAAATTGCAGCGAGTCCTGTTCCCCTTCACTCGCTGACCTACATTGGCTCTCGGTCAAACGTTTTGATTTTAAAGTTCCCATCCCTTGGGCAGAGTTTTACATCCTGTGGGAGGGCGCACGCCTGACCTGATTGGGCATAAAATCAAGCGAGAAGATGGTGAACGAGTGTCCTGATGTTGTCGCGCACACGTGCGACATTTTGCTCAGCGGGTGCACGCAAAAGTTGGAAGCACGCCTGCCAACTATTAAGAGGTCAATTAAGCCCATTAACGGCGCAATGGTCTCCGATCTTTTGTGGCCCGTTACGCTTAGTGGACGGGCGAGTCGGCCAGGCAGACTTTACATTTTCCATCAAACCTCATCCAAGGGCGGGATGAAATTTGCCTTATGAAATAAAATTAAAATGAATATCTGGGGACAGCATTTTTATGAGTATAGTTTCATGTGCTTGAGTGTGATGCATGGACATTTTTTTGCAGCTTTTTAAACCTTTATTTTATCATGCTGCAGCTCCCTGAGGCAGCTGTCTGCCTTCAGGGAGCTCTCTCGCAGCGCTCACCCATGCCCGCGGTGACGTCATCGTCCATCCTCTTCTCGCCCCCACCCCGGCAGCGCTGAGCTTCTCAGTGCCATTACTAGCCAGCCAACATGAAATTGCAGTCGGGGGCCAATCGTAGTTGGCAGTCCTTTTCCTGACTATTCCCAGGCCCGCCTATAGCGCCTGCCTACCAAAGGTAAAATCAGGCCCTTGTTTTCAAATCTGTCCATGGCCTCTCCCCTCCCTATCTCTGTAATCGTTTCCAGCCCAACAACCCTCTGAGATATCTGTACTCCTCCAATCCTGGCCTCTTGCCACCAGCATTGGTGTGACATTTCATTACATTAGGGGCACTAAATATAAGATCTTGTTATATTGTCACAGCATGTGTATTATCACCTTCTGTGGGTATTATTAGTGTCTGTGTACCTGTGAACTGTCACTATGTAACTGTGTTATCACTTTGTGAGTGCATTTTCACTCTGTGTATATTATCACTGTATACACGCCATCACTAGGATCTGATTAGCTCAGTTGGTTAGATGGCTAGTGTGTGGTTCAGAATAATGCTAACAGCACAGATTCAATTCCCATTCTGGCTGAGGTAGAATTGGGAGCTGTGACCTTACCCTGTACCAAAGAGTGAAAGGCAATGGCAAAACACCATTGACAAAAACCCCTGAGAAAATTGCTCCAGATGAAGCATCAGCATGTTTGTGTTTTATCACTGTGTCAGTATTATTACTGTGTGTGTCTCTTATCACCACGGGTCTGTTATCACTATGTGCTTACTGTGTGTGTATTATCACTGTGTATGCATTATTACTTGGCTGAATTTAATGCTGGTGGCAGTGGGTCAGATGGTGGTTCATAAAGCCAGTGTGGAGCGGGGCAATACCACTGTGGCAATTTCTGAGAGCTCCAATTGTGTGTCCATCAGACAAAGAACTGCCTGGTCTTAGGGCTCCCGAAAAGGGAAAAATAAAGGACTTTAATTCTATCTTTCATTGCTTCCTGCAACTCACACTCGATCACATAGCACCCAGCTCAAGGACTGATCAAGTGCAGTCTTCTCCAACACAAGCAGCCCATCAAAGGAAGAAGGCTATGGATGACGTCTAACAAGACAGCAAGCAATGAAGGGATGACTAACAGCAATAAATCTAACATTTATTGATTGGCATTACAGTCAAAGCCTGAACATGTTGAAAGTCCAAACACCTGGGAACTCCAAGTTTTGTCTAGCTGCTCTTAATGCGCTTATGCTGTCTCCTATGAGGTGCCACTTTATGTTTGCAGCTGATCTGGAGGCAGGCTGCTAATCGGGCTGCCTCTTGGCCTGGGATGTCCTTAGCAGCTGTCGTCTGGCTGTCTATGCCTGGAGGAGTCCAACAAGCAGATGCAGGACCTTCCTCTGTTGTTGCAGCTATTGGAGGCACTGGGGTCACTGGCAGAGAGGCTGAGAAGCCACTGTCCACTGTTGGAGCACCTGAGAGGAGCTGCATATGCAGAAAGTAGCCGCGTCTCCTTCCTTTCAAAGCAAACTTGTACTTCCCTGCTTATCTGAGAAGGACAACGACCTGGTGGAGACTTCAGGTGCCTTGCTCCCCCTCTTGTCTTGCCACTGTTACAGTGAGCCCATGGCCATTGTGATCTATACAGGTCTTTTTGCACTCCTGGCATCCACTGGCTAGTCTGCTGGATCTTGCTCTCCATAACGGCCAGCAACCTCTCTATAGAGGAAGCCCTGTGTGCACACACCTGAGACATGACAGCACTCATGGCCCTGATGGATTTCTTCATTGTCCAGACATGGATGCACATAGCCTCTGGCATCTCCTCCAGCCCATACCTCTCGCTGCTACTGCTGCAGTTGCCATGTTTTGCCGATGACTCCAGAGGCCTGTCATCAGCTTGGGGCTCAGCATGGGCCTGACGGATGGGCCCTGACACCTCAAGATCCACGTTCTTCAGGATTACTGAGAACTGCATGTGAGAACGTAAACATTGAGGGGTTAACGGCTTCCCATTTCCTCATCCCAAGTTTGCCTGGTGTGGAGTTCCACGTTACTATTAGTAGACACAAGGGCATTATGCTTCATGTGTAGCCCAGGTGCACCCTTGTGCCTCTGCAGTTGTTCAGTCAATTTCCTGTGGATAACTCTCCTGTTTGACCATCAGCAATCGATTGGCCACCCTGAAACCCAGCAAGTTCCAGAGCCTCCTTTTCTGACAGGGTCAGGTTTTACAGGCCAGAAACCCTGCTATCAGTTTTGGTTCTCTCTTTAGTGTTGTGAGCTCATTTCTCCTGCAAGCAAAAGGAGAAACATTTTTAATTTCCTCACAGAAACAACTACGATGCTGATATTGATAGCAGCCCTTTGGTCTACGATGGGGGTTTGCAAATTCCTGCTTCATGTGGTCACTTTTGGGAGACCTTGTCGGGGTCAGCGAGGACAGACAGCTACCTCTCGCTGAGATGCAGCCATTCATCTGATAGGAATTGTCTCCTGAACCCCTTTCCACTGACTGGATGGTCATGTCCTTCCCACCAAGCGCATCCTCTCACAAGGCCCAAGGAGGAAGACGGTATGGAGAAGCACCTTGATGGAGCGAAGGAGGTCTTTGACACATATGCAGCACTGAACCCAAGTTTTAAGATGGGGTGGGGGGTGTGGTGGGGTGATCCCCACAGCTGCTGACATCCTCTGCAATTGCCACCCTGGTTTGCTTGGTTTTGGTGGGGCAATATCTTCTTACTACCCCTTGAGAAGAGGACTTCCCGCCTTGCCTTTGCAGTTGAGGGGAGAATCAGCATGGAGACATCGCTAAACCCTGGGGCCACCCAGTGGCTTCCTTCAACTATGATCGCCATAGGTTCCCGTTCAGTTTCTTGGGCATCAACTATAGTCAGGCAGCAGGAAGGGTCCTGAGGTCAGTCAGACAGTAGGAGCTGCATACTGGCCAGTCAGCAGGTACTTCTTCAAACCAGGCAGCAAAGGATGCAGAGCTGGGAGCCCTTCACCTGCTGTGGAATCATCTGATCTGCCACTGACACTCTCCTCTCGCCTGTGCTTCTTAATTGATCAGGCCTTGCACCTCACCTAAGTTAATTGGCCAGCCACTGGATGTCCAAAAGAAATAGTTTTATCGCGGCGTGTCCGTATTATCGCAGTGTGTCAGTATTATCGTGGTGTGTTGGTATTATCGCGGTGTGTCAGTATTATCGCGGTGTGTCGGTATTATCGCGGTGTGTCAGTATTATCGCGGTGTGTCGGTATTATCACGGTGTGTCAGTATTATCGCGGTGTGTCGGTATTATCGCGGTGTGTCGGTATTATCGCGGTGTGTCAGTATTATCGTGGTGTGTCGGTATTATCGCGGTGTGTCGGTATTATCGCGGTGTGTCAGTATTATCGCGGTGTGTCGGTATTATCGCAGTGTGTTCTTATCACAGCGTGTGTATTATCAGTGCTGTGTAGTATCACCGTGCATGTATTTTTGCTGTTTGTGTATTGTCATTGTGTGCATTTGTTAAGATTGTTTGTGTTTATTATCATGGTGTGTATATTGCTACTGTGGGTTATCATTTGTGTCTGTGTATATCACCGTGTGGGTATTGTCGCTGTGTGTGTATATTGCCACTGTGAGCGTGTTATGATTTGTGCCTGTGTATATCACTGTGTGTATTGTCGCTGCATATGTGTATTGTCATTGTGTGCATGTACTATTGCTGTGTGCATGTATTATTGCTGTGTGCACGTGATATCGTTGTGTTTGCAGTTCGGGCCATAATTTATACAGAGATATATGAAGGTGTAATTAAAATATCAAACTCTCCCAATGTTACAGTGGGCAAATGCACCACTGTGGTGCTGATCTATATAGATTCGCTAAGCCCTAGTTCCAACAATGGCCTGTATTATAGTAGCTAATCTCAGACAGAGTTGTACTAGAGGTGCTTTAATTTTTCTCAGTGCACTGAATTTGAAAGAGGAACAAATGAGCCAGAATAGTGGCAATTGCTCACTTTCCAGTGACCCCCAACAGAACATGCTCTCATGTGGAAATGAGTTGCCAAAGAGATCAGGCTTGGCTGTGATACCTCTCATCCCCTGATTCTGATCACTAGCTAAGAAAGGTGTGAATGACTTGCATTTATATAGCACCTATTACAACCTCAGGGCATTCCAAAGAGTTTTACGGACAATTAAGTACTTTTGAAGCATAGTCACTCTTTTAGTGTGGGAAATAAGGCTGCTCATTTGCACATGGCAAGCTCCCGTCAAATAGCAATGACCGGACAACCTCTTTTATTAAATGAAAGCAGAAGATGCTGGAAATACTCAGCAAGTCTGACAGCATCTGCAGAGAATGAAATAGAGGCAGAGATTTTCCGGCCCTGTTGTGGTGGGACCCACCGCGGGAGATTCGGCTGCCTAGCCAAACGTCCACTGGCTTTCGGCGGGACCAGATGATCCTGGCAGCGGGCAGGGCCAGAAAATCCCTCCCAGAGTGAACTTTGTGGGTTAATGAGTTTTTGTCAGCGACCTGAAATGTTAACTTTGTTTCTCTCTCCACAAATGTTAATAGCCAGAATTTTCATGTCGGCAAGCAGGGGGCCGGGGCCTGCACGCCGACGCATAAAATGACAAAATGACGCGCGGTGACTTCAGGCAAGTGTCCCGACGTCATTGCACGCCATTGCAATATTTTAGTGGGCAGGTGCACGATGATCTCTGATGCGCACCCGCCATTAACTAATGGACCACTTAAGGCCCTTGAGGCACCAATTGAGGGCAATTTTTTGGGGCCCGTGTGATCTTCAAGCCAGCACACAGGCGCAACGGTCAGGTGGGTAGGCCACACTTTTATAAACCTCATCCACGGACGGCATAAGAAGGGTGAGTGGGGTCGCGATTGCTATTTGTCAGACACTTAATGCTTAAAGTTACTGCTACTTGCCTGTGTGAGCAGGAATACTTCAAAACTCTTCACAGCTGCTTGGACGGGAGAAACAGGCTTCAGGTCAGGACTCTGGAGTAAACATCGTTCTTGGGGCCTTGCTGGTTTCAGAAAGCCTTCCCTTAGCCTGGGACTGGGAGTTGTGCTCTCCACTGGAGGCAGCTCTTCTGAGGAGGAAGGGAGGGCCATACGGGGGAGGAGGCCAGGAGTCCACATTCAGCCTCCAGAGGAGCCACATTTGGGAGGCAAGGTGCAGGCACAAGGGGCACAGGGCCAACAGGAAGTCCAAGGCAGGAGGGGCTGCAAAAGGTGCCACTGTCCTCCCAGGCTTTACAGGCAGCGAAGCAGCTACCTCAATATGTCTGAGGTGCAATGCTGAAGGAGGCTCCGACTGTCAAGGGAAACAGTGACCTCCATTTGTCAAATGATAGGCCCTGAGCACTGCGCCTACTGTATGGGAGGGCACCACATGCCAATGGCGTTGAAGGTCACAGCTGCCCTCAACTTCTATGCCTCAGGCTCTTTCCAGGCATCAGTGGATGATCTTTGTGGAGTCTCCCAGTTCGCTGTCCACACTTGTGTCAAGCAGGTGACAGATGCTCTATTCAGGCATGCATTGACTTTCATCCACTACCCCTGGGATGAGGCTAGCCAGACAGAGCAAGCCAGAGGCTTCGCGACCATTGCTGGCTTCCCCCGCGTCCAGGGTACAATAGACTGTACACATGTGGCCATCAAGTCGCCAGCAGGTGAGCCCGGTGCCTTTGTCAACAGGAAGGGCTTCCACTCCATGAACGTGCAGATAGTGTGTGATCACAGGATGCTGATTCTACAAGTCTGTGCAAGGTACCCAGGCAGCTCCCACGATGCCTACATCCTCAGACACTCCCAGGTGCTGGGGTTCTTCAGTGCTCTGGCTCGGCTGAATGGATGGCAGCTGGGTGACAAGGGCTATCCCCTCAGAAGGTGGCTCATGATGTCTCTCCGCATCCAAGAACAGAAGCTGAGCAGCGGTACAATAGGAGCCACGCCTCCACAAGGGCTGTGGTGGAGAGAGCCATTGGTCATCTCAAGATGCGCTTCTGATGCCTGGACCACTCAGGGGGCTCACTCCAGTGCCTCCCAGATCTTGTGTCACTGATAGTAGTTGCATGCTGCACTCTCCACAATCTGGCACTGGAAAGGGGAAATGCAGTGGATGATGAAGATGTTGGCTGCACACGATGACTCCAGCAGTGATTCCGAGGACGAGCACACACAGGGAAATGCTGAGGGGGTAGATGCTGACCCGGGCATACTCCAGGGAGGCAGGGGCACCCAGCAGGCTTTAATCCAAAGAACCTTCAGCTAGTACACCACAGATGGACCTTCAACACACACCAGGTCTGCAGGCTCCATACTTGATACCTGAGAGCAACACCTGCCTGGTTAGGAACATTAACTATGTGCCTTGTCAATAAAGCTCAATGACAAACAAGTCACTTATAACATCATGGGTTCCTGTACACCTGCAGAACTAAGGAAACACCTTGAGCCATGCTCACATATCAAAATTTAATGAATTAACAAAATGAAGCAGAAAATAAAATGAATTCAACGGTGTAACACATCACACCGAGTGGTCATCAACTAATAGTGGGGCAATGTAAAACTACCAGTGTGAAGCCCATGGTGTGTCTTACGTTTACGTTTCTGGGTGCTGCATCTGAGACAGCCTGCTGATTCTGCTGTTCTGTTGGCCTCGATGACCTTGGCGGTCGTCCTCTGGCTCATGAAGCCTGTGCTGGCCCTGCTTGGGAGGAAGTGCCCAGATCCATGGCTGACATCTCCCCAGTCACAACAGCCTCATCAGATCCCATGGTCACTGGCAGAGGGGTGGAGGAGTTACTACCCTCATCCGGAGTGCCCTGAGAGGAGCCTACAGAGATGACAGGCAGCTCTTGCAACAACGTGTGCTCGCTTCAGACCTCCCTGCTCACTATTGATGGATGGGCACCGAGCTGGAATATTTGGTGCCCAATCCATCTCCCATACTGGCACTGACCAGTTGAGGTCAATGCTGCTGTGAGGGCTTGCTGGTCCGAGCGGATCCCCAGGAAGCCCTGATTGTTCTCCTAGAGGAGCCTCTCCATGAGAGTCGCCACTCTCTCCATGGAGGAAACATGGCGCTCAGCCATGAGGCTCATTGCATCGGTGATGCCCCGTGTGGACTCCTCCAGCACGGGCATCATGCCACGCATTGCCTCATGTATCTTCACCAGATCCTCCCGCAGACCCTACTGGACCTCCAGCATCTGCTGCTTCTTGGATGACTCCAGAGGCACATCATCAGCCACCAACCAAGCTTGTGCCTGGTCCTCAGCAGTCCTTCGACTGCCGGTGCAATGGGCACTCTTTTTCTCTGCCCGCGCCTCAAGTGAATGTGAGGTGTCCTCACCGCTGTGCCCCGGGACACGAACCGACAATCTTATCACCACCGAGGTGCTAGTATCTGTGCTGGTGCCTGCCTGGCTGAGATGGTGCGACGCTGGTGATTCTATTTGTTCAGGGCCCTCAGGGTTGAGAGGTGGCCCCTCTGCCTCCTCCTCCCGGCACTGCTCCGGTGATGCTGAAAGGAAGAACAAGGACATTTGATTAGTTCAAGTGGAGACAATGTCAATGTGCATCCCCGTCCCCTGGATCAGTATGTGGTCATCCTTCCGTAATCACTGGTCAGCCGTACACCTCTGCTGTGTATGCACGTGGCTTTAACTGATTATCAAACACTGATGTTTCAATCACTGAACATTGAACAATGGGATGGCTGCTGGGACACACATGGTGACCTCAGTGCACAGCGATCTCACCTCCCCGGCACCCCAGCCTCACCGCCACCGGTGGACCTGGGCACATGGCTCCTTTCCAATTCCATCACCTCCTGCTCATATCTGGTGATTATGGCCAACCGGGCCTGGCCTTCACCAGTCCGCATCCGCCCGGTGGTGTTGTGTGCAATCTTCTCCTGAAAAGGAGGGAGGAGCATTGATTAGTCCGCCCTGTACCTGGATTCCCATCGCATCCCTGCCACCCCAGCCAGAGGGGGACATTGCAGGACTCCAGTGATTTGTCACCCTGCAGCTGCCGCACACTCACACAAAGAAGCCAAGGCTGACCCCTCCCTTGCCCACATTCTGCCTCCATCACATTTGCCACCACACGATCTAACCTTGCAGAGCAAGGACGCACAAGCACATGGAACGCCAAGGGCAGCAGATGGATGGGTGCCCCATCACCTGGAAGCTCCCCTCCCAGCCTGTCAGCAGCCCGACTTTGTCATGTTTTGCAGTTCCAGCACTGCGCCTGGATGCAGATCCTTGAGGTAGCCCCCAAAACAGCACTCTGGGTGTCAGCCTAATACATGCTGCGGGTGCAGAACCCATCTGAGCACAACCCTCTCAGGGTGAACTAGGCATGGGCAATTTCTGCTGGCACACCCAGAGAGGGACACATGCCGTGAATGATTCAATGCTATAACTGCACTCAGAGTTGGGGGGTGGGGGCGGGAGGCAGGGGGGGAAAGCCTACCTGCTGTGTTAAGTGGCCTCTGCCAACATGGTACTCACCCTTCTCGAGCGCAAGAAATCATTGAAATGCTTGTGGCACTGGACCCAAGCGCACCGCACCACGTCATGGGAGCTGACTATGTCCACCACCTTGTCCCAGGCACGTTTGGTCAGGTTGGGGGGGGGGACCTCCTGCTTCCGTCCCTAGGAGCGAGGACCTTCCACTGTGATGCCACCTCCTCTAGGAGGGCAGCTAGGCACTCGTCAGAAAAGCAAGGGGCACAATGCCCAGCTGCCCTATCCTCCTGCCTGGCCTGCTCACCAGCAGTGCCCTAGGAAGCCCTTCTGTTGGCCATGATGCACAGCCTTTGCCCATGGCTGCCTGCGCACTATTTGAGCAGGCCGCCAGGTCGTCATGGACCCGGTGGTCATGGCATTCCCGCCACCTTCCCGCCCACTCTTGCTATCCTCGGGAGCCGCGCCTCACGCTGGGCGGGCCTTAATTATCTCACCCACGTAAAATGGCGGCGTGGCCTCCCGCACCCACTCCTGAATGGCCCACCCAATGGGGAGAAAATTCTCCCCAATGTGTGGAACTGTGTAAATTCTCTCTGCACAGATGCTGCCAGACCTGCTGAGTATTTCCAACGTCTTGTGTTTTTATTTCAGATTTCTAGCATCTTCAATATTTTACTTTTATAATCAGTTTTATGAAGTAGGTTGAGAGATTCTTAGTTGTAGTTTTAGGGTTGTAAGGGATAATTCGTGGGATTGTGTAAATAGCACAGCCCATAATGATGATGTAAGAGACACATGACCAAGAGTCGAGAGGGAGAATATTCATAGCTTCAGCAGAGTAACACCGAGTCACGTATATCTGTAATATTGTTCAGTTATATAGAATAAACCTATTATTGTTTAGACGTACCAATGTCTCAGCAATTAATCCTCAGCCAGTCCATCCAATAGACAACATGGTGGCAGCAGTGATGGACCCCAAGAGCCTGAAAATTCAGCTTTAAAGAAGATTGCAAGTCTGACCTGTAAACGTGGTATCAAAATTGAAGAACTCGGTAAGGCATAGTTGAAGAACTCCAAAGCTGCTCCACAGACAAGGTAGAGGCAGGAAAGCAACTGTTCAAATCATTCAGGGCTGCACCACAGCACGTGATGGTCTGTGAAGAAAATCCGCATCCAGCGATTCTCGACTTCGAGTTAGAGAACCAAGCAAAGATTGTGGAACCGATGAGCAATACTTAAAAAAGAGTAAACAAAAACTTCACTTTAATGGCAATCCAGGCAGGCAGCACCGAGCAAACTAGATCCCTAACAAGTGCAGGTTACGATAAATGTTACAGTCCGGGTTCAAGGTTGGCGCCATTACACATGGTAACCACGAGGCAGTACAAACAACAAAAAAAAACACAAACGGTTGTAAAAACTCGGTGTTCTAGAGGAAGGGAGTGAAGAGAATATTGCAATAACTTCAAGCAAAGAGTTTTTAAAGGCTTTGGAGAGCTTAAGAAATAAATACCCAGTTTAGCTGAGGATCTGCCAGGGAGAGACAGTGACCGCAGTGGATCTCAAAAGAGATGGGGAAGCTTCAAATACTGGAAAGAAAATTTAAAATTTCAGGTAAACCTCCTAAAAGCTTAGGGAATCTATGGATTCTAAATTTATACTCCCTGAGAGGTTTGGACATATGGAAGGACCAAATCAAACTCCAAACTGGGCACTTTTGAGAAAAAGATTCTTGAGGTTCTGACATGCTTCAGGGTTGGACAATAAGCCTGAAGTTGAACAAGTCAACACATTACTGTACTCCATAGGAACAGTAGCAGTAATTGCAATAAAAGGCATCAGTGAGATCACTGATAAACTTGAAGAAGTTTTAAAAGATTTTGATAACTATTTCAACCTGAGGAGCAATAAGATTCTAGAAAGGGCCAAATTCAACAAAAGCGTCCAGAAACCACATGAACCAGTAGACGCTTTTATTAATGACCTTTCCGGGCTGGCTGAAGGATGAAATATGGACACCTATAAACAGAACTAATGCGAGATTGCATTGTAGTTGGTGTTACCAATGGCGCCCTATCAGACTTATTGCAATCTAAGGAAGATCTAACCTTAAAGAAAGCAATACAGCTGGTGAGGCAAACAGAGGTGCGTAAATAGAACAGGGCAATACTAAGTGGTGAAGAAAAATCTTGGCTCAGGAAACCTCCAGTGACTATACATTCCTTAAGCATGGGCAATGTAAAAGAAGCATCAGAAAAGAAGGTACAATTTGAAGGGAGAGAAAATAAAACTGTGCCAGTGCTGTAGCAATGAAAAGATCCATAGCCACGAACAGCGTACTGCAAACTCTGTACAATGCTTTCTCTGTAGAAGAATTGGCCATTTTTGGAAGTTGTGCTGAAATAAAACTTCTAACTCTACAGGTGTCAAAGTAAAGATCTACTTGCACAAGGATACTAATGAAATTGAATAATTTCCGCTAAAAGAGGAACAAAATTATTTCCTCGGTGAGATCAATGGTCCCAGTCTGCATTCTGGAACGCAGATATATATATATATATATACATATATGTATATGTATATGTATGTATGTATGTATGGCAACAGACATATCACCAACTATAAACTGGATACTGGAGCAGGTGTAATGGTTTTATCAGACAAAGAACCGTGGGTACCCATACAATGACCGGGATTTTCCATGCCCGCCGCAATGAGGCATGAGCAGACAATATGGCAAGATCGGTTTCATGACGGCATGAAACTAATTTGTGATTGTCCGCTCAGCCCGCTAATGGCGGGCCACTTTTCCCAAATGAGAGCCCGCTAGCCACAGATATGGTGTGTTTCCTGGGAATGCATGAGAAATGTGCCGGGTTTGGAGCGATCCAGCATGAAAACCCGCCATCACGGCCGGCAGGTAAAATGTTGTTTTACCCGCCCGCTACTGCACCTAGTGCAAATCTGGGACAATTCCGCCCAATGTCTGCAGCCAACAAAAATCCAGCTGTGTCCAGGAGGGATCGGATTACAAGTCAAGGGAACATTACAGGCTATACTCCAAAGTTGACATCAGAAACATTGCATGTTCTACAGAATCAAGAAATCTCGATTCTAAGTTGAAAAGCCTGTATAGACCTTAGTCTTATCAGGAAAGTGGAAGCCGTAAATCAACAAGCATCCAAGGGGACTTCAAAGATGAATCTCTGACACTAGCCAACTGTAATGGAGATCAGGATTGCGACTTTATCACTGATTTTTTGACATTTCTCACAGAAATTGACAATCCAGCCATTTTGCAGAAAGATGTCCAGGAGGGGTTGAGTGGCCTCACTCATGCCGAATGCACAGTCAACCAATCAGACCAGAAAAAAACATGAGAATGAGAACAATCATTCATCACTCTGTAGTCCTGCTTCAAAAGTGGAAGATGAAATCTGGTGATGGAATACTCTGTTCAAATATCACATTCATCTGAAAGTGGTGACATTTTAGAAAGTACATCTGCACCTATCCTTCATCAAAAATGGTCATCAAGGATGCTACCAGGGAAACAAGTCCAAAACTAGACATGGAACCAAGCTGTGCAATGTCTGCTTTTTCTACATGGAAAGAAAGTAACCTTACTGATAAACCAGGTCTGCTGGATTTTGAGGGGAACAAAGACATTGATCGGGTGGATTCCTCACAGCTTCCCATCCTAGGACTATCCTAAAGCTCAAGAATGAGAGACTACAGAGAGTCATCACTCTAGAAGTAGGGAAGGACAGAAAGAAAACAAACACAGAAAGACAATGAACTCAAGAGGCAAGGATAGGGAACATGAGCGCAAAGAGAGGGATAAATCTGCAAAATCCAGTGAAGAGAGGGGGACAAGTGATCAAGAAATATATAACAGCAAAAAGAGAAAGAAAAAGATCAAGTCCAGGTCCAAAAATTGAACCAAGGCAAAGAAGAAGTAATAGTCCTGAGAGATGACACTTCAGAAGGTACTAAACCAAAAAACCAGAGGAATGTTATTTCTATTCCTCAAAGTCGACCACCAGTCATATATTTACAAGAACCAGTTGCTGAGTCAGAGATTGATAAAGAACCAGATATTACAACTCTCAATGAAGACCAGCCAAGTCAAGGAAAAGAAGTTCAAAGAGAGACTACTGATCTTCCAAGTCTGACAAGGATATGATTAGGCAAGTTTTGAAGCCTTCTGACAGATTGACTCTGTGAAGTAAGAGACTTGGGGAGATGGGGTAGTATGTAAATAGGAATGTAAAATAAATATATGGACAAAGACTTGGGGGGAGAGGAAGTATTAGGATTGTAAGGGTTAGTTTGCAGAATTATGCAAACAGCGCCACCCATAATCATGATGTAAGAGACATATGATCAAGAGGGAGAATGTTCCTAACTTTAGCAGAATAACATCCAGTCATGTATATTGGTATATAGTTTAATTATATCTAATAAACATGTTATTGTTTAGACATACTGTTGTCTCAGCAATCATTCCTCAACCAGTCCAACTCACTGTAATCCCAGAGGATCATAGGCTGTTCTCTCATTAGAGAGAAATGGCTGGTGGTAAGTTTAACCTGAGGGTCACCACACCTCAGGCGAGGGGCAAGGTTGAGAAGGCGGGGCCTTCATGGATGACCTCAGCCAATACAGGAATTGAACTTGCACTGTTGGTATCACTCTGCATCATAAGCCAGCTGCCCAGCCAACTGAGCCAACCAACCCCCTCAACCAGTCCAACCAACATACAGTAGTATTGACACTACATCAGGGAGAATTCTGTTGCTTTTCATTGAAAAGTGCCACCTGAGAGGGAAAATGAGGCCTCAGTTTAACATGTAATCCAAAAGACAGCACTTCTGGCAGTGCAGCTCTCCCTTAGTATGCACTAGAGTCTCAGCCTAGATTTTGTGCTCAAGTTTCTGGAGTGGGAGTTGAATCTACAACTTTCTGACTCGGAGGCAGATACGCTAACACTGACTGTTCACTGTGCAGGTTGTCATATGAAGAATGGCCACTTGGGTAAGCTTTCGGGGCAACTGCAACCAGCGAGCTAGACCCCAGTATTACCCAACATCTTCAGGAGATGATAGAATATTAGATAAACTGTTATCTTTTTGGCTGCCAAATCATAAGCAACCAAGTCAGCTCAGATCGATAAGGTATTAGATACATGAGGTCTCTTATTCTCATGTTCTGTAGTAACCATATTGGGCCAGATTTTACTCTCAAAATAATGGTGTGGCTAATGGGGCTCACTGTTATTTAGGCTCAAATGACACCGCAACTTCAGCTGAGGGCAGATGTGCTGTTAAATGCAGATAAGCAAAAGTTTATGTCGGAGTTGCGCCACTCTGCCATTTGCCTGCGAAAATGACATCTTGTTGTTTGCCTCATCATTGAAGTGCATTGAATGGTGCGAATTTCTATTTGCACAGTTGATATGAACTAAACTTGCTACAGCAAGTTAACTCTTGTCATTTAAAGTATAAGTACCCTTTTAATGTAATGATAGGTGTTATTTACTGTCAATCAACCACACTGGCATGGAAAATTAACAAATTTAGAGTCTCATTTCTTTCAGTGTCATTGGTTTGAGATTTTAAAAATGTCCAATTTTAAATTTTCTTCTGGATTTGTTGTTTTAGTCTCTTTTTTTCTCCTTCTTAACACAATCTTTCTCTTATTCTCTATTTCTTATTCTTGAGATTGAATTCATCCACTTTAATTTATACTACCTGTCTGTCCATGCATCATTAATTTCACAATTTTTCAATCTGATGGATTACTTATTTTCTTCATACATGTTTTCTTGCCTTGTTCATTCAAGTTCCCGGTGCCCAGTTTACTTTGTTGGGATGTTATTAGCTCCCACTTACAGCAACTTGTCATGCAAACAATTTAAAAACCTAAACATGCGAGGGCAAGCCTAACTCATGGCAGCTACCATTAAATACTGTGCTGCAAGAAAATTTGGCCCATTGCTTTGCAGTGAGCGGCAGAAGGCATTCAGTTCTATTTTCACTCTAGATCTGTATTGCTATCCGTCTACTGCCTTTGTGAGAAAAGAGAGGACACAATTGGCCTGGGAGTCTGCATGATTAGTTTTCTATCCATGTACTGGGAAGTTTGCTCATTGTGGATTTCATGCAGAGGTGAAATAAACTGAAAAGGTTATTAATATTAATAGCAGAATTTAATCAACATTCAAAATGTTATTTAAACATTTGTAAGATAGAGAAACAAATCATTTCTGCTGTGCTCATGGCTTGAATATTTGCCTGTCTATTGTTTATTTGAATTTGAAATAATTTGAATAATTTTGCAATGATTTAATTCATTAGGATCTGGCTTTATTGTCAAACCCTTTATTCTTCAAAGTTATGTTATCAAAGAAAAGCCAATTTAATTGGCAAAGAATACAGTTTATGGCTGCCCTGATAAATTGCACATAAAGGCTATTACTAAGGCTTTTGAAATCAACTAGCCTGATTCTCTGTTTGTAGATTAGTGGAAGAGATTAGAAGGTATTATAAATCCAAATGGAACTGACTGATTTCAAGAAACAATTAGAACAAAAAGCGAATAGTTGCAGCCCAAAATCTCAACCATAATTCCAACTGTATTTCCAACTAGATTGTGTTGAAAAGAGTTTGATTTTAAAAAGTTGCACACTATTTCAGGATGTCTTATTTTCTTAAAGCACAGATTGGTAAAATGTGATTTATTATTTCATTTAGAGTATCTTAATTGGCTGAAATTATTTATTGAGAGAATGTTTCAGATGAAAAGCTCTTCTGTTGTTCTGGCTGTAATATTAAATAATCATCTGTTGTTTTCCTAACTTTCATTTTCATTTGCCTCCCCTCAGTTTTCCCCTCTCTTTTCAAGGCACTGTTCCTTGCTGATATTTGATTCTATGGGTAGGATTCTTCCAATGAAAGGAAATCCTACTGCCAGGCTCAAATTTAGGTCATATGGCTGCACGGACGAGTGGTGGGTCATCCTCTGGGGTTTTCAGCCAATTAATGTCCAGCAGGCAGGGGAGCCAGCCAATAACAGGTGGTATGTGGGAGGAAGTTCTGGCATGTCAAAGCAAGGCACACATTGGCCTACATACAGGCTGCACACATTGAGGACAGTGGAAGGGTTAACTGTCAGGAAGATATAATATTTCTCATAAAGTTATTGGAATTTATTGTAAAGCAGAGTAATAGCAGAGTCTGTGTCTATGGGTCTATGTCTGTGCGTGACTTAATTGAATTAAAGGCAGCTAGTCTGAAGGCTTTGATACATGAGAAGATAAGTTAGTTTGGAATGGTAAGTAGGTAGATACAGGGGTAAAGGGAACATTTGTATTTTTAATTAAACCAGACTAAGACTAGATTGATTTCAAAGAAGGGGTGAAATGTGTCACCTAGCCAGGTGAAGTTCAGAAACAGTGGGCTGAATTTTTCTCTTGTCGGGCAGGTGCGTGACCGACCCACACGAGAGTAAATTAGTGTGCGGTGATGTCGGGTGATGTCCTGACTCTATCACGCACTCTCGTGATATTTTGCTCGATGGGCGTGCGTGAGAGGTGGCATCGCGCCTGCCAACAATTAAGCAGTCTATTAAGGCCCTTAATCAATTAATTGATTCAAGTTTTTTGCTGCCTGTCCAACCGTTGGGTTGGCAGATGGGTGAAAAGGCCAAGCGGCCTTTGCATTTTTGTCAAAACCTCATCCACGGGCAGGATGAGGTTTCGATCAGTGATTTAACATGTTCTTGCTCATATGAGAGAGTCACGCGAGGGGACTGTTTTCATTATTTTTATTATTTTTATTTTTACAGTTCAAAATCCTCAGCTCCCTGAGGCAAATCTGTGCCTCAGGAAGATTTCATGGTGCGCACCCGCAAGCATGCACGAATTTCAGCGCTTGTGCTCCTCCTGGGCCCGATCGAGGGTGGCGGTCAGCTTCAGAGCTGCTCCCGGGCTCACCCGCTGTGCCCACCCGACGAGGGCAAAATTCTGCCCAGTCTGTTTATTTTTCTCAAAGATCACTGGTAAAATTGGTACTGTGAGAGATTTTTATCATCAGAGAAGTAAAGTCCAAAGACATAGTAGCCAGGATTTTCCAGTTGTCGGGTTTTCTGGCCATTGCCAGGTAGATACTAGTATTGTAGCTGTACTGAAACAGCTTGGCTAGAGGGCTAGGGGTGCGGCAAGTTTTCAGTATTATTGCCGGAATATTGTCAGGGCTCATAGCCTTTACAGTATCCAGAGCCTTCAGCTGTTTCTTGGTATCACATGGAGTAAATCGAATTGGTCAAAGACTGGCATCTGTGATGCTGGGGACCTCTGGATGAGGCCAAGAAGGATCGTCCACTCAGCACTTCTGGCTGAAGATTGTAGCAAATGCTTCAGAATTATCTCTTGCACTGATGTGCTGAGCTTCCCTATCATTGGGGATGGGGATATTTGTGGTGCCTCCTCCTCCAGTGAGTTGTTTAATTGTCCACCGCCATTCACGACTGGATGTGGCAGGACTGCAGAGCTTAGATCTGATCAGTTATTTCGCATCTCTCCCGCAAATGAGGGACTATGTGAGACCCTCAGAGCAAGATCTCCCCTCTGAGAAGACAGCAACACAATAGTCCAGTGCACCCTCCACCATTGCAGGTACTCTCATGGCAGGGGGCTTTGGTGCACAGTTAGAAAGAGTGGCACCAGCTGGCGAACACAGCACTGACTCACACAAGCAGATAATGGAGGCAGTGATAGCTTCAGCCACTCCCCATCAGCGGATTGAGGATAGGCTCTGCGATGCTCAGCTTCCCACAGATGGCAAGTCTCCGAAATCATCAACAAAGTGGCGGCTGTTGGAACAGCAGTGTGAAATGGGTGGAAGTCTGTCAGGGTTCCCAGAGGCTGTTCGGTCCCATGTGCATACAATGGAGGAGGCCATCCATGCCATCAGTGGCATCATGTTTCTGGCCTGTAAGCCCATGGCCTCTTCCATTGAGAGAGTTGAGACATTTATGGAGAGCCACAAGCAATATATCACCCAGTGGATGCTGAAGGTGCACAGTGACCTTCACAATGTGGCCCCACCCATGGGCTGTGTTGAGTGACGGGTAGGTGCAATTGCCTTGTGATGCCTGGATCGTTGCCAGATAGTCACCCACTCCTGGTAAGCACCGAAGAGCAGATGGGCCTTGAGAAGGTGGAGGAGAGGATGCAGGCAGCGTATCAGGGCTCCTTTCAAGGCGCTTCTTGTGATGATGGCAGATCCTCAGCTCCTTTAACAGTGATACAAATGATGCCTGCAGTCCCGATGACAGAGGACAGCCGATAGCCCCGCAGGTGGTCCTCCCCAATGTACCAGGCTCCTCTGAGGACATAGAATGTCCGCCATGATCACCGCCAGGAGAAAAGGCCTCCACATCAACTGCAAAAACCAGGAGATGACAATGTAGGAGCACCCAGAACCCGGTAAATCCACCTGGTAGCACTTGGCGCCTCACTAAGTGATCATTTTTGCTGCTGACTCTCCCACGGAAAATTTAAAATCCACTTCAAAATTACTGTCAATTGGCTGCCCAGCCTGTCACTATCACAGAATCCTTATTAATCAAGATCTGTCTAAACTCATCCATCCTGCTATCCTGGTGTCTGACCTCTGTTGCAAATTTGCTTGGAAAGCTTCGCTATATTAAAGGTGCTATGTAAGTCCAAACTATCGTCAATGTTGTTGCACTAAAATCAAACAATGGAGGCAAGCTGCAGTCTCTCAAAGCTTTCAGTACCTGATAGCTGAGAGTTAACCAGCCAGGGCACTTAAGAGTGGACAACACAGATCCAGTGGAATGTTGCCTATGGAATGGCTTCATGATATTGTTGTTTCTCAGGACAGCATCATATACTTTCTGTCCTCACAGTATGGCACAAATGACATGCAGGAGATGATATCAGGCTGCCCAGGCACAAGCTTCAGAGGAACAGCTAGCATCTGCTCACTACCAGGGCTAAGGTGCAATGAGATGAAGGTCACCTCAGTTCTGGACCTTTTTTGATTATAGAAGGAACAAACAACCTTCCATGATACTGACCCTCATGGGTATACTTATGTTTTACCTAGTTATTTATTCATACCATTTAGACTCACATCAACGTGTAACATTCTCAGAGGGATATTATTTTGAAAGGTTTGTAATTTATGTAAGGAGGGCAAGCATGACAAAGCAATACTGTTAGACAGATGATAAGTGTCAGCTATAGCTCAGTGGTAGCCCTCTCGCCACTGAGTCAGAAAGATGTGTGTTCAAGTTCCATTGTAGGAACTTGAGTAAAAAATTTAGGCTGAGACTCCAATGCAGACTGAGAAAGAGCTGCACAGTCAGGTGTGTTGCCTTTTAGACCATAGGTCTTGCTTGCCCTCTCAGGTGGCAATTTTTAAAGAAGAGCAGAGGAGTTATTCCTACTGAGCTGGCCAGTATTTATCCTTCAAATAACATCATTATACAGATGACAGAAGTAAAATACTTTGGATGCTGTAAATCTGAAATAAAAACAGAAAATGCTCGAAGTTCTCAGCAGGTCTGGCAGCATCTGTATGAAGATGGACGTTACTTTTTAAAATATTTTTGGGAATATGGTGGTGTCCTGTAAAGAAGGCTGTATGTGTGTGTGTGTGTGTGTGTGTGTGTGTGCCCATAATTAATTAAACTGGGGGAAGGGTAGTGTCTGTGGAAACTGAGAGATGAAAGGTAAAAGATAGATGTATGCTTTTGTAATGAGAGGCTATGGTGAAGTTGGAATTACAAGTAAATAGGTTGAGTTTTTAAATTTGCATTAGGTGATAGGTAAGCTGTTAAATTTCAAAGGAAGTTTAAGGAACTTTTGCAACTTATAAAAGTTTCATAAGTAAACAAGGGAGGATTATTAAATTTTATTTGACTTAAAAGTTGAGGCAATAGGAAGATATGACAGATGCTTAAGACAATGGAGTCTAGAATGAAAAAGAAAAAAAATAAGGAGAGAGGTTTAGTTGAGTTGAAGTGGCTGTGTGGGGGAAAGGTCCTGAGACAAGCTCGTGCTGAGAAAAGTTGTGAATTTGAAGCAGCCATCTAGTTTCAAGCCAGAGAAGTCTTTGTTTTCAGAAAGCAGTCTGTTTCTGAGCTTCTTTTGATTTCCACAGCAGAGTGGAAGAGAGTAAGAAGTTATGTGGTATACTTTAATAAAGTAGCAGCAGTTTTTGTCTTGGGTAATATTACTGAATGTTTTAAGGTTAAAAATCTATAAAGGAGTTGTTGCCAAGTAGTTTACTTGTGTATTCTGACCAAATGGGTTCTTTTTTAGGGAAATTTTGTAAGACTGTTTTAACTGTGTAATTTAAACCTTGTGCTTTTTTTTTCTTGTTAATAAATCTTTTAGTTTTAAGATCGTAAAATTGTTACTGGAATTCTATACTTCTGGGATCAGTAATTTTCCCCTTGTTTTCAAAATACAAAAAACAAAGGTTATGATCAGTAAGACAAGTTTCCTCTGTGGTTTGGCTTGCTTAACGAATAATATCGGCTGCGGTTGTAACAAATTTGAGGGCTCTATGCAGGATTTAAAATTCCTTGATTGAATTGGGATTTGTGAATTTAAAGGATATGAGTATGAGGAGAATACTGAACTCAGGAATTTTGTGTTGAGGGATTTTGAAGTGGTTGGACTGTAATATGGTTTTGGCAGTTACTAAGATTTGTCTGAGAATGGAAGCTGTAACTGTGGAGTATTTGAAACCTTTGACTAAAATTCAATTGACAGAGTTAGCAGATGAAGTGCAGGTAGAAATAAAAGCAGAATTTTGTACGGCTGATATGGTGAAAGTACTTACTCAGCATTTAAAGTTAGAGGAGGAGACGCCTGAAACTAGTGTGGCATAGCTGGAGATAGCAAGACTTCAGTTGCAGATGAAGCAGTTTGATATAGAAAGAGATGGGGAAAGGCAGAGACTTGAACTTGAAAAAGAAATGGAACTGAAAAGACTTGAATTGGAAGAAAATGAAAAAGAAAGAGAAATGAAAAAACTGTAAAAAAGGACAGATTACAGGAAATAGAAATTAAAAAGCTTCAAAGGGAAAGAAGGAGCAAGAAAAGGAAAAGAAGAGATTGCAAGACATAGAAATGCAAAATCTTGAACTTCAACTTCAGAGAGAGAAGTTAGCAAGTGCGGAAAGAGAGAAGGAAAGTGATAGAGAGCTTTGGAGAGAGAAAGAAGCCAGACAGTATGAGTGAAACTTAGAAGAAAGGAGGAAAGGAGAGATAGTGATTCAGATGGCGACTTGATTCCTTTGAGGAATTTGAATTTGGTTACTGCCTAAATTTATGGTGGTTGGAGTTGAAAGATATTTTGCCACATTTGAAAAGATAGCTGTAAAATTGAATTGGCCAAGACATGCTTGGACTATAACATTAGTGTTTTTTTTTAGGTACAGCAATGAATGTGTATACTAGCTTATCAGAGGAGCGATCTGCAGACTACGAGGTAGTGAAAAAGGCAATATTAAATGCTTATGAGCTGGTCCTTGAGGCTTATCAGTTAAAGTTTAGGACTGTAAGAAATAAAAAAACAACAACAGAATTACCTGGAAAAATTCAGCAGGTCTGGCAGCATCGGTGGAGAAGAAGAGTTGACGTTTCGAATCCTCATGACCCTTCAACAGAACTAGGTGCATCCAAGGAGAGGGGTGAAATATAAGCTGGTTTAAGGTGGGGGGTGGGGGGTTGGGTTGGGGGAGAGAAGTGAAGGGGGTGGTGTGGTTGTAAGGACAAGCAAGCAGTGATAGGAGCAGATCATCGAAAGATGTCACAGACAAAAAAACAAAAGAACACAGATGTGTTGAAGTTGGTGATATTATCTAAACGAATGTGCTAATTAAGAATGGATGGTAGGGCACTCATGGTATAGCTCTAGTGGGGGTGGGGGGGCATAAAATATTTAAAAATAATGGAAATAGGTGGGAAAAGAAAAATCTATATAAATTATTGGAAAAAACAAAAGGAAGGGGAAAGAAACAGAAAGAGGGTGGGGATGGAGGATGGAGTTCAAGACCTAAAGTTGTTGAATTCAATATTCAGTCCAGAAGGCTGTAAAGTGCCTAGTCGGAAGATGAGGTGTTGTTCCTCCAGTTTGAGTTGGGCTTCACTGGAACAATGCAGCAAGCCAAGGACAGACATGTGGGCAAGAGATCAGGGTGGAGTGTTAAAATGGCAAGCGACAGGGAGGTTTGGGTCATTCTTGCGGACAGACTGCAGGTGTTCTGCAAAGCGGTCGCCCAGTTTACATTTGGTCTCTCCTATGTAGAGGAGACCGCTATGGGAGCAACGAATGCAGTAGACTAAGTTGGGGGAAATGCAAGTGAAATGCTGCTTCACTTGAAAGGAGTGTTTGGGCCCTTGGGCAGTGAGGAGAGAGGAAGTGAAGGGACAGGTGTTACATCTTTTGTGTGGGCATGGGGAGGTGCCATAGGTGCGTGTTGAGGAGTAGGGGGTGATGGAGGAGTGGATCAGGGTGTCCCGGAGGGAACGATCCCTACGGAATGCCGACAGGGGGGTGAAGGGAAGATGTGTTTGGTGGTGGCATCATGCTGGAGTTGGTGGAAATGGCAGAGGATGATCCTTTGAATGCGGAGGCTGGTGGGGTGATAAGTGAGGACAAGGGGAACCCTATCATGTTTCTGGGAGGGAGGAGAAGGTGTGAGGGTGGATGCGTGGGAGATGGGCCGGACACAGTTGAGGACCCTGTCAACGACCCTACCATCCATTCTTAATTAGCACATTCGTTTAGATAATATCACCAACTTCAACACCTGTGACATCTTTTGATGATCTGCTCCTATCACTGCTTGCTTGTCCCTACAACCACACCACCCCCCTCCACTTCTCTCCCCCCACCCAACCACCACCCCCCCACAACCTTAAACCAGCTTATATTTCACCCCTTCCTTGGATTCACCTAGTTCTGTTGAAGAGTCATGAGGACTCAAAACGTCAACTCTTTTCTTCTCTGCCGATGCTGCCAGACCTGCTGAGTTTTTCCAGGTAGTTCTGTTTTTGTTTTGGATTTCCAGCATCTGCAGTTTTTTGTTTTTATCTCTGTAAGAAATAAACCTAATCAGACATGTGCAGAGTTTTCAACAGAAAAAGAAACTCTCTGGGATCAATGGTTTAGGGCACTACAGTTAGACAAGACTTTTGAAAATGTAAGCAAAATTATGATTATGAAAGAATTTAGAAATGGTGTTCCACTAACTACCAAGACATATTTAGATAAAAGACAAAGTAAAAAGATCAGAAAAGCTGCTGTTTTAGCCAATACTTAAGTGTAGGAAAATGATCATATGGTAGTCAGCAAGTGAATTGAAGGTACAGAAAGTCTAGTGATGGTAAAAGTGTTAGTAACAAGGAGCCAGTTGAAGGACACCAGTCTATTAAAGAGGAAAGGTAGAAGGCTAAGGTGAAGGAAGAAAAGTAGTATGTTACCATTGTAACAAGGCTGGACACACAAGATCAAATTGATGGAAGTTAAATGGGAGACTGATTGCAGTGATAGAAAAGAGTTCTGTAAGTAAAAGTGCTGAGGGCTCTGAGACCCAAATGTAAGACTGACCAATAGCCTTTGTGCAGGTGAAAAAGGAAGGGTCAATATTAGCTAGAAAGGTGGAAATGTGTTCACAACCTACCCAAGGAAGTTCTGAAGGGCAAGTTACAGAGATATTTAAAGATTTTATATGCAAAGAGAAATTATATCCATGATCCGAGAAGAGCAGGAAAGACTGTTAAGATCTCAAGAAATATAGGGGCTGGCCAGTCATTAAGGTATAAGATAGTGCCACCTGCTGTCCAGAAGGGTTGTTGCAGGAGAAAGTGTTAGTTAGTGGAATTCATGAAGGGTTCAAGAATATTTTGTTATATAAAGTAAATTTAAAGACTGATTTGAAAACATGAGATTGTTGGAATGGTGGACAAATTGGCCATTGCAGGAGTTCAATTTATTCTAGGGAACAATATAGCTGAATTGCAAGAATTGACTACGCCTACTGTAGTGGAGGAACCTATTGAGATACAATCAACAGAGGTTTTACAGAACAAGTATCCTGGGTCGTTTTCAGATTGTGTGGTGATGAGGTCACAGAGACACAGACTTAAACAAGAAGAGGAAGAATCTAAGAGACAGGGGGAGGATTCTGAACCTCAGTTGATTGGATCAATCTTTAAAAAGATTTCTCAGGAAGAGGAGATTAGAGAGGATAACGTTAAGGTGTTTATTTAATTGAAGTTAGTGGAGTTACAGCCAAAGCAGCCAGAATTAAAGCAGTTATGCTTTGACAGGGAGAATAAACAGGAGATACTGGTAGTGGTAGGTAAGGAGGAGGAAACAGAAATTAAAGATTCTGAAATTGACCTTTCTCTGACTAAGATAAGAGCAAAAAACTGTGGATGCTGGAAATCCAAAACAATTGCGGAGAGGAGCACAGTTAATGTTTCGAGTCCAAATGACCCTTCAACAGAACTAAGTAAAAATAGAAGAGAGGTGAAATATAAGCAGGTTTAATGGGGGTTGGGACAAGTAGAGCTGGAGAGAGGGCCAGTGATAGGTGGAGATTGCCAAAAGATGTCACAAACAAAAGGACAAGGAGGTGTTGAAGGTGGTGATATTATCCAAGGAATGTGCTAATTAAGGGTAGAAAGCAGGACAAGCAAGGTACAGATAGTCCTAGTGGGGGTGGGATGAAGGAATCAAAAAAGGCTAAAAGGTAGAGATAAAACAATGGATAGAAATACATTTTAAAATAATGGAAGTGGGTGGGAAAAGAAAAATCTATATAAATTATTGGAAAAAAAAGGGGGGAATTGGAAAGGGGGTGGGGATGGAGGAGAGAGTTCATGATCTAAAATTGTTGAACTCAATATTCAGTCCGGAAGGCTGTAAAGTGCCTAGTCGGAAGATGAGGTGCTGTTCCTCCAGTTTGTGTTGAGCCTCACTGGAACAATGCAGCACAACTCTCACAACTCTTTCTCAGGTACATCGATAATTACTTCGGTACTGCTTCATGCTCTCATCTGGACCTGGAAAAATTTCTTAATTTTGCTTCCAATTTCCATCCCTCCATCATTTTCATGTGGTCCATCTCTGACACTTCCCTTCCCTTCCTTGACCTCTCTGTCTCAATTTCTGGTGATAGACTGTCCACCAATATCCATTACAAGCCTACCAACTCCCACAGCTACCTTAACTACAGCTCCTCACACCCCGCTTCCTGTAAGAACTCCATCCCATTCCCTCAGTTCCTTCACCTCCGTCACATCTGTTCTGATGATGCCACTTTCAAAAACAGTTCCTACGACATGTCCTCCTTCTTCCGAGGTTTTCCACTGATGGTGGTTGACAGGGCCCTCAACCGTGTCCAGCCCATCTCCCATGCATCCACCCTCACACCTTTTTCTCCCTCCCAGAAACATGATAGTGTCCCCCTTGTCCTCACTTATCACCCCACCTGCCTCCGGATTCAAAGGATCATCCTCCGCCATTTCCGCCAACTCCAGCATGATGCCACGACCAAACACATCTTCCCTTCACACCCCCCTGGTGGCATTCCACAGGGATCATTCCCTCCGGGACACCTTGGTCCACTCCTCCAAAACCCCCTGCACCCCAACCCCCTCCCACGGCACCTTCCCATGCAACTGCAGAAGATGCAACACCTGCCCCTTTACTTCCCCTCGCCTCACTGTCCAAGGGCCTAAACACTCCTTTCAAGTGAAGCAGCACTTCACTTGCACTTACCTCAATTTTGTCTACTGCATTCGTTGCTCCTAATACGGTTTCCTCTATATTGGAGAGACCAAACGCAGACTGGGTGACCGCTTTGCAGAACACCTTCGGTCTGTCCACAAGCATGACCCAGACTTCCCTGTCGCTTGCCAATTCAACACTCCACCCTGCTCTCATGCCCACATGTCCGTGCTTGGCTTGCTGTATTGTTCCAGTGTAGCTCAATGCAAATTGGAGGAACAGCACCTCATCTTCCGACTAGGCACTTTACAGCCTCCCGGACTGAATATTGAGTTCAACAATTTTAGATCATGAACTCTCTCCTCCATCCTCACCCCCTTGCCGATTTACACCCCCCCCCACCCCCCTCCGCCACCTTTTTCGAATAATTTATATAGATTTTTCTTTTCCCACCCACTTTCATTATTTTTAAATGTATTTCTATCCATTGTTTTATCTCTACCTTTTAGCATTTTTTGATTCCTCCACCCCACACCCACTAGGACTATCTATACGTTGCTTGTCCTGCTTTCTACCCTTAATTAGCACATTCCTTGGATAACATCACTACCTTCAACACCTCTTTGTCCTTTTGTCTGTGACATCTTTTAGCAATCTCCACCTATCACTGGCCCTCTATCCAGCTCTACTTGTCCCACCCCCCCATTAAACCAATTTATATTTCACCTCTCTTCTATTTTTACTTAGTTCTGTTGAAGGGTCATTCGGACTCGATGCTGCCAGACCTGCTGAGTTTTTCCAGGTATTTTTGTTTTTGTTCTTCCTCTGATTAAATTGGACAATGAGGAAGTACTTAAGAATCTAAATGTGATATTAAGTTACCTTCCAGAAAACTGTTGAAGTGACTTACAAGACCTGCTATTGTCAGAAATTTGTGGAAATAAACCACGGAAGACAAATTTGGCTTTGCATGATGTTGATGTAGGGGATTCCGTTTCAATAAGGCACACCAATATAGATTCAATCTAGTAAAAATTGGCTCAACTATGTGAAGAAATTGAATTTATGCTTGAAAGTGACATCATGGAACCCAGTCACAGTAATTGGAGCTCACCCATTGTAATGGTGCCAAAACTGGATGGATTGTGTATTGATTACAGCAAAGAAAATGCAGTAACAAAGGCTAATTCATATCCTATTCCACAATTGGAGGATTGTATCAAAAGAGTCGGAAAGTCAGCATTTATCACAAAAAAGGACTTACTGTGATGATATTGGCAAGTACCCTTACTGGAAAAAACAAAAGAGAAATCAGTTTTTGTGACAGCGAATGATTTATATCAAAGTATTGCCCTTTAGTATGAAAAATGCACCAGCAATATTTGAGAAACTAACAAATAAAGCAATGAACGGCTAAGCAATTGCGCTGACTATATTGACGACTTAGTGGTATTCAGTCAAACTTGGGAGGAACATCTATGACATTTAAAGGAACTGTTTGACCAGCTACAGGAAGCCAACTTGGTTGTAAATTTAGCTAAAAGTGAATTTGCAAAAGCAAAAGTTACATATTTAAGTCACACTGTTGGACATGGCCAAGTGGCCCCATGAGATGCAAAAGTAAAAGTTATTGTGGAGTTCCTAGTGCCTACAAAAAAATGGGAAGATTTGAGATTTCTGGGCTTTGTGGATTTTATCAGAATTCGTGCTAAATTTCAGCAGTGTAGTTTTTCCACTGGCTGGATTATTGGAAAAGAACAGGAGATTCCAATGGACACAGGAGTGTCAGGCTGTATTTGACAGCTTGAAAGCTGTACTAACCACTACACCTGCTCTAGCAGCACCTGAATATACAAAGCAGTTTAAAATGACTGTTGATGCCAGTGATATGAATGTTGGTACTGTGCTGCTACAGAAAGATGAACTTGGACTTGAGAAACCAGTGGGGTATTTCTCACAGAAGTTGAATCTGCTTCAGAAGAAATATTCAACAGTAGAAAAAGAGACCTTAAGTTTGGTTTTAGCTTTTCAGCATTTTGAAGTGTATGTTGCAAGCAACTTTTCAGAGACAGTTCTATATACGTACCACAATCCTTTGAAGTTTCTAGAAAAGTTTCGAGATAAGGCCGCCAAACTGTTCTGATGGAGTTTGTTATTGCAACCATTCAATTTACAAATTTTACATGTGGCGAGATGAGAGAATTTAATTGCAGATGCGTTGTCAATAGCTTAAATTCAAAAGGACTTGGGAAATTGAGAATGAACTGGAATGAACTTTATTCCTACAAAAGAATTGTGTATATATTCATAATTGATGCTTGTATACCATAGTGTAATAGTTTTACTGTGTATATATAAGTATAATAAGTAATATGATGCTTGCATTTGTAATGAGAGGCTTTTGTGAAGTTGGAATTGAAGTAAATAGGTTGGGTTTTAAGATTTGCATTAGGTGATAGGTAAGGGCTTGACTTTTCAACCGTTAAATTTCAAAGGGAATTTAAGGGACTTTTACAACTTACAAAGGTTTCATAAGTAAACAAGGGAAGGTTTTATTCAACCTGAAAGTGGATGCAATAAGGAACCATAAAAGATTTTTATATTTTGAATTCACAGAGGTACTTAAGACGATGGAGGCTAGGATGAAATGATAAAAAAGATAATTAAGGAGAGTTTAGTTGAGTTGAGGTGGCTGTGTGGGAGAGAAGTCCTGAGACCAGCTCTGTGCTGAGAAAAGTTGTGAAATTGAAGCAGCCATCCAGTTTCAAGTCAGAGAAGTCTTTGTTTTCAGAAAGCAGTCTGCTTCTGAACTTCCTTTGGATTTCCACAGCAGAGTGAAGGGTGAGAACTTGTATGGTGTTCTTTATTAAAGTAGCAGAAATTTTTGCTTTGGGTAATATTACTGGATTTTATGGTTAAAAATCTGTAAGGCAGCTGTTGCCAAGTAGTTTACTTATGTGTTCTGACCAAGTGGGGTTTTTTTGTGGGTTGGGGGGGGCGGGGTGGGGGGGGGGTGTGGAATGTTTTGTAAGTTGTTTCAACTGTATAATTTTGATCTTGTGTGTTTAATTTTTTCTCTTCTTCTTGTTAACAAATTTTTAAATTTTAAAACCCTGAAGGTGACACTGGGGTTCTATGCTCTGGGATCAGTATTTTACCCTTTGTTTTCAAAATACTAAAAAAAAGGTCACGATCACTAAGACAAGTTTCTCTCTGGGATTTGACTTGCTCAGCTGCAGTTGTAACACTATGGATAGAGAAGCAGTGTTAACATTCCAGGTCACTAATGGAGGCTAAGTCAAAAGATTGTGGGTTCAAGTCCCACTCCAGACACTTGAACACATAAACCAATACTGAGGTAGTGCTGCACTGTTGGATGTGTTGTTTTTCCTGTGTGATATTAAGGCAATCCACAACTGCCCTTTCAGCTGCACAGAAAAAAATGTCTGGCACTCTGGCACTAGAGAGCAGAGGAGTATTCAGGCCAATATTAATCCCTCAACCCGCATCACTAGATAAACAGGTTATCTTACTGCTTACCTTACCGCTGTTTCTGAGGAACCTATTTGTGTCCAAACTGCTGCTGTGTTTCACAGTATTACAACAGTGGCTCTACTTCAAAAGTACTTCACTGGCTGCAAAACACTTTAGGATGTCCTGGGGTTGTGAAACTTGCTATATAAATGCAAATCTATCTATCCTTCCTTCCTTCCTTCCTTCCTTCCTTCCTTTCTTGTCCTTCCTTCCTTTTTCTTCCTTCCTTCCTTTTTCTTCCTTCCTTCCTTTTTCATCCTTCCTTCCTTTTCCTGCCTTCCTTCCTTCCTTTCTTCCTTTTCCTTCTTTTTTCATCCTTCCTTCCTTTGTCGTCCTTCCTTCCTTTTTCGTCCTTCCTTCCTTTTTCTTCCTT
Source organism: Carcharodon carcharias (assembly GCF_017639515.1). NCBI lineage: Eukaryota > Metazoa > Chordata > Chondrichthyes > Lamniformes > Lamnidae > Carcharodon > Carcharodon carcharias. The sequence goes on along the minus strand of NC_054468.1, from coordinate 203,661,147 downwards.
CCTTCCTTTTTCATCCTTCCTTCCTTCCTTCCTTTTCCTTCTTTTTTCGTCCTTCCTTCCTTTTTCGTCCTTCCTTCCTTTTTCTTCCTTCCTTCCTTCCTTTTTCTTCCTTCCTTCCTTTCTTTCCATTGCACTTTATTTAACAGTTGAGTTCTGTCCCACTTGCAGGTATTGCTGTGAGCTCTGAGTGACAATTCTCTTCATGCTCCATTCAATGGTCTGTAGCCTGTTATGCTTTGCACAACAAATATACAGGGTATGTACTCTGGAGGATATTCCTGAGCCACTCCCAATCTGTCATGACAGTGAAAGTGTCTGTTTAAGATCCCAGTGGTCCACTCCTTGGCCATCTGGTAGAGCCATCTGCCTCCTTGTAATTCTGCTCATCTGCTCTTAAAGTGTTCATTATTTATGGCAGCAAGAAGTATGCCCTATCATTGATAAGCCATCTGTGCATTCGGTTATATTCCTTAAAGAACATGGCAAGGGCAGAATTCCCAAGCATAAATGCATGTGGCAACTTCAGGCTAATCTGCACTCTTGTAAAGGATTATTTCCTGGTGGTGAAATAAACTGGATGTTCAGTGAGTGCTATCCTTTCCCATTTAAAAATTGAGGGCATTAAAAATAGGAATAGGGGAAATTAGGGATAGTATTAGGTTAAAAGAAGATGCTTATAATGTTGCTAAGTATGGTAGTAAGCCTGAGGATTGGGGCTGTTATAGAAACTAGCAAAGGGTGGCCAAAAAAAGTTAATATAAAGGGAATAAGTTGAATATGGGAGGAAATTAGCCATGAATATAAAAACATATTTTCAGAGCTTTTATAAGTATGGAAAAAGGGGTAGAGTAGCTAAAGTAAGTATTAGCCTCTTAAGGCAGAAAAAGGAGAAATTATCATGGGGAATTAGGAAGTGGCAAAGATGTTGAACAAATATTTTGTGTTTGTCTTCACAGTAGAAGAAATTACGTGACAGAAATAGAGTGTAACCGAGGGGTTCATAAGAGTGAGAAACTGAAAGTAGTTAATATCAGCAAATATAAAGTATGTGAGAAATTTAAGGGACTAACAGCTGACAAATCTCCAGGACTTAAAGCCTACATCCAATGGTTCTAAAAAAGGTAACTGCAAAGATAGTAGATGCATTGATTAGGATTTTACATAATTTCCTAGATTCTAGAATGGTCTCAGGGGATTGGAAGTTAGCAAATGTAACACTGCTATTTAAGGAGGGAGGGATAAAAAGGAACTACAGGCCAATTAACCTGACTTCAGACATCGGGGAAATGCTGGAATATATTATTAAGGAAGTCTTAACAATGCATTTAGAAAATCATAGCATGATCAGAGTCAACACAGTTTTATGAACAGAAAATTGTGTTCAACAAATTTATTAGTGCTTTTTGAAGACAGAACAAGTCAGGTAGATAAAAGGGAGCCAGTAGATGTAGTATACTTAGATTTCCAAAAGGCATTCAATTAGATGCATTATCAGAGGCTAATATGCAAGATAGGGGCTCATGGCGTTAGGAGTAATATATTAACATGAATGAAGAATTGGTTAACAGACAGGAAGCAGAGTAGGGATAGATGGGCATTTACAAGTTCGTAGGATGTAACTAGTGGAATTCTGTAAGCTTCAGAGCTGGGGCCTCAGCTATTTACAATCTACATTCATGACTTAGATGAAGAGATCAAATTTGCTCACCATACAAACCAGCTATGGGGGAATGTAAGCTGTTCAAGAGTTAGACAGGTTAAGTGACTGGACAACAAAGTGTATAAAGTGGAGGTGGAGTTTAATGTGGGAAGCGTGAGGTTGTTCATTTTGGAAGTATTAATAGAAAAGCAGAATATTTTTTAAAAGTGTGAAACTTTTAAATGTTGATGTTCAGAGAGATTTGGGTGTATAAGGAACACAAAGTTAGCATGTCGGTGTTGTAAGAAAATAGGAAGGCAAATGGCATGTTGGTCTTTATTGCATGGGGATTGAAGTACAAGAATAAGGAAACCTTGCTACAGTTGTACAGGGCTTTGGTGAGACCACATCTGGAGTACTGTGTGCTGTTTTGACCTCCATATCAAAGGAAGGACATACTTACATTGGAGGTGCCACAGCAAAGGTTCACTAGATTAGTTCCTGGGATAAAAGAGTGGTACTGTGATGAGAGGCTGATTAATTTGGGTCTAGAGTCTCTGTACTTCAGAAGAATGAGAGATCATCTCATTGAAACAAACAAGATTGTACAGTATTGGTCTCCTTATTTACGGAAGAATGCAAATGTTTTGGAAGCAATTCAGAAGTTTACTAAACTAATACCTGGTTTGGACAGGTTGCCTTATGAGGAAAGTTTGGGCAGGCAAGGTTTGTATCTTCTGGAGTTTAGAAGAGTAAAAGGCAACTTGATTGAAACATTTAAGATCCTGAGAAGTCTTGGCAGCGTCAATGTGTAGAGGATGTTTCTTCCTGTGGGAGAGCCTAGTACTGTGGGCCACTTTTTAAAAATAAGGGGTTGCCCATTTAGGACAGAGGTGAGGAGAAATATTTTCTCTGAGAGTTGTGAGTCTTTGGAATTATCTTCCTCAAAAGATAGTAGAAGAAGAGTCTTTGAATATTTTAAGACAGAGATAGATAGATTCTTGATAAACAAGGAGTTGAAAGGTTATTGGGGGTAGTTGGAAATGTGGAGTTGAGGTTACAGTCAGATCAGTAATGATCTTATTGAATAGCAGAGCAGGCTTGAGGGGTCAAGTGGACTACTCTTGCTCCTAAGATTCTGAAGGGGCTTGATAGTGTTGACACTGATGTGTTGTTTCCCTGGCTGGGGAATTGAGAACACAGGGGCCCAGTCTCAGGATACGGATCCATCATTTAGGACTAAGATATGAAGAAATTTCTTCACTTGGAGGGTCTGAATCTTTGGAATTCTCTACTCCAGAGGGTTGTGAATGCTCCATCATTGACTATATTTAAGGTTGGGATTGACATTTTTTGTCTTTCTGACAATCAAAGAATATGGGGAGCAAGCAGAAAATTGGGTTTAAGGCAGAAGGTCAGTCATGATCATATTGAACAGCGAAGCAGGCTTGAGGGGCCATATGGCTTACTCCTGCCCCTATTTCCTATGTTCTTAAAAATAGGAAGAGGAGGAAAGCAATTAACCCCTCAAGCACATTATGCAATTAGATTGTGGCTGATCTTCACTTCAATTCAATTTACCTGCTCCATTTGTTCCATAAAGCCTACTCTACAGACATCTATCTTTCTCAGTCTTGAAATTTTGGATTGACCCAGAATCCACAGCTTTTGAGAAGAGAGTCCAGATTTCCATTACCCTTTGTGTGAAAAAAATGGTCTAGCTCTAATTTTAACACTATGCACGATTGAACTAGATTCTACCAGTAGAGGAAATAGATTTTTTCTGTATCAACTCTGTTGAATCCCTTTACCATTTTAAACTCAGCCAAAAAAAATGACCAGCTTTATTGAATTCAAATTAATGCCATGCTGAATTGACTTCTAAGCTGTGCATCTAGTTCCATAACCACAAAGTTACCTTAGCCCACGTAGTTGAAGCTAGCAAAAGTTTGTTTCTTTTAACTTATCATTAATTATCCTTGGTGTATTGGGAGGGCAAGACGAAGATTTTCAGCAGCCCAACAGCATTCCTCATTTGCATTTAGTTTGGTCATATTCCCAATTGCATTTATGTGTATTTAAAAAAAAATTGAAAGGAACTACAGCACAGAGGCTGTGGGGCAGAGACACAGAGAAAGCAGGTAGCATTCCCGAGCCCTCCTCTAAAAATGCCCACTCTCTCATTTTAAGCCCCAAACTCACCAGAAATCAAGAGTTAAAACAGGTTCATTACGCTCAGTTCTCATTCACATGTTCTTCCCATTGCCATGATACATTGTGTATAATCCACATTCATACAAACTTCCTATTCCTATTATATACAATGTTTAATTCACATGCATGGATATTCCATATGATAAGGTCATAAAAACAAATATAATTAACTATTATTAATGTAGGCCGATGAGAAATCCCCATTCCCCCTATTAATATCAATAATTATGAATAACTTGTGGCTCATAAATTGATTTATCTCCACATATTGTTCAAATCTCACATTAATTATTGAGGTATATCTCATCCTTGACTTTATGATCCTTCCTTGAAAGGCAAGGCTGAGTTATTTTTTCAGAGGGAACTGAATAGAATTGCCGAAAATATTCTTTGATCAAAGCTCAATTTTGAAAAGTTATGTTTTAATAAAGGTGCAAAATAATCACGATTCCATGAAAGCTGAAGAGAAATTGCAATAGGATAACATTTTGTCCCATTAAATGTGACAAGTCTTAGATTGTGAATTTGAATGAAACGTTTCTTTTCTTTAAGTCTTTCTGAAGGGATTCAAAGAAATACAGCAGACTCTGATTCCAAAAGCAAAGATGACAAATCATACAAGGTCAAAATGTTGTAGACAGCCATTGTCTGATGAAAATTTTAAAGCTCTGTTGGCGATACAGTGATAAAGAGATATTTTTACATGGCATTATTAAATTATGAGCATGTCATTTTGAGAACAAAGCCTATATATTTTAACTCAACCCGTCTGCACCTTATGCAACTCTGAAACACGTTCCTTTCATTCATCATACCTATGTTTACTGATCTATAATGATTCCCAGTTCCCAAACAGTTCAAATTTAAAATTCTCACCCTTATTTTTAAACCCTTCTCCTACCTTCCTACTTTCTCCTACCTATCACTAGACCCTCTACCAAATTCTCCATTCCTTTCACTTCAGAATTGCTCCTCTCTCTTCACCCTGTTAGTGGATGCACTTTCAGACACCTCGATCCCACTCTCAGAAATGTCCATTTTAAATCCTTTCCATCTGCTTCTCTTCATTGAAGAGCCTCTTTAAAATCCATCTTTTAGGCTGAGATTCTGGCCACCTTCTTGATCAGCCCCTCCTTGGCTCAGCATCTATTTTATTTCATGTCTCAGTGTAGAATTTCTAACGAGTAGCCTGACCTGAAATGTTGGCTGGGATTTTCTGTGCCTGCTGGCGTGGGGTGTGTTTGGTGGCGTGAGTGGACAATATGGTGAGAAGGCCAAAAATCAGTTTCATGACATCGTGAAACCAGTTTGCGATCGTCTGCTCCACCCGCCAATGGCAGGCCACATTTCCTGCCATCAAATGTCAGGAAACTCATATTGATATACGATGTATTACAATACGGCCAGCTCACCAGAATCGCACTCCCGCCCCCAGCTGGATTGTCCACCCACCTGTTTCACAACAGCATATAAAATGCGTGCACTTGGTGGGTTGCACTTTGAGGGGAACTCGGAGGTGAGTACACAGTAGTATTGAGGAACACTCACCTGGGTCAACTGTTGGACTTCAGGCTTGAGGCACATTGGGTGAGAGGGGCGGGGGGGGCAAGAGCTGCCCTGCAGCTGAAGGTAGCCACAAGCACGTGCAGGGTGGAGGAATGAGCGAGGGAAGTGGCCAAGCATTATGGAAACCTTGTATAAAGTGGCCATTCCTTTGCAGCTGAGAGTTCAGGCACAGCCACATTGATATGATTGGAGTCGGGCCTCTAGTTTCTCTGCCCGCTCAAGCAACGCAGAGGCATCAAAGTATCACCAAGTGCTCCAGAGCTTTTCACCCCTCGGGCATAGACTGTGAATTAATAAGCGTTTTAATGGACTGCAGAACAGTTGAACAACTGAGCACGTTGTACAATCTCCTTGCTAAAGCTGGCCATAGAGCAGTCACTGGTGGAGGAGCTCACAGCCCCTTGCAATGTCATCATCCCAGTTTGGACCAATCTCCCCGTTGGTTAAAGCTAACAGTGCAGCCTAACAGCGTGGGTTAGGAGAATGTCTGTGCCTGAGCTGAGAGCACAGCATGCAGTCCAATGGGCAGAGCTGCCACCAATTGGTCAGGTGGAGTGGGGTAGAGGTGGGTGGGGTTTCAGGCAGCCATGCAGCGTAATAAACTCTGGCCATGAAGTGGTGGCCAGCATTCTCTGGGATGCGTTAAGAGGCCTTCAGACTTAACCAAGACAGGTTTGTATTGCACCCATGTTAATCCACAAGTTACTTTTTCACCCTGCAGGAGGAGTACATCGGGATCATGGAGCCTGGTGGCCTAGCTGTATGCCTTGTGGCTTACAGATAGCAGACACGACAGAGATGGGAGCAACTGAGGCACTGGCTGCGCAGAGGGAGGAGCAGCAACCTCAGGAAGAAGGGGCGGCTGGGGCTCCCGCACACGCCAATGAAGAGCCACAGTGAGTCGTCACTGGTTGGCACCTAGTGACACCCAGGGTCTGTAGATGCCACCTTTCATTCCTGCAGATGACTGAGAACCAGTATCACTGAAGACTGCGCATGCCAGTTACTGGAGGATTTGCCACCAAGGGGACATGGAGGCCATCCACTGCCAGTGGTCGTGAAACTGACTGTGGCAATCAATTTCTATGCCAGTGGCTCCTTTCAGGGCTCCACAGGTGACCTCTGTGGGATATTGCAAGCCTCCATCAACAAATGCATCAATGAGGTTAGGGATGCCATCTTCGCGAGGACACACAACCTTCTGCATTTTGCCCGGGACAAGGACAGCCAGGATGCAAGATCGATTGGATTTACCCAGATCTCAGTCTCCTACAGGTTCAGGGTGCCATTGATGGGAGCTGGCTGAGGAGGAGATGGAGGAGCTGGAGGTCTCCCTCGATGAGGAGGTGCCAACAAAGATGAGGATGAGGAGGACTTCGAAGGCGATGATGACAGGGATGAGGCCCTCGCACTGGCTAGATGAGAGAGGCACCATCGGGAGGCCCTCATAGCTGCTAGATTTGTGGAGGATGATGTTGACATGCAGTGAGGAGACATGATAGATCCTCACATTGCATCTGTGAGTGTTTGACTCTAATCTGGCATATGGCGATGCAGAGGCCCTCTGTGAGGATGTTCCTGTCATGGAGATGCAGTGGATACCGTAATAGTCACTCGATTGCAGGAGGATGATGCCAATATGCATTGAGGACACTCCATAGATCTTCACCTAGCCTCTGGGAATGTCTGACTCCTGTCTGGCCGAGGGCAGCTCGCTTGTGCTCTGTGATCAGGGTCATATCATGGAGACACAGCCATGAAACATTAAAAACATCTGATCCTTTGTCTGCCTTCAGCACCAGACCACTTCAGGAGCACAGCATCACTGGTCACAGATGCTGAAGAGATGGGGGCCAGCCCCACCTTAAATGTGCTGAGCATGCACAGAGAGAATGATGGAACTCAGTGATGCCTGCCCATGACGTTCTGGCAACAATGACAAGCACCAGTGAGGCGCAGGAATCAGTAATGTGTCCAGGGAATTTGAGGCTGGACCATCACTTTGGTCTGAAGGCTGCCCAAAGCACTGGGAAGAGGCTCTGGACTGAGACACCTGCCTTTATCTTGTGCAGAAAGGTTTCACATCATCCAGGATAAAGCAGCCCACTTGATTGGCACCACATCCACAAACATTCACTTCCCTCCACCACTGACGCACAGTAGCAGCAGTGCGTACCATCTAAAAGATGCACTGCAGGAATTTACCAAAGCTCCTTAGCCAGCACCTTCCAAACCCATGACCACTACCATATAGAGGGACAAGGGCAGCAGATATATGGGAACACCATCACCTAAAAGTTCCACCAAAGTCACTCACCATCCTGACTTGGAAATATATCACCGCTCCTTCACTATCACCAGGTCAAAATCCTGGAACTCCCTTCCTAACAGCACTGTGGGTGTACCTACACCTTGTGGACTGCAGCAGTTCAAGAAGGCAGCTCACCACCACCTTCTCAAGGGCAACTAGGGATGGGCAATAAATGCTAGCCCAGCCTGTGAAGCTCGCATCCCGTGAATGAATAAAAAAAACTTCTGAGTGAAGTGAACACTGCTCATCAGAACAAAGTGCCATAGGCAGGGAGACTACATCTTCTTAACTTTCCTAACGCTGCCTTTAAGTCTTGGTGCTCCTTGGACATCCACAGCAGAGGTGGAGGCAGCCTGCTGATTGCTACGCGCTGTCTGTGATGACTTTGGCGGGCGTCCTCTGGAGGGTCGAGACCTGGAGGGCCCTGGTCTGCTTTCGGGGTCAAGCTGTGTGACAGTGGCACCCTCCTCGGCCTGTGAAGCTGGAGCTGCTGAGGTCACAGGAAGAGGGGATACGGATGGGCCAGACACTCCCGAGTCACCTGGATGAATGGCTCCGGTGGGCACACCTGCTGATCCTCCTCCCTATGGGTGCTTGAGGGCCCCTGGCTGACTCCTTGAGGAGAAGGGGTAGCTGGAGTGAGATTGAGCTGCCCGACACCCCTCTCGCATACGCACTGTTGGAGGCTAACTATGACATCAGCGTTGGAGTTGAGCCCGTGCAGCAGTTCAGGAGCGATGTCCTGGACCCAGGTCTCCATGGCGGCTGCCATCCTACCAGTGCTGACCATGGTGTGTTGGCATGGCAACGCTATCACCTCAGCCTGAAGGCGGATGGACTCCTCCATCATGCCTTGCAATCTGAGGAGTGCAGCAGCCATTCCTTCCTGGTGTTCCTGAGCTTGCCTTTGCAGCTCCAGCAACAGTGACATGACCAAGTCCAGAGAATTGTCATCTGACTTGGACTCAGCAAATTTCTGGCCTCCAGCAATCCTCCGAGTGCCGGCCATCTGGGAAGTCCCTGCCGCCGCCTGCTATGGATCAGACAGTGCAATCTGCTCACCAGATTCTGATCCCAAGGCTACTCTAAAGCTAGGTCCCGCCGAGGTGTGTGTCTTTGCACTGGTGGTGGGTGTGAGTGAGCGCTGTGTTGGGACTTCAAGGAGGGTGTCTCCAGATTCCTCTTCAGGGCTTGATTGTAGGCCCTGGGTCATGGACTCCGTCGGCTGTTTCCCAGATGTGCCTGTGGAAGCAAGGAGAGATAATTAGTGCATTGCAGTGGCCTATGAAAGGGGACATATCACTCACAGCATGGTTGTCTGATGGATATAGCACTGCTGGACCCTTACTGTCATCATATGGGGAAACATAACAGCCAATTTTTACAGAGTAAGGTCTTGCAAAAGCAATGAGTAAATGGCCACATCATCTGTTTTCATGTTGTTGGTTGTGGGATAAATAATGGCCACCATAAATCCTCCTGCTCTTCTTTTGGATAATGCCATGTGATTATTTTGTGCCCATTGGAGAGGGCGGTTGTAACCTCAGTTTAATGTCCAAGCTCATCCAGAAGGCAACATCTCCAATCCTTTAGTACCCCACTCATTACTGCACTGAAGCATCAACTTAGATTATGGCCAGAATTTTACGTTGATTGGGCGGGCACGCACCCGACCCAAACGCACATGGAATTGCGCAAAATGACGTCGGGCATGTGGCCCAACATCATCGCGCATGTGAGCAATATTGAGGTCGGTGGCTGCATGCGGGAGTCTGCCTTCATTTCAGAACTCATTGGTGTCTCCAAGGCCCCTGGAGGATTTATACCATGTGGACCCTTCCAGTCACCAGACAGCCTTCTGTTTCTCTGGTAATGGGGGTTGTTTACTCCACTGGTGGCATCTCCTCTAAGGAGGAAGAGAGGGGCAAAACAGAGAGGAGGCCAGGTGTCTGTAAGCAGCGTCCAAGGGAGGAGAGGCGCAGGCACAGGGGACGTAGGACCAGCAGGGAGTCCAAGGTAGAAGGGGCCACACATGCTGCCACTATCCTGTTGCCAGAGTGTACAGTCAGTGATGCAGCTACCTCAACATGTCAGAAGTGCAGTGCCAAAGGAGGCTCCACCTCTCCAGAGAGACTATGACCTCCATTTGTCAGGTGATTGGGCCTGAGATCAGCTCCAACTGTGTGGGCGGACACCCCATGCCAGTGGCTCTGAAGGTGGCCCTCAACTTCTATGCCTCGGGTTCTTTCCAGGAGTCAGTGGGGGATCTGTCTCCCAATCAGCTGTCCACAGTTGTGTGAAGCTGGTGACAGAAGCTCTGTTTAGGCGGGTTATGACATTTATTCATTTCCGGATGGACAAGGCCAGCCAGGCTGAGCAAGCCTGAGGCTTCGTTGCAATTGCTGTGTTACCCCGCATCCAGGATGCCATCGACTGTACACATGTGGCCATCAAGGCGCCAGTGGGTCAGCTGGGTTCCTTCGCCAACAGGAAGGAATTCCATTCCATGAACGTCCAGATAGTGTGTGACCACAAGTGGCAGGTTCTGCAAGTCTGTGCAAGGTACCCTGGCAGCTCCCAGACACATGCAACCTCCGACACTCACAGGTGCCAGAGCTGTTCATGGCTCCAGCTCAACTGGATGGCTGACTGCTGGGTGACAAAGGCTATCTGTTGAAAAGGTAGCTTATAACACCTCTCCGACACCCAAGAACAGAGGCCGAGCAGCGGTATAAAACGGGAGTCATGCCTCCACAAGGGCAGTGATTAAGATGACCATAGGTCTGCTGAAGATGAGATTCAGGTGCCTAGACCTTTCAGGGGGAGCATTATAAAATCCTCCAGAGTGTGGGTCTCTGACAGTCGTTGCATGCCGCACTCTCCACAATCTGGCTCTGGCAAGGGGGCACTCGCTGGAGGAAGAGAATCTTGAGGCAGCTCCACAGACCACAGATGATGACTCCAAAGGTGGATCAAAAGAGGAGCCCAGGGAAGAACACAATAGTATGTGGAGGCAAACCTCTGGATCCTTCAGGGAGGCAAGGATACCAGGGAGGCCTTGATTCAATGCACCTACAGCTAGGCTGCAAAGCTCTGCTTCCACCTCAAGCCAGGGGTGCCACCTCCTTACCGGATGTTTGAAATACCCCACTGCATTGAACCCGAAGTCCACTCAGTACCTGTGCAATAAAGTTTAGAGCCACTTACATCCAGCATGAGATACTGGTGTGCCCTGCACCTACAAAACAAGTGAAGCATACTCAGGCCATTAACACAAAAGTAAAATTCATATAATATTGGCATTCACTAAAAAAGAACACAACAATATAAGATGTTAATGGTCACAGCAGTAAATAAATTAACAAAACATAGCAGGACAGAAGATCACCTGTGAAAAGTTCCTCTTGTGCTCACAGTGCCTTTAACTGTACACCCGTGAGTGCTGTGTCTTGGTGCCACCCCCCCCCCCCCCCCCCCCCGACCCCCCCAACCCTGCTGGCAGCGGTACTGGAAACAGCCTGTTGACCCTGCTGTCTTGTTGGCCTTGATGACCTTGGCGGTTGTCCTCTAGCCAGTGAAGCCTGTGCTGCCCCGCCTGGGAGAGGGAGTCCAGCACCACGGCTGGGCACTCCTCAGTCATCGCAGCCTCATCAGAAGCCTAGGTCACTGGCAGTGGGGCAGAGCAGCTGCTGGTATCATCCAGAGCTCCCTGAAAAGGAGCCCCCAGAGACAACAAGCAGCTCATGCGCGAGCATGAGGTTGGTCTGGACCTCCCTGCTCACCACTGATGGACGGGCACCTAGCAGAGATAATAGGTGCCTCATCCATCTCCCACACTGACAGGGACCTTCTGAGCCCATTGCCTGTGTGAGAACTTGCAGGTCTGAGTGCAACCCCAGGAACCCCTGATTCTGGTCCTGGAGCTGCCTCTCCATGAGAGTCACCATTCTCTCAATGGAGGGGGCTGTGTGCTCAGTGCTGAGGGTCAACGCAGTGCTCATGCTCCACATGGACTCCTCCATGATGGAGACCATGGCAAGCAAACCCTTAGGAATCTCTGCCAGATCCTCTCGTGCATCCCACTGGACATCCAGCATCTGCCACCAAATGGACGACTCCAGGGTCTAAATTTTCCATTCGACAGGCGGGCGGAGCTGAAGCTATCACGGCTGTGCCGCCATTTTGCGCATGCAGGCCAATTAAGGCCCACCCAGCACATTTCACACTCCTGTGGAGAGCAGGACTTTTAAAATTGCGGCAGGTGTGTACAGACCACTGGGTCCAATGGGGACCTGGCAGTGTGTATAAAAAAAGGCCAGGCAGCCTCCTTTAGGCTGTTCGCCATAGCCAGTGACAGGTGGTACCTGTGCAGATCGTTGTAGAGGGAAGGCCAGAGGAGGGGGGCAAGCTGCGGGTTGTGGCCAATGTGCCCCTCGCTTTTCTGATGACTGGCCTACTGCCCTTCTCGAGGAGGCGGCAGCATGGTGAGAGGCCCTGTTTCCCCAGGATGGGAGGAGGAGGGGCCCCCACATGACGAAGCATGCCTGGGAGAAGGTGGTGGAGGTGGTCAGCTCCCGGGACATGGCGCGCCAAACGTGGATCCAGTGTCGCAAGTGGTTCAATGATTTGTTGTGCTCTAGGAGAGTGAGTACTATGTTGGCATTGGGCATTTAACCCAGCAGGTAGCCTTAGCCTCTGAGGCCCACCACCCCTCCCACCCCCCATCCCCAATGTCTTACTGTCTGCACTGCATTGACTCATATTAGGCATTTGTCGCATGCTGGATGGGCAAACAGATAGTGCCCATGCTTACATCAGCCTGAGTGGTTCATGAGAAGATGGGTTCTCCCCCATGTGTTGGTCTTCAACGCACTTGAGTAATCTGGGGGCAACCTGCAGGAGATGCAGCTAGGTGCATACTCAGAACTCCAACACATGTCTTATTCATGGTGATGAGATGGTGGAAGGGGAGCCTCAAGGTGTCATGGCCAAGAGGCATCTGCTGGCCTCGGTGCCACACCTAGTTTTGTCTCCTTGCCATGGGAGCTAAGACCCGTGTGATGGACACCAAATGTGTTCAAGGTGGCTGTTGGGGGAGGGGGTTGGGACCAGCCATTCTATCTTTTGGTGACCGATCACCAGTAGTGTGGACAGGAGCCGCTGGAAGCCTCAGGTGGGCCACTGTGGTTGGGGTGCAGCGTGCGCGTGCAGAGTACATGAGCAATCAGGCCCAATAAATGGTGTTCTCTGTTCTGCAGGAGAAAAATGCGCACATGCACAAACGTTCACACACTGGCAATGGCCAGGCCCAGCTTGTCATCCTGAGCTGTTTCGAACAGCAGACCCTGAAGTTGGAAACCCACCACGTGCCCAGGTCGGCAGGTGTCGGCAAGGCTGAGGTGCAGCGGCCAGGTATTTGAGGCCCACAGTCTCATCCGCTCTGTCTTCCCACCATCCAAAGCACTGATGGTTGCTGCAATCATTAATGCAGCAACACTGTTCATTCACAGACTAATAGAGGCAGACATGTGGGTCATACACAAAGGTCCCTCGGCCCTTTGAGCATGCACATCTCTAGCACCTTCCAAAGTCGCCTTATCCCATTTCTGACCACTATCCCCCTGGCCTAACATGCCATGGCATCGCTGCTGCACATCCAAATACTTACTGCATCCAAATACTTATTGCATCTTGTACCTCCACCACCCTTTCAGCCAGTGCGTCCCACATTACTCTATCTAAAAGGTCCTCATCACCTCACCTGTCAACCTCATGCCCCTTACCTTAAATAAATGCCACCAAGTTAGTCATCCTTCCGCCAAGGGGAAATGTTGCTTTCTGTCCACCCGGTCTATGTCCCTCATATGAAGTTGAATGGGTATGAAGCTCAATAATGTGACCCGTCAATCTCCTGTGCTCCACGGCAAATATCACCCATGTATGCTATGTTTCCTCATAACTCCAACTCTCCAGGCCAGCATGCATCCTAGTCAGGAACCTCTGCACTCTCTCCACTCCAATCCCATCCTCCCATGAAGCGCAGGTCACAACTCAACACAGAAGTGTAGCTGTGGCAGCATTTTCTGCACTTGCAACATGACCTCCCTTTTCCTGCATTCTATTCCTCGGCTAATAAAGGCAAGTCTGGCTTTTACCTTGTTAAACGCCTTATGTTCCTGTTCCGCCACATTAAGGGTCTGTCCACACGCCCAGCAAGGTCTCTGTAATCGTCCTGACTTTCCACAGTCCTACCATTTCTCCTGTATTCCCATACCTTGTTTGTCCTGCTCAAGTGCATAACCTCACACTTATCCACATAAAGTTCCATGTGGCATTCCTTAGGCCATCTGACCAGCCCGTCTGTATCCGCCTGCAATGTTTGAGCCTCCTCCTGACTATTTACCACCCCACCAATGTTCGTCTCCTTAGGTTCTTGAAGGTTGAGCACATTATGAGGCTGGGGAGAAAGGGATGAATTGTGTTACTGAGTGAACGCTAACTGATCCACTGACCTTGTTGTTAATTTCAGTATCATCAGAGTATGGCTGCACTCACACCTGAGGGGTTTGAATTGTCACCTGTGTCAGACCATTTCTGCGAGGCAGGCACCAGCGCAGCGACTACCACATCAATGGGAATTGTAACATCGGCTAGTGTCCCGGGGCACAGTGGAGAGGGCACTTCACAATCGTTGGAGGAGATGGCAAAGACAGAGACTGCTGATGGCTCCAGCAGCTGGAGGATCGCAGGGCACATGCTGAGTCGGGCCATGATGATGTGCCCCTGAAGTTGTCCACCACGCAGCAGCTCCAGGAAAAGCGGCCGGGTGCGCGGGACCATCTGGGAGCATTGCATGAGAATGTGCTTCACTTGGTCTTCGTGGTGGAGGAATCCAGGCGGAGCATCAGTGATGGCATGAACCTCATGTCAGAGCGTCAGGCTTCCTCCATGGAGAGATTGGCGACTCTCATGGAGAGCAGCTTCCAGTGGATTAACCAGCTTCTGCTGGGGATACGTTTGGACCTGCAAGCCCTCACAACACTACTGGCCATAGGTGGTCATTGGCAATATGGGAGATCTTCTGGGCACCAAGTGACTTGGGCTGCCACCATGCGTTCTTGGTCAGGTGCAGTGGCCTCCTCTTGCCATCCCTGGGGATGAGGACCTCCTGCCTGGCACTGACCTCCTCCAGAAGGATTCCTAGGCATTCATCCGAGAACAGGACTTGCCCTCCCACCCGGCATGCCCAGCAGGTCCAGATGTCACTGCAGCTCAGAAAACATGTTTGCAAACAACTCCAAAGCTACAAGTGTCCCCTGGCAGCCCTCAGGGAGCTGCCACTGCTGCTTTTAAATCCCCCACTGGGTCGCCATTGGACCCAGCACTCGACAGGCTCCCGCCCTGGTCTGGCCTTTCTGACCATTGAGCAGATGCATTTCATGCTGGGTGGCCCTTAATTGGCCACCAAGCGTGAAATTGCATTGGAAACCCAATCTCACCCAGGAGCGAATTATATGTCCACTTCCAGGCTCGCCAACTTGATGCACACGCCAAGCATGAAATTCAGGCCTATGTAATCGGGTTCTAACCCATAAGGGCCCTTGGTAACTGAGCTGCTGTCAATCACTATATCTGCATCTGCTTCCATTGCCACTGCTCTGAGAAGTCATTCAGGGAAACCTCTGACATTTTTATGTAGATGCATAGTTATGTTGTAGCCTGATCAGATCCTCTGCAGCCAGTCAAAGTTCTGGAGTTTGTCTTGTAATTGGTTAACTTCCTACCGCCAGGACAATATGAGGGGGTGAGAGATTAATGTGATATTATTTCTCACAACCCCATTCAATGTTTCCCAACTGGAGTCGTGACCCACAGTTTGGGAACTGCTGACTGGGCAATAGTGAAATAAGCTTGAGATATCACAGTGATGAAGCATTGGTGGGCCTTTGTATTTGTGATTCGCACTTGGGATAGTGAAATGACAATGCCCTAGTTAGATATTGCACTGGTGATGAATTTTTGGGATCTGGTAATACTGTGCAGCTGAAGATTTATACTTAACAAATGACAACCACTGGTGAAGCATATGTATTTTAAATCAATTGTGCATGACTTTTTATTTCATAACGTTTTTTGAATATTGAATAAAGAATTGAAAAATTCAGCAGAAACCAAAATATCGGGAAATCTGAAATAAAATTCTTCATCAGGTCTGGCAGATCTAAGGCTAGAGAAACAGAATTAGCATTTCAGGTCAATTAGCCATCATTGGAAAAATACAACAAAACTTATACCTTTCGATCTTGCAAAAGAATTAAACAGATTTTCTCTCTTCCATTAAGAATGATCTCAGTTAAGATGCTAATTGCAATCTGGAGTGAATCCAACATAAAAGTTTAATTTTATTCAGCGATGTGATGTGATGTGAAATTCTACAGTTAGAACTATACTATCAGATAACAGTAAGAAGACTGTTTGGGATTTAGCCTCATGTTGTCCTTAGATTTTGATTGGTATAATACAGGAATAATGGCATACTTCCACTACTATGCAAACACACAGGTGGACTTTATTTCTAGGCTCCAGCTGTGCACTGGTGAAAAAACATTATCATTGGGCAGATTTCCCTTTCTCTGACCCATCAATAGTGACAGGGCACAGAAATCCTACATTGCTGCTAATGGATTAATTACATTCAGTAACTCCATTTCCATGCTGCTAAATCATGCCAGGACCACTAATTGCACCATTAGTGCTATTTAGTGCCAACATAACAGGATTCAAATTCTGAGAAATTATTTCAACCAATGGCATCTTTTTATTAAAAATTATTACTGAGAAACCTAGGGTGAAAGGTCATGGTCCACTCCACAAGGCATCATGAAGGTTGAAAAGAGTAAGAGAGAAAGGAAGATAAATTAACAAATAGTATGTTAGATGGTACCAAGCTTGGGCTTTAAAATGTTGTAAATTGTAGGAGGAAGGATGAATCTGAGGGAAGAATGAACTAAAATTGGAGATGTTGTATTGAACTTCAAGGGAAAGTTCAGCAAGGCTGCATTCCTGAAACAGATTCTTTCTTGATATGAGATGTATTAGACAATTGGACTTATAGATGTAGTTCTTTATATAACTCAGAATGAACTCAAGACAGCCTTGCTCAATTTGGTCTCTGAATTCAACAGAATTTAGGGATCAGGGATCAAATCAAATGTGTAGGACAGCATATTTTGAACAATCAACCAATATCAAGAATGCAGTTTTCCAATTAAAATCAATAACCTAATTATTAAAAACCTTGGAAAATGACCTAATCATTCTTATCAGGCTAGCAATTTACCACAGTCTGACTTCATCTATTGACTGTAATGGAACTTCAGTCACAAGTAGGGATAAACTGATTATAATGGGAGCTTTGTAGTAATAGACTGTTACTATGAGGTTCTCGGTGGCAGCATGATATTTGTGAAACAAATAAGAAGACTTCTATATTTTGGAAACTGAAAAGCAGATCAAACACTGAAAAATGTGTAACTTTGACATGGAGCTCAGCCTTAAGTTAAGCTAAAACGTAACAGAATTAAATTATTTATTTGACAAGTGGCCATGTAAGCAATCAATTATTTAATCTTACTTTTAAAATATAAAACACAATAGTTTCATAAGAAAACTAGTGACCCAGATTTTGCGGTCAAGGACAAAGGGACGGAGCTCATTGCTGACCTTGAAGAAAGCTGCCCATAATGCTTTAGTTGGCACTAGAGCTTAGATATCCTCATCAGAGTTTGAATCTGGCTCATTCTGCCAGAGGTAGACTGTTCAACCAATCCGATTGAAGCACTTTCACAGACAGCAAAGTAGGAAGTAAAACGCAGGAAATATGAATACCATTTAAACTTGTGCAGAGAGCATGCACACAGGATTAATGGAGAAATGTATTTCATGGAATCACAGAATTGTTACAGTGCAGAAGGAGGCCAGTTGGCCCTTCATGTCGGCACTGGCTCTCCAAATGATCATTTCACCTCGTGCTATCCTACTGCCTTCTCCCTGTAACCCTGCATTCTTTTCAAATAATCATCTAATTCCCTCTTGAATACCTTGACTGAACCTCTCTCCACCACACTCGCAGGCAGTGCGTTCCAGACACTAATCACTCGCAGTGTGAAAAAAGATTTTCAATAACCTATTTTGGTGAAAAGGGATTTGGGTTTGTAGTTACCGCTATCACAATATCAGAACAAAGGGCAGATTTTTCTGGTCAGCAAGCAGGGGTGGGACCAGCTCGCCGACACATCAGATGACGCGGGGATATGTCAGGCATGCGTCCTGATGTCACCCTGCGTCATTTAGACTTTCAGTTTGGCGGGCGCACAGCCGAATCAGCTGCGCAGCCACTGAACTGTCAACGGCCTAAGGCCATTAAAAAACAAATTAACTTGATTGATGGACCTGCCCGTGCAACCTTGGGTTTGGTGGGCAGGCCGGGAGCCCAGGCGGGCCTCAGAAAAAGCATGAAATCTCTTCCACAGGCGGTATGAGGTTTCATGAGGACTTTTAAATGTTTATCATATGTTTAAACAGAAGTTAAGGACATGTCGCAACTCATATGACTGTCACATGAGGGGACATGTAAGGGAAATTCTTTTTATTACCTTTCTGTCAACATTTGAATTGGAGCCAATCTCCCTGAGACAGCACTTTGCCTCAGGGAGATCGGTGTGCTTTTTTGCACGCATGCACGAAAGAACGCACTCCCACCTGAGGGAATCCCCCCTGCTCGCACAGGAAGTGCATAGCGCGTCCTGGCAGACATCACGCTGGGTGGGCCTTAATTGGCCCACCCACGTAAAATGGCAGCACCCCCCCGACCAGGGGTGCCAATCGGAAGGCAGGCCACCTGTGCCCGCTCCCGCACTTCCCCCCCCCCCCCACCCCCAACATGGGGAAAATGTTCCCCAAAAACTTAAAAGATATATTTTATTAAAAGTTTGCAAATTTTAAATGTTCTTCAGAAGGAATGAGACTCTACACCTTACAAATTAGTTTCTCAGGGCCAGAGAGATTGTGCAGCAGTAATTATGACTTAGTATATCATTTAAAAACATGATCAAATAAGGCTTGCTTTCTGCAGCCAGATAGTGCATAAATAATTGCAGTTCCTGACAGATCAGTGATTTTTTTAACCTTAACCTTACCTAAATAATTACAGAAACAGCTTTCCTTTCAGCCATAGTGATCAAATCTAAAGGGAAACTTCAGTTATTTAGTCCACTTATTTAATCAGTTTGCAGAAGTCCTCAAAAAAGAAACATCATAATAATTTATTGGAAAAGGACAGGGGGAAGGGCTTCACCAATCATTTCTCTTACTAATTAAAATAAAATTCAAACACGCCAAGGATATCATTTTTTTAAATTGTCTGACCAACATTTTTTCACTGGTTTCCATGCCCTTCTCTTTAAAGTGATGACTTATAATTTGTTCTGAATCCACACTTAGTTGCCCTATAATATCTCACCCAAGTGGGCTTTCTTCACGTACCTGCCTACAAGGAGTGGTATTGTCGTGGGACTAGTTATCCAGAGACTCAGGGTAATGCTCTGAGGACCTGGATTCCAATCCCACCATGACAGATGGTGGAATTTGAACTCAATAAAAATCAGGAATTACAAGTCTAATGATGACCATGAAGCCATTGTCGATTGTTGTAAAGACCCATCTGGTTCACTAATGTCCTTATGGAAGGAAATCCGCATCCTTACCTGGTCTAGTCTACATGTGACTCCAATGTAGGTGACTCTTAAATGCCCCTGAAATGGTCTAGCAAGCCACCCAGTTGTATCAAACCTCTACGAAGTCACAAAAAAGGAATGAAACCGGATAGCATCAAAGACAATGGCAAACTCAGCCCTGTCGACCCTGCAAACTCCTTCTTACTAACATCTGGGGGCATGTGCCAAAATTGGGAGAGCTGTCTCACAGACTAGACAAGCAACAGCCTGACATAGTCATCCTATGGAATCACACCTTACAGATAATGTCCCAGACACCACCATCACTGTCTCTGGTATGTCCTGTTCCACTGGCAGAACAAACCCAGCAGAGGTGGCGGCACAGTAATATACAGTCGGGAGGGAGATACCCTGGGCGGGAGTTGCATCTTCAACATTGACTCTGGCATCAGGTCAAACATGGACAAGGAAACCTCCTGCTGAATACCACATACTACCTTACTCAGCTGATGAATCAGTACTCCTCCATGTTGAACACCACTTGGAAGAAGCACTGAAGGTGGCAAAGGTGCAGAATGTACTCTGGAGGACTTCAATGTCTATCACCAAGAGTGGTTCAGTAGCACCACTACTGACCGAGCTGGCTGAGTCCTAAAGGACATAGCTGCTAGACTGGGTCTGCAACAGGTGGTAAGGGAACAAACAAGAGGGAAAAAAATACTTGATCTCACCCTCACCAGCCTGCCTGCCACAGATGCAACCGTCCATTACAGGATTAGTAGGAGTGACCACCACACGGTCTTTGTGGAGGTGAAGACCCATCTTCACATTGAAAATACCCTCCATTGTGTTGTGTGGCACTACCACCGTGCTAAATGGGCTGGCTAGGTTTCAAAAAGATCTAGCAACTCAAGACTTGACATGCATGAAGTGCTGTGGGCCATCAGTAGCAGCAGAACTGTACTCGAACACAATCTGTAACCTCATGGCCCAGCATATTCTCCATTCTACCATTATCATCAAGCCAGGGGATCAACCCTGATTCAATGAAGAGTGCAAGAGGGCATGCCAGGAGCAGCACCAGGCTTACCTAAAAATGAGATGTCAACCTGGTGAAGCTATAACACAGGACTACTTGCATGCTAAACAGCATAAGCAGCAAGTGATAGACGGAGCTAAGCGATCCCAACGACCAACAGATCAGATCTAAGCTCTGCAGTGCTGCCACATCCAGTCGTGAATGGTGGTGGACAATTAAACAACTCACTGGAGGAGGCAGCTCCACAAATATCCTCATCCTCAATGATAGGGGAGCACAGCACATCAGTGCAAAAGATAAGGCTGAAGCATTTGGTACAATCTTCAGCCAGAAGTGTCAAACCGATGATCTAACTTGGCCTCCTCCAGAGGTCCCCAGCATCACAGATTCCAGGCTGCAGCCAATGTGCTTCACTCCATGTGATATGAAGAAACGGCTGAAGGCACTGGATACTGCAAAGGCTATGGACCCTGACAATATTCCAGCAATAGTACTGAAGACCTGTGCTCCAGAACTTGCTGCACCCTTGCCAAGTTATTCCAGTACAGCTACAACACTAGCATCTACCCAGCAACGTGGAAGTTTGCCCAGGTATGTCCTGTACACAAAATGTAGGAAAAATCCAACCCAGCCAATTACCGCCCCATCAGGCTACTCTCAATCATCAGTAAAGTAATGGAAGGGGCCACCAACAGTGCTATCAAACCACACTTGGTAAGCAATAGCCTGCTCATTGTCGCCCAGTTTGGGTTCCACCAGGGTCACTCAGCTTCTGATCTCACTTCAGCCTTGGTTCAAATATGGACAAAAGAGCTGAACTCCCGAGGTGAGGTGAGAGTGACTGCCCTTGGCATCAAGGCCACATTGTCGGAGTGTGGCAATGAGGAGCCCTAGCAAAACTGGAGTCAATGGGAATCGGTGTTGGGGGGGGAGGGGGGTGGGGTGGGGGGGCAGGGGGAACACTTTGTTGGTTGCATTCATACCTAGCACAAAGGAAGATGGTTGTGGATGTTGGAGGTCAGTCATCTCAGCTCCAGGACATCACTGCAGGAGTATCTCAGGGTAGAGTCTTCAGCCCAAACATCTTCAGCTGCTTCATCCATGACCTTCCTTCCATTATAAGGTCAGAAGTAGGGATGTTTGCTGATGATTGTGCAATGATCAGCACCATTCACGACTCCTCAGATACTAAAGCAGCCCATGTCCAAATGCAGCAAGATCTGGACAATATCCAGGCTGGGGCTGACAAGTGGCAAGTAACATTCAGGTTGCACAAGTGCCAGGTAATGACCATCTCCAATAAGATAGAATCTAACCATCATCCCTTGGCATTCAATGGCATCACCAACACTGAATCCCCTACTATCAACATCCTGGTGGTTACCATTGACCAGAAACTGAACTGGACTAGCCATATAAACACTGTGGCTACAAGAGCAGGTCAGAGATTAGGAATCCACCTCCTGACTCCCCAAAGCCTCTCCACCATCTACAAGGCACAAGTCAGGAGTGTGAAGGAATACTTCTCGCTTGCCTGGATGAGTGCAGCTCCCACAACACTATCCAGGGCAAAGCAGCCCGTTTGATTGGCCCCACAACCACAAACATTTTCTCCCTTCACCACCGATGCACAGTAGCAGCATTGTGTACCATCTACAAGATGCGCTGCAGGAATTCACCAAGGCTCCTTAGACAGTACCTTCAAAACCCATGACCACCATCTAGAAGGACAAGGGCAACAGATAGATGGGAACACCACCATCTGGAAGTTCCCCTCCAAGTCATCATCATGACTTGGAAATATATCGCCGTTCCTTCACTAACACTGGATCAAAATCCTGGAACTCCCTTCCTAATAGCACTATGGGTGTATCTACACCACATGGACTGCAGCTGCTGAAGAAGTCGGCTCACCACCACCTTGTCAAGGACAATTAGAGATGGGCAATAAATGTTGGCCTAGCCAGAGAAGCCACATCTCGAATGAATAAAAAAAATAGTGATTGTCAATATGCTACTTGTCTATGGGGACATCATGATTGAGCCTGGGCCCTGGGCCTGTCCTCACATGACACCCTCTCATATACTTTCCATGGCCTAGTAGTTTTAAACTGCTTTTATACTGGTTCTGTTTAATTCAGGCTCTGGGAAACTGGTTTGATCTGTAGATTTAGTACCAGGCTGAGTAAACTAGATCCATCTGGGATCTGGCCTACAGGCACTAGTCTCCAAGAATCCAAGTTAAAATAGCACCAATGTAAGTGCAGCTTTAGTGTGCATGTGAGCATGTGTATGTGAGAGAGGGAAATTACTGTTTTAGTTCAATGATGTCATGATTAATTATATGATATAATGATTTCTCACAAAATGGTCACTTCCATGATGGAGCTGAGGGTTGCTTGCTGGTATGGAGAAAGATTTTCTATCTCAGTGCATTGGAAGTCTTTGATTTGAAACTCGGGGCAGCAGAGGATTGTAACTAAGCCTCGGTAATACATTGCTGGGCTTGTTTTTCCTGTGTTTTCCATTATGTAAGTAGTTTTTCTCACACCCAGCAGGTGTTCAATTCAATTAAATAGGATAGAGCCTGCTTCTACTTTAGGCAGCCATCAGCTAGCATAGACATAGCTACTAGTGGAAGCACAACGTTACCAAAAATAAGTACAGGAAACAGAACCTTTCACTGGATTAAGCAGCTACCCTAGGACTTACTAAAAGTCATCTCGTGACTGGTTTAAAGCACGAAATTTCCGTGCAGGAGCTGTCTCCTGGGTTCAATGGTTTCCTTCCTTAAACAATCAGTTTATTTCAGTCCTGAAGGTGACTACATAAGAGCAGCGGATTCACTGTTGTAAAATGGTACTAATAATATAATAAAGTAATAACATTAAATAGACATTGTTAACATGCAGGTACTGGTCTAAGATGTTGTTACAATGAGGGGAAATGAAAGTTTGTACACATTTTTACACGCATGCACAGATTATTATTTAGCACTGTTTATATGGTGGTTATATTTTAATGCTGGCCAAGATACTGCAAAACAGTCAGCCCTTTCCCATTAAAAGGGTGAACATTTTATTTAAAAAGTTTACATTGCACCAGTGATGCTTATATCATGCACTGCTTTGCAGAATTCCATTGAGGCAGCTTCACATCTGCGTTACCACACATACTTTGTATCATTGGAAAGCTGAACCTTTTTTTTATTAACCCAAAATGCATAGTATAACAGCGCAATAAAATATCGGAGTGATACGTGCAGGTCACTGTGTCAAGTAGACAGTACCCAATTGTCAAAGTATGGAAAGGCTAAAATAGGTTTCTCAAAATGGGAATAAATATACCATATCACATGTGTGACTGAATATTATCCAAAAATATTCATAGATGTAAAAGTCAAATAAGTGACTTATTTGTTATTGTGCAAGTTAAAAGAATCTCTAATAATATACCATCACTGGTGTAAGCGTGTTCTGAGAACTGGCTTTTATACCCATCCTGGAATATGTTGCACAGTGCAGAGGGTTGAGTGATAATTAAGTGTAGTTATTGTTTTTAATCTCACTGCAGGTAATTATCATGTTTCTGATCTGTGGAACAATCACTACCAGCCACAGAATAATTCAAATTAGTGTTTGCATATTAAATTGTACACCATCATTTTTAAATACAGTCTTTTCAATTTCTGTAATTCAGCCAGATATAACATTGGAGGAAAATTAGATGCAGTACATTGTCGCCAATATTGTGAAGACAATATTAATACTTCCATATAAATACATTTTTAAAGACTGGTATAATATTTTTGGCAGCTTTAGCAATTGCCTCAGTAAATGAATGAAAGGATGTGCAGCTTTGTATGATGCGATTGTGCCTCGGTTCCTTACAATGGCCTTACCCTTATGCTGGCATGAACCCCATTATTTAGTATGGTTTATGTTAATATTGAATATGTTTTAAAATGCTGCAAATTACTCTGTGTACAAGAAGCCAACACATCTGATGTTCCTACATTTAAGTCACAACATTAGTCGGCTCATTGCCAGGGTGGGACAAGAGTTGTTGCCAGAGTGTGTGATTTGTTCTCAGAACCTATGATATGTTTTGTGGCCACAGTTTCCCATGTGGCAAAGTCCTGATTTCAGCCATGCTGTAGTTGGCTGGTGATGAGCAAAGGCCAGATGCATCCTCACAGAGAGGGAATGACAGCTGGAGGAACTACCGTGCATAACCTGGGCTGCTCCTGTACGTCTCCTAGAAGGCCATATTTGTGCTTGATTGCACGAGTAGGAACATGGATCATTTTTACCGCTAAAACCTGAGGTGCCAGGGCAAGCTGTGACCCTGCTGCCCACCGTCTGAGACTAGCTAACTTACAGAGCAGTATGCCTGTTCTTTGCTAATCTTCAGCAATTCACCAGGATTATCATTTACCAAATCAGACATCAATGGAATTCTGTCATAGTTTATTAAAATATTAATTTTAAAATAATAATTTAAAAAAACTTATTATGGGATTTAATGGTAGTGTGAAGTTAAACATACCTATGTCTGAATTTTGCTTATTCTGCTTTGCAGCCAAAACAATTCTTGGTGTGGCTGTACATTTACAAAATTGTTGTCCAAGTTTTTATTTTCAAACATTCAATGTCTTTATTTCAAAATCACTGAGCTAGCAACCTATTTATGCCAGATTATACGTAGATGCTACAGGACTCGGTGTACAAAATTATTGAAGTCAGATTTAATTTACTTTCGAATGTAAACAACATTACTTTGAGAGGAATAATTGCAGGGAATTAATGGGATTCATTTGTCTTCAATATACAGTAATAAAGAGGCCAAGGAACAGAATAGTGCAGCTTCAGCAAGGCAGAGTGATTAAAAATGGATGTAATGTTTTAATTCATTAGTAGCTTGGATCTGGTGTAATTACCATGGTGTAAGAACCCCATCTGCCTGCTTAACAGAACCAAATAATCCACTAACTATCCCTTCCCTCATGGTAATCTGATATTTTAAAAGCATAAACATATAAACAGACCAACACTTTATATAACAAGGTATATACAGTATGCCACACACACACACAGCAGTAATTGTACTTCAAAATTAATAATCTGCCTCTAGCTCTGTGCATGAAATGCTAATTTTTAGCTATTTTAATTTCATATATACATGAATACATTTTATGTCATTTTGAATTAGACTGGTAGATATGTTATGCCAATTATTTTGACCAATTTAAACCTGTAGGATATAAAGCTGATTGCATATGATTAGATTATGTTAAAATTGTAAAACAACTTTAGGCACTGCAGCAAACGTGATGTACCTATATAGAAAAATAATTTCACATAAAGTTTTCACAAACTATTAAATGTAAAGTAGTGGTTCATTAAGGCACATTCAGGAATGTTGTATAAGCTTCCTTTTAAATAATACTACGTTTTTTTAAGATCACATAATCCATTACAATTAGATTCATTTCTATTTTATGAATACACCAACAACTGAAATTGTCACCAACACTTGCTGCGCACTGAAAACTAGTAAGCTTAACTGCTCAGACCATGTATACCGCCGGTGTAACTCTTCCTGTTAGCAAAAGTCCTTTAGGAATGTGCATGTTCTTACATTAAGAGCGTGTAACTTATTTTCTTGCGTTTTGTTTTTCATCTTCGACCTCACGTTCATCGTGGTGTCGCACCTCCAACATTCCATATCTCGTTCTCTCATTCTGTTGCAATGGCAACTCACTTGTGTTGTTACACTCGCCGTGCAAGCAATGTTTTCTTCGACACCGAGGTCAAGTGGTAACAACAACCTATCTACACTGCAGTGTGCGAAATGACGGATGATCTAGGAATGATTTAGAGATGTGTGAGGAGGGTTCATTGCCTTTGGGTTTGTAGGTGCTGTGCCACCGGTATACTGTACACTCTAGCCTGTTACCCATGTGCCACTTCAAACACATGGTTAAATCACCCCCAGCCGACTATTATTCAGCGTGAAATTAAATCCTCACAGGACTCATCCATTAAAAGATGTAATGAATTTTATGTTAGAAAACAGACAGCAGCCAGTTCCAAAAGTGAAATAATACTTTTGCATATAATGGGGGGAGGTGTGGGGGGAAATGCAAATTGATATTAGATTATTTGTATCAATTAAACTGCATGACAGTAAATTTATTCAAGCTATAAAATTATATTAATGCTTGTCTACAATGAAAATATACTTTGACTTTTTTTAAAAAATCACACTCTTTAAAGTATTTTAGCTATTGCTTCACTGCGTCTTAAGGGGATTTAAGCCTTTCAATAATCTTCAACCACTGTTGCCAACCTTTAAAAATAATTCTGACTGTATGCAAACTTATTATTTTCACCATTAACGCGGCTTCATTAATCATCACAAATAACCAACAAAAGACAGAAAGGGAGACGATAATTGACTGTTAAGGAAAGATAATGTGAATCAAACTGTTGTATTTTTTCCAGACTGTTCCACATTTGAAGGTTGTTTAGTATCTGTGTCTTTATAGATTTTATTTTTCCCTCCCCCAACGTGTTTGTATGCAACAAAACAAAGAGGTGTTTTGGGCAATTTAATGTGTGTGCATGTAAATCTTTCTGAGTGTGACATAGATAGATATAGCTTCCAACATTGTTCTGATCCATACTTTAGGCCAGCAGCCAAAGCATTTTATCTTTTAATGCATTAGAGTGATCTTCCAATTAGCTGCAGTCTATAATACCCTGATTTTGGGACAGGGAGGGGGTGGGGGGGAAGCTTGATAGTTCTGCTCGAGAGGCAAAATGAGGGGGCTTATTATGGAAAGAGCAGAGGTTGTGCAGTAGCTGGGCTGTGTTGTAAAGTTTGTAGATAAGAGGAAACTGGCCCTTGAGCATCCATTCTATTCTGTATATTAACACTTCTAATCTGCAGTGCTGATAAAACGCTAGCCATTTGCCTTTGGAGGAATTAATTCTTGAGTTACTGTTGTAACCAGGCGACAGTGATTAACCTCTAAACTGTCCAATATTCTCTGCAGAATTATGCTCCTGGATTATAAACTACTTAGTTTTGTCCAACTAAATTAACAGTTTTCTTCCCCTCTGAGAAATGAGATCTGGAAGGTATGCTGCCTAATCGAAACACTGCATCATTTGTGGAATGTCAGTCAAAAATGCAATCCCTGACAGAGCAGCCTTCTTATAATGCCAATTTAAATCATTTCCAATCCTTTCTTTAGCGTTATTCAAAAAGATCATAATAATTTTCCCGTGGCCAAAGCACAAGAAATCAATTATTTCCCCCACAAAGACTTGAAAGCACTTAGCATATGCTGCAAGAAAAGCTTTGGGTTATAACAATTTGAAATTGCACTCATTACACGCAGCACAATTAGTTGCCACTAGTCTGGCTGGCGCTTTAATTCCGAATGGCATATCTATATTATTACAGAAACAAGCATGCAAACAGCATTGTTTGGGATTTACGGGAATCAATAGGATATCGTGTTTTACATTCGGTGGGCAGTGTCACTCAATCTGCTGCGGATTAGAGATAACGTCTGCATCCGAATTAATGAAGGCAGCGTGAAACATCACTAGTGACACACAAATAAAAGAGGAAATGTATACATGATTTTTTTTGTACAAGATGTGTTTCGTGTAATTTGATGTAATAAAACACCGTTATTGTTTTCCCGAATAGTGGCTATTATCGTACTGATTACCCTGTAAGAATGAATTGAAACAGTTGGGAGAAGGGTGGGGGAAATGGCTCTTAAATCCTAACGCTCCCATCAGAATTATGGTGTCCGTAATATTTTCCGTCTCAGACAGCCAGTATTAAGTATCATTTTTAATATTCGGAATATTGTTTAAAGGTGGGGGGGGGGGGGGGCGGTGGGGACGGTGTTCTAAACTCGAACGGAATGTTCTTTTGTACCTTGGCAGCAACACATGTCGTTTAGTGTCACACTACAGTACGATGATCAAAAATGAGTTTTATTTCTTTAAAAAAGTATTAGCTGAAAACAGGGCAAGCAGAAATACTAGGAAGAATATTCTGATATTCATTACATTCTCTGTACTTCCACGATATTTGTGATACCATTTAAAA
Organism: Carcharodon carcharias; assembly: GCF_017639515.1. Lineage (NCBI taxonomy): Eukaryota > Metazoa > Chordata > Chondrichthyes > Lamniformes > Lamnidae > Carcharodon > Carcharodon carcharias. The sequence continues at coordinate 203,632,507 of NC_054468.1, read as the reverse complement.
TGTTCTCACTGACTGAACAATGGCATGCGGTATATTTATGCACTGCTAAATTTTTCTTCATTCCTGGCTCTGTGTTTGTGTGTATGTCAGTATAGAGTTTTGCTACCAGAAGAACTTCAGCAGTGGATCTTTTCAAATGCAACACAATACCTCTAAATAGGTCACCGTTTCTCTGCTGTAGCTCGCACATTTGGGGCCTGTAAAATGTAATTCATACAAAGCACGCTAAAATGTTTGCTCACCGGTACAATAGAGTAACTGGAACTGAACTGTTCTAGAGCATCTCATCCTATCAGCTGTGGCCTGAGGCAGGAGAAGAATAAGGTAAGGTCAGTCAATTATGTGTGGTAATCACTGTAAGCATATTATCTGAGACCCAGATGTCTTTGCTGACCCCACATGACATAGCTATTAACCCCACAGCAATAGGAATGTTGGGGGAGGGGGGAGGAGGAGGTACCAATCCCCTAAGTAAACCAGCCTTTTCACTTCAGGATTGTGCACCTATTTATAAGGGAGCTAGAGGTGCCCACAGTTTCAGGCAGAGCTATCCAACAGCATGACCTCACACTGTTCCAGGCAGTTTTGGTAGCTTGGCCTGTCTGTAGTCCTTTTCATTGGGCCCAGTCATGTGAGATAAAGAGCGACATCATGAAAGAATGTAGCTAACAAATAGGGCAATGAGATATGTGAAATGGGAAGGAAAGACAACTCAGTTGTAACTATCGGGCTCACCGTGTAAGATTAGTCTTGGAATGTGCAACTCTACCAATGAAATAGCAGTCTAGTCAATACCAAAAAATACTGCACGTCCACTCATTGTATTATACAGATACTATTCATCCTGACTGTGGTGTAACAGCATGTCAGGTTTAATCAACTTCTAATAATACTTCTTGAAAAGTACAAGAATGATCTTAAATAACATGTCAAAATTAAACATTTATTATTTTGAAAGAGATGCACATTGCTGTTAACAAGAAGCAGAGTGGTCTGAAGCCCTGATAATTACATTGTGACTGTATTTATATTTGTTGTAAATTTGTGGGCCCATGAAGTTTATAAAGCAGTGTCATCATCAATTATAGTGAGGTCAGGTTAGATCATTGGTTGCAGTGCAAGCTTTCTTATATCGCAAACAATATGCCTCAGCCCGAACCTTAGAAAAGCACCCCATATTGTATCAGTTCGGCACCAGTGCCATTCTCACTACATACAAGTTAATGACCGTTTTATGCTGTGCGCTCATATCCAATGGGAACTGAATTGAGACTGCCCTACTTTACACATAGTATGAAGGTATTTATTTTAATTGTACATAGTAGAAAGTTCCACTATTGGATTGGAAGTCCTCTTGTATCCCCTATACATTTTCTTTAGTTTGGAAATGCACAGCAGGGCTGAGTGGGTAACAGCAGCAGAAATCTGTGAACCTAAAGGCAGTTATAGTGCATTTGGTTCTGAGTACTCTGAAACAAGCTGGGAACCAGCCATTCTGGGGCCACCTTGAAGCATCTCCTTTCATTCTCAGTGGAAATGCAGCAAAGACCTGGTGGAACCAAGTCCCACTACAATTTCTGACCCCGCACACTTCCATCGACTAAAATACGCTTTTATGCTGAAATGGACATGAATTCTCATGGTTGATGTGATGTATTTAATCTTCAGCAGTATACCTTACACATGTGTATACACCCTGGCCTAGATTTTCAGCCTTGGCAGAATGGGAGCACATCTAAAGGATGGCTATACTTCCACATGCGGTAATGATGCATCCTGACCCTAGCTGATTTTCTGGCCTTGGATCCAAGTGTATAATTTTGGTGGGAACATTGGTTTCAGCAGAGGATTGGCTGTGATTGACTACAGGATCCACTGCTCTCTACACATTTTTTTTAAGACTTTACTGCTAGATCCTCCCACTGATTGCTAACAATCACTCCCAAAAGTTTGTGGAGCATTTAGGATTTAAATAACCTCTATATGCCACCCATAGCAACAACAGAGATTTCCAGTACTGCATCCAATGTTGTCATAGATTAAATAATGGAATATGCATCAGATAATGCATTTCAATTGTTCCAACATCATGGCACCTATTAATGGGTCAATATAATGAAGGCTGTCAGTGGAAAATCTACTGAGTGGAAGAAAGAACAGGGATATGGGAGAGGCCACCTCCACTCAATTTTCCAACTCTGCTCATCATATTTCCATCTGCAAATTGGTGGAGGGAGGGCTGAAAATCCAGGCTAATATGTACAATGCTCATTTATACATTATCCCCACAAATATATGATCCACAATTGTACACTTGTATACGCATTACATACAATGCTAAAGCCTCCTTCAATTATATTTCACATTTTCATGATATAAGCTTTCTCCTTTTCATCAACTTATCGTCAGCTAATGAGAAAGCCCATCCTAGTATTAAGTACAAATTCTGATGTACATTAACTGATTTATCCCCAACCTCAGCCATTTAATTAACAATTTAGGTACGTACCTTTGGCCTCTTACCCAATTGTCCTTAGAAGGCTAGGTTCTCATTTAAGCTTTTCTCAGATGAAAGTATATGACATTCTGAGGGCTATTTGATCCATCTTTTGATGAAACCCTATATTTGAAGAGTTCAGTATTAATAAAGTGGCAAAATAATTATGATGTAATGAAAGATGAGGAAAATAGAACAGGATTAATAATCTCAAACAAAGCAAGTCTCAAGCTGTAAACCTGAATGGACCACCTCTTTAAGCAATCCAAAGTACATCAGATTTTTGCTGTAAAAGAAAACAGATGACCCAAACAGTGCACAATATTTTCAGAGCATGGTTAACCATGAAAAGGACAGTAAGCAACATCAGCAGGACATGGTCAGGGCAGTAGATTGGGCAGATAGATGACAAACAGAAATAAATTTGGGGAAATGTGAAGTATTATCTTTTGGATCGAAGAATGATGAGGAGAAATATACACGAAATGGTGAAACTTTAAAAAGGACTTGAGGAGTGGTGAGGGCTTAACGTGTCAGATCCACAAATCTTGAAGCGTAGGAGGGCAAGTTAATAAAACTATGAAAAGAAGCACATGGAAGATTTGGCACACAGTGAAAACAATTGTAAAAGATTTCAGGAAGATATTTACAGGTTAGTTGAATGGACAGGCAAATGGCTGATATTATTTGAGAGAAAAAAACAGGAAATGGGAGTATACACTTAATGGAATGGCACTGAAATATACGAATGTACAGAGATTTAAGGGTTAAATCCAAAACTTCCTGAGATTAGAGTGTAGGTAGGTGGTGCCAGAAGAAGGAAATAGGAATTTTGGATTTGTTGAATTGAGGCACAGAACATAAGAGAAAAGAAGTAAATTATACATTGATACAAAACATTGATTAGACCACAGAGAACTGTATCCAGTTTTGAGTGTCAATTATATAAGGGATATCACAGCTAGAGAACATAGAGTATAGATTCACCAGGGTGATGGCAGTGATGAGAAGGTATTTTATGAAGAAAGATTTGAGATACTGGGGCTATTTCCACTGGAGCAGAGAAGGCTAAAAGGAGATTTAAAAACATGAAGAGTCCTGATCGACTGAATAGGAAAAGAGTATATCCTCTGGCTGGGAAGTCACAGGTGATCACAGAGAATGAGGAGAGAAGTTAAAAGAGATACTTTAACTCAGAGGGCCGTTAGAACACAGCATACTTTGCCACATGGAATGGTTCAGGCAGGGATCATCAGGAAAAATGAACAAATATTTGAAGCAAAGGAAAATACAAACCCATGAGGAAAGAATGAGGCTCTTATTTTCAATTATTAAAATTATCTAATAAACAGCTGGTAAAGACATGATTGATTAAATGGCGTCTTGTGCTATGCGTCTTGTGCATCTTGAGTTGAACAAATTGATGCATAGACTCAAATCTTGTGCTCTCACCGGTGGCAAGCTTGGAGGCAGGAAGGGCATTTACTTGGACAGGGTTGTGTTATACTGGAATTCTGTCACCTTCCCACTTCCACCACAATTAAGTTCTGGGCGGGAAGGCCCATAATTGACCTTCTGACCACACTGCCTATTGATGCCCTTAAGTGGCCAATTAATGACCACTTAAGGGCCTCATCCTACTGCCGCTGGCATTAAGCTAGGTGTAGGCAGGCCTGCCACCATGCAGCATGCATGACAGGTAAAATCTTATGGCCAGCTTGTCACCTCTGGCGGGTGGGGGTCTCTTGGTCATAGGCGCTCAATGCCTGACCGAGGGACTCACCTGGAAGGCATTCTAAGAACCACCCCCTGCTCTTGCTGCCGACCCCACTACACCCCTCTCCCTGTGATCTCCATCCTTTGAACTACACCACCTCCCCCCCCCACCCCCCACCTCACATTACTTCCCTGTGGCTTGTGTTGCTCCGTGATCCTGGGACTCTGTTGCCTGTCCTTCCAGCAAGAGCCATAGCCTCCCCAGTGGTGCTGCTGAGGTAAAGACCTGCTGGCCTCTGATTGGCAGGCAGCTCTCAGAGGTGAGACTTCACTTGGGGGTGGGGGGGTGGGGGGGGGGTCTTGATTCCAGGGGAAGGCCCACCATTGGCCTTGACACTGCCTGATTGGAATATTGTTCGGCGGGCCTTCCCATGAAGAGGGAGACCAGGTCTCTCACCAGCTCTTCAACCAGTGGACAAAACCTCCTGATGCCTCAGTAAGATTCTGCTCATAGAGTACAAAAGTAAAAAGGTAATGCCTAACCCGATTGTTTTGGATGTAGATAGTCTATTGAGCCTAGTTTTAGGGATCCTACATTAGGAAAATCGTCAACATAAAGAAAGTACTGAAGGAGTACATTAAGATGATGTTGTTGAGCAGCTATAGTTATGAGGAAAACCTTGAGAATCTAGGATTATTTTCCTCACAACAAAGAGAATGGTTGTTCAGCCTATAACTACAGGCTTAACTTTAAGAGTGAGCTAGCCAAATACTGAGCTTGCTTTCGCCAGATGATGGTTAATTTAGTCATCCAACATAGTGTTATTGGAGAGGATACTCCCATGATAGCAAAACATCTGTACTGAATGGATGGGTGTGTAGCTGATAGTGACTGTAGGGTCTTGGAATATGTGGTCAGGGGTAGGCTGATACAATATCTCTGTCTTCTTCAGTCTTAATGTCAGGCTGAAGTGTTGAGGCTGGGGCAAAGTGATCAACGTGCAGCTAAATGTCTTCTAGACTTCGGAAAGAGCTTGGAGTTTATCTCAGAACAAAGATCAAAGTCTACGATAGTTCTTACATCACTGCTTTATGGGTGTAAGACTTGGACAGCGTACTGGCATCATATAAAGCAGCTAGAAGTGTTCCATCTTCACTGTCTGAGATGTATTTGCAACATCAGGTGGCAGGACAAAATCCCCAACACTGAGTTTCTTGCAAAGTGCTGCATACCTGGCATTGAGAACATGCTCATCAGAACTCAGCGTCGCAGAGTTGGTCATATGGTTCACATAGAGGATTCCCACGTATCAAAGGCAGTACTTTACAGCCAGCTGAGCACAGGAACCCGCACCACAGAATGTCCCAAACTTAGATATAAGCACAATCTGAAAGCCAACCTCAGAGCTTGCAATCTGGATCCTTATACATGGGAAAAAACAACTTTGGACAGACTCAAAGGGAGAAGTCTCTGACAGCAAGCACTTTTGACATTTGAGGAGAACAGAGTCAACTGCCTTCAGGACAAGCAAGCTTGGCATGAAACCAATGCCTCCATCCATCCCTTCAACACAGTCAGTTCAATCAGTTGCGCAAATCAAGATTTGGCCTCATACATGACATCAACCTAGACTGTAAACCAGTCTTTTTGTTTTTCTTGCTGAACACTCATTTGTCAACGTGGTGGGAGAATCCAGAAAACATTAACTTTAAGATCATTACCAAAAGTATGAAGTTAGGAGAAACTTCTTTACAGAAGTGGTTGTTCAGACATGGAATGCCTTACCCGAACCAATGGTGGAAGCAAAATCTACTACAGCTTTTAAAGGGGAAATTGATAAGTACTTGAGAAGGAAGAATCTTGACTTTGCTTTTCTGGGGCGCAGACAGCCAGTGGAACTTGGTCAAGGCATTGGTTACAGGACTGTGAGCAAAGTTGCGACCTGCAGCATTGTGTAGTATGTGAAGGTTGAGATGCCATCCAGATACGCATTTGGAAAGCTTTGAGATGAAAAAAATCATGGATGAGGATTTTAACAGTCATGGGGAATTGGTAGTGGCAGAGTATTGCAATGTTTAGGAGCTGAAATCAGGTTGTGTTGGTCATAGACAAATATGTGGAAGACAGTTTCAATATGATATCAAGCAGCATACCAAGGTTTGAACTTAGCCTGAGGTGATGGTTGGAGTGGTTAAATGGCAAACAGGAAGCCCAGCAGTTTTGGTGGTGGACAGACAGATCTAGCTGCTGCACTGCAGGGGTAAATGTGCAGCTCACCAGCTCCTCTGATGCAGTAGCTGGGTGAAGGATTGAGCTTAAATCATAGCCTTAGCCATCATTAAAAGCCATAACTCTTTCTTATACTGTCAGATTATCACTCCCTGACAAGGCTTCTGTTAAACAATTTACAAAGAAGAGGTTTGCTTTATCAAGAGAAGAATCAACGTCACCCAATGAAGATGTTACCTTGAGCAAGACAGCTGTGACTACTGTCATAAAGAAAGAGAAGTATTGTGGAATACTTCAGGGTCACTAGGATACAGTAGTGTAAAATAAAAGGCTAGAAATTATAGTTGCTGATATTAGTGAGAAAATACTTAATGTGTTTGTATGGCATTCCTTTGTCCACTAATTCAACAGAGGTGTTAACCAGTTCATTTTAAGTGGGTTAATGCTTCTGTTAAAATAGCAGATGGAGAAATGTCATTTGAATGCATTAAGCATTTGTCCGCTAACATTGTTGGCCTCAGATTATTTCAGTTGTTTGCCATTACAAAATTTTAAAATATGGCACACACAGGACAAATGTCTTTGTGTGTATGTTTGTTTGATTGTGTGTGACCATCACTTTTTCACCAGTGAATAATACAAACCTTTCACATAGTGAATGAATATTGGTGAGATTATAAAGTGTCAAAATCCATTTACTCAATCATCCTTGTTTGGATAATGTTTAAAGTCACTGATTCAGAGTCCTAGGGATAGTTTATTAAAACTTTTTGTGTATAAATTAGCATAACCACTGAGCCATGGCTCATAGACAGGAGTTACATGTGATCTGACATGTACCCTGACTTGTTTAAATACATACATTTTGAAAATGGTAACACCAGTTTTTTAAAAAATTATAAAAAACTAAAAGGGAAATTGATTCCTTAAAATTGACTGTCAGTGGCCATCATATACCACTAGCTTTGCCACATGAATATGACACTTCAGTGTAAGCATATGCTCAGTAATTCATATGGAATGGTTTAGTGACATGTCTCTGGAACGCCTTTTGGACACCATGGAGGACCTCAGTGATGCCTTCTACCCCACTCTGGCCACAGGAGGGGCAGCAACACCACTAATGAATGGATACACAGCAAGGATATAACACATTTGAAGCGTTCATTAACAACTAATCAAAATCTATCAACTGTATTGGTTGTTCTCGAGGTGTTGAGCACTGCTTTGTGTCTAGGATCCCCTCCTTAATTCACCCTGCTTTGCCACTACCATTCTTACTTTCAAACTCCTCTTCAACCATACATTGTGCTCTAAACTTTAACCCTCTGTGTATATCCCATTTCTCCTATTCTTCCTGCTTGCCATCCACTAACTCTCCTCCTTAATCTAAAGTGTGTTGATGCACATTCTGAAACATGGGGCAGAATCATCCCAGATTTGCGCTAAGTGCGGTAGCGGAAAAAAGGCTGCAATGGCAGATTTTCACACTGTATCATCCAATCCCGCCTCATTAATCATGCATCCTGGGGAGACACGCCATTTCGATGGTGGGCGGGCTCTCATTCATCTGCCAGACCATCACCTAGCCGCTTCCTCACACCTGACACCATGTTTAAAATGCAGTCACACGCACACTTCTCAGTGCTTCCAGCCCAGCACTGCTGCACAGAAGATATGACCCTGAAAGGCAAGAAGACTGCAGCCCCCCCTGGTTTAGTGATGTGTCTCTAGAACACGTTTTGGACACCATGGAGGCCCACCGTGATGTCTTCTACCCCCGCTCTGGCCACAGGAGGGGCAGCAACACCGCCAATCCAGCTTGGGAGGCAGTGGCTGCAGTGGACAGTGCCAATGCCCTGCAAAAGAGGACAGCCACTCAGTGCCGAAACAGGATGAATGATCTCCGTTCCGCCAGAGCAAGTCACTCTTCTCATCACTTTCAACTCACGCACTCACAAACCCATCACACATCTACAGGGCCCTCACTCACTGCCAGTTCAAGGGTCATCACCATTCACTCTCTTATAAACAACTTCATTGTCCTCATCCCATCCATGGTGCTACTCACCACCCACATATACCGGACATCTTTATCATCTGGCCTGGTGCCCTGCTTAAACTCTATCTGTGTTCATGTAGGACAAGCTGGCAAAGAACAAGAGTGGCAGACTGATGGAGGAATGCCCAAAATCAAAGATTCTAACCAACTTTGAAAATAGAGTCAGAGAGCTGACCAGCGAAGATCAGGACCATTCCTGAGCTGTCGGTGAGGTCAGCGGTGCTCTACCAAGTGAGGATCCAGCAGTGCAACATCCATCAGACAACCATGCTATGAGTAATGTGTCCTGTTTCACAGGCCATTGCCATGCACTAATTGTCTCTCCTTGCTTTTGCAGGCACATCTGGGAAACAGCCAAGGAATCTGTTGAAACCCCAATTGAAGACCTGTCACAGCGCTCACCCACACCCTCCACCAGTGCAAAGACACACACCTCGGTGGGACCTAGCAGTCACAATCTGGTGAGCACATTGCACTGTTTGATCCACAGCAGGTGGTGGCAGTGACTTCCGGTTTTCCGGCACTCGGTGGACTGCTAGAGGCCAGAGGTCAAATGACGTGTGAGTCAAATGACAAGCCTCCGGACTCGGTCATACTTCAGTTGCTGGAGCTGCAAAGGCAAGCTCAGGAACATCAGGAAGGGATGTCCGCTGCACTCCTCAGGTTGTACGGCATGATGGAGTTGCCCATCTGCCTTCAGTCTGAAGTGATAGCACCGGCATGCCAAAGCAGTGAGGTCAACACTGATAGGATGATGGCTGCCATGGAGACCTTGGTCCAGGACATTGGTCCTGCGCTGTTGCATGGGCTGAACTCCATCGCTGATGCCATAGTTGTCCTCCAACAGCGTCAACATGAGAGAGGTGTGGGGCAGCTTGATCTCACTCCAGTTTCCCCTTCTCCTTAAGGAATCAGCCAGGGGGCCTCAGACATTCATATGAGGAGGATCAGCAAGTGCACACCTGGGGGCCATCCACCAAGGTAACTCCAGGAGTGTCAGGCCTATCCAAATCCCCTCTTCCTGTGACCCCAGCAGCTGCAGCTCTATAGGCCAAGGAGGGTGCCACTGTTGCACAACAGGACCCTGAAAGCAGGCTGGGGCCCTCCAGGTCTCAGCCCTCCAGAGGACACCCATCAAGGTCATCACAGACAGAGCATAGCAGTCAGCAGGCTGCCTCCACCCCTGCAGTAGATGTTGGGGAAGCACCAAGGCCTAGCTGTAGGGTTAGGTAGGTTAAGAAGATGTCGTTGCACAGCCTGATGTGTTAATCACATGTACATAATGTTCATTAATGTAAATAAACTCCCAAGAATATCTCTTTGCCTATGGCTCCTTGTTATGATAAGCAGTGTTCATGTCACTCAGATGTGAAACCCTTTCTTCACAAGATAAAGGCAGGTGTCTCAGTCCAGGGCCTCTTCCCTGTGCAGTGTGTAACCTTCAGAGCAAAGTGATGGCCTGGCCTCACACTTACTGGACACATTACTGATGCCTGCACCTCGACGTTGCTTGTCATTGCTGCCAGAATGTAATGGGCAGGCATCACAGAGTTCCATCATTCTCTCTGTGCTCTCAGCAACTTACAGGTGGGCCCCCCATCTCTTCAGTATCTGTGTCCGGTGACGCTGTGCTCTTGAAGGGGTCTGGTGCTGAAGGCTGACAAAGGATCAGGTGAATTTAAAGTTTCATGGCTGCATCTCTGTGATGTGATGCTGATCACAGAGTGCAAGCGAGCTGCCCTCAGCCAGACAGGAGTCAGATGTGAATATCTATGGAGTGTTTTCATTGCATGTCGTCATCATCCTTCTGGAATCAAGTGAATATGAGGGCCTCTGCTGTGTCTCCATAACAGGAGCGTTATCACAGAGGTTATCTGCGCTGCCATGCGCCAGATTGGAATCAAATGTTCATAGATGCAATGTGAAGATCTATGGTGTCTCCTCACTGCATGACATCATCATCCTACACAAATTTAGCAGCTATAAAGACCTCCCGAATGTGTTTGCCTCGTCTGGCCAGTGCGATAACCACATCAATGGCATCCTCGCATTCAAGGACCTCCTTACCCTCATTCCTGTCAACATCCTCCTCATTGGAAGAAATGTGCAGCTCTTTCATCTCCTTCTTAGCCAGCCCGTTGCAACGCCAGGTTGTGAAGGGTGCAGCAGGTGATGACAATGCATGACATCCTCTGCAGATTGTATTGCAGGCCTCCACCGGACTGGTCCAGTCACTGGAAACTCATTTTCGACATTTCAATCATTTGCTCCACCAAGATGCAAGTTGCAGCATGAGCCTAGTTGCATTTTCTCTCTGCTGCACTCTGAGGCCACCACACAGATGTCATCAGCCATGCCCTCTGCAGGTAGCCCTTGTCCCCGAGGAGCCAACCTTGCAGCCTCTGTGGACCCTGGAAGACACCAGATCTGAGACCTACTGAGAATGTGGGAGTCTTGGATACTCCCCAGGTACTGTGCATAGACCTGCAGGATGCGTCTGTGGTAGTCATACACCAGTTGAACATTCAGTGAGTGGGAGCCCCTGTGGTTGATGTAGTTGGCCACTTGATGCAATGGAGGTCTAAGCACCATGTGAGTGCAGTTGATGGCACCCTGCACCCGTAGGAAACCTGAGACCTGGGCAAATCCCAGCGCCGTTGCATCTTGGTTTTCCTGTTCCCAGACGAAATGCACAAAGTTGTGTGCCTTTGTGAGGATGGCACCTGTGATCTCATGGATGCATTTGTGATTTGTGGTGGAGGCTTGTTATATCCCACAGAGATTACTTGTGGAGACCTGAAAGGAGCCACTAGCATAGAAATCAGGGTAGAGGTTTTGCTCTTGAATGGGTGATAGACAAAACCATTGGTTTTTCCCCTTTATCGTCTTCCTCTCCTAAACATAAAGACTATGCTGAAGTATAGTTCCTTGCAATCCTTTATATATGAGACTATGGTACAACGGAATTAATCACAGAAAGTCCTGATTTGCCCTCATACTGTGCCCACACGTACACTTTTTGTCATTCTTTCATGGGATATGAGCATCGATGACAAGACCAACATTTGTTGCAATCCTTAATTTCCTAATTTCCATTGATAAAGTGTTGGTTAGCCACCTTCTTGAACTGCTGCAGTTCATCTGGTGTAAGTACACCTACAATGCTGCTGGGAAGGGAATTGCAGTTTTTTGACCCAGTGAGAGTGAAGGAATGGTGCTATGATCCCAGCTGATGTTACCACTGGACAAGCCAGATCCCAGGATGGAACCCAGCTTGATTGATCCTAATTTTTATTTTTTTGTTTAGAAACGTGGAGAGTGGCTACTGAACAGAATCACCAGAGTCAGTTGCTGAACTTTTGCAAGAGAATAAAACTTTTATTAAACAAGAAAAGATTAACTATATTACAATATTCCTTCACTCACAACTATACCTTTACAGATATATATAGATTCGTAAGGAGAACACAAGTTACAAAAGCTATTTTAGACTCTAATGTTCACAGGAAGTACGCATTTCATGTAAACCAAAAGGCGACCTGTGGTCAGGCACACAACACTCTGAAACCAAATGATGCCACCCCAAACAGATACGATGGATCTCTCATCAACTTCCCCCCCCACCCCCCCAGCCCCCAGGCGTTTGTCACACCAGGAGCCAACTGGTCGCACTGAACTCTATCTTTCACATGAGAGTTTCCAACCTTTACTCCCGAAGAACTTGCTTTGGAATCTTCTCTCAATTGATGGATTCACTTGGTTGCCTTCTGCAAGGGTCCACCTCCAGGGTTTTGGACTCTCCTTCCAATGTTCCTCTCCCCGGATCACCATGTGCATTCAAGCTTCCTTCCACGCACTGTCTCTCATATGCTCAGCCATGCCAACAGAACACCATTGCTTCATATGCCCATAGTAAAGAGGTACAGACCTTCAGCTATCTCCTTGGATCTTCTGGCTTTTTGCATACCTGTATTGCTTTAAATCTGCAGCCTTCAGCTTTCTCTATTTAAGCTTGGAGACCTTCTCTGCTCCTCACTCTTAACTTCACTTAACAGGACCTCTTCCAGATTCCTGTTTGTTCCCTTTGACTAGAAGGTCTTTTTGGGGCCTTCCTTCTTCTGTTCTTTGGGGAAACCTGCTTCCTCTTCAGTTCTCTCTGCTGTGTCCAGCCTCTCCTGGCACTGCTTCCAACTTTAGTTAGGGGCTTGCTATCTGTCCCTCTCCAATGCTGCTTCTGTTGACAACTCCTTTCAACTTCAAAGCACACTGACCAACTGAACTCAAATTGCTTTCAGTTTCTCCGTCTGTGTGTGTGTGGGGCTTCCCTCTCTGGACTCCTTCCGCTCGGCAACAGCACAGGTTTTTCTACCTTGTTTGTATTAACTCCCCTTCAAGAGTCAAAATCTCATTAAAATGCAGGCATCTTAAAGTGAAACTAAAACTTAGGTTTCATCCTTTTAACCCATAAATACAAAATAAGCTTAAACTTAAAGATATACCTTATTCCTAACACAACCAAATACACACATAACTTACTTTAACTATCTCAATTTCCTAACAACGGTGATATAGTTCCAAGTCAGGATGATGTGTAGCTTTTAGAGAAACTTGCAGGTGGTGAGGCTTCGATGCGTCTGTTGCCCTTATCCTTCTAAGAGTTTGTTATGACATGGCAGGTGGTATTTGCCAGGCTCACCAAACCCCAAAATGAAACTTGCCATGCTATCACAACGATTTTGCAATTTGTAGTTATTATGAGAAGATTTGTGCACTGAAGTCAGAAGTAATGAGTCCAGTACCAACTTTAGAAATTTTAATGATTAAATTAAAACATTTATTAACAAAAGAAAATAAAACTTCAGCACGCAAGATTACTGTTACATAGTTACATTTAGTTTTATAACAGTTCTCACAAGATTTCTACTTAACCAGACTCCCAACTACACACCCCTTTCAGGCAACAGTCTAAATAGATTCTTAACCTATAAAACATCCAGCAATATTACCACAAGCACCCACTATTGCTGTAAGGGAGGTATTTTACAGCTTCTTTCACCCTATCACTCAGCAATGGAACTCCAAATGCTTTTAACAAAACCTTGGTTACAGGAAGAGCAGCCTTCTCCAGGGTGGCTAGGGGCTTTTTCCCACAGGTGCGTTTCACACACTGCACCTTTCATGATCCCATATGGCCACTCCACACAAAGCTTTCCACCTTCCTTTCAATATGTTTCCTTTGTTTTGATCTGTAAATCCATTGTTTCAACCTTTTCTAGATTATAAAACTCTTTCATGTTGTCATTATGGCCAGCACTTTGCCTTATTTACCTTGACAGTTGTAAACATCTTACTGTGTCCCTTTGAAAATCAAACAACCCCTCAACTTATCTAAAAATGCAAATTTCATTCACACTTTATCTGCTGAGACTTCATCCTAGCTGCACTGACCAACTGCATTTCAAATGCCTGTTTTACGCCTCAACCCTTTTGATGATTCAAACCTTGCAATCTGACTGTCTGCAGTTTAATTAAACTGGACACACACACATACATACATTCACACAGTCCCCATAAGCCTGCTTCAATATCCCACAGTAATATTTTGAGGGAAAATGACATTTCTTTTACAGAGTTAGAGATCACAAGTTTGAAAGATGCTCTCAAAAGAGGCTTGGGAAGTTGCTGCAATGCATCTTGTAGATGGTACACACCATCACTGTGTGCCAGTGGCAGAGGGAGTGAACATTTGAAGTGATGGATAAAGTGCTAATCGAGGGGGCTGCTTTATCCTGACTGGTGTTGAGCTTCTTGAGTGTTGTTGGAGCTGCATACATCCAGGCAAGTGGAGAGTATTCCATCACACTCCTGAGATGTGTCTAGTAGATGGGGGACAGGCTTTGGCGAGTCAGAAGGTGAGTTACTTGCCACAGAATTCCCAGCCTTTGATGTGTCCTTATATCCAGAGTATTTATATGGTCAAGTTTCTGGTCAATGGTAACCACCTATCCTATCCTCCACCCTGCTGGATATTGATGATGGGGGATTCACTGATGGTAACGCTTTTGAATTTCAAGGGCAGGTGGTTGGATTCTTGCCACTCACTTATCTGCCCAAGCCTAAATGTTGACCATGTATTGCTGCATATGGATGAGAATTGCTTCAGCATCTGATGAGTCACAAATTGTGCTGAACAGTGTCTAATAATCAGCAAATATTCCCACTTCTAATCTTCTGATAGAAGGAAAGTTGATGCTGAAGCAACAGAGGATGGTTGGGCCTAGGATGCTATCTACCTTGAGGAAATCCTGAATTAATGTCTGGCCCTGAGTTTATTGGTCTCTAACAACCACAACCACCTTCCTTTTTGTTAGGTATGAGTCCAACCAGTGGAGAATTTTCCCTTTGATTCCTATTGGCTTCAATCTTGCTGGGGATCCCTGATGCCACTGTCAATCTTGAGCTGCCTTGACATCAAGAGCAGTCACACTCACCACACCTCTTGAATTCAGCTCATTTGTTCTTGTTTGGACCAAGGCTGTAATGAGGTCAGGAGCCAACTGGCCCTAGCAGAACCCAAGCTGAGCGTCGGTGAGCAGGGTATTGCTGTGTTAGTGCTGCTTGATAGCACCTTCCATCACATTTGCTGATGATCGGATGTAGACTGATGAGGTGGTAATTGACTGGATTGGATTTGTCCTGCTTTTTGTGGACTGGATATAGCTGGGCAGTTTTCCACATTACCGGGTAGATGCCAGTGTTATAGCTACGTTGCAATAGCTTGGCTATGGCCATAGCTAGTTTTGGAGCACAAGTCTTCAATGCTATTGCCTGGATGTTACCAGGGCCCACAGCCTTTGCAGTATCAGTGCCTTCAAATTTTTTGACATCAGGTGGACTGAATCAAATTTGCTGAAGACTAGCAACTGAGAGGTTGGTGATCTCAGGAGAAGGCCGAGATGGATCATTCACGACACTTTTGGCTGAAGATTGTTGCAAATACTTCAGCCTTGTCCTTTGGACTGACATGCTGGGCTCCCCCATCATTGAGGATGGGGATATTTGTGGAGCCTACTATTGCTGATAGTTGTTTAATTGTCCACCACAATTCACACTGGTGTGGCTGGAATACAGAGCTTTGACCTGGTCCGTGATTGTGGGATTGTTTAGCTATGCCTATTACATGTTGCTTCTGCTGTTTAGCATATTTGTAGTCTTGTGTTCTCGCCTCAACAGGTTGACACCTCATTTTTAGGTATACCTGGTGCTGCTTCTGGCATGCTCTTTCTGAACCCCTCATTGAACCAGGGTTGATCCCCTGTCTCGATGGTAATGGTAGAGTTGGGGATATGCCAAGCCATCAGGTTACAGATTGTGGTTGAATACAATTCTGCTGCTGCTGATGGCCCGCAGCACCTCATGGATGTCCAGTTTTGCCCAATTAGAGGCTCAAAAACAGCTTGGGGGTATGGCATTGTGGCCATTACTAAGATGTGGCTGCAATCTGGCCCTGATTGAGAATTAATATTCCAAGTCATAACGTCTTTAAAAAGGATAGGAAAACTTGAAAAGAAGGAGGAGCGGCAAATTTATTGATTAATGTTTGGGAAAGACTTGCTGAGCAATCCAGGGTGCACTAATGGATACACTAACAACCAATTTAAGATAATCCCTCACCAATCTACCTGTCACAGATGCAGTTGTCTGTGACAAAATTGGTAGGAGTATCCACCATGCAGTCCTTGTGCAGATGAAATCCCATCATGACAGTGAGGATACTCGTCCAATGTGTTGTGCGGCACTTCCATCGTGCTATATGGGATAGATTCAGAGCAGAGCTAGCAGCTCAAAACTGGGCATCACGTCTGGCAGTAGGCATTTTGTTTTGGGTTTTGCAAGCATGGGTTGGTTGAGCACAGACTGTAGAACACAAACAATCAAAGGAACATGCTGTTTGATTCAATCAGCCAGTCATTGGGATGTATTGCCTATGTGCTCGGCATCATACCTACACTGAAATTCATACACAATGTTGGTAAAATGTGTTGCAGGCAGAACATCATTTTGGACTAACAGCTGCAATCAATACAACCAATTTAAGATGATCAGTCAAGCTCGTAATGTAGCTCATTTATGCTTGATAGAAGTGACATTCATGGATACACAGGGACATGTTCTCTGCAAACAAAAGGAATATATTCAAGCCTTGTGCCTTTTTTGAATTATCTGGCAGCTTGGGAGCTTGTAGTTTTCTATTACTTTCTCTATGGCAATGCCTCTGCCAAACATAGTCAACTTGCCAACTTCTCCTGCAGTATAAATTGTTGTGATTGTTTGAAATTTGGCATTCTTGCATTTGTCCTGATGAGTACAAGACAAAAAGCTTCAGCAACATGTCTCTCTTTTCAGCAATAAACAGAAATCCTGTACATTTCAGTCTTCAAAGCACTGCACTAAAATGGCATATTTAATGTTCAATTGATGCAAGTTGGATCATTGATCTACCTTGTTGCAGTATGCATTAAATATCACTGTATAATTAGGATTGCTGGAATTGATTGAGTTGAATGGGTGTCATTGCTTGCTGACATTTGCTCAAGCTAGGCTTCCTTCACTCATATTTTTGTATACTCTTCTTCAATGTAACCCTTTCAAAATTCATGAACAAAAGAATGAAATAAGGAAGTTGTGTTTGTTGCTGAAGGACCAAGGTAGTTAACTCACTACAAGACCTCTAAAAGATGGAATATGTTTATTATATTGGAAACTAAATGCATTGTTTTGTATATTTTTTTAAAATAATTTCCCTCAATACCAGTAGTCAGATGTAAAGTGTTATGGTTCCTCATTTGGATAACTGAAGAAATAATTTGTATTTGTATAGTGCCTTTTGTATCCTCAGGCTATCCCAAGGTGTATTACCATTAATAAATGACTATTTTTAAGTGTGATAGATAAACATTCCTGCCAGTTTGCATAGAGAAAATAAGATATGATCAATTTTGGTGCTGCTGGTGAGGGATGAATCTTGACCAAGCAGGAAGAGAAATTTGTGTGGGGCAAGTGGGGCACTATATAATGAGGAGTCAGTTGGAAACAATGATAAACATGATAGTTTAAAAATAAAAAGGGATCAGAGCAGAGTTTAGGTCACAAACAGTGATGCAGATACACCAGGTGAAGTGAATACTAAAATAGCTAAAGCCATTACAGTAGGAGTGACAATGAGAAACATGTTAAACCATGTGTGAAAGACAGCATTAGGATAGAAAGACAGGCTAGGATCTCTTTTTCAAGTGTATACTAACATACTGAGTATAAGAAATAAATTGAGTTAATTAAAGGCTCAAAAACAGCTTAGAGGGTATGGCACGGTGGCCATTACTGAGACATTGACTGCAACCTGGCCCTGATTGGGTGTTAATATTCCAAGTTATAGCATCCTTAGAAAGGATAGGGAAACTGGAAGAGGAGGAGGAGGGGCAACTTTATTGATTAAAGATACATTAATAAGGGAGGATATAGGTAAGGGAAAACAATGAAGAGACACTCCATGCTTAGATTTGTGGAATAAGAGAGGACTTAAAACTGTAATGGGAGTTTTCTACAAGCCTCCTGATAGCATCAATGTAGTGGCAAATGTATTAATTCAGAGATTAGAGAGGCTTGTAGTAAAAGGCAGAGTTGCTATAATAGGAGACTTTAATTATCATATAGATTGGGAAGAGCAGATTAGTTCAGGCCAGAAAGGTAATGAATTTCTTAAGTGCATTCAAGATAGTTTTCTGGAGCAAATGAGATGACAGGCCACATTAGATTTAGTAATGAGTAATGAGCCAAAATTGGTTAATAATCTAACAATAAGGAAACATTAATCTAACATTGACCACAGTATAATCGAATTCAATGTTACGTTTGATAAGAAAATTAACACAATTTCTAAGATTTCAGTAAGGCTAATTTTACCAGGGTGAGACAGAGGCTGGCATTAGAAAACTAGTCAAAACTGTTATTGTATAAAACTACAGATAAGCAATGGGAGACATTCAAAAAGGAAGTTAGTTTGCTATACATGCCCTAAAGAGGCAAGAGCTCTACTTACCAAATAAAACAATCTTGGTTGAAAAAAAGAGGTGAGGGATAACCTAAAACTAAAGGAAAGAGCTTCCAAAATACAAAGAATAGTGTAGATCCAGCAAACTGAGATAGATATAAAGAACAGCAAAAGAGAAAAAAAGAAATAGTAGGAGCTGCAAAAAGGCTATATGAGAAGAAATTTGCAAGGGATACCAAGATTAACACAAACAGCTCTTATAATTGTATTAGAAGGAAGGTAGTCATGGTTAAACGTCTTGAAAAACAGATGCAGGTAATATTTTGTCTTGAGTTCGGGGTCTAGGAGGGGTTTCTTTAGGGTTTGCCAGTTACCCAAAGAATGCTACCATAAACTGTTATTCATAAAAACCATTCTTGTTTAGTTACAGATCTATGTACATCCCAGTGCTCAACACCTGGTTGTACTTCTGTTTCCCACCAGATCATGTGACATTATATCATAGTTACAACAGTAGTTACAACAGTATCAGATGCTCCTGATGTTAACCTTTACTCTACATCTCTCCCCAAGTCTTTATCCCAACAATATACATCCTACAACAAGCAGTTAAGAAGGCAAATGATATGTTGACCTTCATTGTGAGAGGACTTAAGTACAGGAGCAAGGATGTCTTACTGCAGCTGTAGAGGGCCTCAATGAGATCACAGTACTGTGTGAATTTTGGTCTCCTTACCTAAGAAAGGATATACTTGCCATAGAGGGGGTGTAGCGAAAGTTTACCAGACTGATTCCTGGGATGGCAGGATTGTTGTATGAGGAGCAACTGGGCCGACTAGGCCTGCATTCACTGGAGTTAAGAAGAATGAGAGGAAATCTTATTGAAACATATAAAATTCTGACAGGGCTGGACAGACTGGATGCAGGGATGATGTTTCCTCTGGCTGGGCTGTCTAGCACAAGGGGTCACAGTCCCAGGATATGGGGTAGACCATTTAGGACAGAGATGAGGAGAAACCTCTTTACTCAGAGGGTGGTGAACCTGTGGAATTTTCTACCACAGAAGGCTGTGGCGGCCAAGTCACTGAATATATTTAAGAAGGAAATAGGTAGATTTCTGGACTCTAAATGCATCACGGAGTAAGGGGAGAGCATGGGAGTAGGGCATTGAGATAGACGATCAGCCATGACCATATTGAACGGCAGAGCAGGTTTGAAGGGCTGAATGACCTACTCCTGCTCCTATTTTCTATGTTTCTATGTTTCCCTACAAAGGCCCAGACTTCACAGTGGTGCCTTGACCAATCTCCCTGATCTGGTCCTGATTTCATTTTGAGGTTGAGGATGAACTGCACTTTCTCATCAGTTGATAGGAGTGTCTTCCACCTGGGTGGTTATAGAGTTTCTACTTGTTTCTGTTCTTGTCTCTATCCAGATCTAAATTGTATGCCCAAGGTTCCATTGGTTTCCTTCCCAATGATATCAAAGCTCCTCGGTTCCGTCTGATAGCTCCCTGGTCCATCTCAATTCTATAAGATCTCGGCTATGCAGCTCTTTCTATTACAATAACTTCTTCCTGTTGATCTCGTATCCCACCTCTCTCCCTGGCTGTAGCACTTTCAAGTTTCGTGCTCTGTGCCCTGAAGTTGAAATTACGAGCTTGACTGTATCACTGTTGGTCCTCACATATCCTAACTTCCCCATGTTCATCTGAGGTAATGTTAGGTTGTAGTGTTTGTTGTAGAGCTGGAAGTTGTGTTCGCAGCTGTCTCCCCATCAATAGTTCTGATGGTGAGAATCCATTTTTTGGTGATGACATTCTGTAGTTAAGAAAGGCTAACTTAATACCTTTGTTCTTTATCATCAATTTCTTGATTGTTTGAGCTCCTCTTTCTGCTTCTCCATTGACTGAGGATATCTAAATGAACAAATCACATATATGAAACCATATTCCTGTACAAAGCTATGGAACAGCTCATTAGTAAACTGAGGACTGCTGTCTGACAGCACAACATCCAGGATGCCATGTGTTGTGAAGATTCAGTTAGTGATGTAGTGACTGCTTCTGCCATGATACTGTGCAGTCTACTCATTTAAAACTGTCTGCAATTGTAGTCAATGACAATGATGAAAACTTTGACTTTGAACTCAAATAAATCCATTCACAGGCACTCTCATGGCCTTGAAAGAAAAGTGAAGGGTGCCAGTGGTTTGTTCCACTGTTAGCTGTTCACTGCACACATCAGGCAAGTCGTGATTAGCTCTTCAATGGAGTGACTGGTGCCTGGCCACCAGACTGACTGCTGGGCTCTTGCTCAACATTTCACTATTCCTAAATGACCTTGATGTATTTTTTGGAGAATGTCGAGTTGAAGTGCTTTGGGGATAACTAGTCTATCATTAAAAACTGAGAAATCATTGATGATTGTGAGATGTTTTCTCGGTTTGAAGTATTGGCGAAGTACTGGGTTGTCAGGAGTGTAATCTGGCCATCTGTTCTGGCAATACTCTTATTTAGATGCATTCATCATCCTGCTGTTGTGCTTGCTTAATCTCTTGTAATCTCTTTTGTGTGGCTGTTAAGTGTTTAATAATAAGCAAAGTATATGCTTCCACTTCCCCAACAAAAATTAAATCTTCCAGTTTGACCTTTTCCACTGTATTCTTGATAAAGCATCTGATGTCATCTGGTACTTCCCTTGAATGCACTCAGTAACTGAATCATATCTCATGAGTCTCAGTCTAAAACATTGAATTCTAGGCAAAACTGTAATGGAACAATGGGCTGCCTTTAAAGGAGAGGTAGTTCAAATAGGGTATATCCCCACAAAGGGGAAAGTTAGGGCAAACAAATCCAGAGCTCCCTGGATGATGAAAGAGATAGAGAATAAGATGAAGTAGAAAAAGTGCTTATGATAGATGTCAGGTGGATAATACAATTGAGAACCAGGCCCAATATAGAAAGTTCAGAGGGGAATGAAAAAAGAAAATAGGAGAAAGAAAGGGAGAGTATGAAAAGAGACTGGCAGCTAACATAAAATGGAATCCAGAAGTCTTCTATAGGCATATAACTAATAAAAGAGTGATAAGAGGAGGTGTGGGGCTGATTAGGGACCGAAAAAGGATTTATGTATGGAAGCTTGGGACATGGCTGAGGTATTAAATGAATACTTTGCATCCATCTTTACCAAGAAAGAAGATGCTGCCCAGGTCATGGTGAAAGAGGAGGTAGTTCACACACATGAAGGATTTAAAATTGATAATGAAGAGTTATTGGATAGGCTTTCTGTACATAAAGTTGATAAGGCACCAGGATCTGATGAGAGGCATCCAGGGATGGTGAAGGAAGTGAGAGTGGAAATTGTGGAGGCACTGGTCATAATTGCCCAATCTTCTTGTCGTCTTGTAAATGTTATGCTCTTTTCAAAAAGGATTAAAAGATAAGCACAGAACTACACCCCAGTAAGTTTAACCTCAGTGGTGGGGAAGCTTTTAAAAATGATAATTTGGGATAAAATTAATCATCACTTGGGGGGCAAATTCAGGATAATTAAGGAAAATCAGTATGGATTTGTTAAAGGCAAATCATGTTTAACTAACTTGCTTGAGTTTTTTGATGAGGTAACAAGGAAAGTTGAAGGTAATGCTGTTGATGTGGTGTACATGGACTTTCAAAAGGGATTTGTGAGCATGGAATAAAAGGAACAGTAGCAACGCAGATATGAAGTTGGCTAAGTGACAAAAAACAAAGAGTAGTGGTGAACTGTTGTTTTTAGGACTGGAGGAAGGTTTATAGTGGAGTTCCTCTGATATTCCTGTATATATTAATGACCTAGACCTTGATGTGCAGCACTTAATTTCAAAATTTGTGGATGATATGAAACTTTGAAGTATTGTGTGCCAGGATGAGGATACAAGTTGGTGGAATGGGTGGACAAGCGGCAGATGAAATTTAATGCAGAGAAACATGAAGTGATTCATTTTGGTAGGAAGAATGCAGAGAAAGAGATTAGGGGTCAATACATACAGATCACTAAAATGTATTAGTCAGGTGCAAGGAAATAATCAAAAAGGCAGATAGAATGTTGGACTTTGTAATCAGAGGACGAGAATATAAAAGGGAAGAGGTTTCTCTACAGATATAAAAAAACCCTGTTTAGACCACATCTGGGGTACTGTGTACAATTCTGGATACCCAATGCCTAAGAAAGAATAAAAGCAAAAAACTGCGGATGCTGGAAATCCAAAACAAAAACAAAAATAAAAATACCTGGAAAAACTCAACAGGTCTGACAGCATCTGCTGAGAGGAACACAGTTAACGTTTCGAGCCCATATGACTCTTCAACAGAACTAAGGAAAAATAGAAGAAAAGTGAAATATAAACTGGTTTAAGGGGGGGGGGGGGGGTGGGACAAGTAGACCTGGATAGACTCATATGGACTCAAACCTTTAACTGTGTTCCTCTCCACAGATGCTGTCAGACCTGCTGAATTTTTCCAGGCATTTTTATTTTTGTGTTTGCCTAAGAAAGAATATATTGGAATGAGTTCAGTGCAGATTCACCAGGATGCTGCTGCCTGGTGCTATCTAATCTGCTAAGTATTTCCAGCATTTTCTGTTTTTATTTCACCAGAATGTTGCCAGGGTTCCAATAGTTAGGTTGTGAGGAGAAATTATGTAAATTACCAGGTTGTATTCCTTGGAATATAGAAAGTCAAGGGGTAATTTGATTGAGGTCAATAGAGAGAAACTGTGGGAGAGGGTAGGTCAAGAGGACATAACTTTAAAATTCAGGAGAGAATTATGACACACTCCTTCATGCAAAGGGTGGTATCAGTCTGTGTTACGAACGCAAAGACTACAGTCTTTCTAGTGTAATGTCTTTATTGAACTGAAGCTATCATGGCTGCTCACAGACATTCCTTCATGGCACAGATAAATATGGCAAGCCAGGTAGGACATGTAGTAATGATTGCATTTCAAAACACAAACAACACCTTTTCCATAATGAACAACAGAGAACTTTGTATGTACTTTCATGTGTAACTGTGAGTTACCCACTACGCCACTCTGTTGTCATGCATTAACAAACTGTTCGCTATTCTTGTCAGTCACTGCACATGCATTGCACTCATAGTTATTAAATCATGCAGGTCTCTTAATGGTACACGTGCACGTTGTCATTGGCTGTTTGTTTGAATAATGTTTCTTCTCCATGGAATGCCGTTTCCCTGGCTCTTGTTCTTGCTGTGGTAACTGTTGCTGTTGTTCCATTTCCGTTGTTGGATACCTGTGGACCTCTGGAAGTGATGATTGTTCCATACTCTGTGCAGCTCATCTTCCTGATCAGTGCAGGAACTACTTCTCTAGTTGTGCGTATATGCCTGCAGTTGCACCAGTATCTTTGGTTGTTCACTCTCACCACGTATGATCGAAGTGACAACTGCCCTATGCATGTTTCAAGTTGCCGCAGGGGCTGACTCTGTTGAGAGCATTGAAGGTTTGTACCCTTACTGGCTCTCTAATGCTCAACTCTGGCAATGGCTTGGCAGTCTTGTCAAAATGAAGTTTGGCTTTCTGCTGTTTCACCTTGATTTTTTTACTCATGCCTGTTACTCCTTCTGATTTCAGTAGAGATTTTGCTAACCAAGAGTGGTTTGGGCATGACGTGACATTAATCTTTGGGCTGGACTACTTTCCGTGCTTTCAGTGTGTTTCTCCTCTCAAGGATTGCTTTGTATACATCTGTGCTAGTTTGCTCAATTTCTTGATGATTTCTTGGTGATTTTTACTGCCACCTCAGCCTTTCCATTCTACTGGGATAATGCAGAGATGATGTATAGTGTTGAATTGCCCAATCCTTTGTGAAGCGGCTGAATTTGTCATTCATGAACTGAGGGCCATTATAGCTCATCACAATGTCTGGAATGCCGTAATGACTGGTGTGCTTTCAAGCATTTTACTATCTCTCCTGTTGTCATTGAAGTCAGCTGGTTTACCTCCCTATATTCAGAATAGTAGTTTACAGTGAAAAGATAATCAATTCCTGCTATAGTGAAAACGTCTACTCCCAGCTTCATTCATGGTCTGTCAGGGATGTCATGCATCATCAATGGCGCTAGCTTGTTTAGCTTGGTATTTGTTACAAGCACCACACTGGCCAATGTAGTCTTTAATTTCATTGCTCATGTTTGGCCAGTAGAGCACTTCTCTTACCTTCCTCAGACTCAATTCAATTCCCTGATGGCTTTCTTGGATGCACTTGAGCATCTCTCCTCTCATCTCCTTAGGGGTGATGACTCTATTTCCTTTGTACAAGATGCCATTTTGAGCTATCAATTCATCTCAGTATGCCCAATGTGCTCTTGTGGCCACAGGTGTGTCCTGATGCTCTCAGGCCATCCTTTCATCAATACTTCTTGCAGCACTTGGAGAGTTGCAACTTGGATAGTTCACTTGATTTGAGCAAGGCACTTGTCTGTCAGATCCAATAGCCTCAATTTTCAGCTCTGTGGATGGGTGTGATCCACAGGCCGAGGAGCAGTTGGGAAACAGGCTGCTAACCGTGACCAGCCCCTGACTGCGATTTCACGCTGACTGGCCAATTAATGACGTGAAATGCGCGCTGAAATGCTCAGCAGGGTGGGGGCGGTAGGAGGGTGGGCGATGACAGAAAGATCCCTGAAGGCAGAGAGCTGCCTCAGGAAGCTGAAGACCCAAAACTCAGGAAAGAAAGTTTTTAAAATCAGGAAAAAAATGTCCAAGCATCACAATCAGGAACTGAACATATAGATTATAAAAATGCTGTCCATAAATTTCTATTTTTATTTTAGTTAATAACATAAACCTCATCCTGCCCTTGGGTGAGGCTAGATGAAAAATGTAAAGGCCACCTGGCCGAATTTCCCGTCCGCCAACCAGAAGGTTGGACGGGCTATGTAAAATGGCAGACAATTGTGCCGTTAATGGGCTTAATTGCCCTCTTAATTGTTGGCGGGTGCACTTCCGCCTTTTGTGCGTGCCCGCTGGTCAAGGTGCTGCGCGAGCGCGGGATGACGTCAGGACGTCGCCCAACGTCATCCCTTGCAATTTCACGGCTGATCGGGTCTGGCACACACCTGCCCAATCAGCGTAACATCCAACCCAATGTCTCTGCTGGGTTGATGACTTTCAGAGCATGTCAAGTTGCTGCTTCATTTTGAATCTGGAAGATTTCACATTCTGTTGTAGCACCCTCAACTTTCTTCATGGGGAATTCTGCTCTTGACAGTATGTCTATAATGTACATCTGTGTCCCTTGTTTGTATACCATGTCCAGATGATATCTTTGTAAACAAAGTAACATTCTTTGTAGATGCTTTGGAGCAGATAGTAGCGGTTTGAGAAAAATGCTTTGAAGTGGCTGTGGTTGGACTCCACTGTTACTTTGTCTCCCCAAAGCTAGTATTGGGGAAAATGCTCACAAGCAAAAGCAACAGCCAGGTGCTCTTTCTCAATCTGAGTGTAGCATCATTCAGTATGCATTAATGCCCTGGATGCAGATGCAATTGATTATCCTTGCTGAATTAGGATTGCTCTTAAGACCTGTCTTGCTGGTGTCACGTTGCAAGGTGACTTCATCATTTACATCATAGTACTTCAGCACTGGCATTATTATCACTAGTTGTTTGATTTTAGTAAATGTTGCTTCTTGTGCTGTGCCCCAATATCACTGCACATCCTGGCAGTGATCTTGCATAATGGTTTACACTCTGATGACAAATTAGGCAAACATTCTGCTAAATAGTTCATGAATCAAACAAATTGATGCACTGTTTTCACATCTGTTGTTCGCTGCATTGCTGCTCCAGCTCTCACTTTGTCAAGATCTGGGTGAAGACCTTTTGATGTCAGTATCTGACCCATGTACTTGACTGCAGGCACCTTCAATTACAAGTTTTTCTTGTTCAGTTTATGTTCATCTGGTGAGCTCTCTCTAGCAGTCATATTAAATTCTGGTAATGGTCAGCTATGGCTTCTCCCATTGTGTCTCCATATCTATAGGCTAGTAGATCATCCACTTTGGCTTCCACTCCAAGAAGATCACTGGCTAGCTCATGCTGTCTGGACTGAGACTCTTCTGGAGCCATGGAAATATCAAACAGCATGCACAACCATCTGTATCTCCTGAACATTATCCAGAATGTAGTTAAAAGCTGCTACCTTCATCCAGCTTCACTTGCCAGCTACGATCCTTCACATCTAGGGTAGTAAAGATCTTTGTCTTGGCAAGTTGTGCCAAAATTCCTTCAATGGTTGGCATGAGGTAGTGAGATCTCTTCAGTGCTTTATTTAGATTACTGGGTCGAATCATTCTCTGGGCTTTCCAGGTTGTTTCACTGTTACCAGACTGCTCATCCAGCCTATAGAAGCTATCATTTTCTTGATCACTCCCTTCTTTTCCAACTCTTCTATCTTGTTTTTAAGACTTGACTTGAGGGCAACTAGAACTCTCCTTGGCAGATGCTGAATTGGACTTACATTCTCATCTACTTTAAGATGATATTCTCCAGGCAGACATCTGACTTCTGTAAAACAGCTTTTAATCCTCTATGATCTGTTTGTTTGGGTTTTGAAATGTGATCATTATTACATGTTCTACCTGGCTTGCCATTGTCATGTGACCTAAGCCACGAGGGACTGTATCTCAGAATATTGTAACTCCTGGTCTGTTCTGCCATAAATGTGCCCTAGCTGACGTAATACAACCTCAGCATTTCTGTAATGGTCTATTGCTTTCTTGAGAGTAAGCTTCCCCTCTCTCAGTAGACTTTTTCTTACTGTTAGGTCTCTTATGCCTAAGATAATTCTATCTTTAATGAGATCATATTTTCATTGCCCAAATTCACATGATTCTACAAGCTGTGTTACTGCAGTCACATACTGATCAATGGGCTCTTTTTCACCTTGAACCCTAATGTTGACACCCACTGTTCATAAGCTACATTCAATTGTGGTACAAAATGTACCTTTAAGGCTTTCAAAATTTCTGCAGTCTGTTTTTTCTGTTCTTCAGATAAAATTAGTGTGGAATACAATTTATGCCAGTCTCTGCCCAGCAAGTTAAAACTGTTGCTGCTCATATTGGCTCTAGTTTATTAATTGAATCTGTTGCAATCTCGTAGTTTTTGCCATTACAAGTGGGAAAATTGCCAGTTCAGCCATATATCTCCTTTCATTTTTACAGGAGCTAGGAGTGGAAAATTGACAGCCATTTTTGTCTCACCCAGTATTTTACTTGCAACCTTCAGCTTGTGTTAACTTAGCCTTATTTGTGTTTTTCTTTCTTCAGCAGCTTTTAGCAGGCTTAGTTTTCCTCTTTCAGTAGCTGTGGCTTTGCTTCCAGCTTTACAAAACTCATTCTCAGCTCCACTTCTGACACCATGTTATAAGCTCAGAGACTACAGTGTTTCTAGTGTGATGTCTTTATTGAACTGAATGTATCATGGCTGCCCTCTAGATATTTCTTCATGACAGAGGTCACATGACTATGGCAAGCCAGGTGGGACATGCAGTAATGATTGCATTTCAAGGCCAAAATAGTCTGGAACACCTCTCCAAAAATCTCAATTAATAATTTTAAATCTGAGATCAATAGATTTTTGCTAGCCCAGGATATTATGAGATATGGAGCCAAGGCAGGTGGATTTAGGATACAGATCTGCTATGACCATTGTTCCTATGTTCCTATTTTAAAAGAAAGATGAGAGTGGTGGAACAGAGTGGGGTGCAGAAAGGAAGAGAAGGTATTTCTCATGCCCTTCCTTTGAGGAACACACATACAGAACATACAGATGAAAGAGACAGAGAGAAGAAGATCAGCTGATCCTCCAAGCCTGTCCCATAGTCATGTTACAATAAGCGTCCTGTCCAAATGTTCTCCCTCACCAGCAGATATGTAATCTCCTGAGACAGACAATAATAACAAAAAAAACAGAAAGAAACCTTAAGCCAAATCAGGAAAAAATAATTCTGGGAAATTCCTCTCTAACCCACATAGGTGATCAGGACAGTGGTGGCAGATCATGCAGATCACCTATCTTCTGCATACAGTAAAATCAATTCCTATCCATAGGTCTAATCCAGGCTACCTTCTTCCCTTACGTAGTAAATAAGTGCCTACCCAATCTGGCATAACTGCTGCTTTTCAATTCTAATGAGTTAAATGTTTACTGGATTCCAGTCAACACACTGAATAGGTTCGTAAGATTCCTCCTTACTTTTCTTAAGAAAAATCAGGTTGAGTTATTAATGTTTTTATCACCTCCTTGCCCTTTCTTAATAGATATTGATCCAATAATTTTAAGGTATGTACTGACCCCCTAATCAATTTCTTTCTTTGAGAATCTGTTCCACATGTTCACTATTCTATGGTGAGAAAGATTTTTCAAATCTCTAACCTTTCTCCAGGATTATGAATTTTGTACTTGCTTCATCTGGCCCTCTGATCATTGGCTGAGTTAAATAGCTGGCTTGCTTCAACCTTTCATCATTTTTTTTTGAGAGAGCAAAAGAGGTGTTTGACACAAAAAGGAGCATTTTGGAGTGTAATGAATGAGCAATTTGACTAGGTTGATGCTTGTCATGTGGACTGAGTGAGAGGCTCTACTGTATAAGGATTACCATTGTATTGTGTGCTAAGTGCATCAATTACCAACAGTTGATCCTGACATTTGGTTTCAAAATGTTCTTTCTCTGTATCTGTCTCTATCTCTGTCTCTGAACCATTCCTCTTCCATCCTTTCTTGCTCCCCCTTTTTTCACTCCCACAATGTAGATATCATGGGGTACAGGACCCTACTGATACAAGCAAAGATTTAGGACAAAGCAATTCTTATTTGTTCATTTCATACATTTGCAATGAATAAACGCTCATGGGAGAGCTCCTGAGATTTGTTCTAATTTTTTAACAGCTGAAAAATCTAAGATGGCATCATACCTACATCAACAGAGTAAATTGCATTTCAAATACTGCACATTAAAGAAGTTGAAATGGAAAATTGAACTAGATGAATCTCAGAAAGAAATTGATTAAGTTTAAATTGATTCACAACATGATGAAATGTATTCTTTATCGTAGTTATTCAAAGCAATTATTAAGAGTTTTCAAGTTTTGCAAGTACTGTACTCAAAGATATTTTATAATTGTTGGTTTGATTGTATAGTAATTACACTTTACAAACACTGTTGAAGCTGGCATACTCTGCTGGAGATCAGTCTGAACTCCAGCTCACAGTATGTGGTAATGTTGTTATGGGTCTGCTCTCAAAGTGATGTGAGTGACAAGACTGTTTTTAAATACATTTAAAAGCACCACCCTGAGTAGTAATCAGCAGATTTCTCCATGCTGTAGTTGGCGGGTACATTGCCTACTGTAGAACTAGGCGACACAAACCACAGGTATGTCCTGAATTAGCTGGTCTCAGCTGAGATGCTGATAGGGGCATTATTGTTTCACGTCAGCATCCTAAACTAAGGAAGGGAAAATTAGCCAGTGACCCTTCTCCTCATCACTAATCTGGGATTCTTCCTGGAAGTCCATAAGTGAGTCAGCTACGGTCAGGATAGAGCTTGACTGCAATGTCCCCACAGTTGAATTGTTCACTGATACTCATTGTCTAACATCACAAATGGAGAATGGCTTGTTGAGTGAAACCACTGCAAACAGCATAAAGCAGGATATAAGCAAAGAACTGCGGATGCTGGAAATCCAAAACATATGTTCTGTTGAAGGGTCATGAGGACTCAAAACGTCAACTGTGCTCTTCTCCACCGATGCTGCCGGATCTGCTGAGTTTTTCCAGGTATTTCTGTTTCTGTTTCTGTTATAAAGCAGGATATGATGGAACATTGGCTGTTCTTCTATGGGATTGGATTTAAATCCAGGGCAAACTGATGGGATGAAAGATTGTTTTCTCTGTTGGATATGAAGAGTCTGTAAGAAATGATTTTGCAAAATTTGGATCCAATTCCAAGTGCATACAAACTTGCAACCCAGATTTTGACACTAATTGCCAGTCTCACTCAGAAAGGCCACAGGATGGCGTGTGTGGAAAATGGAAAATGCGTCATACTGGTGCAGTAAGCAGCACTCTTCTGAGATTAGGGTTCAAGTATACTGCTAAGGAAAAGTAGGGGGAATTTTACTCTGGCCTGGATTTTCACAATGGCAGAAGAGGCCAAAAATCAAAAGTCACAGCCCCGAACATGGCACCTACCATTTTCGCAGAGGCAGGACTTGGCCCGGGTTGGGATTTGCACATGCACAGTTCATGAAGGCAGCCACCCATATAAAACAGCAGCTGCCTCTACTTATGTCTAATTTTGGTGACCCAAGTATGTGAAACAGGTTAGGCCTGGTAAGAGCAGGTCTGAACTTTATGGAGTCCTTTGGAGAGATGGGTTACCCTTTTGAAGAGGTAGGTACCTCTTTGGATATGGTCCCAGGACACCTTTGGGGGAGGTCAGGTGCCATTTGGGAGAGGTCAGCTGTCCCTTGGGAGAATTAAGGTGCCCCTTAGGATTGTTAAAAGTAGGCAGGAATGTGCATAAAAAAGTGTAGAAACCCATTAACTGTCAAGCTGATTGAACTGTCAGAGGTGTCAAAACAAACTGTCAGAAGCTACTCTGAAAAGTGCCAAAATGAACTGTCAAAAGAAACTATCAAAAACAAAGGCAGCTATTTTAAGTGTCAAAATGAACTGTCAAAGGCATATGTCAAGCTTTAAAGGCATTTAAAACTCCTGACCTTTAAATCTTTGGAAAAAATTTTAGCCTGTTTATAAAAAATAACATTGCTTGCTATTTCACTCTGTCTGTTGACATAAACCTAAAGCTACCATCACTGGATTAGTTCTGCATGATGGATTTCACAACCTTCCATTATCACAGAAGGGTGCTGGCCAGTTCACAGTTTGATTTGGTTATAGATTCTTTGAAGTGGGGCTATGAATTCCAATGGTTGTTTTCACAATCAACTAAGCACTTGATGAAATGTTTGTTTTTATAAAGATGTAGTTGAAGGAATGTAAATGTAATGAATGGGTTTTTATGAATGAGAGTGTTTTTAAAACAATGAAGTCTGCAGTAGACACTTAGAACTTTACTTTATTTAATCTCAGCATGGGTCCCAAAGTCTGCCTATGGTGGCTACTGGATGAGTTGGCATGGAATGTGTAAGTACAAAGGGTGATGTGTGGGGCATGGGTTGGGCATAAGTTGGCACTAAGTTGGCATAGGGGCTATAAAGGCCCATCGGGGTGGGTAGAGGACATGAGGTGATATGGGTTGGCATGGATGGGGCATGAAGTGATGTGAGGGGTTGGAGGGCTGATTTTTGTTTTTTTTTAATCTTAGACAAAGTACCGGAGCACAGAGGCAGGCCTACTGTCCAGCCTGCCTCCACACCTGACAGCTTCTGCACTTGATCCAGCGCAGCAGGCCCAACTCTCAGAGAACACTGCCACCTTTCAAATTGAAAATCCTGCCTTCCAGGGCACTTTCTCCCAGATCAGGTTTGTGGATCTGGGAAAATCTGCACTGCCGACCTGGAAGCAAAGATTTGGGCGTCTATATCTATATCTAACCAAACTATGCCTCATGCTCATAATAGGTTTCTAAACTGGTGAAGTTTTGTAGCACTAAAATCCCCCAACTAGCTAAGCCCAAAAGGTAGTTAAAAATATACTAATTGCACCTACTAATCTAATGCTGCTAAAAATGTACTTCTAATTGATCAGGACTCATGTAAGTGTTTTCAGGTATTATCATGTT
This sequence comes from Carcharodon carcharias, assembly GCF_017639515.1. Classification (NCBI taxonomy): domain Eukaryota; kingdom Metazoa; phylum Chordata; class Chondrichthyes; order Lamniformes; family Lamnidae; genus Carcharodon; species Carcharodon carcharias. Next base: position 203,600,137 of record NC_054468.1, on the reverse strand, counting down.
CTGTCGGTGGGTAAATGCAGCTATGTTATGGTCCTTAAGTTATAAACACCAGAAACATCAGAGCTGAATTAGCTAGCAGTGGAGGTGAACAGCTATCCTCAACAGCCTTGATGAGGAAAGGGTGGAGAATTAACCAAAGATTCCTGACCTTGCATCTGCCATTATACACATTTGTCCCTGCACCCTTACTTTTAAAAAAATGTGCCCACTAAGTTGCTGAAAATGCAAGCTGATAATAGGATAGTGAGAGAAACAAGGCATCTGGGACCTGAGTGAACAGGCCCACCAATAGGGTATCTCCTTAACCAATGTGATTTAATGATTGGGATATAAACAGTGGAAGGACTGAGAAGGAAGGTGAATTAAAGTGGGTGAATTCAGGTTCGGAAAGATAAATAAACGATGGATGGAAAGACTTGAATAAGAGGCAGAAAGGAAAAATAAGAAAAATATTAACTGAAGATTTAAAACATAACATTTTTAAGATCGCCTAAAAAATTTGCAATCTGAATGAACACTTATAATAGTTCATTTTCAGTGCCAGGGAGGCTGATTGTCAGTCACTAATAGGTGATTATACTTGTAGTTACCAGTCCAAAATAGCTGCGGTGGGGATTTAATTCATATCTAGCTTGACAAGATCAACTTCAAGACATTCAATGCATGTCAATGGTCACCAGTTAGAAAAATGCACTTTCGCGGAGCTAATAGCGGAGCAATGAAACTTGGACAGCAACTTTTGGATATTGTCATTTAACCATGCAGCTGTCCCCCACCTGAAGTTGCTGCACCATTTATGCATAAATATCAACGAGCACCTTTAGTATTATCTTTCTGGTGATAGCAAAATCATGCCCAGTATGTTTACTTATTTTCTCAACCTCTACAAAGAAAAAGAAAGACTTGTACATTTATAGCACTTTTCTTCACCATAGGACAGCCAATGAAATGTAGTCTCTGTTTTAATTTAAGAAATGTGAAAACCAATTTGAGGACAGCAAAGTCCCACAAACAGTAATGTGATGATGAATGGCAGAAGTAGGTCATTTGTTTTAGTGATGTTGGTTGAGGAATAAATTTTGGCCAGGGCACAGGAGATCATTTCACTGCTCTTCTTTGAAATAGTGACCCAGGTCTTCTGTTCCCCAGAGGTACCCCAGAAGATGCTCTGGGGGACACTTCAAAAATCCCCAAGCGAAGACTGCACAGGAATTGCCCAGGAAGGTTCAATTTCTGTGGACAATTGCCCTGCGCCTGGAACCTTCTGAAACTCTGGTTGATAGTTGGAGACTCTGGATAGTTTCTACTCTCTTAACAGAATAGTTACCTAGAAAAAGGTTAGAAGGATTAAAATCAGTTCTGCCTCCTGGGAAACTACACTACTGACCCCTTGTCTAGTCCAGTGGTCACCTGACTACCCCACCAGTCTACCCAGCTACCCTCCTGACACCCCCCCCACCCCTCCCCCACTCCTGCGACTACTCCATGACCACTCAACTAACCCCCAACCACCCGACTACCCTCCTGACACTCCTCCCGACTACACCCTGACCACCTGACTCTCCTCACATCCTCCAACTGCCCCCCATCCTACCGACCCACGTACCTTACCCACTTACCTTCTCTAATATAAAAACAGAAAGCACTTGAAAAACTCAGCAGCTATGACAACCTCTGTGGAGAGAGAAACAGAGTTAATATTTCAAGTCCAATATGACTCTTCTACAGAACTGAAGAGAGGCAGGAATGTGATGGACTTTATGCTGTTGAAAAAGCGGAGAGGAGCAGGTGGAGCAAAAGAGAAGGTCAGGGATAGGTTAGAGGGCAGAGGAGATTAAATTGTAAAGATGTAATGGAAACAAAAGCAAAGGGAGTGGTAATGATAATGCTATAGAAACAAAGGATTTGTCCAGAGTAGGTGTGAATAGCAGAATGAAGGTCAGCGCTCTCTAAAAGCAAAATAGTAGAATCTGTTAATGGCAGAATGAAAGCAAAAAATATGAGAACAAGATACAGACTTACACTTGGGAGCTAAAATAATACCAAATGGAGGACAGAGTTCATGGCCTGAAGTTGTTGAACTCAATGTTGAGTTCAGAAGGCTGTAAAATGCCTAATTGGTAGATGAGACGCTGTTCCTCCAACTTGCGTTGTGCTTCACTACAACAATTGCAGCATGTCGAGGACAGAACTGTGAGCATGAGAGCAAGTTGGTGAATTGAAATGGCAAGTGACAGGAAGATCAGGGTCATGCTTGCGGACTGAGTGTAGGTGTTCCACGTAGAGGTCACCCAGTCTGCGTTTGGCCTCCACAGTGTGGAGGAGATCACATTATGAGTAGTGAATACTGTAGACTAAATTAAAAGAAGTATAAGTAATTCACTGCTTCACCTGGGAGGAGTGTTTGGGGCCTTGGATGGTGAGGACAGAGGAGGTAAAGGGGCAGGTGAAAAACCTGCTGCGATTGCATGGGAAGGTGCCGTGGGAATGGGGTGTGGTGCTAGGTGTGATAGAGGAGTGGGCCAGGGCATCATAGAGGGAACAGTCCTTTGGAATACTGACGGAGGAGAGGAAGAAAATATATATTTGGTGATGGCATATTGCTGGAGCTGACTGAAATGGTGGGGGATAATCCTTTGAATAAGGAGTCTAGTCAGGTGGAAAGTGAAGACAAGGAGAACCCTATTGTGATTTTAGGAAGGAGGGGAAGAGGTGAGGGCATGGGAGTGGGAAATGGGTCAGACATGGTTGAGGGCCCTGTCAACCACAGTAGGAGGGAATCCTCAGCTGAGGGAAAAAGACGACATACCAGAAGTGCCATTGTGCAAGGTAGATTCATCGGAACAAATGCAGCAGAGATGGAGAAACTGGAAAAATGGAATGGAATCCTTACAGGAAGCAGGGTGTGAGGAGGTGTAGTTGAGGTAGTTGTGGGAGTCAGTGGGCTTGTAATGAATTTTAGTAGACAGTCTGTGCCCAGAATTGGAGACAGAGAAGTCAAGGAAGGGAAGAGTCAGACATGGACCATGTGAAAGTGAGAGAGGAGTGGAAATTGGAAGCAAAATACATTTATCTTCTCTTCTGTCAAAGTGGCTGCAACATTTAAACTTACCGGTAAACGGCAGCTTGTGCTGTAGAAAGGGGGCATGGTTTCACTTCCCCCAATGATCCTGAACTGCACAGAAGGACTCCAGGGGCACTGCAAATTTCTCAGCAGGCCCTGGTTGGAAGTCCACGTGAGATATCTGCAGCTCCAGGCTAAGGAAAGTGAGGAGGAGTGGGGTGGTAATCAGGATGTGATTGCCACTCCATGGAGGATTCAGCTCAGTGCCACAGGATCTTTTATGTTCACCTGAGAGAGCAAATGGGGCCTCAGTGTAATGTCTCATGAACGATGGCATCTCCAACAGTCCAGCACTGTCTCTGTAGTACATTGGATTGTAAACCTAGACTTTTGTGCTCAATTCTCTGGAGCGAGACTTGAATCTACAACTTCTGACTCAGAGTCAACAATGATACCAACTAAGCTACAGCAGCACCCTGTCCAAGATTTTCTGCTCCATCATTCATTTCATGAAAGTGCATTTTGCTCTATTAAATCAGCTCTGTGTTTTCTTATAATCCTCCTTCCTCTCTGCAGAGTTTGGAAAGGTCATTATTTTCTTTTTCTCTCAATTGTGTTTGTTAATCCACTTTGGAACACGTTTGGTTAGTCTGTATTTATTTCTTTCTGTTTTTACTTGTTTTCACAATATATACCTAGCAAGCATTTTCAGAATTGTATCTTTGAAGGTACTCCACTTGTCTTCCAGCATAGTATAGCTGAACAGACAAACATATGAAATAGGAGCAGAAGTAGGCTATTTGGCCCCTCAAGCCAGCTCCAGCATTCAATAAGGTCACGGCTGACCTGGTTGTGTTTCGATTTCTACATTCTCATCTACCTCCCGATAACCTTTAATTCCCTTGCCCAAAAAGAATCTATCTACCCCCGCCTTAAAATATTTGGTGATCTCACTTCCACTGCCTTCTGAGACAGATTTCCAAAGTTGCAAAACCCTCTCTATCCTATAAGGGCGACCCCTAATTTTAAAACAGTATCCACTAGTTCTGGACTCACCTACAAGAGGAAACATCCTTTCCAAGTCCATCTATCAAGGCCAATCAGGACCTTATACACTTCAATAAAGTCACCCCTTACTCTTCTAAACTCCAGTGGACAGAAGCCTAGCCTGTTCAACCTATCTTCATAAGACAACCTGCTCATTCCGCGTATCAATCTAGTATCAATCTAAACCTCCTCTGAATTACCTCCAATGCATTCACATCCCTTCTTAAATAAGGAGACCAAAACTGCATACAGTATTCAAGATGCAGTCTCACCAATGCCCTGTATAACTGAAGCACGGCATCCTTACTTTTAATTTTTTTTATATGTTCATGGGATGTGCGTGTTGCTGGCTAGGCCAACATTTATTACTCATCCCTAATTGCCCTTGAGAAAGTGGTGGTGAGCTGCCTTCTTGAACCGCTAAAGTCCATGTGGTTTAGATACACCCACAGTGCTGTCAGGAAGGGAGTTCCAGGATTTTGACTCAGCAGTAGTGAAGGAACGGCAATATATTTCCAGGTCAGAATGGTGAGTGGCTTAGAGGGGAACTTCCAGGTGGTTGTGTTCCCATGTATCTGCTGCCCATGTCCTTCTAGATGGTAGTGGTCGTAAGTTTGGAAAGTGCTGTCTAAGGAGTTGGTGAGTTGCTGCAATGCATCTTGTAGATGTTACACACTGCTGCCGCTGTGCATCAGTGGTGGAGGGAGTGAATGTTTGTGGATAGGGTGCCAATCAAATGGGCTCCTTTGCCCTGGATGGTGTCAAGCGTCTTGAGTGTGGTTGGAGCTGCACTCATCCAGGCAGGTGAAGAGTATTCCGTCACACTCCTGACTTGTGCCTTGTAGATGGTGGACAGGCTTTGGGGAGTCAGGAGATGAGTTACTCGCGGCAGGATTCCTAGCCTCTGACCTGCTTTTGTAGCCACAGTGCTTATATGGCTAGTCCAATTGTTCAATTATGTCATAATAAAGGATAGCTTTCCATTAGCCTTCTTGATTATATGCTGTACCTACATACAACTTTTTGTGACTCATGAACAAGAACACCTAGATTCTCAGAATTCTACAATCATTCTCCATTTAAGTAATACTCTGCTTTTTTATTCTTCCTGCCAAAGTGAATGACTTCACATTTTCTCACGTTATACTTCATCTGCCAGATCTTTTCCTACTTATTCAACTTATCTATATCTATCTGCAAACTCCTTATGTCTTCTTCACAACATACTGTCCTACCTATCTTTGTGTTGTCTGAAAATTTAGCTACCATGCCTTCACTGCCCTCATCTAAGTCATTTATGTAAATTGTAAAAAATTGAGGCCCCAGCAAAGACCCCTGCAGGACCCCGCTCTGAAGAAGAATCATACAGACTCGGAATGTTAACTCTGTTTTTCACTCCACAGGTGCTCTTAAACCTGCTGAGTTTCCCAGCATTTTCTGTTTTTGCCCCTGCAGGACTACATTAGTCACATCCTACCAATCAGACAAAGACCAATTTATGCATAAACTTTGCATGAACAAACTTTGCCAATCTATTTGTTTCAGTAGTCCTATCATTATGCTTGGGTTTAGCCTTTGAAGGCTGTATACCTATCAACTGGTTCTGGATATTTATTACTCCCTGCTCATGGTAAACATTATTATAATGGGGTCACTGTCACTCATGGATGCCACGACTTCCACTTTCCATATTTAATCTGATGTCTTTGCAAATACTACATGTATTTAATATAGTTTAAATGAGCACTGTCTTGTTTATTATAGGCTGGAGGAAGGTTTGTAATGGAGTTCTCCAGGGGTATTGGGACCCTTGCCTTTTCTGATATATATTAATGATCTAGATCTTGGTGTGCAGGGGGCAATTTCAAAGTTTGTGGATGATACGAAACTTGGGACTGTGAGGAGGACAGTGTAGAACTTCAAAAAGAAGTAGGCAAGTGGGTGGAGTGGGCAGATAGGTAGCAGATAAAGTTCAGTGTGGAGAAGTGTGAGGTGATGCATTTTGGTGGGAAGAACATGGACAGATGATACAAAATAAGGAGTGAAATTTTGAAGGGGGTGGAAGAGCAGAAAGACCTGGGTGTATATGTGCATAGATCATTGAAGGTGGTGGGGCAGGTGGAGCAAGCAGCTAATAAAGAATATAATATCCTGGGCTTTATTAATAGGGGCATAGAGTACAAGAGCAAGGAGTTTGTGCTGAATTTATATAAGGCACTCGTTAGACCTCAGAGTATTGTACACAATTCTGGGCGCCACATTATAGGAAGGATATGAACACACTGGAGAGTGTGTGAAAGAGGTTTACAAGAATGGTTCTAGGGATGAGAACCTTCAGTTACAAAGATAGATTGGAGATGTTGGGACTGTTCTCCTTGGAGAGAAGAAGGCTAAGAGGAGATTTGATAGAGATGTTCAAAATCATGAGGGGGCTGGACAGAGTAGATACGGAGAAGCTGTTCCCACTCATAAAAGGATCAAGAATGAGAGGGCATAGATTTAAAGTGATTTGAAAAAGAAGCGAATGTGACCTGAGAAAAGTCTTTTCACATGATGAGTGGTTCGAGTCTGGAATGCACTGCCTGTTAGTGTGGTGGAGGCAGGTTCAATCAAGGCATCCAAGAGGGCATTAGATGATTATTTGAATATAAACAATGTGCAAGGACACGGGGAAAAGGCAGGGCAATGGCACTAGGTCATATTGCTCATGTGGAGAGCTGGTACAGACACGATGGGCCAAATGGCCTCCTTCTGTGCCATTAAAATTCTGTGATTCTGTTACCTCCTCTTTTAAAGCTTGCATTGTAATGGTCACTTAGGCTTCTACAGAGGATGTCTGGCACCCGGAGAGCTGTCTGCCAGCAAGAGGCAATGTTCCCAATAAACGAGAGGGAGATAGAAAAGTTTGTAGAGAAAATAGTCCCAGAAAAGCAAACTTAAAAACACAATATTACAGTGATAAATAAATGGAACAATATGTTATCAAATTCCTCTACAACCAAGAAAGACAGTTTGAATGTGAACACAAAGCTCATAAATGAACTGAGTTCATGTTACTACAGCTAGCTCCTGTTGTATTTAACATTAGTTTCTGTGAAACCAACCAAATTTCAGCAAAAGACTTAACTTCCGATGCTTTAGAATTTCAGTCAGTGGAGTCCAACCACAGGGAAGCTCCTTCTTTACGCATAACAAAGCCAGCCGTTAGTGAACCTTCATTGAGCTCATTTTAGAGCCTACTTTGCTAAACTAGCCCTAAGAAATAAATAACCTTAAGTCATTATAGAAACTCCAAACATGTGATCCTTTTTCACATAGCAAGGAAAACAATAGAAAATTCTTAGAAGCAAAATGACTGAGATTTGAAGGAAAGCTCTGTGAAGTTTCTCCCTGAGCTCCAAAGGTAATCTCACAAAACACCAGGCAACCACCTTAACGTTACAATCTCAATTATAAAGGGCAGAGCAGAAATACTCTACAAACAACATCCAAATAGTCCCAGCAGGAGAGGAACCAGCGTTCAGCAGAGCATTTGATCAACTACATCAAAATTTATTTTAATCTTTTATTTTAGTTCTGATCTGAGCTCAATAATCATCCAGCTCTTTTTCAGAAGGTTGCAGGTTCAAGCTCCACTTTAGGATTGACTGTGTCAGCCTTGGCTCACAACCACTCTTGCCTCTGAGTCAGAAGGTCATGGGTTCAAGTCCCACTTGAGAGGGTCGAGCACATAATCTAGCCTGGCACTTCAGCACAGCGCTGAAGGAGTGCTACACTATTGGTGATGCCATTTTCCAGATGATTGTTAATCAAAAAGCCCACTATTTGTTCAGGTACTTGTAAAAGGATCACAGCTCATATTCAAATAAGAGCAGATGATTCTTTTTGTATTCTGGTCAGTATTCATCCATCAAACAGCATGATCAAAGCTGATTAATTTTTAATATAGATAAATCAAGTCATTTGTCACTGTCAATAGGCTCCCATGTTTGCCTACATATCAACAGTGACTCCAAGTAACTATTTGGCTGCAAAGCACTTTTCAACATCCTGAGGATATAAATAAAAATTCTCCTTCTATCAATTTCCACCCTGCTCTATTAAAGATACTAATCCTTTGCTTGGGTATTGTTCCATAGGAATGGTATACCCTTTGGCATGGTGCTCATTACCTATGTGTGACCATCAGAATGAAAGTTGGCAGAGTATTTTACTTTACCGTGGCATCTCTGCCTCTCCTGGTTCTGTCCTTTGCTGGACATTCACAGACATGAACTTAACAGGGGTCACGAACAATAAGCTGAAGTTGGAATCCTGGCAGTTTACTCCTTCCTCTGTCCCCACTAATCCAAGAGTATTATAGTACGTTATAGGAGAACAAATATAATTCTCCTGCCTTCACCTAAGCTGAGTTCAGATTTGGCAGCAGAGAATGAAGATCAATATAAAAGTGGATTCAGTGACACCAAAAATGAACACATTAAAGATGCTTTAGATTGTATTGCTACCTTGTTCAAATGCACTTCTCTTACACAGCAGCTGCAAGGCAAATACACAAAAAGCAGAGCTCACTAAATCCAGTGACCAAGCAGACTTGCTAAAACAGGATTTTTTTGGAAACTGGTCAATACAAGCCCAGCATTCTACATTTGGCTTGCTGGCGGCTATAAGAGATCCACGATTCTGTAACTTGGCTGTAGTAACATGGATCCCATAGAGCATAAAAACACCCTTTGGGTTTTGTGACCATTCACGTAAATCACCTGCTCTTGAAAGACTCTCACAACCAATTGCTTAATATTCCTGCAGAAAACCTTAATGGAAAATGTGGTGCTGCCTTTAAAATTTACATTGGGCTGGATTCTATGCTGAAAGTAGCACCCGGAACCTGAGCGTAAATGTTAGGGGCAAGCTCGCCTCCAATTTGGGCGGCTCGCCCCATTTTAATTTTTTGGAGGTTAGCAGCTCTACACCACACCGAGATTGGTAGCCACTGGGTTGGCAGATCCCGGTGAGAGGGGTGCTGGGTGGGGGTGGGGAGGGTGGGGGTGGGGAGGGTGGGGAAGGGGAAGGGGGGGAGAGGTGGTGATAGACGCATGGAGCAGGGAGGCAAAACTGTGGTGGGGAGGTTAGTCCAATTGACATGGAGGCCTAGGAAGGAGACACGCCCCTTTCACTGAGCAGCAGCCTGCAGGGTTAAACCTGTTGGGCTACACGTTGGGCACAGGCCTCTCCCGCCACCCTTTATATCGGAGTGGTGGTGGAATGAGGCCCTTAATTGGGCACTAACTGTCCACTTAAGGACCTCAATTGGACCATGGGTGGGTAGCCCACCTGGCACCTCCCCCACTGCCCATAAACTTGGGGCCGGGTAGACAGGCTGGTAGCTGTAGTGCCCTAATTTATGGATCTACCTGCCTGTTTCTCACCCGGGGGTGGCCCATAAAATTTAGCCCAAGAGATATTTTGCTGAAAATATCTGAAAATAAAATCTGAAACTGTAATTACAGGAAATTTAACAAACCTTCCAGCACACACTCTGTAGAAAGATGATATCTGTATTTCAAGCAATCACATACACACAGCCACTTGTAACTCCACTTTCTACTGTGGGCAATGCAGAAGCGATTGCAGCTGCTACAACATTGAAATGGTCTGTTTAGAGCCACAATGTCAGTTAGCCACACTGGGGTTGAAGAGAGAGGCTAGGATTCAGAGGCATTAAAGAGTGACTGGGGAGATTCAGGACACCAAACAGGGGACAGTGGCTTCCAGAAGCACCAGGTATACCTTTGGATTTGAACACATAGATACTCAAAAAAACGTCAACCTCGATCTAGTCAACAAGTTACAGGGATGTCAAAATTTATGAAGTGATATGCAAGATTCTTATCATTAAAAATGAATACCTACAACATTTAGACTTCTCCAGAACTGAGAAGCTTTATTGTATGAAAGAACTTCACTATTACTCATGATTTTTTAAATGCTTGGAATTCATGGAAAATATAGTTATTTTAAAGACCCCTGTGGTAGAAGATGGAAACATCAACCTCCCTGACTATGTTGGCTCCACTTCAGTGCATCAGAACTTGCTCTGAAAAGGGTGTGCATTGGCAATGCTGTTGGAATAATGGGCAGACTTTTTTGTCCTGCGTGCTCAACCCAATAGGGCATAAAATAGCGTGCGATGACATCAGGTGAGTGTCCTGAGGCAACATTTCGGTCAGTGGGCACATGCAAGAGTAAGCATCTAGCCACATATCTGCCCAAAAGGCTGCATATTTCCACTTCTGTAACATTGCCTGCGTTCACCCCTGCCTCAGCTCACCAGCTGCTGAAGCCCTCTTCAATGCATTTGTTACCTTTAGACTTGACTATTGCAAAGCACTCCAGGTCAGCCTGCCACCTTCTACCTTCCATAGATTTGAAGTCATCCAAAACTCTGCCGTTCATGTCCAAACTTGCACCAAGTCCTGCTCAGCAATTGCCTGACTTACATTGGCTCCCAGTTAAGCAACATGCCAATTTTAAAGTTCCCAACCTTGCTTTCAAATTGGCCCACTGCCTCACCCCTCCCTATCTTTGAAATCTCCTTCAGCCCCATAACTCTTCAAGATGTCTGCACTCCTCCAATTCAGGCCTTTTGAGCGTCCCTGATTTTAGTAGCTCTACCATTGGTGGCCATACCTACAGCTGCCAAGGCCCTGAGATCTGGAATTCCCTTCGTAAACTTCTAACCCCTCCCCCATTGCCCCCACACCCAACCCCACCACCGCACCCCCCCCACCCCTCACCACATGCCACCCTTTCCTCCTTTAAAATGCTCCTTAAGATCTACCTCTTTGACTATGTTTTTGGTTATCAGCCCTACTATACCCACATGTGGCTTGGTGTCAAATTTAATAATGTTCCTGTGAAACACCTTGGAACACTTTACTACATTAAAGGTGCTATAAAATGCATATAGTTGTTGTTGCTGATTTTTTTGTAGCATAAACCACTCAACATTGTTCTTTTACTGGTCAATGGGAAATGTGCTTCTGCCAGCTGATTTTCCTGCCCCTCTTTTTCGCACAGAGTACCCTTCAGTGATTTATGCTCCATTTAGTTAGCCTGCAAAAAAACTACCAAACCGTGCATGAGAAAGCTAGGTCAGTTCAAACGTCCTTTGAGCTGGGATTAGAGCTCATAATGTACAGGGAAGATTCCAATGCTTTACAGCTGGCCATTTGAAATATAACAGCGCAGGCAGCCCAGTGTTTAATATTTTCAACCTTTTTACTAGGAATTGATTACTGGTGAGCCTGATTTAACTGACTTGCTTCCAAAAAAAAACTGCTATTAAAATTCAGACTTTCATGGAGGCCATGCTATTGGATATATAAATAAGAGTTTAGGGATGGGCAACAACTATAGGCCTAGCCAGCGATGCCCACACCCGGGGAAGAGAAAAAAAACTATAAACTTTAAATCTATTCGTGATGCACCAACAAAATGTCACATGTGAACTGGCATGAAATCTTTTACATTCTTTTTACCCCCTTAATTTTGAACTGAGATATAAACCATCATCTTTAAATTTCAGGGTCTGGGTCTCACAGAATCTGATTTTAAGCTCCTCCAGTTGGACAGACTGAAGAAAGGAACATTCATTTTCCTTGTTGACCTTTTGAAAATTAGTGCCCTGACAAGCATTAGTTTGCCTAGCTCTCATTGTGTTTGTTGCTCAAAGTGAGTAGAACAAGAGCTCTTCAGCCAGCCATTCCCAAATGTAGCAGAGGCAATAGCCGCCCGCCCTTCCCCCAACTCTGCTGTTAAAGGAATCATGGAAAGAAATTCTTTTCCCCTTAATGGATGTTCTCCTAAGTGTTATTTCCATTGTCGTTACGAAGCAAATCCAGAAAACCCAGCAACAGCAGATAAACTTATAGAATTAAATGCTCAAAAGAGGTTATAAATCATCGGGCAAGATTTCCGGATCGTTGGGTGGGCGCGGTGGGTGGGCCCTGGAGCGGCTGGGAAACGAGCCGCTTCCCGCGATCAGCCCCCAGCCGCGATTTCACGCTGGCCGGCCAACTAACGACGATACAGCTTGAAGCGCACGCTGAGCAGCTCAGCGCTCCCGGGGTGGAGGTGGGAAGAGGGCGAGCGCTGACTTCAGCACAGGTGCAGGGGAGCGCGCAATGAAAGCTGCCTGAAGGCAGGGGCTGCCTCCGGAATTTTAAATACACAAATAAACAGTATGAAATCCTGAAAGAAATATCCACACATTGGAATCGCTCAGCTAAACATACAGAAAATAAAAATTCCATGCAAACATTTTAATTTTTGAAAAATTAATCTCGGAAACCTCATCCCGCTCTTGGATGCGGCTTCCTAAAAAATGCAAAGGCTGCCTGGCCGACTCGCCCGCCCGCCAACCGTAATGTTGGACGGACAGTGAAAAATCGGCGCCAGTTGGCTTATTAATGGCCTTAATAAGCGTCTTCAAGGTTGGCAGGTGTGCAAGCAGACTGGTTCCACCACAGACCGGTGCCATGGAGAGGGATGGAATTGGTGACTGGCGAAACAATAATCATAATAATTATAATAATGGTGAATTGTGAACAGCAAAGCCAATCTTATCTTACTATCTGAAATAATGACAGAAAGCAGTTGAGGAAAGGATTGAATTATGCAATGGGAAAAGGAGTGAAATTCTGGGTTGTGGGAAGGAAGAATGGCTAGCATTACTGCTACTGATCACCATTTAGTGACCCCTGCTGGAACAGTGCTAGTATGGACATCAGGTGACAACAGGATTAGACTTAGTTGGCTGATATCTCCATGGCAGACAGTCCTAATTGTGATTAATGCCCACTTGGGTGTGGTCTTTGTGGCTGGAAGGACAGGGGCCATTTGTCAAGCATTGAGTCACCGTCCTTTTACTCATCCATGCGATGAGTGTCACTGGCATGACCAGCATTTATAGCTCATTCCTAATTGCCCTTTAGAAGGTGGTGGTGAATCATGTTCTTGAACCGCTGCAGTCCATGTGGTGTAGGTACACCCACAGTGCTGGAGTTCCAGAATTTTGACCCAGTGACTGTGAAGGATCAGTGATACATTTCCAAGCCAGGATAGTGTGTGAGTTGGAGGGGATCTTGGAGTTGCAGGAGGTTCCTGTGCATCTGTCATCTTTGTTCTTCTAGGTGGTAGAGGCTGCGGGTTTGGAAGGTGCTGTCGAAGGAGCTTTGGCATGTTGCAACAGGGTATCTTGTAGATGGTACACAATCCTGCCACTGTTTGCATAGTGGAGGGACTGAATGATTATGGTGGTGGATGGAGCATTGATCAAGGAGGCTGCTTTGTCCTGGAAGATGTACTTGCTACAGAACTCCCAGTCTCTGACCTGTTCTTGTAGCCACAGTATTTACATGGCTGGTCCAGTTAAGTGTCTGATCAAACGTAACTCCCAGGATATTGATGGTTGGGGATTCAGCGATGGTAGTGCCATTGAATGTCGAGGGGAGATGGTTAGATTCTCTCTTTTTGGGGATGGCCACTTCCATGATTCTTGGTGTGGCATAAAAGTTCCTTGCTACTTATGAACCAAAGCTTGAACGTTGTCCAGGTCTTGCTGCATGCAGGCACAAACGTTTTTCAGTATTGGAAGTGGTGTAAAAACACTGCAATTATCAGCAAACTTCCTTATTCCTGACCTTATGATGGAGGAATGATCATTGATGAAACAGTTGAAGATGGTTGGGCCCAGGGCAATACTTGGAGGAATTGTTGCAACAATGTCCTGGGCCTAAGATGATTGGTCTCCAGCAACCAGAACCTTCTTCCTTTGTGCTAGGTACGGCTCCAACCAGTGGAGAGTTTCCCCGCTGAGTCCCATTGATTTTAATTTTGCTAGTGTTCCCTGATGCCAAACTCAGTCAAATGCTACCATGATATCAAGGGCAGTCACTCTCTCCTCATCTCTGGATTCAGTTCTTTTGTCCTTGTTTGGACAATGGATGTAATGATCTGGAGCTTGGCAGCTCTGACAGAACCCAAACTGATCGTTGGTGAGCAGGTTATTACTGAGTAAGTGCTGCTTGATAGCATATTTGGTGACACCTTCCATCATTTTGCTGATGATTGTGAGTAGACTGTCCTGATGGGACAGGGATTGGTTGAGTTGGATTTGTCCAGCTTTTTGTGGACAGAACATAGCTGGGCAATTTTCCACATTGCCAGGATGGTGCCAGCGTTGTAGCTATATTAGGACAGCTTGGATAGTGGGTGGCTTGTTCTGGAGCACAAGTCTTCCAGTGCTACAACTGGATTGTGGCTGGGGCCCATAGTCTTTGCTGTATCCAGTGCTGCCCAGTGTCTTTGGGAGAGAAGGTAATGGGAGGAAGTTTTAAGGGAAAACTAAAAAGTAAGCAAGGCATCAGGTTCTCCTGCATATATTGGGATTTACTGAATAGAGTGCAATTTTTAAGTTACTAATGTTTTGCTGTCATTATAATCACAAAATAATTTCAGCATTAATTTGTTTTGCTATGAGGCATGATATTAGGTTACTTTCCAAAGTAAGCCATTACTTTCAGAGATGATGAAAGACTCACAAATGCTGACAGACAATGCAATTAAACAATAAGGCACAAACTAGGGAGCTCATTGTATGTAATCATGATCAAAACGGAAAACATGTAACTAAAAGTTAAAAAACCATGAGGAAAATTGGGCAATTCCTATTACAGTCGTAAAACGTGTGGAATGAAAAGATCACTTAGCTCAACAGCCTGTGCCTTTCTGATAGACTAATCATTTTTTGGCATGTCCCTTAAGTCCTTTTTTCTCCAGAAATAAATGATCTGCTTTTTGAGTGGATATAAGAAAGGACATGGGAAAGAATTCAGTGGTGGTAGTAGTTTACAAGTCCCCTAAAAGTAGCTGAACTTTAGGAAAGAATATACATCAAGAAATAATGGGGGCTTGTAAGAAAACAACTGCAATAATCATGGGCGAGTTTATCTTCACATAGATTGGACAAATCAAATTAGCAAAGGTAGCCTTAAGCTTGAATTCATAGAATGTAATCAGGATATTTGTTGAGAACAACAGGTTCTAAAAGCAGCAAGGGAACAAGCTATTTTAGACCTGGTAATGTGTAGAGAGACAAGATTAATTAATAATCTCATTGTAATCATGATAGAGTTTCGCATTCAGTTTGAGGATGAGAAACCTGGGTCTGAAACTAGTCTCTTAAACTTAATAAAATGAAATTACAAAGGTGTAAAGGCATAAAGACAAAATTGGGGAGAATAGGTTAACATATAAGACCTTCACATAGAATTTCTCTACTCAAGTAGGATTTTCTGTGTTTGTCAATATGGACACTGGTATAGCAATGGTACAGATCATCTGAGGTATCATTTCACTTGCCTTTCTTATCTCTATGAATTCATCAACTTCCACTAAATATTGGAGCATCATTGCAAGGAAATTTCCATCCTGAGCACTTTGTTGCAATTGAAGTTGCAGCTATAAATGAGAGTTTTGTCAGAGAGACAGTAACAAAAAGTCTTGTAAAAAGTCAAGTCTATACAGTAACTTGAAGCAAAGTACTAATGAAAATGCTGGTGAAACAAAAACTAAAATATCCAACAAACTATTGAAAGCTCCAACACTCCATTAAGAAGACAACTTCTAAAGAGTAACCGAACAGCCTGTATTGGGTGAACAGCTCTGATGGAAACTAAGCAGGGCAAAAGGCATGAAACTTGGCATGGAATCAAGTTGAATAAATGTAGAGGTTTAATCAGTCTTGTACTGGTTGGCAATACAGACTCTTAATATGAAAATCATTTTTCAGCCAAATGCAACATGCTGCAAACCAGACACTATTGGATATCTCATTAAGAATTGTATAGAATTGTATAGAACCTTGGTTCGACCGCACCTGGCATTCAATGTGCAGTTTTGGTTCCCTTACCTTAGGATGGATATTATTACCATAGAGGGTGTGTAACAAAGGCTCAAAGAATTGTTCCTGGGATGGCAGGAGTGTCCTATCAAGAGAGATTGGGGAAACTGGGCCTTTATTCTCTAGAGTTATGAAGAATGAGAGATGATCTCATTGAAACCTACAAAATCATTAAAGGGATAGACAGGGTAGATGCAGGTAAGATATTTCCCCTGGATGGGGAGTCTAGAACCAGGGGACACAATTTCAAAATAAGGGGGAGCCACTTAGGGCCAAGATTAGGGGATTTTTTTTTTTTACTCAGAGGGCTGTGAATCTTTGGAATTTCCTACCCCCGAGGGCTGTGGAAGCTCAGTCATTGAGTATGCTTAAAGCAGAGATGAACAGATTTCTAAGTGCCAGTGATGTAAAGGGATATGGAGAAAGTGTGGGATAAAGACATTGAAGTAGAGGATCAGACATGATCATATTGAATGGCGGAACAGGTCAATGGGCTGAATGGCCTACTCCTGCTCCTATGTTTGTATATTAAAAAAAATTCAGAGTGACAAAGAAATATTTTTTAAAACTGAGTTTTAAAACAGCAGGGATTTGTAATAATATACTCCTAAACAGCGGTAGACAACTGAAGTATTTGAAAAGACAATTTGAAAATGTTTTGATGAATAACATGAAATTAGCTTGGCAACAGTTGAAATATCAGTTTACAGATGAAAAACATGAGCAGAATATCAGGCCTAACACTTCAGGAAATGTAAATGCCAATGATCCAGTACCAATAACTACTTGCATTGATTGACTGACCATTTAACATAATAACCTGGTGTTGGTGTTTTTCTAAAAACACAAGTTCTCCTCTTCTTTTCCCCTAGATTTAGAGAACAAAAAAAAAGGTTGGCCAAATATTTCTAGTTATCTCAGCATAACAGTAAGGTTTATAGTTGTTTGGTAGTACAGAATTTGAGTATTGCTGAAAAAAGAGACATGTCTAAGCTTTTTGTCTTGTATTCATCAGGACACTCGCAAGAATACCAATATAAGAAGGAAAACAACAATTTATATTTTATGTGAAGAGAGTGATGATTGGTTGGCAAGTGGCATTGCCATATAGAAATGCACCACTGATGGTGGCTGACAGATAACTGCCAAGCATCATTTGAAACTTAAACCAAGCAGCTTGACCCGGATTTGTCAAGGTATTGCCCAATGTCCTGATGAGTGCAAGACGAAGAGCTTAGACATGTCCCTTTTTCAGCAGTAAGGTTTATTCTATAAGTACTTTCAAAAACGTGGCATTAAAGAATGTGGATGTGTACTGTGGTCTTTATTTCTTAGATCTAAAAGAAAGTGTTTAAATTATTCAAGTGGCATTAATCCCCCATGGTTTATATGGGATTTCTGTTCAAGGGGTAGGGAAAGCCTGAAAAATACCTGCATTGCACTTCCACATGTCACAGAGAAGCAAAAAAGAAGCAGTGATGGACATTTAGCGCCAAAATCATACAATTTTATCTGCTATTTGTCAACCCAAGCCTTGATCATATCTGTTTCCTGTAATAGGCTGATATGCTTCATTATCGGAGGAATTGTCAATGAACAACACAGCTGACTTCATGATGGAGAAAAGATGCACCAGCTGAAGTTAATTGGGCTGATGATGCTTCCCTGAGGACTTCCTGCAGTAATGTCTTAGAACTACAATGACTGACCACCAACAACACTGGCTTCCCATTCCCACTCCAATCTCTCTGTCTTTGGCTTCCTATACTCCTCAAATGAAGATGACGGGAAGCTCCAGGAACAGTACCTTCACATCTAGGTACCTTACAATCTTTTGGACTCAACACTGAGTTCAACAATTCTAGGCCATAAAGACTGCTCCTATTTTTTTGGACAGCACTGTTAATAATGATTCTGCTGTTAGAATTTCCTCTAGACCCATCTTTAGTTTCTTTAATTGCCCCGTTTATTCCCTTTTGTCTTACACCATCACTTAGGGCAGAATCTCACTCCCGAAGCAGGTAGCTTAAGCCATTGTTTAAAGGTCTGTAAAGTCTTCCTGACTCTGCAAAAATTCAGCCCTTAATCTCTCCCACTTTCTGCCCCATACAGAATTTCCCTTTTGTTCTTTCCTTGCCTCCACTAACTACCACCAACCCCCGCACCCACTCCACCGCAACCTGACACATTTCCCTGTCTTGCTTGCTTAAAACCTGTTGCATCACTAATTTTTTCAAATTCTGATTACAGGCCATCAACCTGAAATGTTAACTTTGTTGTACTCTCCACTGATGCTACCTAATCTGCTGAGTATTTCCAATGTTGTCCATTTTTATTTCAGCTTTGTTTGTGCATTTATGAATCACTGGAGGGTTTTACCTTTGGCCCCTATTGACTGCAGTTTTGCTAGGGCCTCTTGGTGTCATGCTCTACCAAATCCTGTTTTGTTGTTGACAGAAGTTACCATCACCTTTCTTCCTGCATTCAGTTCTTGCATCCTAATCTGCATCTCGGATGTGCATAGTTCTGGCAGAACCTAAATTGAACATTGGTGAGCAGAAATGGTAGCTTGTCATGCAAGTTTCCAGATTAATGTAAAAAACAAATTGGTCGCTAATGGCTTACTGTAGAGTATTTTTGTTGTTCCAGAGAACATTTAATAAATTGTTAATCAGAAAAGTTTCCTGAATAATAAATCACGGTTGCAAGCTACTGAGCAGCTCTTGAATCCTCTCAGTGGTGTATTTAGTGGAAGAAAGGTTTCTGCCTTATTTTATTTTTCGCTTTTATCTCTCATGTTAAGTTATTTTGTCCTAAATAACTTATCATGTTTTGGGATTTTTGATCTTTCTTCTGATCTTCGTGGAAAGCATTTGGGTATGAGTTGTACTTAAATGTTGCATTTCAAAACAAAGTGATTTTGCAAAGGTTTACAAAGCCACTTGCTAAAACCACTTAGATAAAGGATTTATTTGGTAATGGGCCAAACATCAAAATTGTGTATTAGAGCCAGATGAGTAGGTTTATGCAATGTCACAGCTCACAATCTATTTCAAGCTGAGATAGCGTTGCCTCATCCCTGGCCCATTCAGACAGAAATGGAAAAAAGAAAACTCTGGAAACATTTAACAAGTCAGGTAGCATCTATAGAGAGAATAGTCAATTTTGGAGCAGGACTGCCCCTTGCATTTTCATAATGGCACGAGATGTAGAATGGGGGAGGGTTGGGTCTTGATGTCCCTGGCTAGAATTTTATGCTTCCCTGGCTGCGGAGGGGGATGGTGGGTGGTGGTTGGGTAGCGTGAAATTCCATGGACGGGATTCCCTTCAGATTTCATCCTGCACCGACCTGGTAGTGATTTTACGCTTGGGTGGGAAGCCCGACCTTTCCCCAGTTAAGGCCCTTAAGTGGCCACTTAAGGACTTTTTCCTGCCCAGCCTCAATTTTTAGGTTGGTGGATGGATGACAGCTGGGGGGGGTGGGGGGGAAAAACGAGAAAATAAAGAAAGTTTGATGTTGGGTGGGAAGGTGGGGGAGGGGGGAGCGCTCCTCTATCTGACTGGGGGCACCCTCCCCTTAAGACCCAGTGACCTCCAGACCTCCCTCGCCTTCACTCCCCTGGTCCTAGCCACTGAGACCTGAATTGCCCCCCTCATTGACCCTGCCAAGCTTTCCTTACCCTCCCTAGCCTGGGCCCCTGCCACTTGCCTGTCCTCCGGTGCCAGGCAGCTCCCTGCAGTGTCTCTTCCAGCCACTGCAGCACTGTGCCTGGCTGGACTGGAGAGCTGCCAGCCAATCTGATTGGCCGGCAGATCTCCAAGGTGGGACTTCCTCCTGAGCGAGGGGCGGAAGTCCCAGCTTATACCAATCAGTGCTTGTTAGAGCATAATATGGCATCGGAGCTGCTGCAGTAGGCAGGAATGTGCTCAACCCCCAGCATCCTGAAAATTCAGACCCCTGTTTTCGGGCACAAAACAGGGCAAATCTCATGAAAATAGAAGACTGAGGGGTGATTTAATAGAGGCCTTTAGAATTAGAAAAGTTTTGATAGACCCAACTGAGAGAGTGTGTATTAACTTGTGGGGAAGAACAACACAAGAGGCCATCAACATAAGATAGTCACCAAGACATCAAATAGGCAATTTAGAAGACACTTCCTAACCCACAGAGCAGTGAGAATGTGGAACTTGCTACAGCATTTAAGGGGGCACTAGATAAACACTTCAGAGAGAAGAGAATAGAGGTTATGCTGTTGAGTTGGATGAGGATGGATGGGAGGAGGCTTGAATGGATCATAAATGCAACCTTGGACTGGTTGGAGTGAATGGCCTGTTTCTCTACTGCAACAAAAACAAGAATTGCTGGAAAAATTCAGCAGGTCTGACAGCATCTGTGGAGAGAAAGACAGAGTTGACGTTTCGAGTCCGTATGACTCTCCTTCAGAACTAAAGAGAAGTAAAAATGTGATGAAATATAGTCTGTTTAAGGGGAGGTGGGACAGGTGAAACTGGAGAGAAGGCCAGCGATAGGTGAAGGCAAAGGAGAGATTGCAAATGATCTGACCTGCTGAGTTTTTCCAGCAATT
This sequence comes from Carcharodon carcharias, assembly GCF_017639515.1. Lineage (NCBI taxonomy): Eukaryota > Metazoa > Chordata > Chondrichthyes > Lamniformes > Lamnidae > Carcharodon > Carcharodon carcharias. The sequence goes on along the minus strand of NC_054468.1, from coordinate 203,579,475 downwards.
TTTGCTTTTGTTTCAGATTTCCAGCATCCGCAGTATTTTGCTTTTATCTTAGTGTTTCTCTGCTGTGTGTCCTATGTAATTTTATGTAGTTAGGGTCCTTGCATATGCAAATGAGGGGCCTAATGGTTGCCTAAGCCCCTACCCCAATTCCCAAAATTCATCTGCACTGAACAAAGCATGTGCTGTTCAGAGTTTGGTGCCCTTCAGCAACTTCACCAACAGTAAAAGGCCTCTCCAGCAGCAAAGCCTGAGATGTGTGATGTGCAATGGTGGAATTCAGGCCCTAGGACTTCTTATTGAGTGGTTTGATAGGAAAATGTTACGGTACTTAGTGGATCATGATTGGTAATTTTTCTACCTATCTGGTAAGTCAAAGTTATTTTTGATTTATTTCCATTTAAGCCATTCAGATATTTGAGCATATTAATCTGGTTGTACTGGGAATCACAGAATAACTCCTTTAATGAGCGATGAAATCACTGGAAAGATTAAATAGAGAATAATGGTTACCCGAGAATAATAATAAAGAATTAATGGACACAAAGGAGTGAGTATCTAGAGAATAATGGACAGTAGGAAGCAATTAAGTAAAGACTTATGGAATACTTACAAAAATAAATGATGATTACATGTATAATAATGAATAGATAGGATCAATTACTTAGACAAGAATGGAAACACAGAAGCTGGGATTTTCCTTTTCGATGGCAAAGCTGCTGGAAGTCTGGTGGCCAGATTCTTTGCCCACCTGGTTGACCTGATGCTGACCCCAGCAAAGTTGTCAAGTCAGATTACTTTAATTATTTGGGGGTTGGGGGAGTGTGGGGCAGCAAGTTTCTTGCCTGTGTTGGTCATTGAAATAAGTGCACTGGGGCCTGTTCAAACAGGCACCTGAAAACTAAACAAGTTCTGTAGTCATCTGAAATAGCATTTTCCAGTACATGTTGCTGCACTTTGCCCTAGTCTTTCTTTTCAACTGTGAACACTGCCTTTTTGTAACATTTTTCTGTTACAGCCAATGTTTTCCTTTAGGGCTCTTGCTTGCTGCAAGCAGTTAAATATCACCGTACAAATTGGCAAGTTCGGACATTCCTTACTGTTTCCTGAACACGCTGGATGATTCAAATGAGGAGGATTTTGTGTGGTGTCACCAAATAAAAGATAATTGACACCTGACTTCTCACCTATCATGCCCTGGTACCTGTCTTTCTAAACCCCTCCACTATATACTATGCCATCATGCACAGTTATATCATACATCACAGGATGATTTGCTGGGGGGTAGTAGGAGGGTGGTTAGGGGAGTCGAAAGAAAGGTCAGGGTGGTGGCTCTTAGCAGGCCTCCACTTCTCGATGTTGGGTCCCTTGATCAGGTACTGAGTGTCTTTGAACAAGGGATCTCCCTCTTTTCAAGCTTCCTGATGGCGACTCCCCCAGCGGCGGTGGCATTAATTGCCCACTTAAGGTCCTCAATTAGCATTCAGGTGCAAAAGCTTCCACAAACATTCCGGCCCTAGACTTAATTGGGTGGAAGCGGGAAGGCAGAGGGTCCTCACCCCACACCCTTCCACCTGATTAAATGCCCCCAACCTCCAAACTCTCCGCTGGGGAACATTAAATTCTGACTAATGTTGCTATTATTTTGTTCATTTAAGGGGGCTGCATGAAGAGGTGCCTACTGTAAGTATGCAACTGTAAATTGTGACTATTACTTATGTGCATATTCATCTTTTATTAAATAATTTGCTTGATACTTTGAACTTAAAATAAGATGTGATGTGATGTGATGCTGTCTGTTTTTACAATGCAATTGGGAACTTATGGAGGCCTAGTATCAATTGAGTTTCTAAAACTGATGAGCTACGAGTCATGGTTTGCTGTTTGTTTGTCTTTTCCTGAAAGAGTCTGCACTTTTGAAGCCATGGCGTATGAAGACATGCCCATGAGAGTGATCTAAGATATTGGAGCCAAAGTACTGCAGGCTGAAAAAACTTAGAAAAGTTCACAAATCAAAAGCCACACCAGAAATATGTGCCCTGTCACACTGTATCACTGAAATACATAGAAGTCACAACAAGCTGCCGAACATTCGGCCCAGTCAGCCCATGTCAGAATTATCCACATGAGCAAATACATCCAATCAGTTATACAACCTGTACCCTATCCTTGCAATCTCTTTTCCTTCATCCATCTATCAAATCCAATCTTGAATATTGACACTGTTTCTGCCTCACTGGAATGGAGCAAGTGGCAAATGCTGTGTTTGCAAGTAGTAACTCCTTCATCCCTTTATCTGTGGAAAGTAGCCATGACCTGGACAGATGCTTTACAGTGTGGTCAGCTTGCCCTGGAGTGAAAGGGGTCACAGGAGGATCTCATTGCTCCTCTCATCACCCACAAAGTAAGTGTGCTTAGTTAATATTCAGATGGTACCTGGCTAATACTATTAGGCACATTAATGCTGGTAACTCAAAAAAAAGCCACAACTGCATCAGTAAGAAGGAGTCCAAGTGGCTGCATTATCGGAAGGGAAAAACTACTGGAGAAAGGGTGAATTGCTCTTAGGGAATCAAGGCTTATCCCTGCATGTAGGATTACTGAATCCATTAAGAAGCCACCTACCTAGGAAGGATGGCCTTTGGCTGGAAGCCTAAGCATTTATTCAAGGTCCCACTTCTGCCTCCTTCATTTGTCACAAAGCTTTGGCACGATGAAAGGCTGGATGCAAAAGTGCAATGATTACCTATCAGGTTTGAAAAGGTGTTCTGAATTTTTGTAAAGATGAAGGTCCTTTCCATTGTTATGAAAATGGCTGTGAAGGCCCAGATCCAGAAGTCCTGCCCCCAAACGTGGCACATGGCACCTACCATTTACTGGGGTGGGGGAGGGGGAAGATATGCAGGATATACAAACATTCAAATGAGGAGCAAGAGCAGACCACTCGGCCCCTCGAGCCAATAAAATCATGGCTGATCTGATTGTAACTTCAATTCCACATTCCTGCCTAACCCCAATAATCTTTCACTCCCTTGCTTATCAAGAATTTATCTACCCTGCCTTAAAACTATTCAATGACTCTGCTTCCACCACCTTTTGAGAAAGAGAGTTCCATAGGCTCATGACTCTCTGAGATAAAAAAAATTCTCCTCATCTCTGTCTTAAATGGGCGACCATTTATTTTTAAACAGTAACCCCTAGTTCTAGAAGCTCCCACAAGAGGAAATATCCTTTCCATATTCACCCTGCCAAGATCCCTCAGGATGTTATAAGTTTCATTCAAGTCACCTCTTACTCTTTTAGACTCCAGTGGGTAGAAACCTAGCCATTCTAACCTTTCCTCATAAGACAACCTGCCCATTCCAGAAATTAGTCCAGTAAACCTTCTCTCTGCTTCCAATGCATTTACATTCTTTCTTAAATAAGGAGATCAATGCTGTACACATGTGGTCTCACCAAACCCCTGTATAACTGAAGCATAACCTCCCCACTTTTGTATTCAGTTCCCTTCACAATAAACAATAACATTCTATTAGCTTTCCTAATTACTTACTGTTTCTTCATATTAACCTTTTCTGATTCATGCGCTAGGACTCCCAGATCCTTCTGCACCTCAAAGTTCAGCAACCTCTCACTACTTAGATAATATGATTCTTTTTTATTCTTCCTACCAAACTGGACAATTTCACATTTTCCCACATTATACTCCATTTGCCAGGTCTTTGCCCATTCACTTAACCCATCTATATCCCTTTGTAGCTGTCTTATGACCTCTTCACAACTTACTTTCCTATCTATCTTTGTGCCATCAGCAAATTTAGCAACCATACCTTTGGTCCCTTCATCCAAGCCATTTATATAAATTGTAAAGGATTGAGGCCCCAGAACTGATCCCTGTGGCATACCACTCAGTACATCCCACCAACCAGAAAATGACCCATTTATACCTATTCTTTGTTTCCTGTTAGCTAGCCAATCTTCTATCCATGCCAATATGTTACCCCCTATACAATGAGCTTATATTTTCTGCATTAACCTTGGATGTGGCACCCTATCAAATGTCTTCTGGAAATCTAAATACAGTACAGCCACCAGTTCCCCTTTACCCATAGCATAAGTTACTTCTTCAAAGAACTCCAATATATTAGTTAAACATAGAGACAAAAACAAAAAACTGCGGATGCTGGAAATCCAAAACAAAAACAGAATTACCTGGAAAAACTCAGCAGGTCTGGCAGCATTGGTGGAGAAGAAAAGAGTTGATGTTTCAAGTCCTCATGACCCTTCAACAGAACTAGGTGAATCCAAGGAAGGGGTGAAATATAAGCTGGTTTAAGGTGTGTGTGTGTGTGTGTGGGGCAGCCACACACGTCAACTCTTTTCTTCTCCACCAATGCTGCCAGACCTGCTGAGTTTTTCCAGGTAATTCTGTTTTTGTATTAGTTAAACATGACTTCCCTCTCACAAAACCATGTTGACTCTCCCCAATTACTTTGAATTTACCTATGCGCCCTGCTATGACGTCTTTAATAGTAGCTTCCAACATTTTCCCTATGACAGATATTAAGCTAACTGGCCTGTAGTTTCCTGCTTTCTGTCTCCCTCCCTTTTTGAATAAAGAAATTACATTTGCTATTTTCCAATCTAATGGGACCATCCTGAATCTAGGGAATTTTGGAAAATGAAAACAAACGCATCAACTATCTCACTAGCCACTTCTTTTAAGATCCTAGGATGAAGTCCAACAGGACCTGGGGACTTGTCAGCCTGCAGCTCCAACAACTTGCTCAGTACCATTTCCCTGTTGATTGTAATTTTCTTGAGTTCCTCCCTCCCCTCCATTGCCTGATTTACAGCTATTTCTGGGGTGTTTCATCCTTCATAGTGAAGACCAATGCAAAATACCTGTTCAGTTTATCTGCCAACTCCTTGTTTTCCATGATTAATTCCCCAGCTTCACTTTCTATAGGACCAATGTCACTTTGTTAACTCTTTTCTTTTTTAAAGATATGTAGAAACTCTTACTATCTGTCTTCGTATCACCAGCTAGCTTTCTCGTGTACTCTAATTTCCCCTCCTTATTAATCTTCTAGTCACTCTTTGATGTTTTTTATATTTTATCCAACCTTCTGACCTGCCACCCACCTTTGCATATGCTTTTACTTTAAGTTTGATACTATCTTCACCTTTTTTAGTTAACCACAAATGGTGGGTCCTCCCCTTGGAATTTTTCTTTCTTGTTGGAATTATTTATTCTGTGTGTTCTGAAATATCCCCTTAAATGTCTGTTACTGTATCTCTTTTAACCTATCCCTTAACCTAATTTGCCAGTTCACATTAGCTCGCTCTGCTTTCATGCCCTTGTAATTGTGCTTACTTAAGTTTAAAATACTAGTCTTAGACCCACTCTTCTCTCCCTGAAACTGAGTGTAAAATTCAATCTTATTATGGTTGTGGCTACCTACGGGTAACTTGACTGTAAGGTCATTAATTAATCCTATCTCATTGTACAATACCAAGTCTCATAAAGCCTGCTCCCTGGTTGGCTCCAGAATGTGCTGTTCTAAGAAACTATCCTGAACACATTCTATGAATTCTTCATATAGGCTACTTTTGCCCATCTGATTTTTCCAGTGTATATGTAGATTAAAATTCCTCCATGATTATTGCCGTCCTTTCTGACAAGCTCCCATTATTTCTTCTTTGATACCCTGTCCTGCCATGTGGTTACTGTTAGGAGGCCTGTACACCACTCTCACAAGTGATTTCTTGCCTTTATCATTCCTCATCGCTACCCAAACTGCTTCTATACCCTCATTTCCTAAACTTAGGTCAACCCTCTCTGTTGTGCTAATGCTGTCATTAATTAACAGAGCCACCCCTCCACATTTTCCTATCTTCCAATTCTTCCTAAATGTCATGTACCCTTCAATATCCAAGTCCCAACCTGTGTCATCCTGCAGCCACATCTCTGTAACGGCTATCAGATCATATTTATTTCTGTTGTGCTTTCAGTTCACTTGTTTTATTTTGAACGCTATGCCCATTTAGATACAGATCGTTTAGTTTTGTTATTTTATTATTTTTGTAATCTCTAGCCTTATCTCCTGATTTACTCTTAGATTTGTACTCCCTGTCTCTTCCTGACACAGGCTGTTTATCATTTCCCATATTAATACCTTTCTCTCTTGCCTTATCTCTTTGATATCCCGCATCTTCCCAAATTTGATCCCATGCCCCCACTATTTAGTTTAAAACCTTCCCTACTTCCCTAGTAATGTGGCTGGCTAGAACAATGGTCTCAGCATGTTTCAAGTGTAGAACATCCCAAAGGTACAGCCCTCACTTTCCCCAGTGCTGGTGCCAGTGCCCCACAAACTGGAACCCACTTCTATCACACCAGTCTTTGAGTCACGCATTCATTTTTCTATTCTTATTTGCCCTAAGCTAATTTGCATGTGGCTCGGGTAAAGATCCAGAGATTATTACCTTTGAGGTTCTGCTTCCTAATTTGGATCCTCCCCCTCATACTGACTATGCAGAATGTCTTTCCTTGCCCTGCCTATGTTATTGGTACCTACATGGACCATGATGACTGGATCCTCCCTCTCCCACTGTAATTTCCTCTCCACCCCCGAGCAGATGTCGCAAACCCTGGCACCGAGCAGACAACACCGACTCCTGGACTTTCGCTCTTTGCTGCAGATAACAGTGTCAATCCCCCTCACTATACTCTCCCCTACTTTGTGTCCCCCACTTAAATGGCTTCCTGTACCATGGTGCCATGGCCAGTCCGCTCATTCACCCTGCATGCCTCTTTCATTCACACAGATTGCAAACTCCTGTTTGACAATTGCAAAGGCTGAGGCTCCTTCACTACTGTCTGCTCAGTCCCTTTACCTGCCTCTGTATGGCATTGTCTTGATCTCTCTCCTGCTTGGTAAAACAATCTCTTAAAGTTCTCTGCTGGCTGTACATTCTAGAGAGATTCTATTAGGCCATGTCTGCTGCAGTCATTGTTTTAGAACAGGTAATTGCATCTCAGAAATACTTGCCAGTAACACAGAAGTCCCAGTGTTTATGCTTTCAGTTTGTAAAGAATTAGTCAGACAGGTTTTCTTCAGTTGAACAAAGGATAAGATAAATTTATTGAAACTATTTCCTGCATGAAAAAAAAGGTAAAATTGCAACTACCATTCACGCACATTCTCTGGATCCGTACATACACCAGTGCAGACATCAGAACAAAAGGATAGACGTAAGGATTTTTTATAGTTCATGAAGAAGATAGAAAAAAGGAGTATATGGTTAGCTGTTCTTTGGCTGGTCTCAGTGTGGTGATTCCATATTGCAGCCATTTTGTTCAATTGACTTCCTTGGTGTAGTTGCATGAAGCCAGGTTTCCACATTTTATTCCCAAAAAATCTGAGTGGGCAGAATTTTGCCCTCGGATGGCGTGAGGGCCCCACCGGCTTGGTGGTGGGCGGACAGCTGATCCCGCCACCGAAGCGGGGCCCACCGCCACTTTGAGTGGGCAGGCCAATTAAGCATGCGCGCAAAAGAGCACACTGCTCCCTGAGGCAAAGTCCTGTCACAGGGAGTTTAGTGACAGGTAAGTAAAGTCTAAAAAATAGAAAATATATTAAAATTATTAACATGTCCCCCTCATGTGACAATGTCGCACGAGATGGGACATGTTAATAATAAACACTTTAAATTTATTACATTTGTAAAAAAATGGACATAAAACTTCATCCCGCCAGTGGATGAAGTTTCATGAATAATCCATAGCCCGCTGGGGCTCCTGGCCTGCCCGCCAGCCTTAAGCTTGCCTCAGTTGGCAATTGACAGGTTGGCGGGTGACAGCTGATTTTGCTGTCCGCCCACCTTCCTAAAAAGTTAAATGGCCCAGGGATTCCTCCCTAAGTCATCCTGCATCATTTTCCCCTTGGCGAGTGGGCCCCGCCCCAAATCGCCGAGGGGAAAATCCTGGCCAGTTTCTCTTCTCAGGATGGTTAGTTTGCAAATCTGGACACCATACTTCCAAGACAAAAAGGCAGAGAGGGCAAGCAGCTTCAGTCTGTTTCAGTCTTGATCTCTCTCCTGCTTGGTAAAACAATCTCTTAAGGTTCTCTGCTGGCTGTACATTCCAAGGAAATTCTATTAGACCATGTCTGCTGCAGTCATTGTCTTAGAACAGGTAATTGCATTTAGATGTGTCATCTCAGAAATATTTGCAAAACTTCAGGATAGTATAAATTGGTGATGGGGTATTTTATGCTCACCAGGGGTTTGAGTGTCTATTTTTCCATCCCACTTGGTGGAATGCAAGCTGTATATTGTAGCCATCTGGCAGTCTCCATTGTCTTTAGAGGGTTTCCGTTTTTTTTTTTAATCCTGCCCAGAAGAAGAAAAATGAGAAGTTGTATCTTTTTAAAACAAGTCACATCCTTGTAACATTCCATAGACACTTAATAACTTTATGTAATGTCACATAGATCCTGAGGTCTGCCCATGGTGGATACTAGTTAAGTTGGCATGGTAGTTGTGAGGGCAAAGGGTGGTGGTTGGGGTCATGAGTTGGCACTGCATTCACTTAAGAGCTATAAACGGCCATAGGGAATGGATAGAAGGGAATAGGTTGGCATGGAGGTTATGTGGGGCATTAGGGGTGGTTGGGGAGAATGAGGTGGCATGGGTTGACATGGATGGGGCATGGGGAGTGTGTTGGGGGATGAGGGGCTGTGGGGCATGAGGACTGAAGGGCTGTTTTATGATATATAGTTCTTTTTAAAAAGTTCCTTACAGTCCCAATGCATTGAGGCAGACCATTGATCCAGCCTGCCTCCACACCCGGCAGCCACCACCTGCAATAGTGTAAAAGTGAAAACAGGAACTTTCACTCACTCCCAGGACCTGTTCTGCTTGTTGAGTCCAGCTGCAAAGACAAACCTCCAAATGAACTCTTCAACTACAAAAGCCATCGCAGCTGCTAAACAGAACCTCAAGTTTCAACACCTTCACTTCAGAAAGAAGGAATTCAAGTCATGGGCCTACAACAATAGCTCACAGAGATTGATTTGAAATCTCATCTTAAAGCATCTCTTTTTCTTTATCTGTGTTTTAGTTAATAACTTTACCATTTATATCTAAATAGCTTTTAGCAGTAGTTTTTGAAATAAACTAATGTTTATCTCATTAAAAAAAGACATTTCCTTATACATAAGTGGCATTTGTAAGATCTAGCACTCTCAGTGGGAAGTGACACTCACCGGGAGTGCATTTCAGGAATTTGTGGGCATACAGCCTATGATTTTGCATCTATTCCCACGCCTAATTGCTATTTAGTGCTTTGTGCTGGAAATATTACTTGCAATGATATGAAAAGAAGTCTGAACAAAACTCTGCTGTGATGCCCCACACTGTTGAATAACCTTTTCCATAAATAAACACTATCCATATCGTAACTTGCACCAAGTCCCATTGATCGATCATCCCTGTGCTCATTGACCTACATTAGATTCTGGTCTGACAACACCTTGATTTTAAAATCTTATCATTTTTCATAATCTCTCCATGCCCTTGCCCTTCCACAGCCCTGCAACTCTCTAAGATCTCTGTGCTCCTCTAATTCTGGTCTCTTGCGCATACCTGATTTAATCATTCCTACAGCGGGGTTGTGCCTTCGGCTGGTTAGGCCCTAACTTCTGAAATTCCCTCCCTAAACTTCTCTGCCTCTGTCCTTCGCTCAGCTCCTTTTAGTTGCTCCTTAAAATTTATCTCTTTGACCAAGCTTTTGGTCATCTGTTCTATTCTCTCCTTGTGTGGCTCTGTGTCAAGTTTTGTCAGCTAATGCTCCTGTGAAGTGCCTTAGGACAATTTACTACATTAAAGCAACTAGATAAATGCATGTTGTTGTTGTAGGTTCATACATGAAGGGCGGCTACTTGATTGAGGTCATAGAAGATGACTAACAGCCAGGGACCCATAAATCAGTCTGAGACATGAATAATGTTTAAATGAGCTGAGTGGTTTTTAAATGAGCACACGCCTGACCCAATTGAGCATAAAATAGCGCACGGTGACTCCGGGTGAGTGTCCCAACATCATCGCACACTCGCGCAATATTACGGTCAGCGGGCGTGCGCGAAAGTTGGCAGCGCGTCCGCCGACAATAAAGAGGCCTATTAAGGCCATTAATTTATTAATTAAGAGGTTTTTCGCTAAAAACCCATCTAAAATTACGGTTGGCAGGTGAGCAAATCGGCCAGACAGCTTCTGCATTTTTGAGGAAACCTCATTCACAGGCAGGGTGAGGTTTTCGACATTAATTTTAAAAAAAATGTTTTGACATCAGTTTTATTGTGTATATGTGCATGTGAGTGAGTCCCATGTGGGGACATATTTTTCAGACTTCCCAGATCTTTATGTTTGATTTTAAAATTCTTCAGCTCCCTGAGGCAGCTCTCTGCCTTTAGGGAGCTTTCATTACGCGCCCTCCGACATGTGCGCAGACTTCAGCGTTCACCCTCCTCCCGCATCCCCATCCCGGCAGTGCTGAGCCTTTCAGCGCACCTTTCATGCTGGCTGGCCGCTAATTTGCCAGCCAGCGTGGAATCGCAGTTGGGGGCAGATCGCGGGCAGCAGACCATTTCCCGGCCGCCCCTAGGCCTGCCCGCCACACCCACCAGACGACCCAAAATCCTCCCCATTGTTACCACACTAATACAGTGCTCTGTGCAAAAACACCTAGACTATCCTTGCTGGACAATATATTATTTATTTTGACCTGATCCAGCATTAAAATTTCCCTCTTCTTGAGGAGCCTTTGCGCTGCATGCAAAGGAATTGCTTTAAATATGTGTTTAATCAAAGTTACAGGAATACTGACCTTTTTGAGGAAATTATATACTAATTGGGTTGTGGAAAGCACTGCCAAATAGAGAACATAAATTCACAGAATCACAGCATTAAGGTGCAGAAGGAGGCCATTCGGCCCATCAATTCTGCACCAGCTCTCCGAATGAACATTATGACCTAGTGCCATTGCCCTGCCTTTTCCCCGTAACTCTGCATATTGTTTCTATTTAAATAATCATCTAACACCCTCTTGAATGCCTCGATTGAACCTGTCTCCACCATATTCCCAGGCAGTGCATTCCAGATCCGAACCACTTGCTGTGTGAAAAGATTTTTTCTTACATTGCATTTGTTTCTTTTGCAAATCACTTTAAATCTGTGATGAAAACAAAAAAACTGTGGATGCTGGAAATCCAAAACAAAAACAGAATTACCTGGAAAAACTCAGCAGGTCTGGCAGCATCGGCGGAGAAGAAAAGAGTTGACGTTTCGAGTCCTCATGACCCTTCGACAGAACTTGAGTGAGTCCAAGAAAGAGGTAAAATATAAGCTGGTTTAAGGTGTGTGTGTGGGGGTGTGGAGAGAGAGAGAGAGAGAGAAGTGGAGGGGGTTGGTGTGGTTGTAGGGACAAACAAGCAGTGATAGAAGCAGATCATCGAAAGATGTCCTCCTCTCCAAGGAAAACACTCCCAACTCCTTCAATCTATCTTCATAGCTGAAGGTTCTCATCACTGGGACCATTTTTGTAAACCTCTTCTGCACTCTCTCCAATGCGTTCACATCCTTCCTGAAGTGTGGTACACAATACTCCAGCTGAGGTCTAGCTAGTGCCCTATTCAAGTTGAGCATAAGCTCCTTCCTCCTGTACTCTATGCCCCAAATCACATTTGAGCAAGTGCCATATGAAAGACTACTGGTTATGTTTAAAGTGATGGAGATTAAGGGTAAATCTTTGGAATGGATAAGAAACTGGCTGAAGGGTGAAAAACACAGAGTAGACATAAAGGAGTTATCAAGTAGGGGGGTTGGGTAGCCCATAAACATGCTTAAAATTCCTATGGTTTCTAATTTACATCAAGAACTTGGTGCGGAATTTTCCGTGCCCATTGCCAGCGGGTGTGATAGACGGACAATATGGTGCGATCGGCTCCATGACGAGAGGAAGACAGGTCATGATCTTCTGCTCAGCCCGCAGACTGTGGGCCACGTTTCCAGCCAACGGTCGTCGGGGAGCTCATTGTAACACATCAGCATCTCTTTAAAAGGCCATCCCGCCAAGCCCACCGGGTTGTCCTGTCCATGTGGATGTGTTTCACAACGGCACACAGGCGAAGTGCACTTGGCGGCCTTCACTTTGGGGGAACTGAGGTGAGTGAGCAGCATCGTTTTCCACAGTTCACCAGGGTCACCTGTTGCTTTGCAGGCTTCAGGGGCGCCGGAGGGCCTGGGTGAAGTGCCACCCTGCCTCAGAGGCGATTGTTTTGGTGGGGGTGGTGTCTGGAGGCAACTGCTGCCCAACCTTGGAAGCAACTGTTGCTGTTGTCGGGGAGTTGGGGGTGGGGGGGACCACTGCTGCCCTGGCGTTGGATCCCGCGCACAAAAAATCAAAGTGGGGGGAAGTGGCCATGAAGCAGGGACACCTGTATCAAACCGACCATCCCCCTGCAACTGAGACAGATCAGGCACAGCCACAGTGATATGATTCGGGTCGGGCTCCTAGCCTGCCCACCCACACAAGCAATGCGGACGCACAAATGTGTCACCAAGCGCTCCAAACCTTACCCCCCCAACCACCCTACCCACCCCTGGCACAGACTGTGAGTCCACGACCACTTTACTGGAACGCAGAGCAGTTGGACTGCATATGTCATACAATCGCCATGTAGCAGTCACTGCTGGAGGCGCGCTCAGCCCCTGCAATCTCAGCAACCCAGTTAGGAGCTGTCTCTCCCGTGTCGTAGGCAAACAGAGCAGTCATGCAGCACACTCATCTCTGGCCATCCGAGGGGTGACAAGTACTCTCCGGGAAGCATTAAGGGGCGGTCACACAGGGCCAGGAAAGGTGCTAAGTCGAACCATGATAAACACGTGTCTTTCTCTCTCTCTCTTTGATGCTGCAGGAGGACCATGTCAGGATCATGGATCCTGGTGACCTAGCTGTGTGCCTGATGGTCTACAGAGAATGAAGAAGATGGAAGAGAGAAGCGACTGAGGTGCCTGGCTGCACAAAAACAGGAGTGGCAACATCCGGAAGAAGGGGCTGTTGGGGTTCCCACACACACTGTCCAGGAGCGACAGTGAGCCTTGGCTGGTCGGCATTAGCAACGCCCAGGGTCTGTAGACACTGCCTGTCATTCCTGCAGATGACCGAGAAGTAGTGTCGCCAACTGCGCATGCCTAGGGACCTGATCATTCACATCTGCCACTTACTGCAGGGCTTGGTGCCAAGGGAACATGGAGGGCATCCAGTGCCAGTGACTGTGAAAGTGACCATGGCACTCAATTTCTATGCCAGCGGCTCCTTTCAGGGCTCCATAGGTGACCTCTGTGGGATATCACAAGCCTCCACCCACAAGTGCATCAATGAGGGCATGGGTGCCATCTTCTCGAGGGCACACAACTTTGTGCATTTTGCCTGGGATTGGGACAGGCAGGATGCAAGGGCCATTGGATTCACCCAGATCTCTGGATTCCCACAGTGCAGGGTGCGATCGACTGCACTCATGTGGCACTCAGGTCTCTGTCGCTGCACACAGTGGACTACATCAGCCACAAGGGATTCCACTCATTGAGTGTGCAGCTGGTATGTGACCACCAGAAACACATCCTGCAGGTGTGTGCATGGTTTCCAGGGAGTGTGCACAACGCCTACATTCTCAGTTAGTCACAGATCTCTGATCTCTTCTAGGGTCCACAGAAGCTGCAGGGCTGGCTCCTTGGGGACAAGGGCTACCCACAGAGGCCGTGGCTGACGACACCTGTGCAGCGGCCTCAGACTGCAGCAGAGCGACAGAATAATGAAGCTCATGCAGCAATTCGCAACTTGGTGGATCAGACCACCAGGATGATGAAGATGCAGTTCCACTGCCTGGACTGGTCTGGTGGAGCCCTACAATACAGTCCACAGAGAGTGTCATGCATTGCCATCATCTACTGCGCCCTTTACAACCTGGCGCTCCAACTGGTAGAGGATCTGGCTGATGAGGAGATGGTGGACGCTGATAGGGATGAGGGTGAGGAGGTCCTCAGAGGCGATGATGATGGGGATGAGGCTTGGACGAGGCAGGCGATTCGGGAGGCCCTCATAGCTGCTAGATTCGTGGAGGGTGATGACGACATGCAGTGAAGTGACCCCATAGATCCTCACATCGCATTTGTGAATGTTTGACTCCAGTCTGGCTTATGACAACACGAATCCCCTCTGTGATAATGCTCCTGTCATGGAGATTCAGTAGAGGCCCTAATAGTCACTTGATTACAGGAGGATGATGCCAACATGCAGTGAGGACACTCCATAAGTCTTCACATAGCCTCTGAGAATGTCTGACTCCTGTCTGGCTGAGGGAAGCTCTCTTGCCCTCCATGATCAGGGTCATATCATAGAGACACAGCCACGAAACTTTAGAAGAATCTGATGCTTTGTCCACCTTCAGCACCTGAGACCTTCAGGAGCTGGAGCACAGTATCAGTGGTCACAGGTGCAAAGAGATGGGGGCCAGTCCCTCCTTAAAGCTGCTGAGAGAACATTGAGAGAATAAGAGAACTCTGTGGCACCTGCCTACTATATTCTGGCAGCAATAACAAGCACCATCGAGGTGCAGGCATCAGTAATGTGTCCAGGGAGTGTGAGGCTGGACCATCACTTTGATCTGAAAACTGCACAGAACACAAGGAAGAGGCCCTGGACTGAGACACCTGCCTTTATCTTGTGCAGAAAAGTTTAACACCTGAGTGACAAGAACACTGCTCATCAGAACAAGGAGCCTTGGCAGGAAGACATTCTTGGGAGCTTATCAACAATAGTGAACATTATGTACAAGTGATTAACACCCACAGGCTGTGCAACTATATCTCCCTGACTTTCCTAACCCTGCCACTACGTCTTAGTGCTCCCTGGATATCCACAGCGGAGATGGAGGCAGCCTATTGACAGTGATGCCCTGTCTGTGATGACTTTGGTGGGTGTCCTCTGGAGGGCCAAGGCTTGGAGGGCCCCGGCTTGTGGAGCTGGAGCTACTGAGGTCACAGGAGGAGGGGATTCAGATGGGCAGGTCACTCCCGGAGTCACCTAGGTAGATGGGCCCAGAATGTGCACCTGCTGATCCTCCTCCCTATGGGTGTGCACTGACTCCTTGAGGGGAAGTTGTAGCTGGAATGAGACCGAACTGCCTCACACCCCTCTCGCATATACACTGTTGGAGGCCAACTATGGCATCAATGATGGAGTTGAGCCCACGTAGCAACACAGGAGAGACGTCCTGGACCAAGATCTCCACGGCGGCCATCCTGCCAGTGTTGACCTCAGTGCATTGGCATGCGGTGTTATCACTTCAGCCTGAAGAGGCACAGACTCCTCCATCGTGCCTTGCAATCTGAGGATTGCAGCGGACATCCCTTCCTGATGTTCCTGAGCTTGCCTTTGCAGCTCTAGCAACTGTGACATGACTGGGTCCAGAGGCTCCTCATCTGACTCAGACTCAGCAAGTTCCTGGCCTCCAGCAGCCCTCCGAATGCTGGGGAACTGGGAAGTCCCTGCCGGCCGCCTGCTGTGGATCAGAAAGTGTGATGTGCTCGCCGGATTGTGATCCCGTGCCTAATCTAGAGCTGGGTCCTGCTGAGGAGTGTGTCTCTGCGCTGATGGAGGGAGGGTGTGGGTGAGCGCTGTGACGGAACTTCGAGGAGGGTGCCTTCAGATTCCCCTTCGGAGGTTTCCTTGGGGCTTGATTGGAGGCCCTGGGTCACGGACTCTGTCAGATGTTTGGTAGATGTGCCTGTGAAAACAAGGGGAGATAATTAGTACATGGCAGCGGCCTATGAAAAAGGACAGCTCACTCATGACATAGTTATCTTGTGGATGTTGCACTGCTGAGTCCTCATTTGGTAGAGCCGTGCTGACCTCACCGTCAACACAGGATCGGTCCAGATTCTCGCCAGCCAGCTGGATGGCTCTGTTTTCAAAGTCCATGAGGTCCTTGATTTCGGTCTTTCCTCCACCAATCTGTGACCCCTCTTTTTTATGTGTGCCGGCTTGTCCTGCAAGAATAGAGATGGAGAAAGTGTGAGCAGGACGCCGGGCAAGATGATAAATGTTGCCTGGCTGTTGCGGCTGGTGAGCTGTCACATGGACGAGATGAGGATAATGAAAGTGTGTGTGAGAGAGTGAATGGTGATGTCCCTTGCACTGGCAATGAGTGAGGGCCCTGTGGGTGTGTGCTGGGTTTGTGAGTACATGATTTGAGAGTGATGAAAAGAGTGACTTACCCTGGCAGAACGGAGGACATCATTCACCTTCTTTTGGCACTGAGTGGCTGTCCTCTTTTGAAGGGGGTTGGCACTGACCACCGTGGCCACCGCCTCACGTTGCTGCCCATCCTGCGGTCAGAGCCGGGATACAGGACATCCCAGCGGGCCTCCACAGCATCCAGCAGTTGCTCAAGGGACCCATCATTAAACAGGGGGGCTGCTGTCTTTTTTCCTTTGCTGGCCATTCTCCTGGGTATCGGTGGTGAGCTGGTCGCGATGAGTGGTGCTTTGGTGGCTGGACTTTAAACACGGCGGCCGGCGTGATACAACAGCGGGGTGATGGCAGGAAAGCGAGTGAGAGCCTGCCTGCCATGGAAACAGCGTGTTTCCCGGGAATGCATAAATAATAAGGCAGGTTTGCAACGATACAGCATGAAAACCTGTCATTTTGCTAACGCACTTAGTGCAATCTGGGAAAATTGCGCCCTTGGTTTAAAAAACTGAAAACAAAATTAATCGTATTTAGAAAAGATGACAACTGGTAGGTTCAATGGAATATGAGGAAGCAATGCAGCAATTACAAATTGTGTGAGATATAACATGACAGGTGAAATTTAATATAGAAAAATTTAAAATGCCACACTTCGGAAGAAAAAATAGGTGATGCACATACCCCATGAATGGTGTTGAAATAGCTGGAGATTAAGTTGCAAGAGATCTATGGATCTTAATAAACTCAGCCTTTAATATGTCTAAACTACTACAGAGAAACACAATAAACAGAATGCTGCACTATTATATGAAAACAGGTCAGAGGAACTAAGTGCTCTGTTGCAACTACACAGAGGTACGGTGAGAGAATGGAGAAAGTTGGGCTTTTCATTGTTGGAAGGGATTGCCTGAGGTGATCTTGTGCAGCCGTACAATATAGTCAATGGTGGATCTCGCAAATTATTCCAAATTGACTCAAATGAGTAAAACAAAAATTTGCAGGCATAAACTAGTAAAAGATAAATTTAGAATTAAGGTCAGAAAATTCTTTACACAAATAGTGAGCATATAGAATGACCTTCTAGGTAGAGCCATGGAGGCAAAAAAGATTGAAATCATTTCTGATATAAAATTGAATGTTGTGATGGGGACTTCGGACTCTTTCAGTGTGGATCAGTGTGGGCTGAATGGCCTTCCTCACTTGTGATCTCATGAAAAGGACTGGCCATCTCTGGCCTGACCCTGAAATAGCTTTTTGTGAAAAGAAACTATCAAGTATAAAAAGAAACCTTGGACAAAGATTTGTACTAACACTAAGAATTCTTTCTCCTATTTTTTTGCTCTCTGTTCTGCCCTGTGTTGCACTGGCTGTCCCACAGTGCCATTCCATGTTGAGCTAACAGATCACAGGGTGGACGCTGAAACATTATTTTCACCTTCAGCATACTGGGCTGGGAAGGGAAAGAATCTATTGGGGCTCCTGCTCCTCTTTATTGTCCAGTAATTCCTGTTAGAGAACATATGTGTACGTGGCAGATGAGGGCTGGTTATGATTGATAAATGCCAGTTGTTGTTGAATGTGATGCCCCTCACAGTTGAACAGATTTCTGATACTGTCTGGAAGCATGAGGTGTTGCGCCACAGCCCGAGTGGGTGCCTTCAGGATAGGAGGGTAGAAAAGCGGAGGGCGGAGGTCAGAAATTTAAAATAATTTTGGGGGATAAAATCTAAAGAAAATAAACTAAACTTTGGAACAGTGTCATAAAGATGGAGCACAAATTGGATTTCTAATTTTTTGCAGGCAGCATATTTGACCAGAATTCTGATTTGTTATTTAAATGATCAGTGTCCTTACTTAGGAAACCTACTCATGCAGCTAGTAATTACTGGGTTAACGATATATAACTTAATAACTTAATATAGTCTGACTGAATTGGAGATAAGAAACCTGTGTGTATTCCATTTGCCTCTTGCTTGGAAGGTAAAATCCTTTATCTTATCTCCATCTCCACACAACAACTAGGCTCTCTCCAATTCAGTCCTAATCTCCTTAGTAAATAATACTGATATTTTTCACCACAACCAAAAGGGGCCTGCCAGATTTTTGTGATAACAGCTCTCATTTACAAACCATTCTCTGTCAGACCTGGGGTGATTTCTGTTAATCTCTCTAACTCATCTGAAAGGCGTTTTTTTTTTAAATATTTTTGTGACAGGTTTGTCATTGCCAAAAAGAAAAGGAGAAAAAAAATGCAATCCTTTTTAGCACTGACAATTTCTTTAAGAAGATAACCTACAAAGAAATGCAGGGTATCTGCTCCATTTGGCTGCAGTTCCACAGCAAGTGGACAAAAAAATCTTCTAGGAATTGCACAGTTTTATTGACAGATAGACTTGGAATTATTTAACAGAAATCTGGTTCCACACTGAGGTACCGGACATCAAGTACGTATCTTTTCAGCCATTGAGAGTTTAAATTAAGTCAGGAAACTCATTTCCCCTTCCCAGCTGATTCCTTGCAAACAAACAACTGACTGCAAAAGTACCTGAAATATCCCTTATTTACCCTACTGTGACCCTGCCTGCCTGGCAGGAACAGGGTAGAGGAAGTGGTCAAAATGATAACATTCCCAATGCATTCGTGCCTGCTGCCATTTTAACTGCTCTGTTTTGGATTGCATCGGGGCTGCTGGATCTAGGCAGGTAAGAGGCTGCAATGACATTTAATTATTATCAGTAGACAATGAAAAAAAGATCCCTGGAGTAACAGGCAGAGCAGGCAGATGGAGTGCAGCTTTACACAGCTGAATGTAAAGTCCTGATTTTCTATTAATGGCAAAAATGGACTTGAGCCTTTAAGAAGCCTTGAGAAATCCAGGACCCAGGATCCTGTATGATTTCTTTTTATGGATGACGATCCTGGAAAATAAGCACTTAAGTTTAATTCTGGCAAATAGCTGAACAAAAAAAAGCACTAAAATAAGTGGGAAAATGTACAGCAGTTAGTGGCAGCAAGCCCAAAGAAATCAGGCAAAGATCCAACATCAGTGAAGAGGTCACCCTTGCAGTGCCTGTTTTGTACAGTGCTCAGCATTTGGTAAGCTGTTTGTATGTTCCATCTGCATTACGGGGCTTAGCGTAATTAAAACATCATAGTGAGCCTAGTGTATGACTGGTCAGTAGGTTAACCAGGCTTAACCAGGCCTCAGGCTCCAGGTTTCAGTCCGGCAATAGATTTTCCTACAAATGTGCTGTTTCGGTGCATTTTCAATCTCCTCGTGCCAAAAATGACCATCGTTGAACAATTGGGCCCTGAGGCCTGGAAAAGCAGATGAAGCCAGGTAGGGACACTGTGGCTGGATTTGGGATGTGACCTGGCTCTAAATTCCAATGGGAGTGGGTGGGCTTTAGAAGAACCTGTCCAATTCCACTCTGCTGTCACTCATAGAGGTGAGACGAGTGGGATGATGTTTCCCATTGAAGTGCCACAACTGCACCTTTCCTGCAGCTAGGAATAGTACATCTGCACGGAATAGGTGGATTTACTAACCAATATGGAGCTGGGAATTTTTAGAACCAGAGAAGGCAGCTCAGTAACTACAAAACGGGCTAGGCAAAATAAAGGCTGTTTATAATTAGTTCACAGAATTTTGAAGGTAATTTAATGAAACAAGTTGCGACACATCAGGTGGAATCTTCTGTTCTGAAGTCCAAGTGCTGTGGCAGGTGGGAAAGCCGACGTGATTCCTGCTAGGCGGAACAGCTGAACACATGCGATCTTCCGCTGTTCAGCTCACTAGTTATGCACCTGCAAGGATCAAGAGGAATCCCGTGGCAGGTTGGGCAGGAAGTTGCCCGCCCCGCCATTATGTCATGGACCTGAAGGTCCTGGCATCCTATTTGAAGGGCACCCGGACAGCCATTCACTCATTGCAGGCCTAGAGCTCTGTATTACTCCTCCAGAGCCCTTGCGGCCACAGTTTGTACTGGAGAAGCTGGCAGATGTGAGCACCACATCCCAGGACATACAAAGGTGCCTGCAGCATTGCCTTTTGCTCATCTGTAGATAAGAACACTACCTGCAGTACACCCATGATCGGGCCAATGCTCATCGTTGCAGTGGACCTTGTTCGCCAACTGACCTTCTTAACGCCTCTTGCTGCTCAGGCCCTTGTTCCTCTTGGCTCTGTGTCAATCTGCAATGGGCCCTCCTTCTTCTCATCTGGATGAGAGCCATGTGTGAGAAGCCTCCCTCTGACACTATTCCGCTTGCCTCCACTACCCTCGCGACTATATAGAGAGACTATTGCCATGACAGCAAAGAAAGACTAACCACTTGTGCCCTTGTCAGCCATGACCATTCACCTGGGAGGATAGAGGTTTGGAGTTGGGAGTTGGCTGCCGTCCGCCACTATCCTTCCCTCCCTTCATCCCTGCCCTGACTGTAGCAGATCACAAATGGCACAGAATGAATTGCAGCTCCACACCTTACTGGGAACTCAATGTGAGACCCATGAGTTGGGAATAAACCTGCTGCTCCGTGGGCTTCACCTTAGAGAGGAGAACACAACTGAGCATGGTTGACATCCAGTTGCCTCATAATTACTAGGGTGTCCCTTCAATCGGCTGACCTTGAACTCCACCTACCTGAATAGGTCCTCCTACCACCTCAAGAGATTTCACTTACTGACTAACTGCGTGGTCAAGGTTAGATTTGAAAAATGGTGCGGGTCACCTTCCAGACTCGGTCCACCCCCTGTTACCCATAAACTTCCCCCATCACACTTGACCTACCAAATATCACCTTTCCTCACCCCTCTGTCACCCCTGAACCTCCCCCTGTTACCCTGGTCCCTGTAACAATCCACCTCCGCATGCCTTCTCTCCCCTCAGTGCTGACACTTGTTACCATCCCCATGCACACCCTGACCCTGCTCCCTCCTGTTATCTGGGCCACCTGTCTAGTCCCGCTCCATGTCTGCCCCCAACCATGACACCTTCACCCTACCAAATTCTCACCCAGGACCTGCCTCCCTACCACATCCCACTCCCCTTTCTGACTGTGACTATTTCCTCTTATCACTAGTACCTTGAGTTTGCCCCCTCCCCCTCCCCCTCCCCCAGGACCTGACTGTTGACACCACTGACCCCGCCCTCTAAGACACATTTCCCGTCCTTCCCTGGACAGCCTCTTTTCTTCTGCTTCCCCATTTAACCTGCCTCCTGTGTCCAGCCTTGGCGCAGCTTTTGCTACCGGCACTGGATATGAGTGAAGTTATGTGAAGTCCCCAAGAAGGTGAAAGCAGAATCTACTGACCTCAAAGTCGTGGAAGAAGTGAAGCTCGCCAGGTGCATGCCACTTATACACAGTCGTAAAAGTGAATATTCTAAACTTTCGCTGGCACGGATCTTAATTTGGAGGGCAAACTTAATTCAGGTAAGGTGGCCTTTTAATGAGCTTGCATGAGATGCTAATGCATGCAAAAGAGGCTCCCAATATTATTTGTCGGGACGCTCAACCTGTCTTTTACCCATCTTGAAAGTCAGGAGATCAAAATTCCAACAGTTTATCCCGCCGCCAGGAAACAGATTTTTTTGCCTCCCGCCAAATTAAATTCCCCACTCACTATGATTCCCACTGCTCATGGGACTGGAAGATTCTGCCCATCGTGTTTGATTCTCATGCTGACTTGTTCTGTAGCATGATGCCACAGTCTCTGGTACTTTTTCCAAATCACCATTTGTAAACATAGTGCATGACAGCAGCCTATTCAATAACGGAGAGGCACAACAACCAGATCTGCACCATGAGGGTCATGAGGACTCGAAACATCAACTCTTTTCTTCTCCACTGATGCTGCCAGACCAGCTGAGTTTTTCCAGGTAATTCTGTTTTTGTTTTGGATTTCCAGCATCCGCGGTTTTTTGTTTTTACATCTGAACCAGCAGATCATCCACGCCAGTGGGTGGTCAATAGATAGTGATCAGTCTTATTCTTCCCTTCCTAACCAAGAGCGTTAAGGACTACATATTAAGCATCTATTAATTATATATACATTAAGCAGGTAGGATGCCCACTGCTAATCTGGCTGCATTTAGGATCCTCTGCCCAGGCTTGGGATTGAAATTGGTTCCTTTTGGTTATACATTTCATTCTAGATTAGACACTACACTTATCTGAGTCGTGAGAGAGCTCTTAGATTTATTTAATTATAAGCAGTCTATATATCAGCATTAAACAATGGAATATATTCCACTAACATCATTTCAAGCTTATCTGTGATCCTGACTTTATTATTTGTGCCCCCATTTAATCAGATAAAACTCTGAACAATTTAGTTGGCGAGTCATCCACTTCTGATTTAACTCTCGATCTAAATCATTTACTAATTCATAAAGTAAATTATAATATGAAACAGCTTGTAAGTACAAACAGATAAGACAATTAGGACATAATTTATGCATACTGCACAATCTCTATGATGTTAAAAAGACTTTGCTTTGCACTGTAATGAAACATTAATACAGAAAGAGGGAAAAAAATAATTAAGTTTAAAGTAAGCAAAACCACAGTGATTTTGAACAAAATCATGAATTTATGATTCTTGTAAAGGTTGAGATGCATACAAATAAAAAAAGTTTTGCTGTTATTATTTAAAAATAAGCTCTGAAGTAGGAACAAATGTCAATTTAAGGACATTTAATTTTCCAACAATATCATTTAAAAACACCCATCCAACATGAATATTTAATTAGCCTTTGCTTCACAGTGGACCCAATTTAGCCTTCTGACCCTAATTAGAAATACTATTGAAATATGCTGGTTGTTCCAACAGTGTGACAAGCCTGAGTGTGTTCAAAAAAATAGCTATAAAGCTCGGTAACAATGCAGTAGTGAACAGTTGGGAGATGACTGACAATTTCTGGGCGAGCACCCCTAATTTATAAGCTTTCATTTTCTCCATGAATGAATTTCATTATGGCCAGAGATCTCTCTTGGATGGATGCTTCATGTTAGAATGTTTTCTTGCAATTCAAATGCTCAGATGTGCCGTCAGCCCTAAAATAAAATGCAACTTTGCTCATTGGAGGCTGTCTGCTTAATAGTTCCTTCTTAATGTTGGTTGTGGGGGGTGGGTGGGAATGAAGGTAGAAATGAGAGCAATAGTATTTTAAGCCTTACTGGAACAAAGATTTTTTTTATTAAAGATATTAAAATTATTATTATTTTTAATATTCTATACATCAGACATATTTACCTGCCTTTTACATGTTTTTCATGCAACACCTCAGGGACAAGCAGAAATCCGAAAGCGATTAAACGTTTATGAGAGCTTTTTTTAACTGGTAGTGGTTTTTGGGATGGCAGTGGGTGGGGTTGGTGGTGCCTCCCACTACTGCCATCAATATGCTGATTTTAACTGCTGAGCCTGGTTGCAAGCCGGTGTCATTGCCCTTTATCTCCTGCCTTGCCTTCACCTGAGTCTTCCTCACTAGGTTTTCCTGCTGTTCTTCCTCCACGTGTATTGGTCTTTGCACTGATGTCGTGCAAAGTGCAACACACCGGCACAATACAGAAGACCATCTGTGGGCTATACTCTAGTGAACCTCCAGACCTGTCCGAGCATCAAAAGCATTGCGTCGGGGGCCCAATTGTATGCTCGATGACCTGCAAAAAAAGGGCATTGGTGATCTATTTTATGCAATTGTGGACTACAAATTGACTGATGCACGGAAGGTCACCTATTGCAAACTGCAAGGAACCCAAGGCAAAGAAATTATGGGCAATGGTGACTTGTACTAATACATCTGACAAAAGCATGGCTCCCTGATCTAATGGGCTGTAGATCTTGCATTAGGAAGCAGCACAGATCTGTGACAACCTGTATGGAGAAGCACAGCTTCTACTGCGCTGCTCCTCTGACAATTCCAGTAAAGTGACTCATGGCCTGTAGATCCTGTGGGCCTCTTAACATGTAGTCCCCCGAGAGGCCCAGCTGCTGGTCTGTGTGGTTGGCCAGCCTACTTCTATGGCTACTTCTCTTACTTCTTT
Organism: Carcharodon carcharias; assembly: GCF_017639515.1. Taxonomy (NCBI): domain Eukaryota; kingdom Metazoa; phylum Chordata; class Chondrichthyes; order Lamniformes; family Lamnidae; genus Carcharodon; species Carcharodon carcharias. The sequence goes on along the minus strand of NC_054468.1, from coordinate 203,555,111 downwards.
TCATGCAGCCAAACTGAAGTGCCAAGAGTGACAACCATCAATAAGCTAATTGAGGGAGTAGATTCAAAATAAACATGGAAAATAACAACCCCCAAGTCAATCTCTCCTGTGGAAATACAAATAACTCTGTAGTAAGCAGACACCAATGATCTGGACACTGACACTCCAACCCCACAGCTGACTGTTTCTGTTGAGTGGGAGAGATAATGGTCCATAACTTCCATGCTCCCCAATGTCGGATTTGGGGGGTACCCCAAAGGTGCACTGGATAAGTCCTCTCGGAAGTTCCCAGGTAAGAGTTTGCACAGAAGTGCACACTTCCTCTGGACAATTGTGCTGTGCTGGGAACCATCCAAAAATGCGACTTAAATCAAAACGTCAGATGGTATTCCGCCAGGGTTATACCAATAGTTGCCCAGGAAAGTTTAGAAAAATTAAAACCTCTTCTAACTTCTGAGTAACTATCGTAAAGACCCAGACCCACCCCACGGAACTCTCCCACACCCCTGCCCCTGACCCCACCACCGCCATCCCCCCCCCCCCCCCCCCCCCACCCACAGGACTTCCCCCGACCTCCAGAACCCCCCGCCTTCCCCCAACCCCCCCAAAGCCCGGTCCTAAACCACCCTGCAAACCCTGGACCAACCACCCCCGACCCCATCCCCCAACCCCCAGACCCCCCCCCCCCCCCCCCCCCCCCCCAACCTCCTTTAAAGTTACCTGCATTACAGCAGTTCGTGCCATTAAAAAGAGGGTGTAGCCTCCATGAATACGCTGGATCTAGACTTCACTGGGGCCTGCGAGGATTCTTTCAACACAGGCCCCAAGCAGCTCCAGCGAATGGAAGTATCAACATAATTTTCAAGACCAGGTAAGTAGGTACTTATTTGTCTTCATTTCCATGGGCCAGGACTTTCCAACACTTGACAGAGGTTACGGTCCAACATATACGAGTTGCTTGCATTTGCGTATGCAACAAATGCTCTTTATATATCTGTCTCAAACTCCTGGAAGAATACAAGAAGAAAGATTTTTATCTGGTCAGCATCTAGCCTGCAATCTTGATCTCTCTCACACACAGTTGTAACCTTACTGGTGTCTCTGTATTTTATCAACATTACAATGGTTAGTGATTCACTGATCTATCCTCTTCTGTCCCTTTTACTGTGCTCTCCCAGCATGCTCATTGTATTGAAATCAAAATGATGCTGTGATCTGTTACTACAAGGAGTGTATCACGGATATTCAGAGCCTGCACGCCTGCCATTTCCCGAGATTCATGTCTTGCAAGTGCCACCCCCCACTGGGCATGATGGATTATAGAATCACCTCTTAAGACCCATTGGACTGCTTCCTATTCTAACTCATTATTTCCCAGGGCCTCAAAAGCTGTGAATTCCCTTACCTCTCTGTTTTCCTTTCCTCTTGCAATCTACGTCCTTTTAAAACCAGCAATTGGCATCCCATAACCACTGCTGCTTGACTTATCATCTCTTCTATTCTTTTTAACCTAAGCCATAGCCTGCACTGTTGAGACTGCTCCTTCGCCTTGGTTTCAAAGTAGAGCAAGAAAGATTGATCAAGTATAACTTAAGAAAGAAAGGTTTTCTTTCCTGAAAATTAAATTGTGGCATCAAATTATGAAGAATGAAGCATCTTTTTGTTTGTTGTATATGCTAACCCCCATTAGTTTTGTTTAATTAGTGAGCACTGACAACATCAATCGGGGAGAGGCATGGAGGAGTTATTGAGTCTGTTGGCATAGAGGAGTTGATTAACATGCACAGATGATTTGGCAGAATCACTAATGTATCTGGGAGTTTATGCATGTATTTAAACTGCCTCCAGATGTCAATGGTATTCACAGTTTATCCCTTTTTAGTTCTCCCTCTCAATTTTCTGCTCTCCTCTTCGAAAGTGACTCATGCTGGGAAATGTTTCCATGGGTTATAGTTACCTCTTTAACTTTGCCCAAGTGGTTACTTTTTAAAATGCATGAAAATAGATCAGCAGACTGTTGCAACGCAGAGACTATTACAGTTAAGCCCTATCTTGTGTTAGTTCACATCCACACATTTGCCTTCCAATAAGAGTCACTGAATAGTGATCAGGAGTGGAACCACTGCTTGATTTTCTCCTCCCTAGCCCAGGATGATGAGGCTAATCATGGCATCCCTGCTACAAATATGAAGCAGTCCTGACTTGTTTTGGTCTGGTACCTTTCCATTTAAATCAGGCACAATACATGAGATTATATTTTTTAAAATCACCTACAGTTTCAGACATTTTTTTAAAAAATGTAAATTTTGAAATTTTCCGCTTTCTCTCTGTTTTGAGAGAACTGGCTTGAGTAAAAGCCTAACATAAGATTTTCAGATATACACAGGCTGTGGACATTAATCCTGTGATTGACTGAGTTATGATTATAACAACCTGGGGTGGAATCATCCCAGATTTGTACAAAGTACAGCAGCAGGCAGGAAAAACACCGGCTGCAATGGCGGCTTTTCGCACCATATCGTCCCATTCCCGGCACATCCCGCCTCATTAATGCATTCTTGGGAAACATGCTGCTAGCGAGGCGGCCTCTGATTCTCCTGCCCTGCTGTCACCTCAGGCCTTCAGTAATCCAGGTGCCATGTTAAAGGGCACCCTTGCACAGAGCGAGAACTCTCTAAGGGATCAGAAGCTGCTGGAAAGTCATGACTGCCAAAGGGAGGAAACATGCTGCCCCCAAATTTAGTGATGCCTCCCTTGGGCACCTATTGGATGCTCTTGAGGCCCAGCGTGAAGTCCTGTACCCCAGCTCTGGGCAAAGACCAGCAAAATAGTTCACCAATCCAGCATGGGAGGCAGTGGCAGCAGTGGTCAGTGCCAATGCCTTTCAAAAGAGGACCACCACCCAGTGCTGAAAGAGGATGAATGATCTCCTCCAATACGCCAAGGTAATTCACTCTTCTCATCACTCTCAACTCACATACTCACAAACCATCACACATCCACAGGGATCACACTCACTGCTAGTTCAAGGGACCACTCGCTCTCTCGCACACACTTTCACTTGCCCTGCAGATCGTGTTCTCATCCCATCCATGGCACCAATTACCATCCACAAATGCCAGGCATTCTTCTCATCTGGCCTGGCAAGCATCCTGCTTACATTCTCTCCATTTGTCGTCATGCAGGACACGATGGCACACAACAAGAGGGTGAGGTTGCAGACTGGTGGAGGAATGCCTGACATTAAGGTCCTCACAGACTTCGAGAATAGAGTCATCCAGCTGGCCAGCAACAATCTGGACCATTCCTGTGCTGACGGTGAGGTTGGCGGTGCTCAACTAAGTGAAGATCCAACAGTGCAACATCCATCAGACAACCATGCTGTAAAGCATTTTGAATGTTCTGCAGACCCCTGCCATGCATTAATTATCTCTCCTTGCTCTTGCAAGTACATCTGGGAAGCATCCAAGGGACTCCACAACCTGGGTCCTTGACTCAAGCCTTGAAACCACCTCGAAAGGAAAATCTGATGACACCCTCATTGAAGACCCATCACAGCGCTTACTCACACCCTCCACCAGCGCGCAGACACGCAACCTCGCTGGCACCTAGTTCTAGAATAGTCTCAGGGTCACAATTTGGTGAGCACATCACATTGTCTGATCCACAGCAGGCAGTGCCAGGGACTTCCCAGATTTCTGGCACTCGGAGGACTCCAGGAGGTTAGAAATCTGCTGAATGCAAATTAGATGGTGAGCCCCTAGTTTCAGTGATACCTCAGTTGGTGGAGCTGCAAAGGCAAGCTCGGGAACATCAGAAGGGGATGTCTGCTTCACTCCTCAGATTGCAAGTCACGACGGAGGAGTCCGTCCGCCTTCATTCTGAGGTGATAGTGCTGGCATACCAAAGCACCGAGGTCAACACTGGCAGGATGGCCACCATGGAGATCTTGGTCCAGGACATTGGTGCTGCGCGGGCTGAACTCTATTGCTGATGCCATAATTGGCCTCCAACAGTGTTAACACGAGTGGGGCACAGGGCAGCTCAATCTCACTGCAGCTTCCCCTTCTCTTCAAGGAGTCAGCCAGGGATCCTCAGGCACCCATAGGCAGGAGGATCAGCAGGTGCACACTCCAGGACTATCTGCCCAGGTGAGTCTGAGAGTGTCTGGCCCATCTGAATCCACTCTTCCTGTGACCCCAACAAATCCAGCTCCAGCTCCATAGGCTGATGAGGGTGCCACTACCACAAAGCAGGACCCCAAAAGCAGGCAGGGGCCCTCCAGGTCTCGATCCTCCAATGGATATCCATCAAGGTCATCCCAGACAGGGCGTAGCAGTCAGAAGGCTGCCTGCACTCCACTGTGGATGTCCAGGGAGCATAAAGATGCAGCAACAGGGTTAGGATGATTAAGAAGATGTAGTTGCATAGCCTGGGCACAGGTGTTCATCACTTGTACATAATGTTCACTATTATAAATAAACTCCCAAGAATGTCCCCTTGCTTGTGGCTCCTTGTTCTGATGAGCAGTGTTTGTGTCACTTGGTTCCTGCACAAGGTAAAGACTAGTCTCTCATTCCAGGGCCTCTTCCCTGTGCACTGTGTAACCTTCAGAGTAAAGTGATGGTCTGGCTTCACACTCACTGGGCACATCAGTGATGCCTGCACCTCGATGGTGCTTGTCATTGCTGCCAAAATGTCGTGGGCAGGTGTCACAGAGTTCCGTCATTCTCTGTGTGCTCTCAGCATCTTTGAGGTGGGGCTGATGCCCCATCTCTTCTGTGATTGGTGACAGTGTGCTCCTGAAGGGGTCAGGTGCTGAAGGCTGACAAAGGCTCAGGTGCATTTAACGTTTCATGGCTTCATCTCAATGTTATCGAGCTGCCGAAGTCAGACATTCACAAAGGCAATGGGAAGATCAATGGAGTGCCCTCATTGCATGTCATCATCCTCCTCCTGGAATCTAGTGACAATTAGGGCTTAAGCCTGAACACTGAGGGTATGTGTGCTGCCATCAGCCACACAGGAGTCAAATGTTCACAGACGCAAGGTGAGGTTGTCAGGGCTGTCATCATCCTTCTCTAATCTTGCGGCTATGAGGGCCCCTCAAGTGCGGTTGCTTCTTCTGGCCAATGCGATGGCTTCATCACCGGCATCCTTGTCTTCGAGGGCTTCATCACCGTCATCCCCTTTGACATCCTTCATCAGAGGGGACGTGTAGCTCCTCCATCTCCTCCTCAGCCAGGTCCTCCCACTTTTGCAGCACCAGGCTGTGGAGCATGCAACAAGCAACGATGACGCGTGACCCCTCTGGGGACTGTATTGCAGTGCTTCACCGGATCTGTCGAGGAAGCGGAAACGCATTTTCAAAATGCCTATCATTCCCTCCACCAAAGTCCGGATTGCAGCATGAGCCTTGTTGTACCGTCTCTCTGCTTCAGTCTTAGGCCGCCACACGGGTGCCATCAGCCACATCCTTTGTGGGTAGCCCTTGGCCCTGAGGAGCCAACCCTGCAGCCTCTCTGGACCCTGGAAAATATCAGGGATCTGAGACCTGCTAATGATGTAGGAGTCATGGACACTTACTGGGAATAATGCGCAGACTTGCAGGATGTGTATGTGGTGGTCACACACCAGCTGAACATTCAGTGAGTGGAAGCCCTTGTGGTTGACATAGTTGACTGCTTGTTGCCACGGAGATCTAAGGGCCTTGTGAGTCCAGTTGATGGCACCCAGTGCTCCTGTTTCCTGGCTTTCCTAATCCCAGCGAAATGCACAAAGTTCTGTGGCTTTGTGAAGATGGCGTCCGTGGCCTCCTGGATGCACTTGTGCGTGGAGGCTTGCTAGATCCTGCACAGGTCACCTGTGGAGCCCTGGAAGGAGCCACTGGCATACAAATTGAGCATCGCAGTCACTTTCACAGCCACTGGCAGTGGATGCCTTCCAAGTCCCCATGGGGCCAAATCCTGCAGCAAGTGGCATATGTGACCAACTAGTTCTCTAGGTATGCAGAGTTTTTGGCAACAGTCATCTGCAGGAATGACAGGATCTAGTGAGGCACCCATAAGCAACAGCTCATGGTGGATCTTTAGCTGCGTGTCCAGCAGGCCCTGCTGCCCCTTCACCTTGATGGAGGTGCTCCTCCCTTTGCCGAGCCAAGGGCCTCCGCCACTCTCCTCTTTTTCTCTGCTCCCTGTAAGCCATGAGGCATGCTGCTAGATCACCAGGCTCCACAATCCTTATGTTCTCCTCCTGCAGGATCAAAGAGACAGACGGGTGGGTAGGAATAGGTATACTAAGAACATTTCTTGGTTAAGTCTGAAGGCCCCTTCACACATGCAGGAAAGTGCTGGCCACCACTTGGATGGCCAGTGTGTAGTGCGTTCATTGGCTGTCCGAAACCCCACCCACCTCCACTTGACCGATTGGTGGCAGCTTCGGCCACTGGACTGCATGCTGTGCACACAACTCAGGTGCAGGCATTTTCCTAACCCACAGTGCAAGGCTGCACTGTTAGCCTGAACCATTTGGGATACTGGTCCAAACTGGGATGATGACATTGCGAGGGGCTGTGAGCACCTCCACCAGTGACTGCACCATGGCTTCCTTTCACAAGGGGATTCTACACCTTGCCCAGTCCGCCAATTATTCTGCTGTCTCCTAAAACGCACATTAATTTGCAGTCTGTGCCCGAGGGGTGAAAAGTTCTGGAGCATTTAGTGCCACTTTCATGCTTTTGCATTGCTTGAGTGGGCAGACAAAACCTCAGAGGCCCAACTCCAAGCATGTCACTGGAGCTGCTGCTGAACAGTCTCAGCTGTGCAAGAAGGCTCACTTCCGACAAGCTTTTCCAAGCATGTGGCTGTTTCCCTCACACCCTCCCCACACCCCCTGAAAGTGCTTGAGTATTTCCTTCAGTTTGTCTGTGCTACCTTGCCCCCCTTGCTCCCGCCCCGCCAGTCCCACCCGCACTCAACCCTTGCCCTGGCACCACACTGAAAGCCAGCTGGGGAAAAGTGACTTGCCTGTGCCCTCACCCCGATTTGAGCAGCACCTCTTCCTTGATGTCCCACGGGCAATGCTCGTGAACGCTGTGCAAGTTTGTGTGCACTCACCTCCAGTTTTCCCTCGAAGTTCAGGTCACCAGGTACACGCCTTTTAAAGGCAGTCATGAAGCACACCGTTCTGATGTCATGCCAACACGGGCGGTAAATTTGACATGGGGAGAATGATTCCAGTGAGCAGGGTTTACAATAAGATGCAAATGTGTTAAAATGATGTTCCCGATGGGCGGCGGCGGGAAATGCGGCCTGCCATTGACAGGTGGAGTGGATGATCGCAAACTGGTTTCACAATGGCGTAAAACCGATTTTTGGTCTTCTCACCAAATTGCCCCTCCCTCACCTCCTGCCATGACACCCATTCTAATGGGGATGGAAAATTGCGGCCCTGGCATTTTTTGATGGAGGCTGGAGTTATGAATTTCCACTACGCATTGGCAACCAGTCAAGAGTTATAAAGTGAGGCAAATATGAACTGTCCTCTGAGTGTAATTGAATTGAACAACTGAGATCTTCATTATTGGACAATGCTCCTACAGCTGAGTTAGACAAGAAGCAGGTCATAATTGTTTATGGAGATAAAGATTATTATTTAGATTTTTGGCCACTTTCTGTTTATCCTTTTTGAGTAGATAGATTAAATAGCTTGAATTTTGCGACTGTAATGACAACCCTCAATACTGCTGTGAAACTGACAGCATTCCGGTGTCTGCATATGTGCAATTAAATGCGGAGATGCTGAGTTTGTGGTCAGTGATTCCCCACTCCTCCACAGGATGTGCTATTGAAATCCCCACAAATGGCAATCCTCCAGAAATCACTGAACTGATGAGGACTTCCCTATATACATGCTATGTCTTGCTAATGAGATGTAGCTGGGTTTTTAACAGCACATTAAGTCATCACTACTGCTCAAGATAACCTCTGTCCCTGGAACATTCATTTTATGTTTGTGTGAAGCCAAATTTTTCTAAAAATATTCCATAGCTTTTTAAATATAATAAAAAATAAAGTTTGTTTGTGATATTTCAGTTTTTAATGTCTATATCCCAGTCTTAATTTTGCTCTTTGTCAAATATAGAAAAAGTGAAGGATAATCAGTGCATTTTACTTCTTGGTTTGCTGTTGGTGAGAATTCTGCAGTTTGATTGGCTGCTTACACTTGATGCTCTCAGTGTTGCTGGAAAACTGGATATCACTTTGAACTGGCGCCAAATTAAAACTATTGTCCGGAAAGGTGAAATCAATGCCATAGAGATCGCCTTAACCTCATGGGCAGCTTTCTTTGGGGTCACCAGTGAGCAAAATCTGACCCGTAGAATTTGTATTGAAATGTGTACACGTATATCACAATGTTGTTGAAAATTTACTTCTTCATTATTTAGTTAATAAATTTTCCAAATAGTTCAAAACTAGAGGTAAAACAAAAAAACTGCGGAGGCTGGAAATCCAAAACAAAAACACAATTACCTGGAAAAACTCAGCAGGTCTGGCAGCATCGGCGGAGAAGAAAAGAGTTGACGTTTCGAGTCCTCATGACCCTTCGACAGAACTTGAGTTCGAGTCCAGGAAAGAGCTGAAATATAAACTGGTTTAAGGTGTGTGTGTGGGGGGGCGGAGAGATAGAGAGACAGAGAGGTGGAGGGGGTTGGTGTGGTTGTAGGGACAAACAAGCAGTGATAGAAGCAGATCATCAAAAGATGTCAACGACAATAGTACAATAGAACACATAGGTGTTAAGGTTAAAGTTGGTGATATTATCTAAACGAATGTGCTAATTAAGAATGGATGGTAGGGCACTCAAGGTATAGCTGTAGTGGGTTTTTTTTTAATAATGGAAATAGGTGGGAAAAGGAAAATCTTTATAATTTATTGGAAAAAAAAAAGAAGGGGGAAACAGAAAGAGGGTGGGGATGGGGGAGGGAGCTCACGACCTAAAGTTGTTGAATTCAATATTCAGTCCGGAAGGCTGTAAAGTCCCTAGTCGGAAGATGAGGTGTTGTTCCTCCAGTTTGCGTTGGGCTTCACTGGAACAATGCAGCAAGCCAAGGACAGACATGTGGGCAAGAGAGCAGGGTGGAGTGTTAAAATGGCAAGCGACAGGGAGGTTTGGGTCATTCTTGCGGACAGACCGCAGGTGTTCTGAAAAGCGGTCGCCCAGCTTACGTTTGGTCTCTCCAATGTAGAGGAGACCACATTGGGAGCAACGAATGCAGTAGACTAAGTTGGGGGAAATGCAAGTGAAATGCTGCTTCACTTGAAAGGAGTGTTTGGGTCCTTGGACGGTGAGGAGAGAGGAAGTGAAGGGGCAGGTGTTGCATCTTTTGCGTGGGCATGGGGTTGTGCCATAGGAGGGGGTTGAGGAGTAGGGGGTGATGGAGGAGTGGACCAGGGTGTCCCGGAGGGAGCGATCCCTACGGAATGCCGATAAGGGGGGTGAAGGGAAGATGTGTTTGGTGGTGGCATCATGCTGGAGTTGGCGGAAATGGCGGAGGATGATCCTTTGAATGCGGAGGCTGGTGGGGTGATAAGTGAGGACAAGGGGGACCCTATCATGTTTCTGGGAGGGAGGAGAAGGAGTGAGGGCGGATGCGCGGGAGATGGGCCGGACACAGTTGAGGGCCCTGTCAACGACCGTGGGTGGAAAACCTTGGTTAAGGAAGAAGGAGGACATGTCAGAGGAACTGTTTTTGAATGTAGCATCATCGGAACAGATGCAACGCAGGCGAAGGAACTGAGAGAATGGGATGGAGTCCTTACAGGAAGTGGGGTGTGAGGAGCTGTAGTCGAGATAGCTGTGGGAGTCGGTGGGTTTGTAATGGATATTGGTGGACAGTCTATCACCAGAGATTGAGACAGAGAGGTCAAGGAAGGGAAGGGAAGTGTCAGAGATGGACCACATGAAAATGATGGAGGGGTGGAGATTGGAAGCAAAATTAATAAATTTTTCCAAGTCCTGACGAGAGCATGAAGCGGCACCGAAATAATCATCGATGTACCGGAGAAAGAGTTGTGGAAGGGGGCCGGAGTAGGACTGCAACAAGGAATGTTCCACATACCCCATAAAGAGACAGGCATACCCCACGTGGATTTCAACTGAAATTCCACCCCTCATGTTTCGAACCCACCCAGGATTACAGGTATCTCCGGGACAGAAAACTGCTGTTCCCGTCACATTCTGAAATCCACTCTCGGTGCCATGCGCTGCCATATGAACACACTCGACTTCTCCCTCCAGCAGCACCGCCGTACCCTTTTTCAAAGCTGCGCGTGCCCCCAGTTTCATTTTATCCTTCGGCTCATCCGACGCCTCAACAAGAAACTTTTTCTCTTTCTCTCAAGTGCTAAGGAACGCAAGCTCCAACAACTCATCGACACCAACACCCATCTAGGATCCTCCACCCCTGCCTGTCCCTCCGTCCCCACCCTTTCTTCCAGTCCCAACCCCAGCTGTGTATTCACTATACCCCCTGACCTTCCCCTCTCCGATGCTGAACGTTCAGTGCTCAGCAAAGGACTTAGTTTCATACCCTTACGCCCTCACCTCAATGAATTTCGGGCTCGGCATGATACTGAACTCTTCTTCCGCCGTCTTCGTCTCCGGGCTCACTTCTTTGGGCAGGAGTCCTCTCCCAGTTCAACGGATCCTTTTACCCATCTCCAATATTCTCCCTCCACCTGGACCCCTCCCTCTGGATTCTTAGCTTCTCTCAATCTTTTCATTGAGAACTGTCGGCGCGACATTAGTCGTCTCAATTTCTCTGCTCCTCTCACCCATTCTAACCTGTCTCTCTCTGAACTTACTGCACTCCATTCTCTCAGGACCAACCCTGACATTGTCATCAAACCCGCTGACAAGGGTGGTGCTGTTGTCTGGCGCACTGACCTCTACCACGCGGAGGCTGAGCGTCAACTCGCAGACACTTCCTCCTACCTCTCCCTGGACCATGACCCCACCACTGAACATCAAGCCACTGTTTCCAGGACTGTCACTGACCTCATCTCCTCTGGGGATCTCCCTCCCACAGCTTCCAACCTGATAGTCGCCCAACCTCGGATGGCCCGCTTCTATCTCCTACCCAAAATCCACAAACAGAACTACCCCGGTAGACCGATCGTCTCAGCTTGCTCCTGCCCCACAGAACTCATTTCTCGTTATCTTGACTCCCTTCTCTCTCCCCTTGTCCAGTCCCTTCCCACCTACATCCGTGATTCCTCTGACACCTTACGTCACATCAACAATTTCCAGTTCCCTGGCCCCTACCGCTTCCTCTTCACCATGGACGTCCAATCCCTCTACACCTCCATCCCCCACCAGGATGGTCTGAGGGCCCTTAGCTTCTTCCTTGAACAGAGGCCCAAACAATCCCCATCCACCACTACTCTCCTCCGTCTGGCTGAACTTGTTCTCACGCTGAACAATTTCTCCTTCAACTCCTCTCACTTCCTCCAAATAAAAGGTGTGGCTATGGGTACCCGCATGGGCCCCAGCTATGCCTGTCTCTTTATGGGGTATGTGGAACATTCCTTGTTGCAGTCCTACTCCAGCCCCCTTCCACAACTCTTTCTCCGGTACATCGATGATTATTTCGGTGCCGCTTCATGCTCTCGTCAGGACTTGGAAAAATTTATTAATTTTGCTTCCAATCTCCACCCCTCCATCATTTTCACGTGGTCCATCTCTGACACTTCCCTTCCCTTCCTTGACCTCTCTGTCTCAAACTCTGGTGATAGACTGTCCACCAATATCCATTACAAACCCACCGACTCCCGCAGCTATCTCGACTACAGCTCCTCACACCCCACTTCCTGTAAGGACTCCATCCCATTCTCTCAGTTCCTTCGCCTCCGTCGCATCTGTTCCGATGATGCTACATTCAAAAACAGTTCCTCTGACATGTCCTCCTTCTTCCTTAACCAAGGTTTTCCACCCACGGTCGTTGACAGGGCCCTCAACTGTGTCCGGCCCATCTCCCGCGCATCCGCCCTCACTCCTTCTCCTCCCTCCCAGAAACATGATAGGGTCCCCCTTGTCCTCACTTATCACCCCACCAGCCTCCGCATTCAAAGGATCATCCTCCGCCATTTCCGCCAACTCCAGCATGATGCCACCACCAAACACATCTTCCCTTCACCCCCCTTATCGGCATTCCGTAGGGATCGCTCCCTCCGGGACACCCTGGTCCACTCCTCCATCACCCCCTACTCCTCAACCCCCTCCTATGGCACAACCCCATGCCCACGCAAAAGATGCAACACCTGCCCCTTCACTTCCTCTCTCCTCACCGTCCAAGGACCCAAACACTCATTTCAAGTGAAGCAGCATTTCACTTGCATTTCCCCCAACTTAGTCTACTGCATTCGTTGCTCCCAATGTGGTCTCCTCTACATTGGAGAGACCAAACGTAAGCTGGGCGACCGCTTTGCAGAACACCTGCGGTCTGTCCGCAAGAATGACCCAAACCTCCCTGTCGCTTGCCATTTTAACACTCCACCCTGCTCTCTTGCCCACATGTCTGTCCTTGGCTTGCTGCATTGTTCCAGTGAAGCCCAACGCAAACTGGAGGAACAACACCTCATCTTCCGACTAGGGACTTTACAGCCTTCCGGACTGAATATTGAATTCAACAACTTTAGGTCGTGAGCTCCCTCCCCCATCCCCACCCCCTTTCTGTTTCCCCCTTCTTTTTTTTTCCAATAAATTATAAAGATTTTCCTTTTCCCACCTATTTCCATTATTAAAAAAAAAACCCACTACAGCTATACCTTGAGTGCCCTACCATCCATTCTTAATTAGCACATTCGTTTAGATAATATCACCAACTTTAACTTTAACACCTATGTGTTCTATTGTACTATTGTCGTTGACATCTTTTGATGATCTGCTTCTATCACTGCTTGTTTGTCCCTACAACCACACCAACCCCCTCCACCTCTCTGTCTCTCTATCTCTCCGCCCCCCACACACACACCTTAAACCAGCTTATATTTCAGCTCTTTCCTGGACTCGAACTCAAGTTCTGTCGAAGGGTCATGAGGACTCGAAACGTCAACTCTTTTCTTCTCAGCCAATGCTGCCAGACCTGCTGAGTTTTTCCAGGTAATTCTGTTTTTGTTCAAAACTAGACCCTGGACTGGTGTGATTATTTTTCACAAATTGAAGAGAGGAGATAGATTTTTAGATACTTAAGAATGACTCAAGCAGTGTACAAATAACTGCCAGGCCATTTTGTGATTTACCAAGCATTAATCCCATTAAGACATTCATAAAGGCCTAGGGAAGTGATCTAAGGTAGAGAGAAGAAAAGTATAAAGTGAAAATCATTTAAAGGATCATAAATGTAATAATCCAGTCTGGATCAGCCAAAACAGTTGATCTAGGAGTTGTTATTATTTTGACCCAAGGTTCAAATAGGTGTTTTTCTGGTCTGGATGTCTCAGTATGGAACAGAATTTAAGTTCAAAAGTAAACCACAAAAGTGTGAAAATTAATTCAAAACCTTTGTTACTCTTATTTTGAATGGGGTGCTGATCAGTAGCCTTTTGGCATAGGTATCGTTGGCTAGGCCAGTACTTACTGCCCATCCCTAATTGCCCTTGAGGAGGTGATGGTGAGCTGCCTTCTTGAACTGATGCAGAATTCCTTCACACTCCTGACTTGTGCCTTATAGATGGTGGACAGGTTTTTGTGAGTCAGGAGATGAGGTACTTGTCAATAATCCCTAGCTTCTTATCAGCTATTGTAGCTACAGTATGCACATGGCTAGTCCAGTTCACTTCTGGCCAATGGTAACCCCCACAATGCTGATATTGGGGGATTCAGTGATAGTAATGCCATGGAATGCCAAGAGGAGATTGTTAAATTCTCTCTTGTTTGATATAGTCATTTGGAGCCTGGCACTTGTATGGCATGAATGTTATTTGCCACTTATCAGCTCAGGCCAGAATATTGTCCAGGTCTTGCTGCCTTTGGACATGGGCTGTTCAGTATCTGATGAGTAATGAATGGTGCTGAACATTGTGCAATCATTAGCGAACATTCCCACTTCTGACTTTATGATGGAGGGATGGTCATTCATGAAGCAGCTGAAGATGGTTCGGCCTAGGACACAACCCTGAGAAAATCCTGCAGTGCTGTCCTGGAAATGAGATGATTGATGCCAATGACCACAACCATCTTCCTTTGTGTTAGGCACGACTCCAGCCAGTGGAGGATTTTCCCCTGGTTCCCATTGATTTCAGTTTTACTAGGGTTCCTTGATGCCACACTCGGTCAAATGCTGTCTTGATGTCCAGGACAGTCACTTCCACTTCACCTCGGGAGTTCAGCTTTTTTGTCCATGTTGGAAGAAGGCTGTAATGAGGTCAGGAGGTTAATGGCCCTGAGGGAACCCAAGCTGAGTGTAAGTGAGCAGGTTATTGCTGTGTAAATGCCGTTTGATAGCTCTGACACCTTCCATCGCTTTGCTGATGATTGAAAGTAGACTGATGGAGCCGTAATTAGCTCAGTCGTATTTATCCTGCTTTTTGTGGACAGGTCATACCTGGGCAGTTTTCCACATTGCTGGGTAGATGCCACTGTTGTTGCTGCACTGAGCAGCTTGGCTAGGGGCACTGTTAGTTCTGGAGCACAAAACTTCATTACTATTGGGGGCTACCATTGTCCAGAAACTGAACTGGACTAGCCATATAAATACTGCAGCTGCAAGAGCAGGTCAGAGGCTAGAAATCCTGACTCCCCAATGCCTGTCCACCATCTACAAGACACATGTCAGGGGTGTGATGGAACACTCTCCACTTGCCTGGATGAGTGCAGCTCCAGCAACACTCAAGAAGCTTGACACCATCCAGGACAAAGCAGCCTGCTTGATTGGCACCCCATCCACAAACATTCACTCCCTTCACCACCGACGCATAATGGCAGTAGTGTGCACCATCTACAAGATGCACTGTGGGAACTCACTAAGGCTCCTTCGACAGCACCTCCCAAACCCACAACCACTATCATCTAGAAGGACAAAGGTAGCAGACAGATGAGAACACCACCTGGAAGTTCTCCTCCAAGTCACTCACCATCCTGTCTTGGAAATATATTGCTGTTCCTTCACTGTCGCCAGGTCAAAACCCTGTAACTCCCTCCCTTCCCAACAGTACCATGGGTGCACCTACACCACATGGACTGCAGAAGTTCAAGAAGGCTGCTCACCACCATCTTCTCAAGGGCAATTAGGGATGAGCAATAAATACTGGTGATGTCTACATGCCATGAATGAATAAAAAATATTGTTGTCAGGCCTTTGCAGTATCCAGTGCCATCAGCCATTCCTTGATGTCACATGGACTGAATCGGACTGGCTGAAGACTGGCATCTGTAATGCTGGGATCTCAGGAGGAGGCTGGCTGAAGGTCGTTGCAAATGCTTCAGCCTTGTCTTTTGCACTGTTGTTCAGGACCACCCCATCATTGAGGATGGGGATACTTGTGGACCGTCCTCCTCTGGTTACTTGTTTAATTGTCTACCGACGTTCATGAATGGATGTGGCAGGACTGCAGAACTTAGATCTGATACATTGGTTGTGGGATTGCTTAGCCCTATCTATCACATGCTGCTTCCACTGTCAGGCATGCAAGTAGTTCTATTTTATACCTTCACCAGGCTGACACCTCGTTTTTAGGTATGTTTGGTGCTGCTCCTCGCATGCTCTCCTGCACTCATCATTCAACCAGGGATTGATTCCCTGGCTTCCTCCTTCCCATGGATATGCTGGGCCATGAGGTTACAGATTGTGTTGAATGCAATTCTACTGCTGCTGATAGCCCACAGCACTTCATGGATGCCCAAGTTTGAGTTGCTAGATCTGTTTGAAATCTATCCCATTAACACAGTGGCAAGTGCCACACAACACGATGGAGAGTATCCTCATTGTGAAGACGAGACTTTGTTTCCACAAGGATTGTGCAGTTGTCACTTCTACCAATACTGTCATGGACAGATGCAGCTGTGACAGGTAGGTTGGTGAGGATGAGGTTAAATAAGTTTTGCTATCTTGTTGGTTCATACCCAGTCTAGCAGCTACATTCTTTAGGACTCAGCCAGCTCGGTCAGTAAGGGCGCTACCAAGCCACTCTTGGTGATGGACATTGAAGTCACCTCCTGACTCTCCAAAGTCTGTCCATCATCTACAATGGGCAAGTCAAGGAGTGTGATGGAATACTCTCCACTTGCCTGGATGAGTGCAGCTCCAACAACACTCAAGAAACTCGACATCATTCAGGACAAAGCAGCCCACCTGATTGACACCCCTTCCACCATCTTAAACATTGACTCCCTCTACCACCAATGCACTATGGTAGCAGTGTGTACCATCTATAAGATGCACTGCAGCAACTCATCATGGCTCCTTCAGCAGCACCATCCAAACCCATGACCTCTACCACCATGTATATGTGCATACCACCACCTGCAAGTTCCTCTCCAAGTCACACACCATCCTGATTTGGAACTATATCATCATTCATTCACTGTCTCTGGGTCAAATACCTAGAATTCCTTTCCTAGCAGCACTATGATTGTACCTACACCACATGAACTGCAGCGGTTCAAGAAGGTGGCTCACTACTATCTTCTCAAGGACAATTAGGGATGGGCAATAAATGCTGGCCTAGCTAGCAATGCCCACATTCTGTGAAACAAAATGAGAGTTCCTCATATTCTGTCCCCTTGCCACCTTCTGCGCTTCCTCCAATGGGTGTTCAACATGGAGGAGAACTGATTCATCAGCTAGAGTGTGGATGGAGGGTTGGGGGGGGGGCACTCCCAGAGCAACACCCTCCTGTCTGTGCTGCCACCTCTGGTGGGAGTGGGATGGTGATGGTGGTGTCTGGGACACTGTCTGTGAGATATGATTTTGAGAGTATGACCAAGTCAAGCTGTTGCTTGATTAACCTGTGGGTCAGCTCTCCCATAATCCCCAAGATGTTCATAAGGAGGGCTTTGCAGGGTCGGCAGAGCTATGTTTGCCATTGTCGTTTCCAGTGCTTCAGTTGATGCCAGGTGGTCCATTAGGTTTCATTCCTTTTTGACTTTCTCGTAGCAATTTAATACAAATGAGTGGTTTGCTAGGCCATTTCAGAGTCAACCAAATTGCTGTGGGTCTGGAGTCACGTGTAGGTCCAACCAAGTAAGGATAGCAGATTTCTTTCTCTAAAGGTCATTCACTGTCACTGGGTCAAATACCTAGAATTCCTTTCCCAACAGCACTGCGATTGTACCTATACCACATGGACTGCAGCGGTTCAAGAAAACTAGAGACTAGCTTTTAATTGCAGATTTATTAGGTGAATTTAAATTCTTCCAGCTACTGTGGTGGGATTTGAACCCTTGTCCCCAGAATAGTCCAGTGACATTACCACTACTCTACTGCCTCTGGTAAATTAAAGCCAATATTTCTGCAGTCCTTTTAAGGGTATATTAAATGAGTCAGCTTATAGCTCAGTGGTAGACCTCTTACCACTAATTCAGAAGGTTGTAGGTTCAAGTTCCACTCCAGAGACTTGGGGCACCATTTTCTGTTCTCCTGCTGATGGGTTTGCAGACCGAGGTGGCCGTAAAATTTTTCGGACCGCCTTCCCACTGGGCTCTCACTACCCCAACCTCTCCGCAATTTTATGTTGGGATGGGCAAAGCCTAGGCTAGCCAGCCCGCCCTTGCTCCAGTTGAAGCCCTTGAGTGGCCAATTAGTGACCACTTAAGGACCGTAACTCCCGCCCAGCCTCAATTGTCAGGTCGGCGGGCATGTTCAGGGGCAGGGGGGAAGCCCGGGAAGTGATCCAGCTCAGACCTCATGCAGGAAGGGGCTGGGGCGCTTTCATCAACAGCCTGCTTTCAACAACGGGTGCCTTTTCCAAAACGTCTGGCCCCTGTGAGTGCTCCCCCGCCCCAGCCTTTCCAGTAACACCCCTAACCTCCATCTGCTCACCACCTCGGCTCCCAGGCCAGGCTTCACCTCCCCTCCCTTCCCTGAGGCTTCCACACTTATCTGGTCCTGGACTTCTGGGACTTACATTATGGGGACTGCTTGTAGTCCCACTCTTGTCCACTGCAGCTACTGGCACTGCTTGGACTAAAGAGCTGTCGACTTATTAGATTGGCCAGCAGCTCTCAAAGGCAGGACTTCCTCCCAAATGAGGGGCAGAAGTCCTACTTCCAGCCAATTAACCCTCATTGGAATGTTAAATGGCTGCGGGGCAGCCAGTATTGGTGGAGATGCATACGGCACTGGCTCCTCGAGGAGGTTGCCTACCCTGGAGGGTAGGAAAACTCCAACATTCTAAAAACCCTGGCCTTGAGCACATAATCCAAGTGATACTTCAATGCAGACTGAGGGAGTGCTCCACTGTCAGAGGTGCTGTTTGTCAGATGAGATGTTAAACCAATGCTCTGTTTACCCTCTCAGGTGAATGTAAAACACTGATGGTACTCTGTTGAAGTAGAACAGGGGGGTTCTCCTGGTTAATATTTATCCCTCAATCAGCAGCTGCAACAAATGATCTGGTTATTATATCATGGCTGTTTGTGGATGCTTGCTGTGCACATTGCCCACAATACACCAGTGACGGCACTGCAAAATGCTTTGTCGGCATGTCCTGAGGTCATGAAAGGCACTGTATAAATGCAAGTTTATAAAATAAAATATACATTTGAGAACATCCAATCTAAATTCTGAGCAGAAGTGATTTTCCAAGTTTGCATTAACCCATTTGTATGTGTGAGATAAAGCTGACCTGAAAAAACAAGCACCAAAATTAGCATCTTATCTTCTAGGATTAATTTTCAGTTGGAATATGTTTGCATTAAGGTATGCTGCTTTTAAATTAAATTGATGTTATTTCAAGTCAACTTTAATCTCATGCATGTAAACGCAGCATATACCCTTATTCATTCAGCATATTTGTAGAACATGGGCAATCCTTATCTTGGGTTATTTTGGCAAACAGCAAAATGTTAATGTGGTTCTCAAAGTGTTAATTTATAACACTGACAGGGTTGAAAGCTGTGATATTGTTAGCTTATAGGTTGCCTATTTTAAGCAAATACTTTACTAGCTGAATCTCGAGGATAATAGCCAAATGCTACTATGACTATGACATTTCTTGGTACATCATGACCTTTGATATAAAATGGATTGCTGATGGCTTCCTCACTAATAAACCATCCCTTCACTCTAACACAGTGATTAGAAATGCTTCCCAAAGAGGGTCTTGTTGAGAGATTGCTGTCTATTTTCAATGCCAACATTTTCTAATGTCGTCTGCAATGATATAAAAGTCAAACAAAAAAAAAATTGAGTAGAATGCTCCAGTAAGTCTCTTTAAAAAAATAAAAATGAAAACTGACTCAGTGGTTCCTAAAGTGATAGCGTAAATCTCCCCATAAGGTTCTATTAGAGATTCTCCTGATGTTAGCCACTCACCCCTGTGTAAGGGCATGTTTAGAGTGGAACAGAGCTGTCCAGTTTCAGCAAGGCTCCAATGCCACTGGGCTAGATGAATTGGGGGGGTGGGCTGTGGGGTGTGAGGGGGTGGGGGGGGGGATGTGATGGTGAGTGGATGGAGGGGGTTAACATGTCAGAATTCCTATCTCTAATAGCTACTCAGTGTCTTCCATTGGAAAGTACGGATGTATGAGTATGGACATTGGGCTTTTGTGTGATGCTCTCTGCAGTTAACTAGCATGCCAATACTCATTGTGTCTGGTCATGCATGAAGAATGGTCACTTGGATGAAATACCAAAGGTTTGCCCACATCCATAGAACCGCACTTCAGCATGAATCAAGAAAGAATGGGAGAAAATTGGAAGCAAAAACAATAGCTGTTTTCTTTCAAAGACAGTGCCAATATATGGAGTCTGCAACCTTTTATTGCCAATTTTATCAATTTAGCCTGACTGGAGAATGCAGAAGCAGCATAATTAGAGGAAATCCTTAAACAGAAAAGTCCTTGCTTCAAGCTGGTATTACACAGGAAAATGTCAAATACATTAGGAGGCTGATATTTTTCCTCCTATATATTTTTCTGGAAAGACTCTTCAGAGTTGGAGGTGATGGCACAATAGGATTTGATATGAAGATGTGACACCTCATCTTAAATTCCTTCCCCATGTTGCTTAAGTTGACAGGGATGACAGGAAGTGTGGCTGATAAGGCTTTCCGTCCTCTCCAAGCTGACTGATCACACATGAAGTCTTGGCAAGAGATTACCAGGTTATAGCAGAGTCAGAATGACATCACATCAACTCAATTTCAGATCCTGCACACACCAGTGCCTATCACCACTCCAGGTCGCTAACATCCTTGACACACAAACAGTATTTTCAGTCTTGAATATCCCCCCTTTTTACCCTATGCCTGTCACTCTGGGTAAATCAGGAGGCAAATTTGTCATTAGATGCAAAGCACCATTAATACACAGCATTCTGACAGTTGCAGGATGATTTTCTTTAGGTCCAATTACTCGAAAATCTGAAGATCCTCTGCTATTTGCATAAAAACTTGCAATTTGAACTGACGATGAAGGACAGCAGTGCCTGTCAAAAAAAAATCACACGCAAAAATGAGTACGGAAAATAGACTTGGGGCCCTTTGCATATTGCTTCAAATCTTTGAGAGTTGTTCACTCTAATAATGAATTTCAAATAACTTATTCACTTCAGGAGTAAGTGGCTGGCACATGGTCCTTACAGCTGGTTTGTTGAGATAATTGATTTTCAAATAGTTTAAAGCATGGAGAAAGAAGTGTATGACAACTGCAGCAGGTTTCAGGCGATTTCAAATACCGTATCAGTTTAATTATTGCTGCAGCTTTTGCCTGACATAGGTTTCTTTCCTACTGGAATTAAAATATCCAGGAGACAAAAAAAATGTAAGAATTATGAATTTTTCATGTTCTTCCTACCTAGCTTGTGTGTCCTACCTTAGGGCACTGTTGCCAACACACTCCAAGTTTTTCAATAGACAGTTAACATGACATACAAGACTAGTCTGCATGACACAGATAACTCGGGGGAATAACAACAAAGTAAATGAGATGCATTAGTGTCTCAAAGTGATTTGAGGATGCACTTCCCAGAACTTTGTGTTTAATTTATGGATTTCTTTTTTTTGCTATTGCAGTTTGCATGGTGATAATAGAATTGAAGAAATGAGATGCTTCCACTTCATACACAAATTTCAGATGCTAATATCCATATGCAGAGGTAAATGGTTTACCAGATGTAGTACTCAACACCTCTTTGTTTCATATTAAGAAGTCACATCTCCTCACTTCACACACATGGGAACCATGACCTCCATAACAGAGGACAGGAAAGTGAAATGAAACCCATTTTGCATTGTTCTAATCTATAAGTATTACTGTGCAAAATTATGTTTAAAACCCTCCTATCAAAATTCACTTACATGCAGTAACTCCTATGTAGCGCTGAGTACATTTCCTCTCCTAATTACAGCATTTTTTCAACTAATTTGTTTGCATTTTACATAAGTTACGGTGCCTGGGCTTTCGATCCTGCTAATCTCATTTCAACAGGGCTCTGCCAGATACAAATTAGTCTTTCTCATTTGAAGCAGGAGTGAAAAGTAAATATTTAACAACTATTGATTGCAAGTTCATGTAAAATAAAAATAATTTAGTCATATTAATAAGCAGGCATTTGGGTGTTTCATATTGTGGTAACAAATCTAACCATGTCAGGACAGGTGTTCTTGGCTTGTCAACAAAATTACAAGATCAGTTGGATTCAGTTAAGAGTGTGGCTAGTACAGGGAAAGGATCAACACATGATTTGGGAGGAAGTAGAAGTGAAGGAAATTGATTTATCTGATGTTTGTTTACTTTACATCTCTAGGGACTGAATATTGTAGAATAAGCAAGGAACGAGTGACTACTCTCCCTGTCATCCATTGCTTGTGCCCTGCTGAGCTGTCAGGTAGAATACTGGTGGCTCCACTGAGGGTGGCTGAACGCTATAGTCACTGCTGCTACATTTCCCTTTTGGGTTCTCCCATGTCAGACTGTGAACTTAGTAATGGGTATGAGTGCTCCTGGCTATCCAGGCACTAAGTTATGAGGCTAGTGCACAGTCACACTATCCACTCTCCCCATGGGAAACAATTGCATTGAGGTAGAATTATACGAAGATAGAAGAATATTATTGTGTAGCCCCCTGAGTGCACTGTTCCACACATACTTGAAGTGTAGTATTGGTTTTTGAATGTTTTTGCAGTGCACCTGATCTTATTGTGAACATTTGAACAAGTATCCTGTTGTGCCAGGAATTGTCCTGGCTCGCTTCTGCACATTCTGGACATTATAAAGTCATGCTTCATTTTAAGTTTGGTTCCTTTTATTGATTGATGCATTTTATACATAGATTGAGTTACAACTGTTTCAAGTGTATTCTAAAATATATTTTATATTCCTCTGATGGATCAACAAGAGTTGATCACACCGATCCCCAGTATATACAAAACTCAGCCAAAGCTATAATTAGCTTGAGCGCTCCTACATTAGGGAGGGGAGTTTGGACATGGTGTACACTGCTGATTGATATTCAGCACCCATGCTAAAAATGTGTGTATATGAACATTAGATGAAGATACGATCAGACATGCCTATGATGAACAGCTGTGAAGTTGGATCCTTTTACACTCACTGCCCTCTCTCCCCCAATCCTCTCCAACTTCTAGGTAATTCCTAATCTTTCTTTTATTTCTAGAGTCATTCATTGTTTTATTAACTTGCTAATATGCCCCAATCTGATTTCTACCATAAGCACAACACTGAGATTGTACTGGCCAAATGACAAATGATATTCCATGCGACTATCATTTTCTATCTTTCTTGATCATGTTCAACCTCTCCATGTCTTTGTCACCATTGTCAAGTTCAACGCCCTGCAGTGTATTTCCTGAGTAGTCGTTTTCCATTTCTATCTACAAATTCTACCCATACCTATTGAAATGCTGGCACCTTCAAAAGGTTCTCTTTATCTATAAGGATACCCCTGGTCCAAGAGTCCATCCATTCTCTTTCTCTTTATAATCTCCATGTCACAGCATAGAAGCACAGGGTCAGAATTGTAATTTTTATAGATGGTTATTTCTATTTCTTCCATTGTCTAAATACCTATCTAACTTCATGACTAGAATCAACCAAAACTTTGTCAGCAAAACTAAAAAGCTTTTGGCTTCTGCAAACACGCAAATATTCTGAATCAGGAGATGTTGAAGATTGGTGTTCTGCTCAACACTGGGTTCTGTTTTCTACTTCACATCTGCCCTGTGACCAAGACCACTTTCTTACTTCCTTGCCTCACCTGTTCCCCTCTGTCACTGAACCATATCTTCACTACCTTAAGACTTGTGCTGTTCAATGCTCTCCTTGTTGGTCTCTATTTCTGAACAAGCCAAAGCCCATCCAAAATACTACACTTCGCATTTTCATCAATACTAATTCCACATTTCCTTGACCCCATAACTTCCAAGCTCCACTGGCTGACTGCACTCCAGCAAACTGACTTCAAGAATTCTGTATCACTTTCAAATATTTACCTGCTTTTATCCCACCCTCCCTTAATAGTCACCTCTTGACTCACATGTCCACTTTGCAATCCCGCATCTTGAATACCAGGGACAGAATTTTGCCCTTGGTGTGCGGGATCAACAGGGGTGGGCAGGGGCGGTCAGGAAGCCGACGGCACCCATGATCGTTAGCGCACCGCGGTTTTACACGGGCGGGCCAATTAAGGCCTGCCCAGCGTGAGACGCAGCCTGTGAATGAGCGCGAAGAGGTGGATGGGGGCGGGGGCTTAATGTCTGCCAGGTCCAATAGCGAGCTGGCAGCCGATTCAGATGCAGCCTTGGCAGCCCCTGGAAGGCTGCCATTGAAGGATGCGGCAGTCCTGTGAATGGAAACTGTAGCAAGTGGACATGGCCAGCGGGAGAGCAGGTTGGCGGGCCACCCGGCTGTGCGTTTCTCAGATGAGTGTCTCGCCACCCTCCTGGAGGAGGTGGCGGTGAGCAGAGAAACACTTGTCCTCATGGACCGGAAGAGGAAGCCCCCCCCACCGCCCCCCACCCCCCACCACCCCACCGAAAAGGTCTGGGAGGAGGTGGCATCCAGGGTCATTGTGGACTGTGGACTGTGATTGGGAGACTCCACATTGACCCCCCAGTGATCCTTAGAAGGAGCCGGAGACATAGAAGTTGAGGCCTACTGTGACCTTCAGCGCCAATGGCATGGGGTGTCCACCCATACAGTCAGAGCTGCTCTCAGGGCTGATCCTCTGACAGATGGAGGTCATTGTCTCCCTTGAGAGACAGAGCCTCCTTTGGTATTGCACCTAAGACATATTGAGGTAACTGCATCGCCACCTGTAAACCCTGGCAGCAGGATATTGGCACCTTCTGTGGCCCCTTCCACCTTGACCTTCCTGATGACCCTCTGCCCCTTGTGCCTGCTCCTCTCCTCCCACTGGAAGCTGAATAGAGACACTTGGCCTCCTCCCTCTTCTGGCCCCCTCTTCCTTGTTAGAGGAGGTGCCTCCAGCGGCGACCAGAATTGGCATTACCGGGGTAAGGGAAGGCTGTCTGATACCTGGAAGGCCCCTCGCGGTGAGAATCCTCCGGTGGCCTGGGCAACAACAATGAGTCCTGACTGAAGCCTCTAAATTCTCTGAATACAGCTCTGAAGCAAAATGAAGCTGTCCTGCTCACAGAAGCAAGCCGCAGCAAGTGATATCCAGAACTCCGCACTAATCGTTTTGACAAGGCCACTGGCCCCCCTCATCCCGCCCTGTGGATGAGGTTTTGCAAATTGTGGCCTGCCCGCCTGTCCGTTTTGCCCATGCGACAGCCTGAAAATCGCCTGTGCTACGTAAAGTCAGAGACAATTGGTCTCTCAAGAGCCTAAGTGGCCACTTAATTAATGGTGGGTGCGCCTCCATCTCCATTGTGTGCCCACCTAGTGAAATATCGCGAGAGTGCACGTTGACATCAATACGCTCAGCCGACGTCAATGTGCTTTATTTCACGCTCGGGTGTGTTGGGTGCACGCCTGCACGACATGCGAAAAATGCTGCCCCAGGATTCTCCTTGTCCTCCATTCTGTCCACTCCATTATTGGCAGGTACACTTTCAACTAGTACCATTTGACCCTCTGGAACTCCCTGCTCAGGCCCTCGATATTGACATTTTTTCCCTCTGAGGCTTGACTCAGTTGGTAGCACATTTGCCTCTAAGGGGTCAAAAATCACAATCCAAGACTTGAGCACAAAAATAAAGGCTGACATGCCAATGCAGTACTAAGGGAGTGCTGCACTGCCAGATGTGCCGTATTTCAGATGAGACATTAAACCAAGGCTCCATCTGCTCTCTCAGATGGATGTAAAAGATCCCATGACACTATTTCGAAGAAGAGCAGGGGAATGATCTCCGGTGTCCTGACCAATATTTATCCCTCAATCAGCAACATATAAAACTGATTAACTGGCTATTATCACATTCCTCTTTGTAGAAGTTTGCTGTATTCAGATTGGGTACTGCTTTTGCTACATTACAACAATGGCTACATTTCAAGAGTAGTTCATTGGCTGTAAAGCTCTTTGGGATATCTGGTAGTCGTGAAAGATGCTATATAAATACATATCTCCCTTTCTCTCTGCTCTCAAGAGCTTTTTCAAAACTTTCTTCTTCAATTTTGTCTTTGATCTGCCATGCTAATCCTCTCCAGTTGTATCATTTCCCCCTTTGCTCAACATTCTTTGGGCCAGAATTTGGGCTTTGTTATCTCTCTGAATCTGACTACAACTTTGGGATTTAGCACAAGAGCAGTTTAACACAGGATTCTGAAATTGCAGCCTGTCATTCACTGCTCCACCACTGGCTGTGGCACCCACTTCCTGCCTCTTTCTTCATCTCCAGCACTAGTGATCAGTCAACTCAATTGATTTGGCAAGAACATCCCTCCTTCTGTTCTAATATACTCTTAGAAACCCAAAAATGAATTAAGTCTTGTTCCATGAGGTGTAACTGGGCTTTTAATGACAATCTGAGTAATAACTATTGCTGAACAACCTGATCTGTCTCTGAAAAAATAATGGAGTGCTGTTAAATGTCTCCATTATGAATAATTAATAGATTTTTAAACAAGACTTTTTTAAATAATTAATTTTCTTAATGTTCATTCATGATATTTCAGCTTCTACCTTCATCCTATATGACTCCCAATCTTTAATTTGCTCTCCATAAAATTTTTAAAGAGTGGCTTGATTATTAACAACACAAAAACAGAATTACCTGGAAAAACTCAGCAGGTCTGGCAGCATCGGCGGAGAAGAAAAGAGTTGACGTTTCGAGTCCTCATGACCCTTCGACAGAACTTGAGTTCGAGTCCAGGAAAGAGCTGAATATTTCAGCTCTTTCCTGGACTTGAACTCAAGTTCTGCCGAAGGGTCATGAGGACTCGAAACGTCAACTCTTTTCTTCTCCGCCGATGCTGCCAGACCTGCTGAGTTTTTCCAGGTAATTCTGTTTTTGTTTTGGATTTCCAGCATCCGCAGTTTTTTTGTTTTTATCTCTGGGCTTGATTATTAGTGATTTTCATTTCCTGGTTTGCTGTCTGTGAAAATCTTTTAATGCTATTGGTTGTTTAGTTGGATGACATCATTGCAGCTCGATGGAGGGAATCTCCATGAAACAATGCTACAATCAATTACACGTTGAGAGAGGTAAGGTTTTTGCCTCAGAAATCACTGTATCTTTCAGCAAAGCTTGCTGCAAGATTGTGTCTGACTACAAATTACAGGCCATTGCTTTGTGCTCCTTAAATTTTATGAAATGTTCCTGCATTCAAGGGATCCTTTACAAATTCAAATTGCTGTAGAAAAAAAGTCTTTTGCAGCTGCTATGAAGCAAATCTACTCGTGCTGGCCTGTTCTAGCAGTTCAGAAATATCATCATTGCCCTTTTTAAAAATATCTTTTGTAGAGTAATAATGATGAAATTAGGGTCAACTAAACTTTTGTGGAAAACTATTCAGGCATACATCTCCAACTTTCCTGGCTAGACATGTTTATCAGTGTGATGTAATTGGCACTCAAACCACATGCAGCAATCCAAAGTAACGACATTACTATCCAAGTAGCAATGTGACATAATTGATCTCCAAGCAATCGCCTCTGATACCTGTTGGTCCTTTTGTATAGAGGTGTTTTCCCTTCTAACCCATAGTGTGTATTCTTCCATGCCTCATAGCCCTTCAACAACATGTCAATTTGCACACTGATCGTTCAAATGGCAGGCTGTTAAAGTTTTAATAAAGCATATGGGATCCATGGCTGTATAAATAGTAGCAGAAGTACAAACACCAGGAAGTTATGCTGAACCTATATAAAACATGAACTCGGTCCCAGCTGAAGTATTGATTCCAGTTCTGAGGGGACTACACTTTAGGAAGGATGTAAAATGGAGATGGTGCAAAAGAGATTTACACAACTGAAGGGTTGCAACTGCATGGTTAGCCCAGAGAAGCTAGGGTTCTTCTCCTTACAGTACGGAAAGCCAAGAGGAGATTTAATAGAGGTGTTTAAAATCCAAAAGGGCTTAGGGTGTAAAAAGACAAAGGGCAGGATTTTTAGGTCGGTGGGCCTGGGAACGGCCAGGGAAAAGACCACTGCCCACGATCTGCCCCGACTGTGATTTCACGCTGGCTGGCCAATTACCAACCAGCCAACGTGAAACGCACGCTGAAATGCTCAGCACTGCCGGGGTGGGGGCGGGAGGGTGGCAGGTGCTGATGTAAGCCCGGGCGCGGAGGAGCATGGAATGAAAGCTCCCTGAAGGCAGAGAGCTGCCTTGGGGAGCTGAAGAATTTTAAAAGCAGTAAAGAAAGATTTTAAACTCCAGAAAAAAATGTCCACACATCAGAATTGGTCACCTGAACATATACATGATGAAAATACTGTCCATACATTTTTATTTTTATTTTATTTAATATAAGGTTTATAAACCTTATCCTGGCCTTCACAGAGAAACACAGAATCACACAGTGCAGAAGAGGCCCTTTGGCCCATCGAGTCTGCACCGACACGTGAGAAACACCTATCCTACCTACCTAATCCCATTTGGCCCAAAGCCTTGAATGTTATGGCAGCCAAGTGCTCATCCAAGTACTTTTTAAAGGATGTGAGACAAACCACCTCCATCACCCTCCCAGGCAGCGCATTCCAAACTGTCACCACCCTCTGGGTAAAAAAGTTTTTTCTCACATCCCCCCTGAACCTCCTGCCCTTCACCTTGAACTTGAGTCCCCTCGTGACTGCCCTTCAACTAAGGGGAACAGCTGCTCCCTATCCACCCTGTCCATGCCCCTCATAATCTTCTACACCTCCATCAGGTCACCCCTCAATCTTTTCTGCTCCAACGAAAACAACCCAAGTCTAGCCAACCTCTCTTCATAACTTAAATGTTTCATCCCAGGCAACATCCTGGTGAATCTCCTCTGCAACCCCTCCAGTGCAATCACATCCTTCCTATAATTTGGCAACCAGAACTGCACACTCCAGCTGTGGCCTCACCAAGATTCTATACAACTCCAACATGACCTCCCTACTTTTGTAATCCATGCCTCGACTGATAAAGGCAAGTGTCCCAAATGCCTTTTTCACCACCCCACTAACATGCCCCTCTACCTTCAGAGATCTATGGACACGCAGGTCAAGGTCCCTTTGATCCTCAGAATTTCCTGGTATCATGCCGTTCATTGAATACTTCCTTGTCAAATTACTGCTTCCAAAGTGTATCACCTCACACTTTTCATCTGCTACTTATCTGCCCAGTTGACCATCCCGTCTATATCTTCCTGTAGCCCAAGACACTCAACTTCACTGTTAACCACCCGGCCAATCTTTGTGTCATCCGCAAACTTACTAATCCTACCCCCCACATAGTCATCTATGTCGTTTATATAAATGACGAATAATAGATCCCGATAGCACAAATAATAGCACAGATTCCTGTGGTACGCCACTGAACAAGAGCTTCCAGTTACTAAAGCAGCCTTCTGTCATCACCCTCTGCCTCCTACAACTAAGCCAATTTTGAATCCACCTTATCAAATTACCATGTATCCCATGTGCACTTGCCTTCTTTATAAGTCTCTCATGTGGGACCTTGTCAAAGGCTTTGCTGAAATCCATATAAATTACATCAATTGCACTACCCTCATCTACATGCCTGGTCTCCTCAAAAAATTCAGTCAAATTTGTTAGGCATGACCTCCCTCTGACAAGGCCATGCTGACTATCCCTGATCAAACCTTGCCTCTCCAAGTGGAGATAGATTCTCTCCATCAGAATTTTCTCCAATAGTTTCCCTACCACTGACGTGAGACTCACTGGTCTGTAGTTCTCTGGCTTATCTCTACAACCCTTCTTAAATAGCGGAACCACATTAGCTGTTCTCCAGTCCTCTGACACCCCCGCCCCCACCCCCCCAACCACCACCACTGTGGCCAGAGAGGAATTAAAAATTTGGGTCAGAGCCCCTGCAATCTCCTCCTTTGCTTCCTTCAGCAGTCTGGGACACAATCATCTAGACCTGGAGATTTGTCCATTTTTAAGCCTGCCAACACCTCCAATACCTTGTCACTCCCAATATCAATTTGCTCAAGACCCTCACAGTCCCTCTCCCCGAGTTCCATACCTTCATCCTCATTCTTTTGGTTGAAGCCGGATGTGAAGTATTTATTCAACACTCTACCGATGTCCTCTGGCTCCACCCATAGATTGCCCCCTTGGTCCCTAATGGGCCCAACTCTTTCCCTGGTTATCCTCTTCCCATTGATATACTTATAGAATATCTTGGGATTTTCCCTACTTTTATCAGCCAGAGCTTTCTCTTGCCTGTCCTTCCCTTGGATGAGATTTCATCAAAAATGCAAAGTCTGCCTGGCAGACTTGTTCATTAGCCAACTGTAATTGTTGGACGGACCTGAAAAAATTGGGGCAATTGGAACTTTAATGGGCTTAATTGCTCTCTTAACTGTTGGTGGGCATGCTTCCGAATTTCACGTGTGCCCACTGACTGAAATATTGCGCAAATGTGGGATGACATTGGGACGCTTGCTTGACGTCATCACACGCTATTTTACACTTGAGCGCATCAGGCGTATTCTGCCTAAACTGTTTCCAATGGCTGAAGGGTGCGGATTTAAAGTAATTGGCAAAAGAACCAGAGCAGACACCAGGAAAAACTACTTTAAGCAAAGCATAGCTCGGATTTGAAATGCACTGCTGATGGGGTGGTGGATATGGATTCAATGATAGCATGCAATGGAATTGATTAAATACTTGAAGGAGAAAAAATTTGCAGCGATATGAGAACTATATGGGGGGAGTGGGACCAACTAGATTGTTATTCAATGGAGCCAACTCAATGGACTGAATGGTCCCATCTTGAACAGTATGATTCTAAATAACGCTTATGCGCCAATAAGAAATTAATGGATGAATCAGCACCATTACTGCAGGATTTTTTGATTGGCTGCCCAGTGTGCTGATAGTGATGCATCTAGCTTGGGGTTGGGGGAAGGGATGTTGGTCCCAAAATTGGCCCCAATTTACAGCCATTAAGCAGGCTCAGCAAGGTCCAATTTCTCACCCATTTAGTCTCATTTGAATGTACAAACAATGCACAAATCCCAGTTTGAGAGATGTGAAATTTAAAAAGTTAGGTGCTTTTTCCTCCAGTATAAAATAGTTGCATACTTTAAACCAAGAGGAAATGGCCTTGACAATTTTCCTTTCTACTTTAATGTCCACAGTATTTATTTTTGTAGTTATAACCACACCTTTAACATGACAATGGTGAAGATAAAAGCAGAAAGCACCAGAAGTCAATCATCTCCTGACATACAAAGACAGATTAATGTTTCTGATGGGACTGTTCATCAAAGATCATGCTATTGCTTTCCTTTAGTTGTCAAAGTGGACTGGATATAAGTCTGTCAGTGTGTATATTTGGCTAAATTCTATCATTTTATTTTGGAATGTGTAATACTTGTTGTTTAAGGTACAATGCAGGAAGGAATGACCAGGCTGTGTGCAAAGGATTGGAACCATGGCTCCCAAATGCATATTTTAAATGGAAAACCAAAATTTGGCATTACTTTATGTGCAACCGTGCATTTAACAAAATATTTGTGCAGGAACAAGATTTAAATACATAGTCAAGCTGTTCCAGTACAGCTGTGATACTGGAATCTACTCAGAAATATGGAACAATTTCCAGGTATACTTATTTCACAAGAAATATGATGGCATGAATTTTCAGACAATTCTTGGTTTTGCAAACCCAACTGGAAAAAAAATGATCCAGAGATTTGAATTTTCGGTCTGGGGTGGGGGTTGCAGATCAAAGGTGGGCGAAAGCAGAAAGAGGTCGGAAGCTGCCGAGTGCAGAAGCGGTCTGGGCAAAAGGCTCAGCACACTGGCACTTTGTCAAGGCCATGAAAATAAACTATAGCTAGGAGTTTCCACTCCTGTTTGTGGCAGGTGTCATAGTGGACGGGAACGGAAAATATCGGGAGATCACAAAAATCGGTTTCACGTTGTCAGAAAACCAATTTGCAATCGTCCGCTCCGCAAGTCGATGGCGGGCTGCGTTTCCCACTGGAACCTAATTTCAATACTTTAGCACCTCATTATAAGTCCTGCTTGCCGGAATCGTCACCCAATGCTGGATCGTGAGCTTATGTTTCACAACAGTACGTAAGCGACACGCAACTGGCAAGCTGCACTTCACTGAGGACTTTGAGGTTTGTTTGCTTACCTTGCTTAGGGCAACACCCACGGTCATCAGCGGCAGGCATTGCGGGCAGCACCACATCACATTTAGGGGGCTCATGGGCACGTCTCTACCTATCAGACCAGCGGTAAGACGGGGGTGGCTTTTCAACGGGTGCAGGGATAGGTCTTGCTTGGGGAAGGAGGGCATCCCAGGGTGTGTTTGGGGGCACATGTTGACCTATGCAAGTGGCCTCAAGATGGTGAGGGCTGAGGAGTCAGGGCCCAGAGGAGATGAGGCCAGATGAAGATGTGAAGGTGTATGTAAGATGATGTCCCTTGAGCTGGCAGTGAGTGAGATGCCAGTGAATGTGTGATGGCCTTGTGAGTTTTTTTATTCATTCAGGGGATGTGGGCTTTGCTGGATAAGCCAGCATTTATTGCCCATACCTAGTTGCCCTTGAAAAGGTGGTGGTGATCAGCTGCCTTCTTGAACTACTGCAGTCCATGTGGTGTAGGTACACCCACAGTGCTGTTAGGGAGGGAGTTCCACTGTTTTGAACCAGCGACAGTGAAGGAATGGCAATATATTTCCAAGTCAGGATGGTGAGTGTCTTGGAGGGGAACTTCAAGCTGGTGGTTCCCATGTGTCTGCTGCCCTTGTCCTTCTAGATGGTAGTGGTCGTGGGTTTGGAAGGAGCTGTCTAAGGAGTCTTGGTGAGTTCCTGCAGTGTGTCTTGTAGATGGTACACACTGCAGTTACTTGTGTGTCGGTGGTAGAGGGAGTGAATGTTTGTCAATGGGATGCCAATCAAGAGGGCTGCTTTGTCCTGAATGGTGTCAAGCTTCTTGAATCTTGTTGGAGCTGCACTCATCCAGGCAAGTGGGGAGTATTCCATCACACTTGTGGCTTGTGACTTGTAGATGGTGGACAGGCATTGGGGAGTCAGGAGATCAGTTACTCGCCACAGGATTCCTAGCCTCTGTCCTGCTTTTGTAGCCACAGTATTTATATGGCTAGTCCAATTCAGTTTCTGGTCAACGGCAATCCTCAGGATGTTGACTTAGCAATGGTAATGCTACTGAATTTTGAGGGGCGATGGTTAGATTCTCTCTTGTTGGAGATGGTCATTGCCTGGTACTTGTGTGGCACGAATGTTACTTACCACTTGGTAACCCAAGTCTGGATATTGTCCAGGTCTTGCTGCATTTGGACATGGACTGTTTCAGTGTCTGAGGAGTCGCGAATGGTGCTGAACATTGTGCATCAGCAAACATCCCCACTTCTGACCTAATGATGGAAGGAAGGTCATTGATGAAGCAGCTGAAGATGGTTCAGGGCCACTACCCTAAGGAACTCTTGCAGTGATGATCTATTACTCAGATGCTTGGCCTCCAACAACCACAGCATCTTTCTTTGTGCTAGGTATGACTTCAACCAGCAGAGAGTTTTCCCCCTGATTCCCATTGACTCCAGTTTTGCTAGGGTTCCTTGATGGCACACTTGTCAAATGCTGCATTGATGTGAAGGGCAGTCACTCTCACCTCACCTCTGGAGCTCAGTTCTTTTGTCCATGTTTGAACCAAGGCCGCAATGAAGTCAGGACCTGAGGAGCTCTGGTGGAACCCAAACTGAGCGTCAGTGAGCAGGCTCTTGCTAAGCACATGCCGCTTGATAGCACTATTGATGACCTCTTTACTGGGTGTGTGAGTTCAGAGTGATGAGATGGTTACTTTACCCTAGTGGCATGGATGAGATTATTCATCCTATTTCTGCACTGGATGACCAACCTTATCTGTGCAGTGTTGGTGTTGACCACCACTGCCACTGCCTCCCAAGCCAGAGTGGTAAGATTGCTGGACCTCCTGTGGCCAGAGCATCGGTAGAGGACACCATGCCAGGCCTCCAAAAGGTATTCCAGGGACGGGTCATTGAACTATCCTTGGCTTTCGGGGTCATTCCTTCACTGGAGCGGTTGCAAGAGAACTGTGTGCGCAGCTGCAGTTTAGATATGGTGCCCAGAGTGAGGAAACAGTGAGGTAATGGTGTGGTGGGTGATTCAATGGCTGCCCACCATCAGTACAGCGTGTTTCCTGTGGCTGCATAATTAATGAGGTGGGAAGCGGACGATATGACACAAAAACCTGCCCTTGGGCCTGGTGGGAAAAATGTCTTTTTCCATGCTCGCCACCGCACTTAGTGCAAATCAGAGAATATTCTGGCCTATAAAATAAAAGACAGCTCTCCAGCCCTCACGCCCCACACCCCTCAACAACCGCCACACACTCACGATGCCCTATCCATGCCAACTCCCACCCTCCATGGACCCTCCATGCCAACCTATGCCTCTTTACCCACCCCCACAGCTCCCCATAACCTCCATGCAAACCTATGCCCCTCCACACACTCCCACATCCCTTTTTAGCTCCTGTGCCACCCTATACCCTTCCACCCACCTCCCATAACCCCTCATAGCTGCCATGGGGACCCATCCCCCCACATGTCACCCATTGCCCTTGCACCTACTCTGCCAACTCACTCAGTATCCACCATGGGCAGATCTCAGGACCCATGTTGAGATTAAATAAAGTTCTTAAGTGTCTATTGATCAATTCACTATTTCAAAGAAAACACTCTCATTGATAAAAAAAACCCATTCACTACAGTTATATGCCTTTAATCCCTTATGAAAATAAGCATTTGTATTCATAGTCCCACCACAAAGAGATTTTAACCTCTTGGAGCTGTCAATAAAACAGGCATGCCACTGTGATAATGAAAGTTTGTGAAATCAATCGTGAAGCACTAATCCTATAATAATAATCCTCAGGCTTATGTCATCAGACAGAGTGAAATAGCAAGCACTGATTTTTTTAACACGGCAGACTACTTTTTTTTAAAAAGTAAAGGGCAGGAAATTTAAATTCATTGCCAGCTTGACAGCTATCTTGACAGTTCCTTTGACAGATCTCTTGACAGTTCTGTTAACATGTATCTTGACAGTTCCCTTGACAGTTCTCTTGACAACTATCCTGATATGTCTCTTGGCAGTTCTATTTACAGCCATCTGGACTGTTCTCTTGACAACTATCTTACAGTTCTCTTGACAGTTTTCTTGGCAGTTCTTTGTCCAGCTATCTTGACAGTTCTCTTGACAGTTCTCGTCACAGCTATCTTGACAGCTACCTTGATACCTCTCTTGGCAGTTTCCTTGACAGTTCTCTTCACAGCTATGTTGGCAGCTATCTTGATAGCTCTCTTGACAGTTCGCTTGACAGCTCTATTTACAGCTATCCTGACAGTTATTGAGTGTTTTCTTGATAGTTCTATTGACAGCAATCTTTGCAGCTATCTTGACAGTTCCCTTGACAGATCTCTTGACAGTCCTGTTGACAGTTGCCTTGACAAATATATTTACAGTTCCCTTGACAGCTATTATGACAACTCACTTGACAGCCCTATTTACAGCTAGCTTGACAGATCTCAAGTGTTTGCTTGACAGCTCTATTGACAGCTATCTTTGCAGCTATCTTGATAGTTTTTCTTGACAGTTCTCTTGACAGTTCTCTTGGCAGTTCTCTTGACAGTTCTATTTACAGCTATCTTGACAGCTCTCTTGACAGCTATTTGACAGTTTTCTTGATAGTTCCCTTGACAGCCCTCTTGATGGTTCTCTTGGCAGTTCTCTTGACAGTTCTATTTACAGCTATCTTGACAGTTTTCTTGATAGTTCTCTTGACAGCTATCTTCACAGCTTCCTTGACATTTCTCTTGACAGTTCTATTGACAGTTCCAATGGGTTTGACAGTTCCAATGAGTTTATGCACTTTTGATGTACTTTCATGCCTATTTGTAACAATCCAAAAGGGCTCCTTACCACTCTGAAAGGACACTTTATGACTCCAAAAGGGCACCTTACCTCTCCCAAATGTGTCCCCAGACCTTTTCCAAAAGGGTATCCTACATCTCCAAAGAACTCCAGCGTCTTTAGATCTTCTCCTACCTAGTCTAAGTTGCACACACCATGCTTTAGATATATCACTAGCCAAAATCTGAACGGACTGAGACAGCTGCAATTTAACATGCACAGTGGCCTCCGTGAAGCATGGATGTGCAAATTAGAATCTGTCCCCATTGCCCCCAACCAACCACCACTCCACAACTCCCCGCTGGTAAAAATGGCAGGTACCATGTTCAGGAGACAGAAAGGCTCTCTGTCTTTACAAAAATTCAGGCCAATAGGTTTAACCTGGTCAATAACAGTCTGATCAGTCTCATCCCAACTATTAATAAAGTGATGGAAGGAGTCATCAATAATACCATCAAATGACATCTACTCATTGATCACCTGTTCACCAAAGATCAATTCAGGTTTGAACATAACCACTCAGCTCCTGACCTCATCACAGCCTTGACCCACACAGAGAAAAGACGGGACTAGCTACCCTTAATATCAAGTCAGCATTCAATCAACAATGTCATCAAGAAGTCCTTGCAAAACTGAAGTCAATGGGAATGAAAGGGAAAACTAGCCAATGGCCAGGTGTGTCTTGACCACAAAAAATAGGACAAATCCGGTCTGGCCAATTGCCATCCCAACAGTCTACTCTCAACTGTCAGCGCACCTGTCCTTGACAGTTCTATCAAGTGGCAAATGTTCAGCAACAACCAGCTTGTTGATGCTTAGCTTGGGATCTGCCAGGGCCATACAGCCCCTGACCACATTACCATCTTGGCCCAAACATGGACCAAAGAGTTGAATTCCAGAGATGAGGGGAGAGTGATGGCCCTTGACATTAAGGCAGTATTTGAATGATTGTGGCATCAAGGAATCACAGCAACATTGAAGTCAGTGGGACTCAAGGAGAAAACTCTTCACCGGTTGGAGTTATACCTAGCACAAAGAAAGATATTTGTAGTTGTTGGAGGCCAATCATATCAGCCGCAGGACATCGCTGCAGGAGTTCTCAGGATAGTGTTCTAGGCTCAAATATCTTCAGCTGCTCTATCAAAAGCCTTGCCCATCATAAGGTCAGAAGTGGGGATGTTTGCTGATGATTGCCCAATGCTCAATACCATTCATGACTCTTCAGATGCAGACACGGTCTGAGTACCTATTGTTATGGCACAGCGGGTGGCAAATGCTGAGCTGTTCAAGTCCCAAAAGGGAACATGAAACAACTGCCACAACTATTTTACAATTTGTATTTATTTTGAGATGCATGCCTTGAATTCAGTAATAATAAAACCACTGAGTCTTATAGGTTTCTTACAAAACTAAATTAAACATTGATTAATTTTAAAAATGATTTAAGCACATACATAGGTTTACAAATTAATACTATGATAACCCCTAGCAACCCTAGTTATTCTAACTCCCAGATACATCTCTGTTAAGGCAACATTAAAACACATAGATTTTAAAAGACTCAGGCAAAGTAACACGATGCCCCAAACAGTTGTATTCAAAGTGAGTTTTCTTCACTTCAGTTCATGTAGACAGCAAATTGAGGCTTAGAGGCTGGAGGCTTTTCACACTTGTTAGATCTTAGAATGCTTTCCTCTTACACATAACTTCTTCTCCTTTATAAAGGTTTCTCCCCTTTTAATATAAATCCCATTGTCTCAATATGTCTTTTCAACTCTACTTTTCTAATAATAAAAATCTTTCATAATACCAATTTTATCAGTAAGCTTTGGGAAAAATAAACACCCTGTTTGCCTTCTTCTGGCTAAGTGTACCATTTCACCACCTCTTGAAATTCAAATTACTTTGGTTTATCTAAAAATGCTAATTTTCCCTTTATATCTCATATTCTAAAACTTCATTGTTTCCCTACTTAACATTTCAAACCTAATTTCTCATCTGATACATCAAAGCCTTCAGACCAGTTAGCTTTAATTCAATTAAGTTCCCCCCACCCTATGCACACATACACACACACGCAGACAAACATTATTCCTACCTTATAATAAATTCCAAGAGCATTATGAAAATTATAATATTTTCCTGACACCATGCAGCAGACCTGGACGGCATTCAAGCTAGTGCTTATAGGTGGCAAGTAACACAAATACCAGGCAATGACCATCTCCAACAAGAAAGGAAATCTAACCATTTCCACTTGAAGTCCAATGGATTTGCCATCGCTGAATTCCCCATCACCAAAATCCTGGGGTTTTACCTTTGACCAGAAATTTAATGGGCAAGCCATATAAACGCTGTGGCTGAGAACCACCCTCTTGCCCTTGCTGCCAATACCCCATCCCTCACAACCCCCACGCTGCGATCCTGTCTCCTGCCATCAGTCACCTGTGACCTGGGCCCCTCGGCGGTCCTGGATTTTGGGTGGGTTCATCACCAGCAAACAGCCTCTGTCTTGCAAATGGCACTGCTGATTAATGCACAGTTGCCAGCCTCTGGGTCCTTGATCCTGGGGAAGGCCAGTCACTGCCCAGTTAAATGCCTTATTGGCCCTTTAAACAATGGATCTCCCTTAAATTAACAGCAGCAGGGCCCTCACCAGCTCATCAGCCTGCAGATGAGTTCCGTTTCATCTACATTAAATTCCGCCTTTTGTAACTGAGCAACTAAAGTACAAGTGGGAGTCTCTGAACAAATGCTGCATTCAATTTTGAGAATTATAATGTATACGGTTGGCCTCAGGACACTGTTCTCATTTTCGTCTGACTGAATAGCATCAGTTTTTATTGCTTCACAAGGTTTCCAAAATTGCATTTTGGTTGTTGGATTTTGTAAAGTTAGGAACACTTCTTCGCATCTTGACCTTCAAACTTTCCACCAAATGCTCCTCATCCCGGCCTTTACTTGTAAGGTGCGTTTACATTTTTGATTGATCACCAGGTATCTGCTTGTTCTGACTGACCTTGTTGCTTCTCCCTCTCACTTTGTTGCCTTTGTAGCAATAAGCAGTCCTGGTTGGTGATCTTTTGTCATCACTCCTGGTGGTCTTATCACCACTCTTTCCTGCCTTTTTGCCAACTCTGGAAGCTTGATTGCTGGATCTGTTGCCAGGTGAAAGCTGGAAATTCTGGGCTTGAGCTAAAAGTGGGTGTTCAGCATTGGCAACCCTGGGTTCGATTGTATTGCAGAATTATCTCTGCAAAATTTAATTTCAAGAGCTTTACAACTTGACTAACAATTTGCTGTGAACTCCAAATAATAAGTTTGTAAAATGCAGTGGAAAACAGCTTGCTCACTGAATGCAAACGGAGTGTACCATGACCTTGATAGTACCAGAGCATACTTGTTATTCCTGCCCTTGTAGCTTGTGAGCATGAGAACCACCTCAATCAAATGCAATGTTGTTACTCCCAGCTACCCATGACTGCACCCATAACTTGGAACTAAGAAAATTTGATGAAAACCACAAACCTATGTGCCATCTTGATGTGATGTGGGCCTTTTCAGATTCTTCCCTGTTCAGGTGCTATCTTGCTTTTGTTGTACTGTGATCAGAGGTGCTGAAGGATGGGATGAAGGTAAAATGCTGCGGCTACTGGAGATCTGAAATATAAGCAGAGAGTGCTGGAAAAACTCAGCAGGTTTGGCAGCATCTGTGGAGATGAAAGAGTTAATGTTTCGAGTTCAATATGACTCTTTTCCAGAACTGGAGGAACTGAAGGATGAGGTGCAGGTGTGTTTCTAGAAGCTCCTTCAGCCAGTCTGAAAGTTGTCTTTGCTTTCTCGCAGAAGGTGCTCTCAATTTGTTCTTTTGTCTTATTGTGTCAATCAGTATTCACCCGCCACTTTTCCACCCATTATTCATTTGACAGTTCTATACCAGATGGGAAGTGAAAGGCACTAAATAAAAATATATCAGAAAGGATCAACTATCATAAGTCAGCACATCATCAACTAGCAGTGTCCTAGTTTGACTGCAGAAAAAACTAAAGGCCAATATATCTGTATCTAGATCTATACATGTATCCATCTGTATTTGTTTTAAACTGGATTCTGCCATTCTGAATGCTAGCAAAGTTATCGATTCATTTCATTTGATAGAAGCCACAATAAATTCAGTGATAGAAGAAGCTGGTTTGTTAATATATGGCTGATGGGTTGTTTTAAAGCAAAGTCACAGCCTGGGGTTACACGTTAGTGTGGAATGGAGGAGACAGATAGAGGCGCTTCTGAATCTCTCATATCCTGACAAGTTGCAACCCGAAAGGCTACACTTAGCCCATTAAAGATTTGCAGAGTGACATTTCAATGCAGCTGCAGCAATGTGCATCACCTTGCCATTTACCATTTGTAAGGCATCAATTTAGTGAAGGGCGGCTGTTCTGAAGAAGGGAAAAAAATAAAAATGAATTTCATTCATGGAGGTGAGCTCAGCTTGGCGCATCCATTGCTGATAAATGCAGTTCCTTGAATGTCAGCAAATGTCATTTGAGAAGCCATTTGCAGCTGCCATAATAGCTCCAATAACCCACAAAGAGAAGGAAATCTGAGAAAAGAGACTGGGTGTACACTCTTCCACATGAATAAGCAATCAGTAGCTGTAGACAGTATTCAAGAAAGTTGTTAAACTTGATTATTGTCAGATAGAGCTGTTTATGCTACACTGACACACACCTCACTACCCAAAAAAATCAGTAAAGAAATGATTAATTAGGTAATGTTTTAAGAAGTGGTGGCAACCTATGTTTAAAACAACAGGGGTGAAAGATTCCATGGCTGCCGAATTATACAATTTCATTTCTTTTTAATTCTGTCTCAGCATCTCATCATATGTCAAATCTTACTTTTCTATTTTATTTAAATCAATAAATGGTATTGAATTTTATACTTCAAAATACAGCTTTAAGATATTAGTTACTTCAACGCTTTTTA
Source organism: Carcharodon carcharias (assembly GCF_017639515.1). Taxonomy (NCBI): domain Eukaryota; kingdom Metazoa; phylum Chordata; class Chondrichthyes; order Lamniformes; family Lamnidae; genus Carcharodon; species Carcharodon carcharias. The sequence goes on along the minus strand of NC_054468.1, from coordinate 203,514,350 downwards.
TATCACAACAAACATCATAAATGAATCTAGGTATTAGAACAAACATTACTTCTTTACTCCTGATCACTAAGCTTTTCGTGGGGAGAGCGGGGAGGATGAGAATGAATGCCTGGAGTTAAGGTCCGATCTACTTTCTCTGCTAATCTCACCAAAATTAACTTCAGGAACTTTGCAACTTGAACTACATGGTAGCTGAGGAATTTAAAATTCAGTTAATACATAAATCTTGAATGAAGAGAATAACTGCTGGATTGTGGTGAAAAGCCATCTGACTCACTAACGTCCTTCAGCGAAGTAAATCTGCTGCCCTTACTCGGTCTAACTACATGCGACTCCAGGTCCACAGCAATATGCTTGACTCTTAGATGCCTTCAGAAATGGCTTAGCAAGTTACACAGTTAAGGGAACTTAGGGATTGGCAAAAATACTGGCCTTTCCAGTGGTGTCCAAATTCTGTGAAGGAATATAAAAGGACTTGTGCCTTTCTCCTTTTCAAATACCTTAGTCAGGCAGTGGTTGAATCCCAGGAAGAGAGTAATGCCATCACTTGCTCTCACACTCATAGTCATCAACTCAGATACTAACACTGCACATACTTTAGAACAGTGATCGTCACTTGAAGCCTTCACTTGTCTTTCCTGTAGCCTGCATGGCATGGCTTACCAACCCCGTCCTGATTGCCGCCTCTCTCGTGCTAGCTCACCCACCTCCCCCTTGCCACCTCGCTCCCGCTTGCTGACTCTTTCGCTCACCCCTTCTCCTGCATGCTGACCCTTCTATTCACCCCCTCACCAGCTCACTGACCCTCCCTCTCACTGCTTCTCCCGTTTGCAGACCATCCCGCTCACCGCCTTTCTCCCACTTGCTGACCCTCCTGTTCACCGGCCCTCCTCATCGCTGACCCACTTGCTCCCTTCCTCTTGCTTGCTTCCACCCTCTCACTGCCCCTCTCCTGAGCCCTCGCTCATAGCATGAGTTCAAGATACAGAAGCAGCGAGCAAGAGGGAGGGTCGGCGAGTAGGAGGGTCAGTGAGTAGGAGGGTTGGCGAGTGGGAGGGTTGGAGATAGTAGCAGTGAGCAGGAGGGTTGGTGAGCAGGGGATTAGTAGGAAAAATTAATAAGTTATTAAGAGTTCGCAAGCTATTAAATGTTTTAATAACTGTACACTTGGCATACTATGTACAGTTATGAATGTGTTTATCTTTTACAATCATTTTTTGTGCTTTAAGTACCAGGTTAGTTTTCTGAAGAAATAAATGATAATGAATCTGTAGGTATTTTTAAAATTCTACTTGCAGTCTGATTAAGATTTTCTTATGTCCCAATTGGGCCTCACTTTTTTCTAGTGAATACCATTGCTTTAGAGTTTGGAAGTGGGATCTGCACCTGATGAGACATCAGGCATGAGTGGCCTGCAGCCAGGGCAGGGGACAAGGATATCACAGGTGCAGATTGACAGAGGGTAAGGTCACACATAAGTTCTGCTGCATAAGACTCAGATGAGCCCTCCAATGGGTTGGCCTACAGAAGGAGGCTGATGGCTACGTACAATGAAATGATTTGCTCATTTGGTAGGCCTGCCAGAAAGCATGCTGTCAATGTCATGGAGCACGGAGGAGTGGAACCCCAACTTGACGCAGGGTTTGGTGCAGATCTTGGAGTCCATCCTCTCCAGCATGGAAGTGGTGGCCAAATGCAGGAGAATATATGCAGCCCCAACCGTGATGCAGTGCCTGATAGGCCTTGCCTCAGCTTCCACTGCAGTGCAAGCAGAAGCCAGCCAATGTCTGGGTGCTGCAGTACAAGCTGAGACTGAAGTAAAATTTAGCTTGCTTCCACCCAGATTCAGACTGCTGCCACCATAGCAGTGGGTACCAGTGTTCAAAGGAACTCGCAAGGTGTCACAGGAGTCTAGCAATCGATCCTCTAACAGATTGGTACAATCGTTGACATGTGCACTGGTGCAGTGGCAGCGGCAAAGCGGAGCATGAACCTGCAGTGCTGTCTCAGGTTGACAACATTCATCCTCTCATCACTGCCACTGCAGCGGTGCCTTTGCTGTTGCCTGTCAGCCAGCCGGTCAGACTGCTTTTGACTGTGGCAAGTTGGGAGTCTGAAACCAGGCCTTCTAGGGCCAGAACTCGTCAAGATTGTCTTGCCAAGGCTGTCTGGAGTCTATCTCACTGAAAGTCAACAATCTTTCACCAGCCATGCTACAGCCACTGGCCTAAAACTATATAGGCGACTACAGAGACAAAGGCACCTAGAAAACAGGCACTAAGAGAATGCACAAAGATGGTTAGTTGGCATTTGTATGCAATCATGGCATGATTTCATTTATAAATTTAGTTGGGAATGTTTATTTTGTGATGGCTTTTACTTTTGTATTGTGACCAAGCAGACACTGTGAAGGTCAGTGACAAAGGGGAGATAAGGCCTCGGACTGTTGGCGAATTGGGAATTGGGATTGCAGTTACTGGTATCACAGTTGGGTGAGTCAATCACAGACAGCCCAGCCAGAGTTAGTTGCCTCCTTCCTTCCTCCTCGTCCTCCTCCTCCTCTTCTGGTCAGTGCATACCCAGTAGCAAGGCTTGTGCCCACATGGTGGGGAGCATGGAGCAGACCATCAAAAGTTTTCACACCCTCTTTGTCAAGGGCCGCAGGACTCTTCCAGAGCAGACCAGACAGTGAAAGTATTGTTTCAGTACCCCAATGGCCTGCTCTATCACATTCCATGTGGCAGTATAATTTTCATTGCATGCATAATGCCCACCTGTGCGTGGGTTGTGCACTGGAGTCATGAATCATGTCATCAAAAGATACTCCTTGTTGCCCAGTAGTCACCCTCTGGTTTGTCATTGTGGTTTAAATGCAGATAGTACAGTGAACTCTCACAAAATAAAGGCGCCATGCCAAAACACTGGGCATTGACACGTAAACCAACTGTACATTGAGGAAGTGGAATCCTTTTTGGTTGCCATACATCTCAAAGTTGACATGTAGTGCCCAAAAAAAGCAGCAGGCATGCAGTCAAATGAGCCATTCACCATAAGGAAGCCTGCAATCCTCATGAAGCTGCATGCTCACTCTACCTGCTTCTCTCTGGAAAGAAAGAATGAAATGTATTAAGCTGTTTTTGAATACAGAGCCTCAGGACGTCCCTTATGAAACAGTGAATGGAAAGCTGCAAGATGTTGCAAATGCTGCCTGCCCCAGCTTGGAAGGAGGACAAAGGTTTGTGGCCACGTTCACCTTAATCTCACTCTGCTCTGAGGCTGCAGTTGTGCTTGGAGCAGGTGCTAGACAACCTCCTTTTTTGAAGCCAACAACTGGAAAACTGAGCACTATGTAGCCACATTTTTCAGCCTCTCTATGGTCTGTTGCTGAAATTACAGAAATTTTACAGAAATGTTAGTATGAAGCTGCAGAATTTAAGCGATAACTTTGATGAAATTAATTATAACACATTAAACTTTGTGCTAAAAGTTAAACTAATTAGGGAACTTTTCCTGATTCATTGTGGTGTTTGTAGGAACTCATTTACAAATTAATTCAAATAATCCTTCTTATTCTTTCAACATCATTTGTGCTAAATTGAAACTGACAAAAATTAAACAAATTCTTTTTGAAAGCAAAATAGCAGGAAATCAGTTTACTTTATCCTGAATGCATATATTAATAAAATATTTCACAAATGACTTATAAAACATTAAAACACTCAAACTAGCTTTATTGGATTTTAATGGTCAAGATATAAATTATTAAGGTTAGAAAAGGGTCATGTTTCTGAAATCATCTCTAATTCTAACATCTTTCAGCAGATGAACACTGAAAAAAAGGGGGTATATTATTGTTGTTGGGATAAAAGGAAGACCCCAAAATCTTCAAAATAGAGACACGTGATACTGGAAATAGACAGCATCTGAAAGGGAAAAGTGTTTTGGGCAGAAAGAATCCTACCCAAAATACCTCTCTCTTGCAAATGCTAACAGAATTTCTGTGGTTTTCCAACAGTTGGCTAAGGTTCCACTTATAATAAAAGGGTTGTCAGATGGGTAGTGGGGTTGATTAGTGACCAGAAATGAGATTTATTGGTGAAACCAGAGTGCATTGATGTTTACCAAGAAAAATGGCTTTGCCAAAACTAAGGCAAACAAGGAGGTTGTTGGGATACTGGATGAGTTAAAAATAGAAAAAGAGGAAATCCTAGAGGGATTGGTAGTACTTAAAGTAGGTAAGTCACCTAGTCCATATGGAATAGGTTGCTAAGGGAAGTAAGAGCAGAAATTGTACAGGTGCTGGCTACAATCTTCCCATCCTTCTCGCATGCAAGGATGGTGCCAAAGAACTGGAGGATTCCAGATGTTACACCCTTGTTCAAAAATAAAGGATCCATCTGGTAATTACAGGCACATCAATTTAATGTTAGTGTTAGAGAAGGTTTCAGAAACAATAATCCGGTGGAAAATTTAACAGCAACTTCAACAAGCAGGGACTAATAATGGGGTGCCAGAACAGATTTATTAAGGGCAAATCTTGAGTTTATTTTTTGATGAGCTAACAGAGAGGGTGGATGAAGGCGGTGTAGTTGATATTGTCTATATGGACTTTCAAAAAACTTTTGAGAAAGTACCTCATACTAGGCTTGTGAGCAAAATTGAAACCCATGGGATACAAGGGATGGGACCAACAAATGATAGTAAACAGAGAGTTATGATGAATGTCTGTTTTTCTGGAAGAACATACTGGGGAGAGGAATGCAGTGGAGTTCCCCAAGGTGCAGGACACGGCTAACTGCTGTTTTTGATATATATTACTGACGTTAACTTGGGAGTACAGGACACAATCTAAAAATTTACTGAGGACATGCAACTTGGAAATGTAGTAAACAGTGAGGAAGACAGTAATGGACTTTGAGAGGGCATAGACAAACTGGTGAATGGGTGGATGCAGCGCAGTTGAAATTCAATGCAAAGAAGTGTGAAGTGATACATTTTGCTAGGAAGAAGGAGGAGAAACAACACATGGTAAGTGGTATGATTTTAAAGGGAACACAAGATGAGAGAGACTTGGAGGTGCTCATGCACAAATCTTTGAAAGTGGTGGGGTAGGTCAACAAAGCAGTTAAAAAAAACAGTTTGGCTTTTCCTGGGCTTTATAAATAGAGGCATAGAGTACAAAAACCAGGAAGTTACATCAAACCTATATTAACACTAGTTCAGCCCCAGCTGCAATATTGTGCACATTTGCTAGGTGCTAACTGTGGCTTAGTTGGTAGGGTACTCACCTCTGAATTGTAAGGTTTTGGGTTCAAATCCCATCTAGGGATTTGAGCACAAAATCTAAGGCTGACACACCAGTGCAGTACTGAAGCAGCATAGCACTGTTGGACGTGCTGTCTTTTGGATGAGATGAGGCCCCATCTACCAGCTTGGGTGGATTTAAAAGATCCCATGGCACTGTTTTGAAGAAAAGCAGTAGTGACTACACTTCAACGGCTGTAAAGCACTTTGAGACATCTAGTGGTCATGAATAGCACTATATAAATGGAAGTCTTTCTTTGTTTTACATTTTGGACGCCACATGTTGGAAAGGACATGAGGCTTTGGAGAAGGTACAGAACAGATTTACAGAAATGGTTCCAGGGATTTACATTTCCTTGGATAGACTAGAGAAGCTGGTTTTGTTCTCTTTGCAGCAGAGGAGATTAAGCAGATATTTGATGGAGATCATTAAGATCATGAAGGATTTAGCTGGGTAAACAAAACAGAATGATTTCTAATGGCTGAAAGGCAAATAACCAGATTTAAGGTGTTTGGCAAAAGAACAAGAGGCGACATGAAGAAAAACTTTCTTACACAAGTGGTTAGGATTTGAAATGCACTGTCTGATAGGATAGTGGATACCAATTCACTAGTGGTCTTCAAAGGAAAATTCAATAATACTTGTAGGAGAAAAAAAATGCAGTGTTATGGGGAAAGAGTGGGGCTAACTGAATTGTTCTTCGAAAGGGCTGTTGAAGATGGGCTGAATGGCCTCCTTCTATGTTGTTTACTTCTAAGGCTGGAATTTTCAAGCCCCCCCCCCCCCCACCCAACCTCCGCAGTGGGGCTGGTGAGCCATTGATCCATAAGATCTCGCCAGAGTGAGGGGCTGGAAGATTCTGGCCTAAGTTTCTATATTTGCACTGCTCTAATATGTTACTGAAGTGCCTTTCTCAATTTTGGAGTTTAGACAGTGAATGCCAGCAAGCAATTTGAATATGAAGGACGGTTTAAGTGTGATACTGTTATACCTGACATTCATACCAATGCGCTTTCCAGCAGGAGCCACTAGTTTATAATCTAGGGCTGTAGTTTCTACTGGGTGTAAAGTGTAACAACACAGGACAATCAGTGTGCAACGCAGGTCTTCATCAAAAAAATTTACACAATCTGTTGTTAGTGCTATTTATATTTCTGCCATAGGTAAAGTGCTGGACGGTGAAAAGATTCACAAAAAATCTGCTTGTTAAGGCTTTTCTAATGGCGTATCATGGCAGCCACCTCTCTCAAAAGATCACCATTGACAAGGAGATCCAACACAGATCAGCTCTGCCAGCTCAGCCTTCTATAAACTATGGCAACAAATTGCTACCAATCGTTCAGAATGGCAACAACTTGTCCATCAAACTGCATCACGCTTAGATGGTGAGTGGTGGCAGAGAAGAAAAGAAAAGGAATCAATCCTGCACTCTAGATCCTACTACCTTGTGGGACATCCTCCCCTTTGTGTCCAGAAATACACAGGCCAAGAATCAGCTTGTTCTGTCCCATGTAGACCCAGGGTAGAAATATGCAGCCCTGAGTAGATGTTGTCTCGAATTGAGGGAGATCCAACAATGATGACAGTGATGTTTTGGAAACATACAATTTTACATCATTGAAACAGATCATTTGGGAAACAAGTCTCTTTTTTTTAATTCATTCATGGGATGTGGGTGTTGCTGGCTAGGCCAGCATTTATTGCCCATCCCTAAATGCCCTTGTTCAGAGGGCATCTAAAGTCAACCACATTGCTGTGGATCTGGAGTCACATGTAGGTCAGACCAGGTAAGGACAGCATATTTCTTTCCCTAAAGGACATTAGTGAACCAGATGGGTTTTTACAACAATCCACAATGGCTTCGTGGTCATCATTAGACTTTTAATTCCAGATTTTTATTCAATTCAAGTTCCACCATCTGCCGTGACAGGATTTGAACCTAGGTCCCCAGGGTATTGGGTCTCTGGGTTACTAGTCCAGCAATAGCACTACACCATCACCCATGATTTCATCCATATGAATCTAATCATACTCTCCTGCTTGCTTTCCATCCCCTACAATATTCCTCTTTCTCAAGTCACATTCAGACCATATTTTTTAAGCAAAGGCATTTGCCAGGAATTTCCTTGGATGTTTCTTCCAATTGGCTGTTGTAAATACAGTGCAAAATCATTGGATATACGTTTATATGATGTATTCTGAGTTTTCATCAATTCTCTGCTGAAATTATGGTAACAACAGATAATAAGAATTCAAAGATTTGTTTCAATCATATTTGACTATAATATGGAACCACATTGTTTTAAATAGAATAGAATCAATGCAGTAGATCACAACTTTGTATGATCATGTATCTGATATTTTATTGCCATTAAATCAGCTTTTCATGCTGGAGTGCTATAACTTCAGGGAAAGTTCAGCAGGAGCCACAACGCAGTGGGAGAAATTCTGGAAAAATTCAGCCGCATGGCTCTGCTTCCCTGGGTGCAATGCTATGTGGGCTCAAGTAGACGAAAGGAAAGTTTTGCTCCTGATTTTCTTATTATAAGGGGCTAATTTTTCATTGTTATCAAGTGGCTCCTATGCAAAATGGACATGTGGGTTTCAAGTAAGGACTAGATCAGACTTGACTGTGATGCCCACAGTGCTGAACAAAAAGAAATGAGCTTGCACTTTTGTGACATCTTTTACAGTCATGGGGGGTGGAATTTAATGTAATTAACGCTCAGCCCACTGGTTGGAGAATGTCACTTGTGAGGTGGAGGCCCAACCAGATTATTGGCCAGTGTTCGGTCTTCCCTAGGATCCAAGATCCTGGGGTCAGAAATCCCACAGTCAGTCAGAGGCCATAAAGTCACCATTACAACCAGTGCCACTGGGAGTTCTGGCTGCAGCCGATAACGCACCCAGGGAGAGGCACAGGATTGCTGAGGGTCCCAGGCCACAGGTGAGTGAAGGCGGGATGGGTCATGAGGAGCGGGACGGGGGAGATGAAGAGGCAGGCGTTTGGAGGCAAAGGCAGGAGGTGTCTTTCAGTGACCACCCCCTGCAGCACACCCCCCGCCTCCCTCCCCCCCCCCCCCCCCCCCCCCCCCACCCCACCCACCCACCCACCCACCACCACCATGTCAGGTCCTTTGACTGGGCACTAAATGCCTTTGAAAGAGGGATCATCCCTCCAGAAAGCCACAGGCTGGCGGCCATCTGGAGGCACGGGAAAGCTATGCCATTCACGTATAATCCCTGAGTCATCATTAAATTCTGGTGGATCAAGGATAATTGGCATCTATTGTCTCAATAATAAGCCTAACTGACAACCCACCACGAGTGAATGAGTTTCCCCCATGAGCCTGTTCCTGCCTCCAACTGAATCGCGAGAGGTTTTCCTGCTGGAGACTGATGTGTGGCTTCTTATGCAATTAAGTGGGACCGACGGCCATGTTTCCTGCTGCGATGGGCTGCATTAATTCCACCCCATGATGTCCCAATCCCTTTACAAACAATGAAGCACTATGAGCTGTGGTCAATGTTGTAATGTAGAGAAGTGCGGCAATCAATTTTCACTCAGCAAGTTCCCACACACTGCAATGAGCTATACGACAAGATAATCTGTTTAGTGATGTTGGTTAAGACATGGATATTGGCCAAGAGACTGGGTAAATCCCCCAGCTCTTCTTTGAAATAGTGCCACTGGGTCTTAGACAACCACTTGAGAGAGCGGACAGAGCCTCCTTTAACATCTCATCCAAAAGATGGCACCTCTGACAGTGAAGTAATCCCTCAGTACTGCACTGGGAGTGTCAATCTGGATTCAAGTCCCTGGAGAGGGGCTTGAACACACTGACTCCAAGGTCAGAGAGCTACCAATGAGCTAAAGCTGTCTCCCCAGACAATACTCAATGTCGAGGCTCACAATAAAAAAAATGGCCACATGGGTGGGATAACCAGGATTGCCAGCAACCTTAAAACCATACCTTGTCAGTGCCTTCAGGAGAGATGGGGGAGTAATGAAAATGAAAGAAAAGAAGAGAGAGTTCAGCTTATAATCATATTGGATAGAGGTCACTGTTATCCCACCAATTTGGATTGGGTTAAATTATTATGCCAAACTGTTGCACAGTCAAATTTCCCATTTAAAAATATTCTCTCATTGTTTTCCTTCAAACTTCATTAATCATCAGAAAACAACAGGAATCGGTGATGACAAATAAAATACTCCAAAGGTACTTATTTCAAATTGATAACCTTCTAGCTAAAGTGGATTGGCAGGCACAATATTTAATACAAGGTAGTTTAGGAGGGATTGGAGAGAGTGCGGTTACTTTACATAACATTTACCTAACATTATAGTTTTGTTTGCAATTCTTATAGTAGAAAAAACGGCTTACTATTAATCTATGGATAGATGATTAATTTTTATAAGTTGCACCTATAATTGTCAATTTACTTCCACATACCCATTGCCTTGTTCTTTTCACATGTTGATGTTGAATTCTAATGGGCTGCTATCATAATTATTTTTGTGCTTATGTGCCCCATTAATTCATTTAGTTCTGGGTTCAGAGAGGCAGTTAATGTCATTTGCTGACTGTGCCAGCCACTTGACATTCTGTTCATTATGCTCGTTTTTTTGGTTTTTGCTGCTGTTAGCTTTTTGTTTGTTCACATTTTTTACAATATATTACACAACAGTGATATGACATGGTTTATACTGTCAAGTGATAGCTATTCTGATCAACAACATGGTTTTGAGTTTGTGAACATGCAGTTCACTTATTACAATATAGACACTTCACAGCAGCTCGGCATGCAAGAAAAAAAAGGAGAAATGAAAAGCCACATATTTCATGGCTAAGAATGATGCCAGCATGATAGCTAATATTTTACTATGGCAGTATGTTAGTATAGTATCATCTGACCCTTTCATTGGCAATATGCAAGGATGTGTTATGAGAGTTTTGTCATGAAATAACTATCAATCAGCAATGCACAACTCTAGTGTGTTCTATTTAAAAATCTGCTAGCAATAGGCATTTGAAGGTTCCTTGGTAGAGTAGCTATGAACAGTAATTTTCCCAAGGTTCCATGCCCCAAAATCAATTACCAGTTACAATTCCTTTTCAAGATATTGGAGGCTGATTTATTTATTACTTTGGTGAAGCAACAAATAAGCCAACATTTTCCTAGATGGTTTACCCTTAATTCAGGTCCAACAGATGAAACAATGGAGAACTTTTATCCAAATCCTCCAGTCAGGAAGTTGACCTGATCAGATGGAATGCTGGTTTCACACCCTGAACATTGTTACTCTCCATTGATCTTGGAGGAGGAAAAGTATTTGTAAGGCCCACAGATTTTAAAGCTCAGGGGATCTGCTCTTTTAATTCATGTTTCAGTTGGCACTTGGGCTTCCATGAGTGATTGTGCCAAGTATCATTCTTTTTTTGTTGCTCTAGTCTCCCTATTTTGGCAAAGATGTTTTGTCATTATGTATCCATGGAAGGAGGTCTGGGGAGCTGCAGAGAGATACCAGGCACATCAGGCTGTCCTAGAGGTGCTTTGTACCATTGGCTTGGTGCTGTGGAGGGGCACAGTGGGCACCTTTCTATACAGGTATCTCAATCAGCATGACCTGGACTTCAACAGCCACCAAAGAAGTTGGATACTTGGCTGCGTCATTACTTGTCACTTATCTGCAGACTCAAGCCTGCATCTAGGAATTCTTTGCCCTTAACCCTAACCTGCTACTTCTCAATTCCCTGTTCAATCAAACCTAATAGATGGAATTTAATACCCTCTCCCATTACGAGTTTGGTGGCAGAGGGGGCATTTAATCAGGTGAGAGGGTGGTGGTGGGAGCCCACCTTCCCGTGACTGCCCCAATTAAGTCCTCCTTGATGGTCTTCCTGCCCCACTGCAAATTGAAGCCTTTAAGTGGGTAATTAATGCCCACTTAAGGGCCTCAATCTACCACCAATGGTATTTACCCAGGGACAGGCAGGAGACTCGCCATGTGGGAAACCCAGGGTTGCTTGTGAGCTTTCAGTGGGGTCTTCATTCAAAGACGTTCACTGCCTGATAGAGGGACCCATCATCAGGAAGGGGTGGGGCAAGCAAGGAGCCACTCCCCCTACCCTTGCTGCCAACTCTCCACCCCCACCTCCCATGACTCCTATCCCGCGACGCCATTGGCCATCACTAACCTCTGGCCTGGGCCCCTTGGTGATCCTGGGCCTCTGATGAATGCAATGCAGGCAGCTGCCGCCGCTACCAATGCCATCGTCTGCAATGGACAGCTGTCCGCCTCTGATTGGCCGGCAGCTCTCAGGCAGTGGAACTACTACCCCTGGGTTCCCAGGGAACGCCTGTCACTAGCCATTTACATTCCTGACTGACACTTAATACAGTGATCCTTTCCCAAAAGAGGTGATGCAAGAATATAGCTGGCTGTCCAGTTGATGGGCGAGACCCTTGTCGCCTAATTTAAATGCTGCCTAATGTCTGCACATTTTTAGCAGGGCTGACTAGATAATGATCATAAGTAAGATGACTTTTCTTCTATTTAATTCAGGGGGGCTAGAACCATTTAAGTGCCCTAACTCCTATGCAAATTGTGATCAGCTAAATTAAACTTTTTTGTCTCGAGATATTCACTAACCAGGTAAAACAAAAGATTGATTTTAGCCCAGGACAGAACACTTTGGGGCCCGGTGGGTTGAGGCCTGTAAAATCCCCAGGGTGGCCTTGCCACCATTCTCCTGCCCACTTGCCCCGACCTGTCTGTAATTTTACGAGAAGCCAGCAAAGCCTTAGGTGGCCGCTTGGCCTTACCCTAATTAAGGCCCCTAACTGGCCAAAAGAATGGCCATTTAAGGCAGAAGGAGGTGGGGTGCCTCCATTTCTGGCTCCCTTTCAAAATTGAGTGCAACCACCGCCCCCACCTCCACCCCCTTCTCCCACCCCCTACCACCACATCATCAAGATCTGGAATCATGGATGTTCCCTTTCCAGTTGGCCTTCAAAGCATGACTCCCCAACCTCATCTTCCTCTATCTGCTTCCCCCCACCACCCCTCACCCCCCACCCTGTCCCGCACCCCTCGTCTCCCCCGCCCATATTGCCCACCCCCATTTCCCCCTCAAAGAACCTGCTGCCCTCCCCTATCCCCTACCCCCTCTCACCCCTCTCCTACACCTCCACCCTCATTTCTCCCTTTCCCCCTCCAGCCTCTCTCTCCCCAACACCTCTATCCACTCCTCTTCCCGACTCCGTCCCTGGGCAAGACCCTGCACATATCTCCACCCTGTGGCTCCAGCATTTAGACTAGTGAGACTGGTTGTAGTCCCAGCAATCACATCTGCTCCCATTTGCTTGCATGGTGTTATTTTGCAAAGCATCACTGCTCTGCAATCTACCTTGGAGCATATGGCCAAATCTAGCAGCCAGACTCTTACAACAGGAGCCTTTGTTACCTTGGAAAGGCTGTTGCATGGAACAAGTAGAGGCTTTCAAGGAATCACTCATCTGTTACAGTCTGACCTCCCACAGATCAGTGGGACTGATGAGCCTCAGCCCCACAGGAGTAGCAGGACACCATGAGAGTGGCACATGTTCTATTTAGGATGTCAACGTGCCTACTCCCTCAATCAATACCTACTAGGGTGGTAGAAACCCAGCTGGGCCAGTCTGAACTGGCAGCAGTCAAAGTTCTGTGGCCAGGTATCACAAGTTCAAGCTCCCAAAAGTTACCAGCCATGTGCAACTCAATGATCCCCATATGACAAACAGTAGCAAAAACAGGAAATGTTGGAAAAACTAGGCAGGTCTAACAGCATCTGGGGAGAGAAATAAACAGAGTTAACGTTTCAAGTCAGCATGACTCTCCTTCAGAGAAACAGTGGTCTTCTATCAGTTTTTCTGAGGCAATTGTGGGGGCGGGGTGCAGTCTGAAATTCTGAGGAGCAACAGAGTTTCTTTTGACTCTTGGTGAAAGATGAATTCAAGGCAATTAATGGCCCAAAATTGCTGTCAAAGTAACAGTGAAGCTAATGACATTAGCAAGGTCTAGGGCAAAAGGTGTGATTAAAAACGGAATTCGAAAATTTGCTGTTAACTTCATGGGAAAGGCATCTTGAGGCTGGATTTTATGCTTCCAGCTATGTTGAAAGGGAGCAAGAAGGACTTTAAAAATAAGAGGCAGGGCCAGATTCTGGGATTCCCTTCCCCATTCCCATTCCCAGCAATTTTTACCGGCATGGGATATGAATGCAGGTAGCGAGTCTGCACACAGCACTCCCTACCTTGCTGGCTATATGCGGTGGTGGGCATTTCAGACACCTTGTAATTCAAATGGAATCAGGCTGCTTTTGCAGGAGACATAGTTCATAGATTTTCAGAGGAGTTATGAACTGTTATAGAGCCAAGAACTATATAATAACACTGGCAGGTCTTTGAAATGCTCATGAAAAAAAAAATCAGCCATTCAAAAATCCCTTTCAAAGACATTCTCTTTCACATTCCCATAAAACTGTCAACAAAAGCCAAGCTGTGAAAGTCCCATTGAAGATTTGGAAAAACATTTAACCCTTTTAATCTTGTCCAAATAAACAAACAAGCATTGAAAAACTATTTAAAAGAAATATAAACTTATTATAAACTAATAAAACTGTCAAGCAAAGCTATTAGCCCCTTTCAAGTTGTGTAAGCAGCCCCCCACAGGGCTGAATCCATTAGTCATTTTTGGAATTCAGCCGGGAAATCATAGTGAGGTCATCTGGAAATTGTATCCCCATGCCCTGCTTCTTCAATTCCCTTTCACCTTCATCCAACTCTTCCTAATTAGATGATGATTCTTCTGTTGCTCTGCCACCTCTAAGCCTTTCTGCACTGCCTAGACTTATTCAGCACCTGAACCTTAGTTCAGTAGTCCAGTAATGTACTCAATGATAGTCTTGGTGTTCCCATGACCAAAATTGTACCTGGGCTGTTTGGCCATATTGGAGTTACAGAGGGGTGCCATCAGTCATGTGTACAAAGGGTAGTCCTTAAACCTTTGCAGCCATCCTGTAGCACTCTCAAAGGGTTCCATCGTGAGGTAATGGATGACTGTCACAAGATGAAGAGCTATCACCTCAACTGCTTCTTCAGAGTTTTGTTGCTTTTGTTTCATTTTTTGGTTTGACAGCACATGCTTCAGTGTTTCTGTGATTGAATAAACACCATGACCAGCAAGTCTGGTTTACAGTGCACTCATCTGGCAATGAGATATTCATATTGGTGACATTTGATCTTATCACTATACAGTCAGTGACTTGGAATATGCCAGATATGATGTGTGCAGACAGATTGATTATCCACACCCTGATTTGGAATTTGCAATTGCTTTCTTAATGGAGCTTGATTACAAATTCATACCTTAATGGCAAACTCTGTTAATCTCTATCAAACACAGATATGAGATAGTCACTAATAGACCTAATAAATAAATCAGAGGAAACTTCTTTGCTCAGGGAATAGTTAGAATGTGGAACTTGCTGCCATGTGGAATATTTGAGGCAAATAGCAGAGGTGCATTTAAAGGGAAGTTTCATAAATACAGGTGGAGAAAAGGAATAGTTGATAGGGTTAGATGATGCAGGGTTAGATAAAGTAGGGTGGGAGGAAGCTCATGTGAAGCATAAGCACTGGCATAGAGAGGTTGGGTCAAATGGCCTGTTTCTGTACTGTAAATCCATGTACTGCTATGTAAAAATAGATATAATTGTATTATCACTGAGCCGTTTCTCGACTAAGTCTAAAGTTGTTTCATGTATTGATGATCTCAGCTTCCTATATATGGCAAAGGTTAAGGATACATACAGGAGCTAAAGAAACCAAACTGTTAGGACAGAAGCCCACTTTTCAAATTAGACCCCCTCCACACAGTGTTTAACAATTTTCATCAGCAGGGTGGATTATTCATTACTATATGAAAATTAACAGAAAAAATGTTTTTAAGATACTGCAATTATTGGTGGTGCCTGGTGCAACAGTACCACCTTGTCCGGTAATCTAACTCAATCATAACAACCTAAAAAGCCAATGGAAGAAAATATAATAGGTAACCAATAGGCTTTGTTCTCTTTGGTCTGATTCATCTGTGGTAACAAACATAACAATTTCTGCAACAATCATTTGAATAGTTCTCACCATTTTATTACAGGCAGTGAGTAATGACAGAGCTTGACATGTAACCTGACATCGTATAATACAGAAAAATTTACTTAACTTTAACTTTCCTTGGCTGTAATTATAGTGTGATCAAGACACAGACACCAGAGTATTTGAAATCCCTTTGTTTGTGTAACTCAGTACAACTTAGTAACACCCATGTTCGTGGGAGAATGCAGTACTCTCATTTCCTGGCACTTTGTGTAAGAAGCAGGGCAAGGAGAGCTATGCTGGAACAGGCCTGTGCCATGTCTTAATTAATAACTCAAATAAACAGTTGCCATCTTTAGTCAAGTTGAAAAGCAGGCAGCATCAGGATAGGGCAGGACAGGGTGGGATCATAGTTTGCTTTACTGACAATGAGAATTCAATGAAAATCTTACTAACCTCAATTATATATCTCAAGACAGTGATAAGCAGGAAAATAAATCTGTGATTTTAGTGATAGCTTTTGTTATCCAGTTTGTGTTTTAAAAATTCTACACACCCTGCATAAATTCCTAATTGACCATTCAAAAAGTTACCCTGGGCTCCCCTGGCATGTTTCAGAATGCTGCCTGAAAGTGGCATTCAGTGAGGTCCCCTCCAATAATTTAGTGAACTTATCCAGTAAGGAGCCAACCCCTACAGATAATGAAAATCTATAGGCTTTCCTGTACCTTCTCCTTCCACCTCACTAGCTTCCATATTCAATGGGTCATCCTCCACCATTTCTGTCACTTCCAGCACAATGCCACCACCAAATACATCTGGCCCTCCCAACCCACCCCCATCCCAGCATTTCAAAGACATCGGACATCTTAATTTTCATACTCCCCTCCTTCAAATTGTCTCCCTCCAAACTTGCTGCACTCTGTTCTCTCAGGTCTAACCCTGACATTGTCATCAAATCTGCTGACAAGGGTGGTGCTATTGTTGTCTGGCATACTGACTCTACCTTGCAGAGGCTGAGCACCAAACTCTCAGACACTTCTTCTTACTTCCCCCTGGACCATGGCCCCACCACCAAATATCAAACTATTGGTTCCAGGACCATCACTAACCTAATCTCCTCTGGAGACCTTCTCTCCACAGCCTCCAATCTCATAGTCCTTCAACGCCATACAGTCCACTTCTGCCTCCTTCCCAAAATCAAAAAAACAGGGCCATCCTGGTAGACTCATTGTTTTAGCCTGTTCCTGCCCCATTGAACTTATTTCTTTCTATCTTGTGTCTATTTTTTCTCCTCTTGTCCAGTCTCTTCCCACCTTCATTTGCAATTCTTTTGACACCCTACGTCATATCAACAATTTCCAGTTCCCTGGCCCTAACTATCTCCTCTCCGCTATGGATGCCCAATCCCTCTACACCTCCATCACCCACCAGGATGGTCTGAGAGCTCTCCATTTCTTCCTTGAATGAAGGCCCCAAAAGTCCCCATCCATCACTGCCCTCCTCCGCCTGGCTGAACTTGTTCTTCATTGAACAATTTTTTTCTCCAACTTGTCTCACTTCCTCCAACTCAAAGGGCTAAGGGCACCTGCATGGCTGCTAGTTAAGCATTTTTTTTGATGTGTAGGGTATGTGGAACATTCACTGTTCCAGTCCCACTCAGGCACCTCCCACACATCTTTGTCCAGTAAATCGATGACTGTATCGGTGCTGCTTCCTGCTCTCATCCGGAACTGGAAAACATCGTCAATTTTTCTTCCAATTTCCTTCCTTCTCTCACCTTCACATGATCCATCTCCAACATTTCTCTTCCCACTCAACTTCTCTGTCTCCATTTCTGCAGGATAGACTGTCAACTAAAATTCATTACAAGCCCACCAACTCCCACAGCTTCCTCAACTACACCTCCTCGCACCCTGCTTCCTGTAAGGACTCCATTCCATTCTCCCAGTTTCTCCATCTCTGCTGCATCTTTCTGATGAAATTGCCTTCCACAATGGTGCTTCCACCATGTCTTCCTTTTCCCTCCGCCGAGGGTTCACCCCAATTGTAGTTGATGGGGCCCTTACGCATGTCCGACCCATTTCCCGCATGTCTACCCTCACCCCTTCTCCTCCCTCCCAGTACCATGTCCTCATTTTCCACTCCACCAGAACCCGCATTCAAAGGATTATCCCCTGTCATTTCCACCAACTCCAGCATGATGCCACCACCAAACACATCTTCTCCTCACTGCCCCCTTGAGCACTCTGAAGGGACTGTTCCCTCTGCAATATCCTGGTCCACTCCTCTATCAGCCCCAGCACCTCATCCACAGCACCTTCCCATGCAATTGCGGGAAGTGTAACAGCTGCCACTATACAGAATCACAGAATTACAGAATCTTAACGGCACAGGAGACCATTTGGCCCATCATGTCCAAGTGGGCATTATGACCTAGTGCCATTGCCCTGCCTTTTCCCTGTACCCTTGCACATTGTTTCTATTCAAATGATCATCGAATTTCCTCTTGAATGCCTGAATTGAACCTGCCTCCACCACAGTTCCAGGCAGTGCATTCCAGATCCGAACCACTCGTTGTATGAAAAAGTTTTTTCTCATGTCACACTTGCTTCTTTTGCAAAGCACTTTAAATTTGTGCCCTCTTGTTCTCGATCCTTCTACGAGTGGGAACAGCACCTCCCTATCTATTCTGTCCAGCCCCTCATGATTTTGAGCATCTCCATCAAATCTCCTCTCAGCCTTCTTCTCTCCAAGGAGAACAGTCCCAACCTTTCCAATCTACCCTCATTGCTGAAGTTTCTCATCCCTAAAACCATTCTTGT
Organism: Carcharodon carcharias; assembly: GCF_017639515.1. Taxonomy (NCBI): domain Eukaryota; kingdom Metazoa; phylum Chordata; class Chondrichthyes; order Lamniformes; family Lamnidae; genus Carcharodon; species Carcharodon carcharias. Next base: position 203,496,080 of record NC_054468.1, on the reverse strand, counting down.
AAACCTCTTCTGCACTCTCTCCAATGTGTTCACATCCTTCACATAATATGGTGCCCAGAACTGTACACAATATTCCAGCTGAGGTCTAGCGAGTGTCTTATATAAATTCAGCATAACCTCCTTGCTCTTTTACTATATGCCCCTATTAATAAAGCCCAACATATTACATGCTTTATTAACTATTCTTTCCACCTGTCCTGCCACCTTCAACAATCTATGCACATATACACCCAAGTCTTCTGCTCCTGCACCCCTTTCAAAATGTCACCTCTTATTTTATATTGTCTGTCAATGTCCTTCCTACCAAAATACAACACCTCACACTTCTCCACATTGAACTTCTTCTGCCACCTATCTGCCCACTCGACCAACTTGTCTGTGTCCTCTTGAAGTTCCACACCATCCTCTTCGCAGTTCACAACACTCCCAAGCTTCGTATCACCTGCAAACTTTGAAATTGTCTCTTGCACATCAAGATCTACATCATTAATATATATCACGAACAGCAAGTGTCCCAATACCAACCCCTGGGTAACTCCACTACAAACCTTCCTCCAGTTTGAAAAATATCCATTGACCATTATTCTCTGATTCCTATTTTTCAACCAATTTTGTATCCACGTTGCTACTGTTCCTGTTATTCCATGAGCAATAACTTATCTCACAAGTCGGCTGTGTGGTACTGTGTCAAATGTCTTTTCAAAGTCCATGTACACCACATCAACAGCATTACCCTCTTCGACCTTTTCTGTTATCTCTTCAAAAAACTCCATCAAGTTAGTTACCTCCTCCCTCCTCACTGTCCAAGGCCCCAATACTCTATCCAAGTGAAGCAGCAGTTTATTTATACTTCTTTCAATTTAGTCTACTGTATTTACTGCTCACAATGCAGTCTCCTCTACATTGGGGGGACCAATGCAGAATGGGAGACCATTTTGTAGAACACTTTCACTCAGCCCACAAGCATGATCCCAACATTCCAGTTGCTTGCCATTTCAACTCAGCATCTTGTTCTCATACTCATAATTTATTTCCATGGTTTGCCGTAACATTCCAGTGAAGCCTGATGCAAGCTCAAGGAGCAGCACCTCATCTTCCAATTAGGCACTTTACAGCTTTCTGCACTCAACATTGAATTCAACAACTTCAGACCATGAACTCTGTCCTCCATGTTGTACTTGTTTTCCCCTAGTGCCAGTCTGTATCTTGTTCTCATGTTTTGCTTTCAGACAGCGCTGACCTTTATTCTGCTATAACATCTACGCTGGACTTTGTTACTTTACTACTGCCATTGTCACTCCCTTTGCCTTTTGTTCCACGGCATCATTCTTTTTTAATCTCCCTTGTCCTCCAACCTATCCTTGGCCTTGTCTTTCACTCCACCTGCCCCTCCCATCTTTTTCAATAGCATAAAACCCATCACATTCCTGCCTCTATTCAGTTAAGAAGAAGTCATATTGGACTCGAAACATTAACTCTGTTTCTCCCTCCACAGACGCTGGCAGACCTGCTGAGTTTTTCCAGCACTCTCTGTTTGCATTTCAAAGGGATTGTTCCATCCACAATAATCTGCTTCACTCTTCCGCCAGTCCCAAGACCTGCTCCTTTTTGCATGGCACTTTCTCAAGTAAGTATAAGAGATGATACTCCTACCTTTTCACTCCTACTATCTTTTCACTCCTCCCTTTCCAATATTCAGGACCAAGAGCATTCCTTCAAGGTGAAACAGCAATTTACTTGTACTTGTTTCAATTTAATATACTGTATTTGCTGCTTATGCTGCGATCTCCTCAACACTGGGGAGACCAAACTCAGATTGGGTGATCACTTTATTGAACACATCTGTTCGATCAGCAAACATGACCCTGAGCTTCTGCCAGTTCAATTCTCTTCTCCACTCAGACTGCTCTGTCCTTGGTCTCCTACATTGTCCTAATGAAGTTCAATGTAAGCTTAAGGAATGACACATCATCTTTTGATTAGGCACTTCACAACCTTCTGGAATCAACAGTGAATTCAAAGGTTTCAGACCATTTATTCTGAAAGCAGGTGCTTGTACTGATTCTACTGTAGTCATTAACAGCTTCTCTAGGCCTTGTATTTATTTCATTATTTGTTCCATAATCACTCCCTTTGCCTTGCATCATTATCCCGTTAGTCATTTAATCTCTCCCGACTCCTGCCTTATCACACAGACTTTCCCTTTTGTCTTTACTTCCCTCCTCCCCTTTCCCAGCTTCAGTGCTTGCTTAAAATCTGTTATCGTTGCAACGCTTTTCAATTTTGATGAAAGGACACAGGCTGAAATGTTGGGCTGAACTTTCCGGGCCCACTGGAGATGGGCTGGGAGGCAGGGTGAGCTAGAAGATCGGGTGAGAAAATGTCGAGACAAAAGCCCGATGTCTTCACGACTGATCCGAATGTTGTGAAGGGTGGCTGGCATGGCAGTAGGATGTCACTCTTCTGTGAGGTGGGCAGGTAATTAAACTTATTGAAAAGCCAACTAACTTAGATTGTCTGGGGATTCCTGATTTTTCTAGCCTATAAGTAAATGATGGGGCTTCAGAACCTTGTCAGGTATAAGGAGGTGGTGAGCAAGCAGTTCAGTTCTGGCTGCAAATGGCAGCCATCGTGAGCACTGGAAAGCCTTGCCAGGAAGATTGGCAAAGTGTGGACACTGGCACAGGCAATGGGGTGAAGGGGAAAAGGTGCCAAAGCTCCAGAGGCACGAAGGGATACAGTGAAGCCCTGGACATTGAGTGAGTCCAAAGGCCATGACCCTCATTCACTCAATCTTCAGCTCCTCCAGAGAGGAGGTGTAGCAGAGAGGAATAGAACTGCAACAACAGGGAGTGGGGAGGCAGCATCTGAGAGAGCAGGAGGAACAGCATCAGGTTTGGGGGGATGGGGGAATGGAGAGATTGCACTGGAGGTGGGCTGGGACGATGGCACCAAAGGGGAGTGGCAAAGACAGCACGGGAAGGGAATAGGAGAGACGGCATGGGGGATGGGCTGGGGGTTGGTTGGAGAGACGGCACTGGTTGATGTCCAGAGAGAAGACACTAGAGTGGGGGGAGGGAGAGATGGCACCAGAAGAGTTGGGGGGAGTGCAGGAGAGTTGGCAATGGAGAGGAGCAGCAGAAGTGGCACCGGAAGAGGTCTGGAGAGAAGGCACTGGTGGGGGGAGGGGGAGGAGGGGGAGGCGGGGGGGGTGGGGGGGGGGCGTTGGTGCGGAGGAGGGGGGGTGGGGGGGAGGTGGGAGAGGGGGTGGTGGTGGGTAGCAGGAGATAGGACAATGGAGGAGGGACAGCAGCAATGGGGTTTGGGAGATACAGCACCGTTTGAGGGAAGGAGAGATGGCACCTGTTTGGAGAGAGAGTACTGAAAGGCGGAGGGTGCGGAGATGCATGCAGTAGAGGGAGAGACCCAGTGGGGGTGGGGGGGGTGGTGAGAGACAGCAGGAGAGGAGGCAACGCCTGACCCTCCATAATGGCCCCATGGGTATGCCTTCTGCATGCAGCCACTCAGAGGTGGGAGTGCAGGAGTCATCCAAAATGAACCGGGTCATGGTTTGCTACCATATCTGCCACACCTAATATGGCTAAAACAAAAACAGAAATACCTGGAAAAACTCAGCAGGTCTGGCAGCATTGGCAGAGAAAAGCAAAGTTAATATTTTGAGTCCTCATGACCCTTCAACAGAACTAAGTAAAAATAGGGAAGGGGGTGATATATAAGCTGGTTTAAGGGGGTGGGGGGAGGGGGGGTGTTGTTGGGACAAGCAAGCAATGATAGGAGGGGATAACCAAAAGATGTCACAGACAAAAGAACAAAGAGGTTTTGAAGGTGGTGATATTATCTAAAAGAATGTGCTAATTAAGAGTGGAGAGCAGGACAAGCAAGGTAGCTCTAATGGGGATAGGGTGAAATAAATGATGGGTGGAATATATTTAAAAATAATGGAAGTAGGTGGGAAAAGAAAAATCTATATAAATTATTGGAAAAAACAAAAAGGAGGGGGAAGAAATGGAAAGGGGGTGGGGATGGAGGAGAGAGTTCAAGACCAAAAGTTGTTGAATTCAATATTCAGTCTGGAAGGCTGTAAAGTGCCTAGTCGGAAGATGAGGTGTTGTTCCTTCAGTTTGCGTTGAGCTTCTGGAACAATGCAGCAAGCCAAGGACAGACATGTGGGCAAGAGAGCAGGGTGGAGTGTTGAAATGGCAAGCGACAGGGAGGTCTGGGTAATGCTTGCAGACAGACCGAAGGTGTTCTGCAAAGCGGTCACCCAGTCTGCATTTGGTCTCTCCAATGTAGAGGAAACCGCATTGGGAGCAGCGAGTGCAGTAGACTAAATTGAGGGAAGTGCAAGTGAAATGCTGCTTCACTTGAAAGGAGTGTTTGGGCCCTTGGACAGTGAGGAGAGAGAGAAAGTGAAAAGGCAGGTGTTGCATATTCTGGGTTTGCATGGGGAGGTGCCATAGGAGGGGTTGAGGAGTATGGGGTGATGGAGGAGTGGATCAGGGTGCCACGGAGGGAACAATCCCTACAGAATGCCGCCGGGGGGGTGAAGGGAAGATGTGTTTGGTGGTGGCATCATGCTGGAGTTGGCGGAAATGGCGGTGGATGATCCTTTGAATGCGGAGGCTGGTGGGGTGATAAGTGAGGACAAGGAGGACCCTATCATGTTTCTGGGAGGGAGGGGAAGACGTGAAGGCGGATGCGCTGGAGATGGGCCGGACACGGTTGAGGGCCCTGTCAATTACCGTGAGTGGAAAACCTCGGTTAAGGAAGAAGGAGAACATGTCAGAGGAACTGTTTTTGAAGGTAGCATCATCAGAACAGATGCGATGGAGGCGAAGGAACTGAGAGAATGGGATGGAGTCCTTACAGGAAGCGGGGTGTGAGGAGCTGTAGTCGAGGTAGCTGTGGGAGTCGGTAGGCTTGTAATGGATATTGGTGGACAGTCTATCACCAGAGATTGAGATAGGTCAAGGAAGGGAAGGGAAGTGTCAGAGATGTGAAAATGATGGAGGGGTGGAGATTGGAAGCAAACTTAATAAACTTTTCCAGGTCCCAACAAGAGCATGAAGCAGCACCGAAGTAATCATCGATGTACTGGAGAAAGAGTTGTGGGAGGGGGCCAGCGTAGGTCTGGAACAAGGAATGTTCCACATACCCCATAAAGAGACAGGCATAGCTGGGGCCCATGCGGGTACCCATAGCCACACCTTTTATTTGGAGGAAGTGAGAGGATTTAAAGGAGAAATTGTTTAGTGTGAGAACAAGTTCAGCCAGACAGAGGAGAGTAGTCATGGATGGGGATTGTTCGGGCCTCTATTTGAGGAAGAAGCTGAGAGCCCTCAGACCATCCGGGTGGGGGATGGAGGTGTAGAGGGATTGGACGTCCATGGTGAAGAGGAGGCGGTTGGAGCCAGGGAACTGGAAATTGTTGATGTCATATAGTGTCAGAGGAATCACGGATGTAGGTGGGAAGGGACTGGACAAGGGGAGAGAGAAGGGAGTCAAGATAGTGAGAAATGAGTTCCATGGGCCAGGAACAGGCTGACACGATTGGTCTGCCGGGACAGTCCTGTTTGTGGATTTTGGGTAGGAGGTAGAAGCGGGCCGTTCGAGTTTGAGCAACTATCAGGTTGGAAGCTGTAGAAGGAAGAGTTGATGCTCAACCTCCATGAGGTAGAGGTCAGTGCACCAGACAACAACAGCACCACCCTTGTCAGCGGGTTTGATGACAATGTTAGGGTTGGACCTGAGAGAACGGAGTGCAGTAAGTTCAGAGAGAAACAGGTTAGAATGGGTGAGAGGAGCAGAGAAATTGAGACAACTAATGTCACGCCGACAGTTCTCAATGAAAAGATCAAGAGAAGGTAAGAATCCAGAGGGACGGGTCCAGGTGGAGGGAGAATATTGGAGGTGGGTAAAATGATCCTTTGAACGGGGAGAGGACTCCTGCCCAAAGAAGTGAGCACGGAAACGAAGACGGCGGAAGAAGAGTTCAGCATTATGCCGAGCTCGAAATTCATTGAGATGAGGGCGTAAGGGTATGAAACTAAGTCCTTTGCTAAGCCTTTCCCCTCCTAGGTGGTAGACGTCACTGTTTGTGTGATGCTGTCAAAAAAGCCTTGGTGAGTTGCAGAAATGCAGCTTGTAGATGCTACTCATTGCAGCCATGGTGTGCCAGTGGAGGATGATTTATTCTAGATCAGGAAAATCCTGGCTTTGATTTGCTTCCCATGCTCAGTTAGCTGATCATAGCAAGCCTGGCAGTAGGGTGCAACAACTGGTCTTTGGACCCATACATAAGAAAACAGTCTGGGGATCCCACCAGTAACTTCTATTGGACATGTGCAGACCTGGAGATTGGGTGATGATGGAATTTGATGTCACTGTGGCTAAATTGCTTGTCAACATTATTATGCTGTGAAAGGTATCAGACCCTCAACGTGTTCACAGATTAAACTATTTAACCTAATGCATCTCTGCAAATTAGGTATGTTAGCAAACAGATGTCTTACTGTAAGTTGAACATTTTATGTCCTATTTTTGGGAAACTTTGATGGCTATAATTAGCATGCTGTGAGGGCTAATACATTAATAAATTATACAAACCACACTTAATTTAGATATGTAAATTTTACAGATCAGAAAATAGGCTTTTTTCCTAAAATAAAGAATATAAGCCATGTCCTAATTAAATTAGGAGAGAATGACAATTATGCTATCAGTGACAAGGTAATAATTAATTATTCTAATTAGGTTTAAAGTGTGTGATTAAGGTTACTTAAAGATTATTCTTCCAGTAACTCAAAAACAATTAAGAACTGCCTTTACAAAACTGTTGGAAATGCTAAAAGAACCATGTTAACTCAACCTAATTTAAGGAGAATGTATTTACATATATGAGTAAACCAACTGGTATAGCTATAAGTATTATCTGCCTACTGTTAACTATTAACCCTGTGCAAGAAGCTACTCCAAAGCATGCATGGTGACATATCTCGCTGGTTAGCAATGATCAATGTGTGATGTTTGTAGAAAACAGAGCTGGGGCAGCTGATCCGGTCTTGGATCTCCTCATCAATGGTGACTTTTTGAGAGAGGTGGCTGCCAATATGTGCGAAGCACTCAGCATATTACAGTCTCACTTTAAAAATATGTGGGAGATGGAATATTTGGCTAACCAGATGTGGGTTGATATACGAGCTTTGTTTTGGCAATTTTCAAGGACAGGCCGAGTTTCTTGTATGGAGAATTGAAAAGACCTCCAGAAGTCAATGAAGTCTTTGACTCACCACACTCCTGTACTGCAGAGATTTGGACTGTGCATCAGCAACACATAAGAGCGCTAGAGAAATTCCATCAGGAATGCTTCTGCTGCTGCCACTCAAGAAGCTTCACACTATCCAGGACAAAGCAGCCAGCTTGATTGGCACCCTATCCATAAACATTCACTCCGTCCACTACTGACGCATGATGGCAGCAATTTGTACCATCTACAAGATGCACTGCAGCAACTCATCAAGCCTTCTTAGACAGCACCTTCCAAACCCACAACCACTGCCATCTAGAAGGACAAGGGCAGCAGACACATGGGAACACCACCACCTGGAAGTTCCCCTCCGAACCACTCACCATCCTGAGTTGGAAATATATCACTGTTCCTTCATTGTCACTGGATCAAAATCCTGGAAATCCTTCCCTAACAGCACTGTGGGTGTTCTTACACCACATGGACTGCAGCAGTTCAAGAAGGCAGCTCACCACCGCCTTCTCAAGGGCAATTAGGGATGTGCAATAAAATGCTGGCCTAGGCCGAGATGCCATCATCCCATGAATGATTTTTTAAAAATCCTTCGGATTCATTGAGAGAACTGTCCAACAAACATGTGTGTCCTTCTTGAAGTCGGCTCCACAAGCATGCAAGCAAAACTCCCGTACAATCAACTTCAATGGATTGAACACTGTGTCCAGATGGCCGAAACTGTCTGCCTCATTGTCAGGAAGTTATAATAATTTTCATAATGTTATTGGAATTCATTGTACAGTGCAGTAATAGTGGGGTCTGTTTGTGTGTGTGTGTGACTTAATTGAATTAAAGGCAGCTGATCTAAAGTCTTTGATGTATCAGAAGTTAAGCTAGGTTTGAAATATTAAATAGATAAACATGGGGGAAGTTTTAGAATGTGAAGTGTGAAGAGAATATTTGCATTTTTAAATAGACCAGACTAGCTTGAGTTCAAAAGAAGGGGTGAAATGTTTCATCTAGCCAGGAGAAGTTAAGAAACAATGTGTTTACTTTTCCCAAAGATTACGGGTAAAATTGGTGCTATGATAGATTTTTATTATTAGAGAGATAAAGTCCAAAGACATAGTGAAACAATGGGAATTTGCATTCATAGGGGAAAATATGTATAAAGGAGAGAAGGCTGTGTGTAAGGAAGGCATTTTAAGATCTAACACAAGTTTGAAAAGCTTCCAGCATCTAAGCCTCAAGCTGCTGTCTACAAGGAACTGAAGCTGAGAAAACTCTGAATTCGACTGTCCAGGGTATGTGCTTTGTCTGGGTCTGTTTAAATCTATGTGTTTTACTGTTGCCTTAATGGAGGTATAACTGGGAATTAGATTAACTAGGGGAGCTAGGGGTTATCATAGTAGTAATTTGTAAACCTATGTATGTGCTTAAAATCTTTTTCTATTTAATAAAATTTTAATTTAGTTCGGTAAGAAACCTATAAAACTCGGTGGTTTTATTACTGCTGAACTTAAGGCATGCATCTCGAAATATATACAAATTGCAAAACAGCTGCAGCAGTTGTTTCAAGTTTCCCTTTGGGCTTTGAGCTTCTCAGCATTTACCATTGGCTATGCCATAACATCCACCAGGCCCTGTTTTCCTAACTCCCAAGTGGTAAACTTTCAAGGGGAGGACAAAGTAAGCAATTCAAAGGCACTCTGAAGCTCTCCTTGATGTGTGACAGCATTGACATTTATAACTGGGAGGAGATTCCTACAAATTGTTCAGAATTGCAACAACTTAAGTCATCAAGCTGCATCACACTTTGAGTCACAAAAATGAAACTGAGTCCTGGCAGAGAAGAAGAGGAAGCAGATCTTTTACTCTGGATCCCACTACCTCATGTTCCCAAAGATCTGTGGGTCAAGAATCAGGTGGTTCAGTCACAGGAAAACCCAGGGCAGAAACTTGTGACCCTGAGCAGAATCAACAGACAGCTGACGGTGACAATGAACATGATGTCATGAAGATCCAAGACTCCAAACTCCCTCACCAATCCTGTTATCTGCCTCACCTTTATCAATCAGGCCAGTCAGGATCTTCTGCAGGGAGAAAGGATATCAGAGGGTGTGGGCTGAATTTTAACTCTTGCGACTGGGTGGGTTTTGAATGGGATAAAATTAGGATGTTGCCATCCTCATGCATGCACACTAGGTTGCTCTCATGAACCATCTAAATTCAGGAGAGCATTGGTTGAGGGGTCAAAAACAATGGGCAAAAACAAAAACAGATGAGGGTTAAATGATTTGGAGCAGAGGGCAAGAGAAGCGTTTTCAGACAAAGAGTTGTGAGACTGTGGAATTCACATCCAAAATTGTGACAGAAATTATGTCAGTAGCCAAGGTTCAACTGGCTAAGTGGATGAAGGGGAAGTAGTGGAAGGGATATGGGAACATGGTAGATAAGTGTGGTTAGAAATATCTGCTTGTGGTTTTTTTTAATTCATTCGTGGGATGTGGTCAGCATTTATTGCCCATCCCTAATTGCCCTTGTTCAGAGGGGATTTTTAAGAGTCAACCACATTGCTGTTGGTCTGGAGTCACACGTAGCCCAGACCAGGTGAGCATAGCAGATTTCCTTCCCTAAAGGACATCAATGAACCAGATGGGTTTTTATGACAATTAACAATAGTTTCATGGTCATCATTCAACGTTTTTTTAATTCCAGATATTTTTATTGAATTCAAAATCCACCATCTGCCATGGTGGGTCATACCCAAGCCCCCAGAGCATTACTCTAGGTCTCTGGTTACCAGTCCAGTGACAATACCGCTATACCACCGCCTCCCCAGACATGGGCAGGTTAGGACAAGTGGTCTGTTTCCATGGTGTAAACTGTATGTATTCCTGGGAACTGGAAGCACATCCATTTCTTCTTTCATGATGGATAGCATATACTGCAGGAAGATCTAATTGGGAAAAGGGGAGAAAATAATAGAAGGATAGAATTTTCACAAGGAATAGTTAACTATTTAAATTATATAAAGGAAGTGATAAAGTGAAGAAAAGACACCAAAGAGAAAGAAAATAAATGGAAACTTCAAAGTCCTAGAGAGATGGACTGAGAGTGGGAGCAATAAAGAGAATAGAAAGACTAAAACACGAGGCAATGAGATGAACAGTAGAAAAAGCAGACAGAGAAACTAAAAGGTATGGAAGAGGAGGAGGAATGAAGATGTGTGTTAAGGGAACAACCGTTCTGAATCTTATTTCACAACCACAATGGTTACATACTTTGACATAGAATTTCCTTGGAGATCTCCCAATCTTCCATCATTACCTTGATAGAAGACCAGTGGTAATCCTGGAGAAAGAACCAGTTTTAGTTTTTTATACTTTCCTGCAGAAGTTCTGTGATCTTGTGTTGATGAACTCCTGCTTGGAACTGATGAAGTTCCAAACATATTTCTGCATTTATGATACAGTATGATATGCCCCTCCTCTCTCTGTAAGCTCCTTCAGCCCCATAACCCTATGAGATATCTGTCCTGTCCCCTTGATCATCACCTAAGCTCTGGAATACCCTCACGTACACCTCTCCACCTCTCTACCTCATTGTCTATCTTATGTGGCTCGGTGTAATAGTTTGTTTTATAATGTTCCTGTGAAGTTCTTTGGGACAATTTGTTATGTTAATATATAAATATAAAAATTGTTTCTGTTATTAAATTCCTGGTTTATAAATGGAGGTGTGGCTTAAATATGAATAGTTTTTATGATGCTGCCTGTTGTGATCTTGTACAAAAGTGACAGTGCACCCATCTCCCTGATGCTGTTTAGTGGGAAGTATTTTGAAAGTTAATTTACATGAGTGAGGCCTCAGAGTGTTGCTGACACCCACAAAGCTATACTTCACCCACATTTAGTGCCTTCAGGAGAAACAAAATTGAAAGTGGGAAAGAAAATCTTGAAAGCCAAATTCATCCTGTTCCTTTCTATGACAGCCCATACATACTTGGTGTATAATAATGAATTGTTTGCTGCTAAGTGGATAAGCTATTGGGCACCCATTGCAAACCTTCTAATCATTCATCTATTGAACTGGTAAAATCATTTAGCCTGCTAATCCTTCATCTATTAAACCAGAATAAACATCATTCTTGAATCTCTTCAAATAATCAAAACTATCTGATTATATGTAAATGTAAAACAGCATGCTTCCAGATAAATAAGTCATTGCATTACAGTGGATATGTGTTCTTCTTCTGAGTATATAAAGGATTGAGGATAAATGGGTTACACACCTAAAAGGAGTGCACAGTGAAACTGGAGCAATTATTACCTTCCTAGGGTTTCTTTTATGCATCTCTCATTCATATTGATGAGATGAAACAACAGCATTTAATGCAGGCTCTGGCAGGGAATCAACAAACCCACTCTGACCCTCCCCCAACACCTCCTGCAGAATAATATAATTATATCCTTGAGGTGTTCTTGTTTGATTAGTTGTCTTTATTCAAAAATGTTGACATTTTAATTAAAATAAACTGGTTGGATATTGGTGATGAAAAAGATATACAGTGTGTTAAATATAACCATATCTTAAAGGCTCAAGTACATTTCCAGTAGCTTGTTGCCATGGTCCTTGGAATGTCTGTGTGTGAATTTGGGTTTTGAAGTGTTTGAAAGAATCTTTCTGGGAATAATACTCAAGGGAAATACAATTGGCTTATGTCCAATGACTAACAATGTGTCATTTAGTATTGTGTGATTTGCATCTTTTTGTCACTGTATATTTCTTGTCCAAGATGGAAGATTTTTGGGAGGATCTGTCCTCTAATGGTCTTTGAAGTAGTCAACAGGACTCCTCTGAGCACATCATCCTAACAGTCTGCTCCATGTAATTCTGGATTCACTGGAGTCAGAAACTGCTCCTCAACTTCATCTAAACTACAGCTCTTCATAACTCCTTATATTATGAAGATCACAGCAGGCTACCACAATGCAGATCACCCAATCTGCAGCAAGCTATAGATCCTCTCCCAGGCAGAGAGTGCACGTTTTCAACAACACAATGGTCCTCTCAATCACCAACTAGAGGCAGTATTTGCCTCAGTGCGGTGCTTCTCTGCTGCTCTTCAGGGTACTCTGATCAGAGCGATCAGGCACAGGAGAAGGCTTTTTCACTCTGAAGCAGTTTGGGGACCTGATTGTCTTCTCTGAAGTCATCAGGGTGGACTGAGAGTTGCAAGGTGAAGGTATTGTGGCAACTGGAATATGAAGGATCCTCTGGTTGTTGTCACACATTATCAGAATATCAAGGGAGTAAAATTGCTCCTGTTCTTATAGTTGAGCAGGTGTTCAATGTTGCTTTCAATGCACTATTGCTGTCGTTGATTGCACCCTGCGAAGCCAGAAACTCAACAAAACTATATGGTCATTTCTCTCTTTTCTCTTGCTGCGACACCAACATTTCTGAATTAGGTTGTTCTGCTGTAAAGGCCATAAATTATCAAACGATTGCAGTTCTACTGCTTCCTTATTGATATTGCAGAGATCCTGGCGGTTGTGTTAAATTACCCAGCAGTTGAGGGCACTCATCACTTTCATAACTACTGAAAGAACAGTGCAGGCAGTTGAGTGTGGCTGCAAGTCTTCCTCTATCAAATCACAGAATTGTTTCTTTATGGTGAAACACATTCCACTCAGCAAAATAGTGATCTGACTGGAGATGCCCATATATCCTTTGTGGGAGTAGTAATATCTGGTGGGTTGTGACCTGCTTGAATGATATCTGACTCTTCTTCACATCATTGATAAATATATAGTTGGAAGGGATTTATTTCAATTACCATTTCTTGATCTCTAATGCTCCAATGTTTAAAGTCAAGACTTGCACACAACTGGAGATCATGGCGAGACAGAGATCTTATGTGAGCATGCTATTGTTAACTAATTCAATGTAGAAGACTTTGAAAGGCATTGAGGCTGTGGGGATTGGTGAAGTGTTCAGAATTGCTATTAAATGCTGCATTAATTAAAATTCAGTGAGTTGCAGATAATACAATCTTTGCACGAGTGCATAATAGTGCATGTAATAACAATACAGAAACTAAATGGATGTGTATGTATGTATTAATAATGATCCACCTGCTCTCTACAGAACAAGGAGAATCAACTAGTCAATTCGATGTACCCAAAGATGACCACATTTAATGCATTTCAGCATTAAAGCAAGATTCAGAGTCAAGCTGAAATGGACAAAAGGCCATCACCAGCTTCTGCCAAGTTTGCTTCCATTTACTTATACCCATTTTTTCACCAAATCAGAAAGTAACCTTAACAAATTGGATTTTTGTCTGCGTTGCCTAAATTGAAATTTTAAAATATTTCTACAATGTACATAAGGGGTTAACCATCAGGCTGCAAACAACGCTTTTTCCTCCACAATGAGCCAACAGTCGGGAATTAATCTGGCTACATAGTGATTTGAAGTTCAATTTAGTTATACATTATATATAATCCCATCTGGAAGGAGGTGACTGTGATTGTGAGTGGTACCCCATTACCCCTAGGACTGCCTACAGTGTCAGTACCAGTCTAATGACTTCAAAAGATCAACAAAGTTAAGTGATTTAAGTAAGTAGCAGGAAAACTTACTGAAACACATGAGAAATGGAAGCTGCTTGCTTCACTATTCATTATTCCTTTAAGGCATCATACAGCATTTTCTTCCCTACCCCAGAAAATTCAAAGAAAAATATTCCAGCATATTGAATTCTCACATCCTAGGTACTTGTTCCCTTCTATCTAAGGTTATTATCATTCGTTCCATGGATCTTGGCAGGCTGTGACTGCAGGATCTGATGACTGCTACAGCCAATTGACAAAATACATTCCTCTTGCAGAAGAAGACTGCATACAATGTCAGTTAATGGCAAACCACCAAGGGGAAAGACAAACATCCACACATTAACTCATCATGAAGAGGAAGCACAGTCAGTCATTGTAATCAACTCTGGTCTAGGAATTGAAGAAGGATATCTAGATGGATATCATTTTGGTGTGCTTGTCATTAGATATGCCTTTTTTATGTAATATTTCTATCGATTCCTCAATCTGAGGGAAATAAACTTGCAGGGCTACAAGGATCGAATGGGAGAACAGGACTGTTGGATTGCTGTACAGAGAGCCACCATGACTCAATTGGCCAAATGGCCTCCTTTTGTGCTGTAATGTCTATGAAACTGGACTAGTCATCCAGAGACCCAGGGTGATGCTCTGGGTACCGGGGTTCGAATCCCACCACAGCAGATGGTGGAATTTGATTTCAAAAAATCTGGAATTTTAAGTCTAATGACATCCATGAAAGCATTGTCAATTGTTGTAAAAAAAAAACCATTTGGTTCATGAATGCCCTTTAGGGAAGGAAATCTGCTGTTCTTAGCTGGTCTGGCCTACATGTGACTCCAGACCTACAGCAATTTGGTTGACTCTTAAATGCTCTCTGAAATGACCTAGTGGCCACCCAATTGTATCAAACCATTAAAAACAAGTCAATAAGGAATGAAACTGGATGGACCATCCATCAGGCATCGACCTAGGCACCAGAAACCACAACAGCAAACTCAGTTCTGTCAACACTGCAAAGTCCTCCTTACTAACATCTGGGGGCTAGCGCCAAAATTGGGAGAGCCGTGAAACAGACTAGTCAAGCAACAACCTGACATAATCACCTTCATGGAATCATATCTTACAGATAATGTCCCAGACACAACCATCACCATCCCTGGGTATGTTCTGTCCCACCGGCAGGACAGATCCAGCAGATGTGGCATACAGTCAGGAGGGAATTGTCCTGGGAGTCCTCAACATCGACTTCAGACCCCATGAAGTTGCATGGCATCAGGTCAAACATGGGCATAGAAGCCTCCTACTGATTACCACATACCGCCCCCACCCTCTTCCTCTGCTGACGAATCAGTGTTGCTCCATGTTGAATACCACTTGGAGGAAGCACTGAGGGTGACAAGAGCACAGAATGTACTTCAGCGTCCATCACTAATTACTGGCTCAGTAGCACCACTACTGACTGAGCTGGCCAAGTTCTAAAGGACATAACTGCTCGACGGGTCTGTGGCAGGTGATGAGAGAACCAACAAGAGGGAAAAACATACTTAATATCATTTTAACCAATTTGTCTGCATGACAGTATTGGTAGGAGTACCGCCACCCAGTCTTCGTGGGGATAAAGTCCGTCTTCACATCAAGGGTGCCCTCCATCTTGTTGTGTGGCACTACCACCATGCTAAATGGGATAGATTTTGAACAGATCTAGCAGCTCAAAGGCCTTTTGTAGCCCGCCCCTAACCTGAAATTGAATCACCTGATAGCCGGGGCAGACACCTTGCCCACCTTGCCGTGTAATTCCATGTGGGGCACCTGCTCACTGGGTGTATTTACCATTTCAATCATAATTGCATGTGTTACAGCTCCTGACATGTGAATGGAAGTAGGGCCCACTTCCAGACCCGCTGTCAGGAGCCACAGTCTTCCAATAAAACTGACTCCCTGAAGACGAATTGTTCACTGACTCTTGAACTAATCTGGGGAACCTATCAAAATACTCCCAGAGTTGTTGCTAGGCAGGAACCACTGTAACATCCTGTACCTAAATGTTACAATGTCCATAGACAACAACTTTAACATAGCACACACAGACACAATGAATTGAATTCATAACACATTGCATCAAAGGACCTCTGTTGAGGGCATCAAGCAAAGGAACTTTGCAAGTGAGGAGAGAAGCCAGGCTGGGAAATCTGTGGTCAACATCAGTACCAACCACATGGTAAAAGAGGCCAGACCATGTGACAGTTATGCAAGGTAAGATGATTGGGTTCCAGGTAGAATGCATAGCCAGTGTGTGGCATGGGGATGAATGGGGACAAGGGAGGTGATGTACAAGTCTCTTGACGTGCAAGTCTCCATTTTGTCGTGCAGGATAAGAAAACATATAATACCAAGGAGGGGGCCAGGTCAGGAGGAGGAGTACCCAAACTGCAAGTTATAATGCCATGTGAGGAGGAAGCCTTGGAGGTTGTGGGCAAGCGGGCTTGCCGGTCTGTAGAAGACCAGTGATGCTGGGCTAGCCAACCAGCAGAGCGAGAATGCCTCCAACCTGGCGTTGGGACATCAGCGCAGTAGAGACATGTGTGGAACTGTGGTTTCCTGAGACACTGAGCTTCTCCTTAATGTCTTTCTCCTTCTTCTCTAATGCAGGTCGTTGCCATTGGCAAATGAAGCCAAAGCCCATAATATAAACGGATGACTTCACCTCTGATGAAGCCCAACACCCAGACGATGCACCATCATCCACCTCTCCCTCATCCTCTACCAACTCAGTTACACTCATATGGGTTTTGGAGGGTTTGTGTATAGAATCAGAGGGTACATTTTGGTGATCACTTCACAAACATATCCCAGGCTGATGACAGGCCCCTTGTCTATAATCTTGGGGCAGTCATCTCTTTTTTTATCCTGTGTGATAAAGGTTCGCTTCCTTTGGCCTTCTAAGGTGTACAAGACGTGGATGGTGAAGTAGCTCTGGGTGGAGGCTGGCAGAGGTGGTGCATATTCAGAGCAGGCAAATGTTTGGAATTGAGATATTGATGGTCATGTGGGTGCCTCATTCCTGGGCAAAACGATTGAAGATTTGGTTATCTTTGACAGCCCTGGCATGTCTAATTTAGGACCACAGTCGCCTTGAGGGCTCCCTCTAAATCTGGATACGGAGTGGGGGATGGGTGGTGCTGCACGTCGTTGAAGGAACATGCACAGGTCATCTTGTCTCCACCAATGAACTCAGAGAGGTAGCCCATTGTTTAGTTTCCAATATGTCTCACTATGAACTTATTAAACAAACATAAGAGGCCTTTGATTTCCAGGAACATTAGATTTGTTTACCAGCTTCTAAAACGAGGTGTTTTCATTTTTCTAACATTTAAAATTTCGATCCTCAACCTAAGCCCTTGTCTTTCTAGATGGTAGAGGTTGTGGGTTTGCAAGGTGTTGTCTAAGTAGCCTTGAGGAGTTGTTGCAGTGCATTTTGTTGATGGTGTACACGATGCCACTGTGCGTCAATGTTAGAGGGACTGAATGTTGAAGGTGGTGGATGGGGTGCCGATCAAGTGGGCTGCTCTATCTTGGATTGTGCCGAACTTCTTGAGTGTTGTTGGAGCTGCGCTCAACCAGACACCTGGAGAGTGTTCCATTACATTCCTGATTTGTGGCTTGTAGATGGTGGATAGGCTTTGGGGAGTCAGGAGGTGAATCACTCTGCACAGATTTCCCAGACCCTGACCTGCTCTTATTGCCACAATAAGGGACACATGGGAACACCACCAGCTGGAAGTTGCCCTCCGAGCCACTCACCATCCTGACTTGGAAATGTATCACCATTCCTTCACTGTTGCTGGGTCAAAACCTTGGAACTCCCTTCCTAACAGCACTGTGGGTGTACCTACAAGACATGGTTTGCAGCAGCTCAAAGAGGCAGTTCACCACCACCTTCCCAAGGGCAATTAGAAATGGGCAATAAATGCTGGCCTAACCAGCGATGCCCACATCCCATGAATGAATTTTTTAAAAATTATATGGCTGGACCAGTTCGGTTTCTAGCCAATGGCAATGCCCATTCTCCTTGGAGCAAAGGAGATTGAGGGGAGTTTTTATGGAGGTGTACAAGATGATACAGGTTTGGATAGGTAGACAAGGAAAAACTATTTCCATTAGCTAGTTGTACAATGGCTAGGGGACGCAGATTTAAGATTTTGGGCAAGAGATACAGGGGCGTTGTGAGGAAGAGCTATTTTATGCAGTAAGTGGTAATGTGCAACTCGCTGCGCCCGAGGGTGGTGGAAGTGGAAACAATCAATGATTTCATAATGAAATTGGGCGGGCACTTGAAGGAAATAAACTTGAAGGACTACGGGACTGAGCAAGGGAGTGGAAATGACTGGATTGCTCTGCAGCGAGTCAACCTGAACTTGATGAATGGCCTCCTTCTGTGCTGTAAAAAGCTCTATGACACTAGGCAGAATCTTGTGGCCTTACCTGTGACGAGTTTGGCATCCGGAGGCATTTAATCATGCGGAAGGATGGCAGGTGGAGACACTGCCGCCTTCCCATCTCCAACCCGGCTAAGTCCCTGGAAGTAAAACTCATGGGCAACCTTCCCAGCCCACTGCGAACTGAGGCCCTTAAGTCAGCAATTAATGCCCACTTAAGGGCCTCATCCTGCCTCCGCTGCTGTTGGTGGGGGACTTGCCATGCGGGGGTCGTGACAAGTGAACCTGTGCGAGTTGCTTGCATGCTACTGGGGTTGCCCTTGTTCAAAGGCACTCAGCCCCACTGAGAGCCAACCCCATGCCTTTGCTGCCAACCACCCTCCCCATCCCTCCCCCATGATACCCGTCCCACCACACTCACTTGAGTCTTGGGACCCAGGGACAATCTGAGACCTAGGGTGGATGACATGCCGACAGTATGTCTCCCATGGAAGAAAAGATTGAAAGTAGCTGCAGCACAAATCCTACAAATTAAAGTTCTTTGTTAAATAAAGGGAATGGTATTCTAAATCTGCTGCAATACTCAAATGCCATGGGTAATAAGACTCCAAATGTTATTCCAATAGGAGTTACCACCATGATTCAGAACGACCATTGTCAAAGGCACTGTCAAGATCCTGAAACATGCCCCTTATGGGTTATGAAGTTTAGCCCAGACAACAGCCTCCAGGGCCATTGTTTTCCATCTGAAGTGTTGAGGAGTAAAACAGGACAGATTGCACACTGTCACCATAGGTCTCACAACTCCCCCTTACAGTTTGATGTATGGTTTTAATTTACTAAAGCGACAGCTGAGAGAGAACCAACTTATGGCGTAAACGAGTTTAATGTCCTAATGCTTTGCTTTTGGACTGGTCATCGGATTCGACTATCATCAATCAAGAAATTTGTATCGTTTTTTGCTTGTTATTAATGGAAGAACATTTTAATTTGAGAATTCAAAACATTACAACAATTTTAACAGAAAATTCCAAAATAGTTCAATGGAGAACAATATATAATGTACTATATATATATATATATATATATATAAAATCATGGGAGAGTTACTGTATTGGAAAGGCCAGCTCCGATGGGCTGAGTGTAATTTTCTCCCACAGACTTATGTTTCTTCTTATACCCTCCAATGCATATTGCAAAATATTAGACTGGCAACTTGAACACAATCTGCAATACCATGTAGTTAAATACATGTAATAAATCGATTTAAAGTCTTCATGTAACTAATGTTTTTAAGAATAGCATAAACACAATACATCATAAAATCTTGTAAAATCTGGCATGTTGAGGCATGTGTCCCAATCAGGGTGGTTAGATTCTGTTACTTGTGAGAATTATGAAGTCAACCACTCATGAGGTGTGCAGTGGGTTCACCTTTTTTGATTTTCTTTATTCCTCTTCCTCAAAATGTTTAACTGCACTGTCCACTACAACGAAGACTCCCTCACTCGAATTGATTTGGATTTGGTAATAATGATTCTGAAAGACACGTCACCTCAGCTTGAACTACTGGGTTTTTGTTACGAACAAAAATAATTTCTGGATTATTTTATGTGTTTGTTCATTTTAGGCTGGTTCTTTTTTTTAAAAAAGACCTAGTTAGGTAGCTTGGTATTTGTCATTAAAGTTTTGCATTCTCTGCTAATGTATCTCTGACGGCAACTATGGTCATGAATGAACCTTTTGCTCTTAATATTTCACGTTATTAAGTGCTGTCGCTTTAATTTGATTGTTTTACAAACAAATAGCATTTAAAATGCAACTTAAGTGCATCTTAACATATTGTTTTGCTTTCTATGATATATTGTTGCCATTTCACAATTGTTTCGTTGGACCAGAAAAGCATTCCTGCAGATGCTGGAGTTCTGAAAATAAACCCAGGGAAAATTAGCAGGTCAGGCGGCTTTAGTGGAAAAAATAGAAAACATTGAATCCATGCTTCAGAACTAAGACCCTTAAGGCTGTGAAGTGCTTAGGTAGGGAACAGGAGATTGCTAATTTGCAACAGTGATAATAGCAGCAGACAAAAGAAGTCAATGAGGAAATCAAAAAAATAAATGACATATGTTTTATTTGACTGGTATTTCTGAGAAATGTTAAATGCCCAGTTGAGATAGATTAAAGATTATTTTGTTGCAACAAAGGTAAATTATAGATAGCATCTCATTTTAATGAAATTTGATCTGATGCAGAGAGTAAAAGGACAGTTTGTCTCTTTAATATGACACTTGCACATTAAACTAGATAGCTCGGTGAGCAAGGTGCTGCATTGCATGCCACTTAGATTGTGAGTTTAATCCAAGGAAAGAGGAATAACATTTATGACTGATTAAATGTGTCAAGCTGAGCAAAATGTGTAATAGTGCATGATTTTACTGATAAGAAATAATATTTGGAGATTATGTAATTCAAAACCTCTGCCATACAATTAAGCTACAATGTAATTCATAGCATATGATTTGGTATCTTCAGAAATATTAATTTCTAATTTACAGTTTAATCTTAGTAGAAACAAAACACCAGAGTAAAATTTTGCAGAGACAATGTTTAGCGAGAGGATTGGCCCATCAGTGTCTCTTTAAAAATTAAGTAGTGCAAATTAATTTTTAATCTGTGTTTTTCTAATCCTTTAGAATTATTTTTGTTCAGAATATATTGTGTTGGCATTACTGGTAAAATTAGCTGGGAGCAGTCTGTGTGCCTGGTAAAGTGATAGAGTGTGAATTAATATCATCGATGCCACCAATATCTTGGAGCAGTTCTTTTGATCGTGCTGTTTGTTGTATAGCAGAAGTGCTTCAGCAAAATGTTGAAGCTGCTGGTGCTGTGGATTCTACCTCATTTAAAGTTGTGGGGTGGATTCCACAACAATGCGGTCTAATGTAGTTGTGCCTCTGCGCCTGGTAGCAAAGCACTATTTGAAACTAAGTTTATGCTAACCAGATTGTTGGTTATATTTGGGATCATCCTACACAAGTTCTTGATCATAAAAGCACATGGTGGCCTGTGCTGCACTCAAAGTAAATGTCTAACGCTGATGTTTATATTCAGCAACAATACTGCCTCTTTAGTTTAATGTTAGCAGAAGTGTCGCCTCATTTGCAATGCTGCCATTGTTAAGGAGCCATTTACCTTACAAGATCAGCAAAGGTAAGTAGTGGATATTGAGCCAAAGCAAATTAAAGAACTGGCCCATTAGGTGACCTGCTGAGTCATGGATAGTTTAATTATCCAGATGAATGGTGAGAATTCCATCGCACTCCTGACAAGTCTTGTAATGGTGAGGAGGCATTGAGGGGTAGGGAGGTGAGCTACTCCTTGATGAATACCCACACTCTGCCCTGCCCTTATATATGCAATATTGTTATAGCTGCCCCAGTTAAGCTTCTGGACAATGGTGACTCCAAGATATTGATAGTGGGGAGACAACAATATTTGTGCTATTGGAGGTCAAAGGGAAATATTTTGGTTTTGCCTTCTTCAAAGAGATCTTTATCTGTAACTTGTTAGATATTACTGCTACCTCCCACTTCTCAGCTCAAGCTGGAATGTGATCCAGGTCCTGTTATGGGTTGGCATATACAGCTGTATTAATAAATGAGTTGTTAATTGAGTTGACTATTATAATCATCATAAACTACCCCACTCTTGACCTAATGATGCAATGTAAGCCATTAATGCTAAAGATGCTTCCTTGAGAATTTCCTGGATCAATGCCCTGGGACTGTAGTAACTAATCCCTAACATCCGCAATGATCATCCGTAGAGTTAGGTATGACTCCAGGCATTGATGAATAGCCTTTTAACTCTAATGGGCCTTGATTTTGCTAGGGCTACTAGATGCAGTACTTGGCGTAATGCTGCTTGAAGCCAAGGGCTGTTGCTCTCAGCTTGAATTCAGCTCTTGCACCTATACCTTGATGAAGGCTGTGATGAGGTTTGGAATTTAATGGTTCTGAAGTAAATCATGGAAAGATCTGTGACCAGATTGATGATGATTAGATGTTGCTTGATGACTTCCTCCATTACTTCACTGAGAATGGGCAGAGCCTGATAGGCTGGTAATTGGTTCACTTAAGTTTATTGTGCTTTCTTCTATGTAGAACAAACCTTGGCATCCTAACAGATTGGTAGATTGCAATGTCATTCATAGCTGTACTGGGGCAGTTCGGCTCGGGGACCAGATAGCTCTGATATGCTGGTCTTCAGTATTCCAGCTGGGTTTTTATCAGGACCCTTTATTTTTGCTGAGGCCAGTGTATTCTGCCACTTTTTAATGTCATTCAGTGAACTGAATTGGCTGCATTCTGGGAACTATGACTTTGTGTGGAAGCTCCACGGAAGGTTGCCTTGCACTATTTTGATGGAAGATGCTTGCTGTCATTTCAGCCATATTTGACTATGGAGGGGGTCATGGTGCCTCCTCCTGTTGTAGTTGTCTGATTATCCAACGCTATTTTCAACTGGAATAGAAACAGAAAAAGCTGTAACTACTCAGCAGCTTTGGCAGCATCTGTGGAGAGAGAAGCAGAGTTAATATTTCAAATCTGTGGCCTGGTTTCAGAACTAGAAAAAGTTAGAAATGTAATCTGTTTTGAGCAAGTGTAAAGGAAAAGGCTGGGAAGAAAGAAAGGGGAAATCTGTGATGCGATGGAGGGCAGGAGAGATTAATTGACAAAATGTTTCATGTTGCAAGGTTAAAGGGAATGGTAATGTGACAAATGAAGAAACAAAAGATGCGTCAAGAGGAGGTAAAGGAAATATGAGAGAAACAAGAGAAAAAAACAAACCAGCAAAGAAAAACAAAACAAATTAGGAGTAGAGCTTACAGTCTAAAATTACTTCACTTAGTGTTGAGTCCAGAAAGCTGTAAAGTGCCCAGTTGAAAGGCAAGGTGCTATTTCTCAAGCTTGCATTTTACTTCAGTGGGACACTGTAGCAGGCCAATTACAGAAAGGTCAGAGTGGGAGCAATTGAAATCTCAGGACTGAATGGAGATGTTCTGCAAAATGGTCACCTGATCTGCTATTCTCAACTGGATTTGGTAGGATAAGAGAGCGTTGCTAAGAGCTATTAGTTGTGAAACTATTTAACTCTATCTATAGCTTGCTGCTTATGTTCTCTGTCTTTACAGGTAGCCATTTAAAGTCACTTCACGAGGTTGGTATACTTGTTCCTGCTCCAGGCACATCATTCTGCATTCTGCACTCTGCATTGAACTAAATTTGGTCTCCAGGCTTAATAGTGGTCAAGGACAGAGGTATGTGAAATGAAGTTACATATTGTGTGATACACTTCTACTGCTACTGATGGCTCACACCACCTCATGGTGTTGACCTGTTAGATCTGTTCCCAGCATGTCCCATGTAGCACAGTAGTAGTACCACACTATGCTATGGAGGTTTTTTTTTATTATTACGATGTTACTTTATCTCCACAAACACTGTGTGCTGGTTATTCATGTGAGTTTTATTGTAAACAGGTATGCCTTGATATATAGGTCCGCAAGATGGGGATAAAAAAGGTGCTTCCTTGTGTTGGTTTCCTCACCACCATCTAATGCAGGCTTAGTCTGGCAGCTATGCCCTTCAGGACTTGGCCAGCTTGATCAGTGCTGGTGTTACTCAGCCACTGTGGGTGGTGGCCAATGAAGCCCTCATCCAAAGTATATTCTGTGCTTTTGCTCTCCTCAGAATTTCTCCAATTGATGTTCAACATGGAGAAATGCTGATTTATCAGTTGAGGAGTAGTGGTAGGTGGTGATAAGCAGGACATTGCCTTGACTTTTGCCTGATGCATGAGATTTCATGGGGTCTGGAGTCAATGCTCAGAACCCCCAGGTTTGCTCCTGCCCAACTTTATACCAAAGTGTCTCCACATCTGGTGAATGGGGCGATGAAGATGCAAAAATTTACAAATTTACAGAAATAAATACAAAAAATTATTTTATTGTAATTAGAATCATGTGAACTTTTTATTGTTTTCACAAAAAATATGGAAAGAATCATGGAATGTGATCACCAAACCGTTGATAACAATGCTCAAAACATGTAAAACTATGGAAGAAGAAATATAATTTGCCTTATTTGGTGATTAGTTAATCCCCAAACATGAGTAAAAAATGCAGAATTTCAAGGTATAAAAATAAAATTTGACCGATTCAGTTATCACACACCAATGATCGCGATCATAATACTTTTATATCATTTTATTTCTGAGATATTTTCTCCATCTTTCAACTTATGCTTTTTCCCCCCTGCAAAATCATTTCATAAACCTAATTGGCCAAGAAGAAAGATCTGCTCTAGCACAATAAAGAAAATGCTGTAAATATTCAGCATATCAGACAGCATCTACGGAGAGAGAAACCCAGTTAACGTTTCAGATATCTGGCACTATTCAGTAACTGGCCACCGGCCGCTTGCTTGACATGATTTTCTCTGTCTTCACCTCAGCGCCTATTAATTGTATGTTAATTGTGTTATTAAAGTTAAGGATGTACAGGTGGATGGCATTAATTGATTAAGTATCTTAAGCACTTTTTGCAATTGGGCTGGGGGTTGTGGAGTCGCCCAGTGAGCATTTGTGTAGAATATGACAATCCAAACTCATTTAGCGAATGTAAATCTCCAAAGCCACTTAGTTCGTAGAGGGGAC
The DNA here is from genome assembly GCF_017639515.1 of Carcharodon carcharias. Classification (NCBI taxonomy): domain Eukaryota; kingdom Metazoa; phylum Chordata; class Chondrichthyes; order Lamniformes; family Lamnidae; genus Carcharodon; species Carcharodon carcharias. Next base: position 203,471,043 of record NC_054468.1, on the reverse strand, counting down.
ACTCCTCGGTAATGTGCAGCATTTTTTGTGTCTTTCCTAAAGCGCACAAGGCCCCACTGGTGGAGATTGCCTGCACAGGGGCCTGGCCTGTCCTGAACCTATTTAGCAAGGACCCTATTTAGCAAGGACCACTCTCGCTGTGGTAGCTCAAAGCCTGCCACTTGACAGATGGGATTGTCACAAGGTACTTGTTAGTGACTTACCATGAGAAACCAGGGGTGGAATTTTCCGGTCCTGCCAGCGGCAGGTTTCTTGATGGGCCGGAATGGAATATTCAGACAGAGGCCAAAAGTTGGAATTCCACCAGCGGGAAATCAGTTTGGAACTTTCCCCTCACTTCTTTCATGGCGGCTGATGACAGGGTGGGTCTCCCGCTGACCCAAGTCGGGAATTCCATTTGCATGCATTACTATGTCATGAACACTCATTAAAAACACTCCTTGCCTGAATCATGTTCCCCCTCCCAATTACATGCCATGCCAGCAGGAAATTAGACTGATCTAAATCACACAAGTGGCATACAGCTGTCCACCCTCACTTTGCTTGGTGAGTGCAACATTCAAAGCCTGCTTGCAACAGTGCTGCTCTGGTTTCTCAGCAATGCCAGTGAGACCCCACACCGGTGGGAGTGTAGGGTTGGTCTGCTCACGTTGGGTGCCTCTGCACTCCTGGAAGACAGCGCTCAGTGTGTGCTGCAGGTGTCAGGCAGGGCTGCACTCTGAAGCAGAGACCAATATTGTGACTCAAGGGTGCGGGGGAAGGATGACGGAGACATGGGTGTCAATGGACTACAGTGGGGTTGGAGGGGGGAAGGGTGACCGAAACATCCAAAACATGGGGGTCAATGGGCTGTGGTGAGGTTGGAGTGGGGGAAGGATGAAAGAGACATGGGATACAGTGGGCTATGGGGAGGGGAACAGGCAGACAGAAGACTGAGGGTGGGGAAGCTGGATCCTGACGTGGAAGACTAGAATATAGCCACAGAAGGTGGTGGATGGGAATTGAATTCTATGAATGGGAGAGATGCATGTAGATCCCAGAGTACAAGGGGGAAGGGTTGTGTTAGTGTAGCAGAAGAGAGATGAGTTACACAGAGACACATGGAGGTGGGGGAGGGCAAAAGCTTTCACATGAGGAACGGGTTGCACAGAGACTCATGGGGGAGGTGGGGGGAAGGGACATTGTGTTGTGATCTGTCATGAAGGAACAGGAGAGCTCATTGAAAGACAGTCGTAGTCCCTGGTTTGGGGCCAAGAGGTGAAGGTGAGATATTAATGGCAGTCCTGGGGCTTTGTGGACCTCATCGTCAGGGTGAGAGATTTAAGGCACTCCTAGGACTTTGTAGGCCATACTACAGGGATATGCATGGCACGCACTTCATAGTCCTGCTCCAAGGAGTGGCAAGGCCTATGTGCTCAACTGGGACAAGGCACAGCTTGGTGTGCAGGACCTGTTCATTGTCTTACAGTCAATGGCAATGGGCTTGTCTAGCTCGTTACTGGGCTGCAGATGGAATGGTCATGGTTAGTGGGGGGCATCTGCAGCCTGTAAATGGGAAAAATGTAATAAAGAGGGGTATTCAAAGCTCTCCTAGGGGCTTCTCCTGTGTATGTGACTGTTTATTTCTGACACACAGGAGTGAGGTCCACATGGGGCATGGGACAGTGATGGGGTCAGTGGGAGAGGGCTGGCATGTCCATCACAATGACAGTGGGATCCAGAGTTGCTAAAGGAGGTGGAGTCTAACTGGAGGGAGGTCTACCTGCACATCATGAGGTTCCAGGAAGATTGGAGAGACTAAAACACCAACAGGGGAAGGATAAAAGTTGGTCTCGAAATAAAAATGCAGTACTGCCATCTTAAAACCCCGAAGATTTTGCACAGTTTAACATCAAAACTGGAAAATAATCTGGACAGGAGGGATCTGGGGCAGTGTGGGAGGAGCGCACAGCTGGACTAAGGGGTCCTTTCAGGTGCATCCTCAAACTTCTTAGAGGTACAACATTGAAATGGAGTCAGAGCTAAGAGAAAAGAGGAAGACTCCCTTGAGAAGGTGCCTTTGGAGCCAATGCCTTTTGGTGCACTCTAACAAGAGATTGCAGGAGTCATTGGCCTGACAATACAGTTGCTCCATTTGAGCATTAATAGAGAAGTATGTGAGAATGGAAAATTCAGGCAACCAGAAGGAAGCACAGCTGCTGTGTATCTGCCAGGTCATCAATGAAAGCCTCTAATGTGCTTTCTCCAGTTGACATGGATCACGGGCCAAAGGGCATTCAGCCACTGCAAGTTGAGCTTGATCACCATACCAGATCAGAGATTGCAGGAGGGCCTTTGGTAAGGTGGCACGTTTCATGAATGCATCCAAATCTCTTCCAGCCTCTGTGGGATTGAGATGTCAAGTATCAGGGTTGGCATCATGGTCACCTAGATCTGTGAGTTTGCGCCTCAGCCACAAGGCTGTATGAGCGAAAAGCTAATAGCATAGACACAGCCCTACAGCATGACATTGGCTTTCTGTTCATGAGTGGGAGGTGTACTATATTTGCCCAGTATTCATTAATCTGTTGCATCTGTCAGTCCACGGGGAGGAGGACTGCATAATGAAACCTACACTCAATGCTGCCTTTTTGATGGTAGTGATCCGATTGAGGAGGAGAAGGGCAGCGCAGCCTAGCACAGTTTCGAGAGGAGGCTCAGTCTGAGGTCCATGCTCCAGGGGAGCCCCAGCAACACCCAGAGGATAAGACGGTTAGACCCATCCCACAGAAGTGACTCACACGACAAAGGGCCCACTGAAGAAGGCTTTCCTATCTGGAGATGAGAGAAATACATTGCTGCTCCCATCTATGCTTCTCAAGAGATGTGGTGGATCATATCTTCCACATTCTGCGGAAGGATCTAATGTGGCATGGACAAGCAGAACATCCCCTGCCAGAGGCCCTGAAGGTCACCACTGCGCTCAATTTTTTTTCATGCAGATCTTTCCAGGAATCCACAGAGGACCTATGCTTCATCTCACAGTCCTCAACACATAAATGTACCAAGATCCCTTCACACCTTTACTGCTTGGGTAGTATACCCAATGGCATGGATCACCTGCCCATTATAGAACTCATTTCATTTTCAACTTCACCCTTTTCTAGTTCATCCAATGCTGCCTTCGTTACCACTAGACTTGATTATTCCAATGCGCTCATGGCTGATCTCCCACAGTCTGCCTTCCATAAACTTGAGGTCCCCTACCTAACTCTTTGGGTGCATGATGCCATGAGAGTGTGAGATTGGAGTGAACTGAAGGTTGACTTACTCTGGTGGAGTGGATGAGATCATATTATTCACAATATATATTAATATTAATGATTTAGATGAGGGAATTAAATGTAATATCTCCAAATTTGCAGATGACACAAAGCTGGGTGGGAGGGTGAGCTGTGAGGAGGATGCAGAGATGCTTCAGTGTGATTTCGACAAGCTGAGTGAGTGGGCAAATGCATGGCAGATGCAGTATAATGTGGATAAATGTGAGGCTATCCATTTTGGTAGCAAAAACAGGAAGGCAGATTATTATCTGAATGGCTATAAATTGAGAGAGGGGAATGTGCAATGAGACCTGGGTGTCCTTGTACACCAGTCACTGAAGGTAAGCATGCAGGTGCAGCAGGCGGTAAAAAGGCAAATGGTATGTTGGCCTTCATAGCCAAAGGATTCGAGTACAGGAACAGGGATGTCTTGCTGCAATTGTACAGGGCCTTGGTGAGACCACACCTGGAATATCGTGTGCAGTTTTGGTCTCCTTATCTGAGGAAGGATGTACTTGCTATAGAGGGACTGCAGCAAAGGTTTACCCGACTGATTCCTGGGATGGTGGGACGGACATATGAGGAGAGATTGAATCGATTAGGGTTATATTCGCTGGAGTTCAGAAGAATGAGGGGGGATCTCATAGAAACCTATAAAATTCTAACAGGACTAGACAGGGTAAATGCAGGAAGGATGTTCCCGATGGTGGGGGAGTCTAGAACCAGGGGTCACAGTCTGAGGATATGGGGTAGACCATTGAGGACTGTCTAGAAGGAGAAATTTCTTCACCCAGAGAGTGGTGAGCCTGTGGAATTCATTACCACAGAAAGTAGTTGAGATCAAAACATTGTATGCTTTCAAGAAGGAGTTAGATATAGCTCTTGGGGTGAAAGGGATCAAAGGGTATGGGGAGAAAGCGAGAGCAGGCTATTGAGTTGGATGATCAGCCATAATTATAATGAATGGCAGAGCAGGCTCAAAGGGCTGAATGGCCTACTCCTGCTCCTAGTTTCTATGTTTCTATGTTTCTATCATTCATCCTCTTCCTGCAGTGGATTGTGTTTCTCGGGCGGGTGCACAACAAGCTGACCTCCCTTGCAACAGCAGGCCAGCGAGGTGAGGCTAGTGGGCCTCCTGGAGGTATCCCTCAGGTAGAGGACATCCTGCTGCTGGCGGACTCCACAGATAAAGGCTTCAAGGGTGTCATTGCTAAACTAGGGAGCAGATTTTTACCTTGGTAGAAGCATGTCAACAGATTTCCTGACAACCAGCTGGCCTGCTGAGAGTAATGTGTGTGTGTTCGGGTGGCGTTTAAATATGGCGCCTGGACCTTCGACCTCATTAGGTGATGGCGGACAGACGAATCAGTACCGTCCTCCCATATGATTTGGAGCGCTACTCACTGATGCATAATTAATGTACTTTCATGCGTGAAAGCGGGTGCAATTTCCCACTCCACTACCCAGTGGGAATCGTTGCCACAACACTTGGTCTTTGGAAAAGAAAATTGCAGGCAGGACTTTCAGAGAGCCAATGCAGACTCGATGGGCTGAATGGCCTCCTTCTGCACTGTAAAGATTCTGTGATTCTGATTCTAACTCTCGACATAGGCTCATGAGTGACCCCATCAGCAGCAAATGCGGGAGAGCATCAGCCTGTAATTGGAGGAGCACTTTCTTTAAGAATCTTCCACTGCTCTTACCTCAAGAAAACCACACCTGGGGTTTTTGCCCATGGGACAAATTGGACAAGCCTGTTCTATATTATCTCATACTAATCTTACATCTACATTGAAAGTAAAAAAGTAGCGGTCATTAGGCTGTATTATCTTACAAAGCTCTCGGGTTTATAATGCATCCTGTATCGTGGGGCCCCCTGTCATTTGGGGATCCCCTGCCATGCACAGTGTGTTTCATTATAAATTTGCCCTGCCCATGGAATCTCACTTTTAAATGCCTTTCACTGATTTGACACTGTTTCCCTTCTAACAGCTGCATCCAGTCCACTTTTGCCAGTTCACCTCTCAGCTTTGAAAATTTGTCTTCCCCGAATTTAGAATGTTTACACCTGTTCTATCCTTGTCCTTTTCCTTCATGATGCTAAATCTAACTGTATTATGGTCACTATCTCCAAAATGCTCCTTTGCCCATTTGCCCAGCTTCATTTCTGATGACCAAATCGAGAATTGAAGCCCTTCTCATTGGGCTTGTTATGTGCTGGCTAAAAAAGCTCTCTTGAATGCAGTTCAAGAATTTTGTGCCTTCTGTGCCCTTCACACTGTTTGTATTCCAATTGATATTAGGGTAGTTGAAGACTCCAACGATTACAGCCCTATTGTTTTGGTACTCAGAAATGTGCCTATATATTTGCTCTTCTGCCTCCCTTCCACTATTTGGGGGCTCTTGTACACTCCCAGCAGTGTGGCTGCCCCATTTTTATTTTGGAGCTCAACCCAAATGGCTTCTTTTGATGCTTCATTTAACATATCATCTCTCCTCCCAACTATAATTGATTCATTAACCAATAATGCTACATGCCCACCTTTTTAATTCCCCTCCCTATCCTGCCTGAAAACTCTATATTCAGGGTTGCTGAGCTGCCATTTTTGACCCTCTGTAAGCCAAGTTTCTGTTATAGCAATGCTATCAAGTTGCCATGTTTTTATCTGTGTCCTCAGCTCATTGGCTTTATTTGCTATACTCCTTACATATACATATATACCTTTTAACACTGTCAAGTTCCTGTGCTGTACATTTTTTAACCTGTGCTTCTTCTATTTTTCAGAGTCACTCACTAATTTTCTATCTCCCGTTCCCTGCTCTGAATATGCCCTCAGGTTCCCATCCCCCTGCTAATCTAGTTTTAAAATCCCCAACAGCACTAGCAAATCTCCCTGTGAGGATTTTCATCCTAGTCCTGTTCAGGTGTAGACCATCCGGCTTGTACAGATCCCACCTTCCCCAGAACTGCCCCCAATGCCTCAGAAATTTCTTGTCCTCCCTCCTACACCAGTTTTCCAGCCATATGTTTAATCACTCAATTCTTCTGTTTCCATACTCACTTGCACATGGAACTGGGAGTAATCCTGAGATTACTGCTTTAGAGGTCCTGCTTTTCAACCTCCTTCCTAGCTCCCTAAAGTCTGCTTTCAGGACCTCATCCCCTTTCCTACCTAAGTCATTGGTACCAACCTGGACCACAACCTCTGGCTGATCACCATACCCCAGAAGAATGTCCTGAAACTGTTCAGTGACATCTTGACCCTGGCAGCAGGAAGGCGACATACCACCCTGGAGTCATGTCTACAGCCACAGAAATGCAAGTTCTCCCAACTAATGAATCCCCTTTCACTACTGCTCTTCCTTTCTTCTTACTCCCCTCCTGTACAGCAGAGCTGTCTGTGGTGCCACAAACTGGGCTCTGACTGCACTCCGCCGAGGAACCAATGCATCACCAGTATCCAAAATGGAAAACTGACTGACGAACAGGATCCTATGGGACTCCTGCACTACCTGCCTTATTCTCTTGGACTGCCTGGTGGTCACCCATTCCCTTTCTGCCTCCAAGCTCCCAAGCTGCGATGTGACCACCTCTCGGAATGTGCTATCCACATAGCTCTCAACCTCATGGATGCACCACAATGACTCCAGCTGTTGCTTAAGCTCTGAAGCCCAGAGCTCAAGTTTCTGCAGCTGATGACACTTCCAATATAAAGGGCTAATTAATAACCTTGCTGTAAAGGAGCCTTAAGGAAGTAGAAACCATAATAGGATAGACTTTTACATTAAGTTTGAAAGTGATATAGTTCATTCTGAAACTAAGGTCTTAAATCTGAACAAAGGAAACTATGAAGGCATGAGAAGCAAGTTAGCTATGGTGGATTGGGAAAATACACTAAAAAATTGACAGTAGACAGGCAATGGCTAATAATTAAAGAAGTATTACATGGTCTACAATAAATACATTCCTCTAAGATACAAAAACCCAACAGGAAAGATGAATCAACTGTGGCTAACAAAAGATTTTATTAGATCAAAGTAAGTGGCTTACAAGGTTGCCAGAAAACATGGTAAACCTGACAGTTGGGAGCAATTTAGAATCCAGCAAAGGAGAACCAAGAAACTGATAAAGAAAGGGAAAAGAGAATATGAATGCAAGCTAGTGAGAAACATAAAGGTGGAAAGTAAAAGCTTCTTTAGGAATGTGAAAAGGAAAAGATTAGCAAGGACAAATGCTATTACAAGCAGAGACAGGAGAGTTTATATTGGAGAATCGGGAAATGGCAGAGAAACTAAACAATTATTTTGTCAAAAGCAAAATACAGCAGATGCTGGAAATTTGAAACAAAAACAAAAAAACCTGGAAAAACTCAGCAGGTCTGACAGCATCTGCAGAGAGGAATACAGTTGACGTTTCGAGTCCGTATGACTCTTCATCAGAACTAAGGAAATAGAGAAATGAGGTGAAATATAAGCTGGTAGAGGGGGTTGGGACAGGTAGAACTGGATGGAGCCAGTGATAGGTGGAGGCAAAGAAGAGATTGCCAAAGGTGTCATAGACAAAAGGACAAAGGGGTGTTGACGGTGGTGATATTATCTAAGGAATGTGCTAATGGGGACATTAAGGGTAGCAAGCAGGACAAGCTAGTGGCAGGTGGCCCTAGTGGGGGTGGGGTGGGGGGAAGGGATCGAAATGGGCTAAAAGGTGGAGATAAAACAATAGATCGAAATAAATGTAAAAATAGGTGGGAAAAGGAAAATATATAATTTTTTCAATTATAAATTATTGGAAAAAGGGGGATCGGAAAGGGGGCGGGGATGGAGGAGAGAGTTCATAATCTGAAATTGTTGAACTCAATATTAAGTCCAGAAGGCTGTAAAGTGCCTAGTCGGAAGATGAGGTGCTGTTCCTCCAGTTTGCGTTGAGTTTCACTGGAACATTGCAGCAGGCCAAGGACGGACATGTGGGCATGAGAGCAGGGTGATGTGTTGAAATAGCAAGCGACAGGGAGGTCTGGGTCGTGCTTGCGGACAGACCAAAGGTGTTCTACAAAGCGGTCACTCAGTCTGCGTTTGGTCTCTCCAATGTAGAGGAGACCGCATTGGGAGCAGTGAATGCTGTAGACTAAATTGAGGGAAGTGCAAGTGAAGCGCTGCTTCACTTGAAAGGAGTGTTTGGGCCCTTGGACAGTGAGGAGGGGGGAAGTAAAGGGGCAGGTGTTGTACCTTCTGCAGTTGCATGGGAAGGTGCCATGGGAGGGGATTGAGGTGTAGGGGGTGATGGAGGAGTGGACCAGGGTGTCCCGGAGGGAACGATCCCTGCGGAAAGCCGTCAAGGGGATGAAGAGAAGATGTGTTTGGTGGTGGCATCATGCTGGAGTTGGCGGAAATGGTGGAGGATGATCCTTTGAACCAGCTGTAGGCCTAATGGCCTACACAGATGGAGGAGAGAGTGACTGATGCTCCTGGCTGCGCAGGGACAGGAGCAGCGCCCTTAGGAAGAAGGGGCAGCTGGGGCTCCCGCACATGTGGCCGAAGTGCCACAGCGAACCATCACTGGTTGGCGCCTAGTGACACCCAGGGTCTTTAGACGCCGCCTTTCATTCCTGCAGATGACCGAGAACTAGTGTCACTGAAGTCTGAACATGTCTAGGGAACTGGTCAGTGGAGTTGACTTAGATGATTAGCCATGATCTAATTGAATGGTGGAGCAGGCTCGATGGGTTGTTTGCCTTATTCCTGCTCCTATGTTCCTAATAGCTAATGGTGCTACCCCATAGGTCTGCAAGTTTACCCTGCGATTAGCTGACCCATTCGGATTAGGACCATCTCAGGCTAAATCCACGATCTGTGTAATTTAGTTTATCTTAAGTAAGATGCTGATAGGGGTACAAAAATTGGCCTCAGCTCAGATAGATGTAGGGAGAGGAAAAGAACAGACAAGCTTCTCCTTATTGGATATCGCCAACTCACTATCAAGGCCCATGCTGAATAATGGCCATTTGGGTGAAGTACGAAAAGGTGCCTAAAGTCCAGAGAACAGAGAGTCAACAGGAATGAAATTGATTTTTTACAAGAGTACTAAACAGACAATAGTGAATCAGCAGTCTGTTTTACAATCTGGCCAATTTTGTTTTCCATTGAAATCAATCAATCGGGTAGTAAAACTGGCTACCAAATCACTATCAGATGTTTCTGTTATACTGCCAAAGACCACTTTCACCCCCAATGACTTCAAGACAGAAGGGGAAAAATATTTTTAAAAATAATACCTCTATATTAGAAGTAAGAGGAGAAAATTGACTTGTATTTTAATATTTCAAATTGGATATTTAGTTTCACTTTATAGATTTTCAGACACACGCTCTTACATCAGACTGTTGGCAACTCCAAGTCAACAACATCTATAAATATAACTATGTGGGAAATCAGCTTCCTCTCCCTTTCATTCTCCCTATTCCTAACCTTATTTTGGTCCCATCAGCCCCACAGTAATTGGTTACTAAAGCCTAATAAAGCAGCACAGAATAATCTATTTAAATAAATGCCAATATATGTGAGCCTAAAAGAATCTCAACTTTATTTACACATTAACACCTCTAAATGAATTGGTTCCAGCACCTTTGTTTCTTTTTGAATAATAATAAGCCTAATTACTGATCCCTTCCCCCAACCCTGTTATTTAACGGACTGGAGAACCTTTACTTGAGAAATATGCCTCTTTAATTTCCAACTCACTTTAAAGTTTATCACTGACAATTTTGAGATTAAAGGCAAACATCAACATTTACTGAAACTGTTAGAGTGGTATATTGAGGAAAACAGAAAATAACAATGAATACTAGTTACTTAACCTTGAAAGCTGTGACTGTTTCCTGCCTGAAAAGCTTGTGATTTCTCGTTAACTATTCATTATTTGTCAGGGACATCTGTGACCTACTCTTGTTACAGTATTACCATTTGAATTGACCTAGCAATACAACAGATTGTGGAATGGGCAAGTACGCATCACCGTAAGCACGTAAACTGCTCCAGAATATAATTAATGTATGATTTCATGCTATCAAACAACACTGCATCTGGGCTAATTCGGGTGTTGAATGGGCAGAGGTGTATGGACTGCCTATCACACTTTCTTCAAATTGGAAAAGCAGCCCTCCACAAATACAGGCTGACTATGTGCACATGATCATTTTTTTCTCATTTATTTCTTCCTTTCCAAATTAGGGTTGTCTTTTGTTCTATTTCAAATAGATAATAGGATATTTTCCAAATTATATCTGGGCAAAGCTAGTATTATGTAATTATTTTAGTAAAGCAACTTCCACACATATACAGATGAAACTCAAATCCATGACTTGATCGATTTTGTTTATTCCAGAGGTGTTGTCCTGATGACTTGCAACTTCCTACAACTCATTGACCAATTGAAACCAACCTAATCTTTTGCCTGAAGAAGAAGACTTACACTTATATAGTGCCTTTCATGACCACTTGACATCTCAAAGTGCTTTATAGCTAATTAAGTACTTTTGAAGTGTAGTCACAGTTGCAATGTATGTGCTCTGCTGCTGATTCCATCAACCCTGTAGGTATGCAAAACAAAAACAGAATTACCTGGAAAAACTCAGCAGGTCTGGCAGCATCGGCGGAGAAGAAAAGAGTTGACGTTTCGAGTCCTCATGACCCTTCGACAGAACTTGAGTTCGAGTCCAGGAAAGAGCTGAAATATAAGCTGGTTTAAGGTGTGTGTGTGGGGGGCGGAGAGATAGAGAGACAGAGAGGTGGAGGGGGTTGGTGTGGTTGTAGCGACAAACAAGCAGTGATAGAAGCAGATCATCAAAAGATGTCAACAACAATAGTACAATAGAACACATAGGTGTTAAAGTTAAAGTTGGTGATATTATCTAAACGAATGTGCTAATTAAGAATGGATGGTAGGGCACTCAAGGTATAGCTCTAGTGGGTTTTTTTTTATTTTATATAATGGAAATAGGTGGGAAAAGGAAAATCTTTATAATTTATTGGGAAAAAAAAAAGAAGGGGGAAACAGAAAGGGGGTTAGGTCGTGAGTCCCCTGCCCCATCCCCACCCCCTTTCTGTTTCCCCCTTCTTTTTTTTTCCCAATAAATTACAAAGATTTTCCTTTTCCCACCTATTTCCATTATATAAAATAAAAAAAAACCCACTAGAGCTATACCTTGAGTGCCCTACCATCCATTCTTAATTAGCACATTCGTTTAGATAATATCACCAACTTTAACTTTAACACCTATGTGTTCTATTGTACTATTGTTGTTGACATCTTTTGATGATCTGCTTCTATCACTGCTTGTTTGTCGCTACAACCACACCAACCCCCTCCACCTCTCTGTCTCTCTATCTCTCCGCCCCCCACACACACACCTTAAACCAGCTTATATTTCAGCTCTTTCCTGGACTCGAACTCAAGTTCTGTCGAAGGGTCATGAGGACTCGAAACGTCAACTCTTTTCTTCTCCGCCGATGCTACCAGACCTGCTGAGTTTTTCCAGGTAATTCTGTTTTTGTTTTGGATTTCCAGCATCCGCAGTTTTTTTGTTTTTATCCCTGTAGGTATGCATTTAGGTTCAGGCAATTATCAACAGCCTCAACGTTCTACCCAAATCTGAATTTTATATGGATTTCAGCAAAGCCTTTGACAAGGTCCCACATGGGAGATTTATAAAGAAGGCAAATGCACATGGGATACAGAGTAATTTGATAAGGTGGATTAAAAATTGGCTTAGTTGTAGGAGACAGAGGGTGATGACAGAAGGATGCTTTAGTGACTGGAAGCCAGTGTCCAGTGGCGTACCACAGGGATCTGTGCTGGGTCCCCTATTATTTGTCATTTATATAAATGACATAAATTACTATGTGGGGGGTAGGATTAGTAAGTTTGCAGATGACACAATGATTGGCTGGGTGGTTAACAGTGAGGTTGAGTGTCTTGGGCTACAGGAAGATATAGACGGGATGGTCAAGTGGGCAGATAAGTGGCAGATGGAATTTATTCCTGAAAAGTGTGAAGTGATACACTTTGGAAGGAGTAATTTGATAAGGTAGTATTCAATGAATGGCATGACACTAGGAAGTTCTGAGGAACAAAGGGACCTTGGCATGTGGTGTCCATAGATCTCTGAAGGTGGAGGGGCATGTTATTGGGGTGGTGTAAAAGGCATATGGGACACTTGCCTTTATCAATCGAGGCATAGATTACAATAGTGGGGAGGTCATGTTGGAGTTGTGTAGAACCTTGTTGAGGCCACAGCTAGAGTACTGTGTGCAGTTCTGGTCGCCACATTATAGGAAGGATGTGATTGTACTGGAGGGGGTGCAGAGGAGATTCACCAGGATGTTGCCTGGGTTGAAACATTTAAGTTATGAAGAGAGGTTGGATAGACTTGGGTTGTTTTCGTTGAAGCAGAGGAGACTGAGGGGCGACCTGATCAAGGTGTACAAGATTATGAGGGGCATGGACAGGGTGGATAGGGAGCAGCTGTTCCCCTTAGTTGAAGGGTCAGTCACAAGGGGACATAAGTTCAAGATGAGGGGCAGGAGGTTCAGGGGGGATGTGAGGAAAAACTTTTTTACCCAGAAGGTGGTGACGGTCTGGAATGCACTGCCTGGGAGGGTGGTGGAGGTGGGTTGCCTCACATCCTTTAAAACGTGCCTGACTGAGCACTTGGCACATCATAGCATTCAAGGCTATGGGCCAAATGCTGGTAAACGGGATTAGGTAGGTAGGTCAGGTGTTTTTCATGTGTCGGTGCAGACTCGATGGGCCGAAGGGCCTTTTCTGCACTGTGTGATTCTGTGATTCTGTAATTCTGTGAATTGAGCAAGTACCCCTCATATGACCTGCTTCCAAGACAATGGCCGGGAATTTCCGGTCTCGCCGTGGCAGGATCTACTGCAGGGCATGCGGCAGACCAGCCAAAAGTCCATTGACTTTTGATGGGACCAGATGATCCTGGCAGTGGGCTCAGCTGGAAAATCCCCCCCAAAGATTCTCAACATTCCTGCTTATGTCCCTGCCTCAATCAATCTGCTTCAAACCCCTTAAACCTGCTTTCAGCACCTCAATGGTTAGTTTCTCTACTGCTCTCTTCACCAGCCTTTACCCTTTGGAAATTTTGGAAACTCATTCAAATCTCCACAGCCTGATTTTTTCTCCTTCATATAATTTGCCTATTCATCGCCATTATATTCACCCTACATCCCTGACTCACAGCACCTCAATGAATTGACTTCAAGATCTTCACTCTTGTTTTGAAATTCATTTACAGCATTTACAGCAATCTTATTTAGGCAATCTCCTATGTTCCCAAGTCCCAACTCATACCTTCCTTTTGCCTGATTTCAGGTTCCTTGCTTATTCGCAGCCCCTCAGCATCATTATTGGAGTGAGTCACTAAGTTCCTGACATCTGGAACTTCCTTCCAAAACCACTTTGTTTGCTATCCCACTTGCCACCATCGAAACCCCTCTAAAAACCCACCTCTTCAAAAGAGGATGTTGCACCCATGGCAGAGAATGGAGGCAATGGGGGAAAAGGAGATATTTAGCAGAAAGCTGGGGCTGGGGAACTAGAGGCAAGATAGGAGGAGGTAGAGGATGGAGAGGGAGAAAGAAAGGAGCAGGTGGAGGAGGAAGAGGAAGGAGGAGAAAATTGGACATGCTATTAGGAGTGGGCAGAATGGGTGCTGGGGGTTGGTAAAGGGTTCAGTGGAGCAGTGTTTTATATTTTAGGTAAATGTCGGGGAGAAGCCATGGGACCAGGCAGCAGGTCAGTCAGGTCAAAGTAAGATGGGACTGCAGATTGTAGATTGGTTTGGTTATGGGACAGAGCAACGATGGGATAGTGTGGCCAGCAATTGACCGACCAGTTGGGCTGAAGAATGAAAATGTTGGTCGGCCGATTGGGCAAAATTGCAGTCAAGGCAGAGGCCAAGCATTAGCCTTATAAGCTGCCTAAATGTTGGTTTTCAAATAGAATGGGAGCATCTGATGAGATTCTTGATCAGGAGTGAATCACTGTCAGTGAATAGGGGTAGTAGAGGTGTGATTTGCTCCCCTGGACTGGAAAAATGCTCTCAAACAACTAAAATACTACACTGGTGTTAAAGCTAATGTCAAGTGACAGGTCAAACGTATTCCCATTTACAGGCGTAACTGGGACTGTATACTATAACTGGCTAATAAATATTGACAATTTTAAAATGGGGTTTCTTATTGATAAATCCTGACAGTGTCTTTTGAGATTGACTGTTGAAATCCATTCAGCATATTTAATATATAATAGTTAAAGGAAATCACACAGGCAAAGGGTTATCAATTGTGCTGTAAAGCAAGGGCAGTATGTGGGCTTGAACTAGCAAAAGGCTATAATGTTCTTCAAAAGTAAAATAGTCATCTCATGTAATAGACTCTCAGATAGAACAATGGAGGCAAAAAGCTGGGTAAGAAACATTTCAGATGCCTTGTGATGTGCTGTGATGGGTCTGGGAGTCATTCTACACAGATGTCTAGAAAATGATCTAATATGACATGAGTGGCCTGCCTGCATTAATTTTGTGATATTGTGATTAAAACAAATAATGGCTTTTATTTTTCAAAAATAATATATCATTTAGAATAGGACCACTGAAGCAAGGGACTCTACACACAAAAAGTTGTTGCATTATACACACCTGCTCACTACAAATAAAAATTGAGAAATATATTCAGTTCTGATAATTATAATTTGCATGCCGTCTTATAATTACATATGGTTATAAAAGCAATCAATCATAATTTTTAAAAATCCATTAAAAAATGTTTACTTCCCATTTATTCACCAGCAGTGTCATTACATGACAGTTTCTGTCTTGATGAAAGTCATTTTTGGATGTGCACCAAAACAAAAGTGTTTGTTAATTTTGGAGTCAGGTTGACATCCTCACTCCTGAGCATACTAAAGTGAGAACACCTCTAATAGATAGTATCATATTGCTTAGGTTTTGCAATGGTATAGTAAAAGCCATATTTTAACAGTGCCCAGATAATCCATGGATCCCCTGGGAACTTTTCACACATTATGAAATCACTTTAATGTTCTAAGAGAAGCAATGTTGTTGCCTGCATTCTCTTTACACTAAAAATTGTTCACCTGGGAATGGAGCTCTCTGCCTGCCCAACATGTGTGTTTTTTTTTGTTGCTGAAGTTAAATGCAAATTGCAGCCCACTGCATAACCTGGTCTGCCATTTGCCCACTGCATGATATAAGGCCTATTTATATCAACCGTTGTGAATCACACTCCCATTTTGCACTCATATCAGTGAGTCAATCTTATGTAATCCAGTCAGGCACTGCTGATAATATGGTGACCCAAAGTTTGAATGCACAGAACCAGCTACCTGCTTTTACTTTAATTAAATAAATGATTGTAATGTGAGTGCACATTCGTGGACCCATATGTTATTGCGTCATAGTGGCTTTACAGCATAGAAGGTAGCCATTCAGCCCACATGGGGCCAGTGTCATTTCCCCCCATCCTCCTCTCTCTCTCGCTCTATCCCTGTAAGTTTATTTCCCTTACGTGCCCTTGCAATTTCCTTTTGAAATCGTGAGTTGTCTGAACTTCTGCAACCTTTGTGGGTGAGGTCCAGGTCATTACCATTCATTGTGGGGAGCTGGTGGGTTAGTGGTAATGTCACTGGATGAGTAATCCAGAAACCCATGCTAATGTTCTGCAAACATGAGCCAGAATCTTCGATTCAGTGTACGGGGGTGGGTCCCGCATGCCATCGCGTAAAATGAAGTGCGGTGACATCAGGCATACACCCCAACGTCACCGCATGTCCCTCTGACCTTCCATTCGGCGGGTGCACAGTGGAGTCAGCTGCGCATCCACTGAACTGTCAAAGGCCTGTTGAGGCCGTTAATAAACTAATTAAGGCTATTGAGAAAGCTGCCCGTCCAACCTTAAGGTTGGTGGGCAGGCAAAGAGCCCAGGCGGCCTTCGCATTTTTCATGAAACCTCATGCATGGGCGGGATGAGGTTTCATGGAGGTTTCATTAATTAAATGAAAATTTTTATGAAAATTCATAATCATGTCCCAGCACATTGTCATTGACTGAATAATTTTATTTTTTTTACCATTTCCAAGTTTAAAAATTAAGTTTCGCGCATACACGTAAGAGCGCAGGCCCCAACTCTCCCTACTGTCTCTGCCTGCACAGGTAGCGCTGAGTGCTTCCGGGCGTGTGTCACGCTGGGCGGGCCCTAATTGGCCGGCCCACATAGAATGGTGGCACGCAGCCCATCGCGGGCGGGGATTGGCTCCATGCCCGCCTGCACCCGCACCCGACCAGCCCGCCTAACAGGGAGAAAATTCTCCCCATGGATTCAAACCCCACCTTGGTGGAATTTAAATTCAATTATTAAGTCTGGAATATAAAGTTAGTCTCAGTAATGGTAACCATGAAATTTACGTCAATCATTGATTGACATAAAAACCAACCTGGTTCATGAATACCCTTTAGGAACAAAATCCGTCATTCTTGCCTGGTTTGGTCTACGTGTGACTCCAGACCCAGAGCAATGTGGTTCACTTTTAATTGCTTTATGAAGTGGCCTAGCAAGTCATTCAGTCTGAGCGCAATCAGTGATGGTCAACCAATAATAGCCTTGCCGGAGGTCTCCAGCACCACAGATGCCAGTCTTCAGCCAATTAAATTCACCCCACATGATATCAAAAAAATAGATAAAGGCACTGGATATGCAAAGGCTATGGGCTCTGATAATATTCTGGCAATACTAATGAATACTTGTGCTCCAGAACTTGTCGTGCCCCTAGCCAAGTGCCATTGCAGCTACAATACTGGCATCTACCTGGCAATGTGGAAAATTGCCCACATATGTCCTGTACACAAAAAGCAGGACAAATCCAACCCAGCCAAACTCTACCCCATCAGTCTACTCTAGATCATCAGTAAAGTGAGGGAAGGGGTCATCAACAGTGCTATCAAGCAGCACTTGTTCACAAGAACACTGTTCACTGATGCTCAGTTTGGTTCCTCCAGGGCCAGTAAGCTCCTGACCTCATTACAGTCTTGGTTCAAACATGGACAAAAGAGCTGAACACCCGAAGTGGGGTGGAAGTTATTACTCTTGACATCAAGGCTGCATTTGACCAAGTGTGGCATCAAGTAGTCCTAGCAAGTCAATGGGAATCAGGGGGAAAACTCCACTGGTTTGAATGATTCCTAACACAATGGAAGATGGTTGTGATTGTTGGAGGTCAGTCAACTCATTTCCAGGACAGCACTGCAGGAGTTCCTTAGGGTAGTGTCCTCGGCCCAACCATCTTCAGTTGCTTCATCAATGACCTTGCTTTCATCATAAGGTCAGAAGTGGGGATGTTCACTAATGATTGCATAATGTTCAGCATCATTCGTGACTCCTCAGATACTGAAGCAGTCCATGTCCAAATGCAGCAAGACCTGGAAAATATTCTGGCTTGGACTGACAAGTGGCAAGTAACATTCACCCCACACAAATGCCAGGCAAATACTATCTCCAAAAGAGAGAATCTAACCATCACCCCTTGACATTCAATGGCATTGCCATTACTGAATCCCTACTATCAACATCCTGGGGGTTACCATTGACCAGAAACTGAAAAGGAGTAGCCATTTAAATACTGTGGCTACAAGAGCAAGTCAGAGGCTAAGAATCTTGTGATGGATGACTCACCTCCTAACTCCCCAAAGCCTGTCCACCATCTACAAGTCACAAGTTGGGAGTGTAATGGAAAATTTTCCACTTGCCTGAATGAGTACCACTCCAACACTCAAGAAGCTGGCCACTATCCAGGACAAGCAGCCCACTTGATTAGCACCCCATTCACAAACACTCGCTCCCTCAACCACTGATGCACAGTAGCAGCAGTGTGTACCATCTACAAAATGCACTGCAGGAATTCACCAAGGCTCCTTAGATAGCAACTTCCAAGCCCATGACTGCTACCATCTAGAAGGACTGGGGCAGCAGACACATGAGAACACCATCACCTGGAAGTTCCCCTCCAAGTCACTCACCATCCTGACTTGGAAATATATCACTGTTCCTTCACTGAGCTGGGCCAAAATCCTGGAACTCCCTTCCTAACAGCACTGTGGGTGTACCTACACCACATGGACTGCAGCGGTTCAAGAAGGCAGCCCACCACCACCTTCTTGATGTCAGTTAGGGATGAGCAATAAATGCTGGCCCAGCCAGCGACATCCACATCCCATGAACAAATGAAAAAAACTGACTACCATCCTCTGGTCTGAAAAGCAACCATTTACTACAACTCTGTCTTTCCACTTAAGCCAATTTTTTTATCCAACCTGACACTGACCCTACTATTCCATGAGCTTCAATTTTGTTAACCAACCTTTTAAGCGGTACCTTGTCAACACTTTCTTGAAATCCATATGGATAGGTTCTCTGTTACTTCATCAAAAATTCAATTAGATTGGTCAAGCGCAATCTGCCTTTTACAAATCTGTTCTGACTCTCTTTAATTAACTCAAACCTCTTCAAGTTTCTGTTCATTTGTTCCCCTGATTATTGTTTCTAAAATGTAACCCACCACAGATGTTAAACTGACCAGAGTGTAGTTACGAGGGATACCTTTACAGCCATTCTCAAATAAGAGTATCAAGCTTGCCACCTTCTCCAATCCTCTAGCATCTCTCCCATATCTAGGGAAGATTAGAAGATTATGGTCAGCCCTTCTGCTATCTCCATGTTCACTTCCTTTAGCAACTGGGGTGCAAGTCATCTGGACCGGGTGACTCCATTACATCCTGCCCATCAATTTTCACCTCCTCCAGTACCTCAATCATACCTGTTTCTATCAATATTTTGTCAACATCCCCTTCCTTATTAAACATCGATACAAAAACACTCATTCAGTACTCTGGTCTTGCCCCCGCCTCTAAGCATATGCCACCCTATTTGGCCCTAAGAGGTCCGACCCTGCCTCTTGCTACCTACTTACTATTTCCTTGCTGGTAGAAGATTTTTGGGTCTTTTTACATTAACTGCCAATCTATTCTCATATACTCTTTTGCCAGTTTTATTTTCTTCTTCACTTCCCCTCTCAATTTCTTCTATTTGGCCTGGTTCTAACTTGATTAATTCACCTGACGTGCATCATTCACTCTCTTCTGTTGCTTCATCATAGTTGCTGGCACCTTTGTTATCATAGGAGCACCTGCTTTGGTTCCAGTACCTTCTTCTCTTATTGGAATGGACCTAGCCTGTAATGAAGTATCTTCTCCCTAAAGAAGAGCTTAACTAGAGGCCATCAACATAAGATAGTTTCCAAGAAATCCAGCAGGAAATTCAAAAGAAACTTCTTTACCCAACGAGTGGTGGGAATTGGAAGTGAATTGTTTAGATGTCTTTAAGGGAAAGCTAGGCATGCATATGAGGGAGAAAGAAATGGAGAGTTATGATGATAGATTTAGATGAGGAAAGATGGGTGATGGCTTGTATGGAGCATTAACACTGTCATGTACTGGTTGGAGTGAATAGAATGTTTCTGTGCTGTTTATCTTATCTAATCCTATGTTATTGTCCATTACAATTCTTCCTTTTGGTCTTTGGTTCCATTTGCCATGGATAGAGTGCCTTTCATTCCATTGAAGTTACTCCTCTTCCAATTTAAAAGTTCTGCTTTAGGTTACTTCTTGGTCTTTTCCATTAATAACCTAAACTTTATGATACGATGATCACGCTTATCCAAGTGCGCGCCCACAGACACTTGGTCCAGTTGTCCCATCTTATCCCTCAGAACCAGATCTATCAATGCCTCCTTCCTAATTGAAGTGAAAATATACTGGTCAAGGAAGTTTTCCTGAAAACATTTCAGAAATTCCTCCCCTTCTGTTTTCTTTACTTTAATATTATCCCAATTGATATTTGGGTAATTAAAGTGTCTTAATATCACCACTCTAGTTCTTGCAGACCTCTGTGATTTCCCTGGAGATTTGCACCTCTATCTCTCTTTCACTGTTTGGAGGCCTACAGAATATCCCAGTAGATTGAACATATCTTTCTTGCTTCTGTGTTATATGTTCTGCAGTTAACAGAGGATAAACTACACATCTGTCATTGAATGCACTTCATTAGTGTCAAAGCACTTAGAAATAATGGTCTGAGACCATTGATATTAGAGAGTCACTGTTAGATTATTTTCTGATTCTTCAGTTTTTTGGTGAAATAGTTGAACTACATAGGTAACTCCTTCCTCCAAGGAACCTGACAGTATTGAACCACAGCAGAAAATCAGACATTATTGAACCACAATAGTCTATTAAGAGATTCTGAATATCAGCACCTTAGCCGTACATGGAAGAACCCTTCTGAAACATCAGTTGAATTGTCCAAAAGAATATTTTTGATGTCTTTTAGTGAATTTTTTTTATTTCCAAATCACCATTCAATGCTGGTATCAGTAACTGCAGAATATGATAAAGATCTGTCTACTACTGACAAACCTTTAGAACTATTTGTAGGAAGACCTTGCTAGAACTCAAGCTGTGAGCTGTGGAAACTGGAACCTTTAACCTTTAACCTTTTTTTCCCAGACACCCCAAAAATCACAGCTATCTGCGTTGAACCATAAATGCTGTGAGCCTGTTTATTTCCCAAAGAGTTTAGTCACGTGGACATATTTTCCATTCTCATACCTTGACCTGTTTTTTTTGGGCGGGGTGGTGGGTGGGGGTGGTGTGGAAGTAACGATTTCATTGATCAAGTGTACCTAGAAGTCAATAAGAAATTGCAAAACTGTTTGGCTAATGTGATGTACCATTGATATCATTTTGGATGGGATTCATCCTGGATGTTTCTTAGAAACATAGAAACTAGGAGCAGGAGTAGGCCATTCGGCCCTACGAGCCTGCTCCACCATTCATTATGGTCGTGGCTGATCATCCAACTCAATAGCCTGCTGCCGCTTTCTCCCCATACCCTTTGATCCCTTTAGCCCCGAGAGCTATATCTACCTCCTTCTTGAAAGCATTCAATGTTTTGGTCTCAACTACTTTCTGTGGTAATGAATTCCACAGGCTCACCACTCTCTGGGTGAAGAAATTTCTCCTCATCTCAGTCCTAAATGGTCTACCCCATATCCTCAGACTGTGACCCCTGGTTCTGGACTCCCCCACCATCAGGAACATCCTTCCTGCATCTACCCTGTCTAGTCCTGTTAAAATTTTATAGTTTCCTATGAGATCCCCCCTCATTCTTCTGAATTCCAGCAAATGTAATCCTAATCTGCTCAATCTCTCCTCATATGTCAGTCCTGCCATACCAGGAATCAGTCGGGTAAACCTTTGCTGCACTCCCTCTATAGTAAGTACATCCTTCCTCAGATAAGGAGACCAAAACTGCACACAATATTCCAGGTGTGGTCACACCAAGGCCCTGTACAATTGCAGCAAGACATCCCTGTTCCTGTACTCGAATCCTCTGACTATAAAGGCCACCATATCATTTGCCTTCTTTACCGCCTGCTGCATCTGCATGCTTACCTACAGTGACTGGTGTACAAGGACACCCAGGTCTCGTTGCACATTCCCCTCTCTCAATTTATAGCCATTCAGATAATAATCTGCCTTCCTGTTTTTGCTACTAAAATGCTACCTCACATTTATCCACATTATACTGCATCTGCCATGCATTTGCCCACTCACTCAGCTTGTCCAAATCACACTGAAGCTTCTCTGCATCCTCCTCACAGCTCACCCTCCTACTCAGCTTTGTGTCATCTGCAAATTTGGAGACATTACATTTAATTCCCTCATTTAAATCATTAATATATATTGTGAATAACTGGGGTCCGGCACCAATCTCTACGGTACCCCACTAGTCACTGCCTGCCATTTGGAAAAAGACCCGTTTATTCCTAATCTTTCTTTCCTGTCTCCCAACCATTTTTCTATCCATCTCAATACACTACCCCCAATCCCATGTGCTTTAATTTTACATGCCAATCTCTTATGTGGGACTTTGGCTCCCCCTCATCAACTCTACTCGTTACATCCTTGAAAAATTCTAGTAGATTGGTCAAGCATGATTTCCCTTTCATAAATCTATGCTGACTCTGTCCAATTCTGCCACTGTTTTCCATGTGCTCAGCTATTAAATCTTTTATAATGGACTCTAGAATTTTCCCCACTACCGACATCAGGCTGACTGGCCTATAATTCCCTGTTTTCTCTCTGCCTCCCTTTTTAAATAGTGGGGTTACATTAGTTACCCTCCAATCTGTGGGAACTGTTCCAGAGTCAATAGAATCTTGGAAGATGACCACCAATGCATCTTGATTGATATTATTAATTATGTAGAATTTACACTACGAATTTGAGAAAACATGGAATGAGGGAAGGCTATTTGACTTACCAAGCTTATGTCAGTTTGTAGCACTTTCATCTCTGAGTCAGTAGGTTGTGGGTTCAAGTTCAACTAATCTCTATTATCACCAGTGCCATGCAAAGGAAGTGTTGCATTATTAGAATCACTGTGAATCCAATGAGATGTAAAATTAAGTCCCTGTCTGCTTATCCCAGAGGTTCAGATGTACGTTAAAGATCCAATAGCACTATTGGAGAAAAATAGAGAATTCTTCATGAGTCCCAACCAGGGTAATTTGTTCAACTAGTGCCATCAAAAATAATTAACAGGCTCTTCTTCGCAGAATTGCTATAGCACAAAAGAGGCCACTCATTCCATCATGTTTGCGTAGCTCTCAGTAAGAGCATTTTACCTGGTGCCACTACCCTGCCTTCTCCCCATAGCCCTGCACATTCTGCCTTTTCAGATAACAATCTGATTCCCTCTTTGATTGCCTTGATTGAACCAACTTCCACCACACTCTCAGGCAGTGCATTCCAGATCCTAACCACTTGCTGTATGAAAGTTTCTTTCTACATGTCACCATTGCTTCTTTTGCCAAGTTCCTTAAATCTATGCCGCCTTGTTCTCAATCCGTTCACAAATGGGAACCATTTCTCGCTACCTACTCTGACCAGACCCTTCATGATTTTCAATGCCTCTATCAAATCTCCTCTCAACCTTCTCTTCTCCAAGGAGCATCTATCTACTTATTTGAAGTTCCTCTTCTCTGGCACCATTCTCGTGAATCTCTTCAACGCTCTTTCTAATGCCTTCACATATTTCCTAAAGTGTGGCACTGAGAAGTGGATGCAATACTCCAGTTGAGGATGAACCTGTGCTCTATACATGTTTAACATAACTTCTTTGCTTTTATAATCTATATAAGATCACATGATCATATGATCATAGGAAATGGCCCTATTAATAAAGCCTAGGATGCTGTATGCTTTATTAACCCTCCCTCAACTTCTACTGTCACTTTCAATGATTTATGCATATATACACCCAGGTCACTGTGTTCCTGCACTGTCTTTAGAATTGTACCCTATTTCATATTGTCTCTGTGTTCGTCCTGCCAAAATGAATCACTTCAAATTTTGCATTTGTGGTCTGTACACCAAGGTCTAGTTCATTTATATCAGGAACAGCAAGGGTCCCAACACTGACCCCTTGGGAACTCCATTATAATCTGCCTCAAGTATGAAAAATATCTATTAACTAAGCTGTTGCTTAGCCAATTTTGTATCCATGTTGCTACTGTTCCTTTTATTCCATGCGCTATAACTTTGCCCACAAGTCTGTTGTGTGGCACTTTATCAAATGCCTTTTGGAAGTCCATATGCACCATATCAACAGCATTACCCTCGTCAATCTTCTCCATATCCTCATCAAATACCTCCAGCAAGTTAGTTCAACAAAATTTGCCCTTAATAAATCTGTGCTGGCTTTCCTTAGTTAAATCTACCCAAGTGACTATTCATTTTGTCCTGAATTATCATTTCAAGATGCTTCCTGACCATTACGTTATATTGGCTCATCTGTAGTTGCTGGGCTTATCTTTAGATCATTTTTTGAACAAAGATGCAATATTTGCAATTCTCTAATCCTCTGGTACCACACCTGATTCTAAGGGAGACTGTAAAATTGTGGCAAGCACCTCTGCTATTTCCATTCTCACTTTCCACAACATTCTTGGATACTTCCCATCCAGTCCATTAACTCTAAATTCAGTCAGCCTATCCAATACCTCCTCCTCCTTAATTTTAAACCCTTCAAGTGCCTGAATTACCTCCTATTTCATGATGATCTTCTTTGTGGAGTCTTTCTTTTTGCAAAATTTGTCCTATAATTATGCCCTATAATAATGAAATGTATTTACAAGAGGATCATTATATGATGTGTACCTTTAGGATGTTTTGAGAAGTGCAATCCTATAGATATTTTTCATGTTGTCTTTCAACCAATTTCTTCTGCATAGAGTTTACTTTAACATGGAGACTATACAATCCATCTAATTTCCTGAGGTAAGTTTATGTAAAATCTTCTTGCTTCTAAATAAAATTCAATGAAAACTTCAGAATATTTATGTAACTTTGCAGCCTCATTACACATCCAAGGCCTGTTGTCTTTTTACCATCACATTTCCATCAGGAACTATCATACCCCACACACTATTTAATTAATTTTACACTAGTGATAACCCCCAATCCTCTTCCTAACGAGAATTTTCTCCACCTTTTTTCCATTAAATGTTTTAATCAACATATCATTATATATTTCTTTTATCTGGAATCCATTCCACATTATGGTATTAATAGTTAGTACGCCAATCTACTTAATGAACTGTGAACAGAGTTTAAAAGAGGAAACCCAATTTAGTGCTACATGTATTTCCAAAGCAGAATGTGCACTGGTGACTATTGCATGTCAATTACATGTACTTTTCTTGAATATAAGAATATATTTATTTTACAATTAACTACAAATTACAATAAGAAACATTTAAGAAAAGGACAATAGACTGACATCCAGTTCAACATCTAAAACATTAACATCATAAAATATGATATAAATATTCCTATGCATGTCTATTATTCCCTTTCCAATTAGATCAGTAAACAGAAACTGGATTTTTTTTCAGATAAAGCAAATGAAAGAAACAACAGGCATTCAGCTTTAGCCCAAAAATAGTTCCAGTATTCCAATTATTGTCCTTTCTTGCTCCTTGAATCCAGAAAAAAGTTGAGTCCTGGACAATATCACCCAAGAAGCCTAATATCTCTTCTTAACTTTCTACTGAAAGGACAGTTCTCATTCTCCCTAAACCTGTTGGTCCAGTTCTATCTTCAATAATAAAATGCCAGTCTCTCCAGATCTATGTTCTTCAGGGCTATATTCACCAAGTGAGGATGCATAGATGGCTCCTTTGAATGCTGCATGAAGACAAGTGAATTTCACTGTAATCAACAATTCTGCTACAGGTACATTTTCAAGTGTATATGTAGTTGCTAAAGAAACTATCCTGCTAAAGAAATGGTCTGATGTGTGTTGTTAGGAAGATGTTCAGATTTTAACAGCATGTCAATGTTAAGTTGCATACCTATGTAACTGATAGTTGACCTTCAGCAATGCATTCTGGTTCTGTGATTCACAGGAATGGAGGACACAGGAGTGACTATCAGGAGCACAAATAAACAGATAGTGCATGACTGAAGTTATCACTGCGTATTTGCTTTTTCTAAAAAAAATTAGTTTCTGTTTACTGATTTAATTGGAAAGGGTGATATAATAGGCACCCATGGGAATATTTACATCATATTTTATTATGTTAATGTTTTAGATGTTGAACTGGATGTCAGTTTATAGTCCTTCACTTAAATGTTTCTTATTGTAATTTGTAGTTAATTGTAAAATAAATATATTTTTATATTCAAGAAAGGGCAAATTTTGTTGAACTAACTTGCTGGAGGTATTTGATGACATTACAGAGGAGATTGATGAGGGTAATGCTGTTGATATGGTGTACATGGATTTCCAAAAGGCATTAGATAAAGTGCCACACAACAGACTTGTGGGCAAAGTTATAGCTCATGGAATAAAAGGAACAGTAACAACATGGATACAAAATTGGCTAAGCAACAGCAAACAGTGTAGTGGTTAATGGATATTTTTCATACTGGAGGCAGATTTATAATGGAGTTATATCACTGGTGCAAAAACTTAAATAGTTATGTAAGAGATGGGATTGGAAAGAACTTTTGTTAAGGTCAACTAACATGGCATTGTAATAATATCATCTTTGTTTTGCTTATTGATGTTTTCTATTCCCATCCTGGTGTTACTGGACAGTGGGATTAATTTGGGTAAGTCTGCAGGAAGATGATTTGCTGTAAATGTTTCCAACTGTGCTGTTTTGAATAGTCACTCTCATTGATGTACCGCCCCCTTTCTGATTTTCTCAGCCTTCACCTCCTCACAATGATGGGCTTGAGATCAGAAGCTCAATGGAGGAAAGGCATAGCACTGGCTGTTGTAAGTTGTAAGACGTACAGATTCAGAGATTTTAGGTATGTTTCTTGTTTCTTTTCTATTGAGTTATCTGATCTCAGCTAGGGCATTTCATATAGCATCTGCATCTCTGGACCAAGAAAGAGCAACATGTCCAGGGTTCCAACTCTTGGCCACTCTCCAGGGAATCATGCTGTAGTGTATGTTTGTGCGTGTGAATGTGTATGTCTGTGTAAACGTCAGGATGAAAGGGATCAGTCTGGCATGTGTTGCCTCACATGATCAAATAGCTGCCACACATTACTTAATCGCAAAGAATAAGTGCCTATGCAGTCGATGCCTTTAGAACAGTTTTTTCCATGTTAGCATGTTAGCATATCTGAAATTGGTAAGAACTCTTGATAGTTTCTTTAGCTCATGCTCCTAGCCAGTGAAAATGGCTTCATAAGTCACCTAGAGCCACTGCAGTTCAAGGCAAAAATAACAAACATGCTTTTGCCGTGATATGTTCATACAAACCGCGCGACTGTATTAGGTACATAACTGTGTGTGGTATTGCTAGTCAAGGGACGAGTCTGCAACCTTGTTCCCCTCGTATATTATATCCAACCCTTTCAACATTCCTATTTGATCAAATGTGAAGGACTTGACAGCTAGGTCTATTCTGCCCTGTACATGCTCACATTGGAGTCTTTCAAAGAGCTTTTGAAATGCTCCAAAGTGATTGTGCTGGAAGAGGGCAGCTGTACATCACCTTGGCACTTTTGTTTTCCTTAACACGTGACAATCAGTAATCAGTGCACTTGAACCCAGATCTCCCCTGTAACTGAAATGCAAAAATGCTCATATTTACCACCCCACAAACACATATGTCTATTTAAAAATATTACTTCAATTTACAGATATTTTGCTTCGCTGTTTTAAACGGCTGCACAGTTAATTAACCGAAAATACCTCTAATTGTTTATGTCTTTCCGGTTACTTCTTCAAGTTTTTTTTTCTTTTTGCTTGTCGCACATTCATTCATATCTCTCACATCATTTCCTCTATCTCGGTATTCTTCATGTCCCCCATATAGCTCGCTCATTTTTGTCTCTTTCACTATCCCGCGCCTTCACTTCCTCTTTCTTCCATTCTGTCTCTCTTCCATTAGTTTTTGCATGCCTGCCCCAGCCTTCTCTTCCATTTCTCTTATTCTGTCTCCTCTTTTTTGTTCACTCACTCAGTTTTACCCTGCCTCCAATTCCTCTCCACCCCACCCCGCTCACCGCTGTGTCTTTTCCCTCTGTCTGTTTCTCTTCTCTACCCATTGTCTTTCTCTTTGTTGTTTTCTCCTCTATTTCTATTCATTGTTTTGACACTGAACGGCCCTACCTTCTGACAACTAGCTATCGCATTTGAACTTAAAGGGAACAGCTCGGGTTGCTACTCCCTAAAGGAAACAGTAAATTATATTTCCCCGCTCGATACAATGGCAAGACCCCGGATACGAGCAGTGCAGAGATGCTTAAATAAGCTAATGCGGCCCACTGACCTCCATAGAGTGAGCAAACCACTGCCTCGGGAGCTAGTGTATCCTCCCCCTCCCCTGTGTAAGCGCAGGGAGAAACGGTACCAATTTCTCTTCTACAGATATCTGCATACTGAGCTCTCGGACCTTCCAACCAAGTGCTCGTACAAAACCCCATCAAAGAGATTCATTCTGAGAATGGATCCCTCCGGGTAGCTCAAACCCACTTGATGATTTGGGGTTGATGATCTTGAGATGATAAAAGCCGGACTGGGTTCCAGTTTGGTTTCCTTTACTGAACGATGCCGCCTGATTACTTAGACATCATCAGCAGAACATCGAAGGATTTCTAACTCGTTTTGTGTTTATTTTGTTAGTTTACTGAGCTGACCGTTTCTGGGTTTGTCCTTGTGTTGGTCACTTTCTCTCTTTTATAATGTAATCTTCTTGCATTCGTTTGGAACAATGTTTAGGAACAATGTATAAGAACATGTACATTTTTCATATTTTTAACGGGTCAGCAGTCCAGTCTCTGAGTAGTTACACGGTACAGGTGCTGAAGTGAATGATGCCGCTCCATTCACTCCTGGAGGTCCTGTGAAGCGGCCGTTCTTCTAAAGCAGATAGTTTTATTGTATCATTTTGGTCTATTATATTTATCTCGAACCTGGATAAGTTCACTTTTATTGCCAGAAACAAAATCACTTTCCGTTTTCGACCCCAATGTTACATAAACGTTGCTTTAAGTTGTGTTGTAATTTAGGAATGAATCAAGTTCGCTGTCAGAAACTGTTCTCTTCTTCTCTAGATCAGGGTGCTTTGTATTTTTGTGCTGTCAAGTGCTTCATGTAAATGCGCTGGAAAAAGCTCCATTTGTCTCCATTTGTTCTTCACACCTCTGCATGTCCGACTCTTCGCAGGCATTAATGCCGCGGTCTGATGGTTTCGCTTCCCTCTGCCTAACGGTCACATTAAAAGTTACGGATCTGAAGTGACGCGAGGGCTCCTGACTGCGACAGTAAGCATATTAAGGGCGGGAGTATTTCATTGTCCAGTGATTGTTTCTTTCAGGCACTGGCTACATAGCGCTGTCTGTAAATTCAGATGCACTATAGAGCCTAGTCTTGTTCGGGTAAAGCGGGATTCATGCTTTCACGACAGAGCTGAAAAAGCGATGTTTTAAATTCCAGGAATGACATGAACAAAAGTTAGGACTGTTGCATGGGTGTTTGGAAACCGATATTTGCAACTGAACCGTACAGTAGCTTTAGTTTGCTAAATGGGCAATTTTACAGTGAGAAATATTGGCTCCAAATGTCCACGTCTATTCTCAAGGGAGATGGTCTTAATTGTATTTTTCTATCGAGCAATTATGTCATGTTGGTGCCTTCCATTTGTTCCATTTTGAGCAGTTATAATCCTTGTAGCGGGTAAACTTGATAGCTCTGAGGCATATTCTTCTGGAAACATGGAGGAATTAAACCCTATCCTAATTTGAATGCATGTTATTAAGCAATAACCCATGGTTTGTCATATTTTGATGGCGTTTACAGGATAACATCTGTATTTTATCATCCTTCCCTTAAATATCACTGGAGAATAATATACTTCGTTGCATTTTGATCGCATTACGTGATAATATTTATTCCACATCACGCTCCATGACATGTTACACCGCATTAGGCAGTGAGCTACTTGGTGAACTTCCATTAAAAGAAAACGCTTGCATTTATATCGTCAGCACAGATCTCCCGAAGCCTTTACAGTCAATTAAATACGTTTGAAGTTTAGCCATTGCTTTAAGGTAGGAAAAACACAACCAATTTGTGGATAGCAAGGTTTCCGAAAGGGCAGTTAAATAAATGATCAAACTATTTGTTTTTAGGTGTTGGTTGAGGGTTAAATGTTGGCCAGGCAACAGCAGAATTCCCCAGCACTTCTAGTGCCAGTGCCCTTTGGGTCTTTTACTTCCACCCGAGAAGGTAAGACTGTGCCTCTGTTTAATCTCATCAGAAAGATGGCACTTCCTACAGTTGAGCACTCCCTCAGTACAAGCATTGAGATGCCAGCTTGGGTTATGTGCTCCAGTCTCTGGAGTGGGGTTTGAATTAACAACCTTCAAACACAGCGGTGAGACTGCTACCACTAAGCGAAGGATGACATTAAATTTTGCATACTTGGGGATGGGGTGGATGATAATTCTAAAGTCTAAGCCATCTTGACATCATACGCAATCCCTTGGACACAGTAAAGGGATTGAATTAATTCAAATACTACATGGGCCTGAGGCCAGACAAATGCATGGTGTTGGTCACAAATCCCACTCCATTCTACCCACCTGGTGCACTGTCTACTGCTTTCTTAAAAGGAAATTCTAGGTGGTCTTGGTGAAATATTGTACATTTTAACTAGTTCCAAGCAAGAGATTGTTAGTTGGAACTAAAGCTCAAGGAATTGAAGGCAAATTATTGATTTGATTAGGAGATTGGATAGGCAATAGTAGAAGAAGGAAAGTGCAATGAAGTATATTATCACATAATGCAATCAAAATGCAACAAAGTATATTATTCTCCAGTGATATTGTGATTTGTGGCCTCTTACAAGGATCTGTGCTAGGGCCTCAGCTGTTCACTATATTTATTAATGGCTTTGATAACATAATAGAGAGTCATATATCCAAAAGCAAAATGCTGCAGATGCTGGAAATCTAAAATAAAGATAGAAAATGCTAGGAATACTCCACAGCTTAAGCAGAATCTGTGGAGAGAAACAGAGTTAACGTTTCGATTTGATGATGACCCCTACATCTGTTTTTCACCATATATGCAAGTTTGGTGATGGCACAAGAATAGTGATATGGTAAGTAATGTTTTTGGAAGCATAAAATTGTAAAGAAACACTGGTAGGTTATGTGAGTGGAAAACATTGTGGTGAATGTATTTCAGCACAACTAAGAATGAGGTCATTCATTTTGGACCAGAAAAGAATAAACCAAATTATTATTTCAGTGATGAAAAACTAGGAACAGTGGAGGTCCAAAGAGATATGGGGGTCCATGTAAACAGATCAGTAAAATGCAGTAGTCTGGTACAGAAATAATCAAAAAGGCTAATGGAATGTTAGCCTTCATAATGAGAGTGTTAGGACATAATGGGGAAGATGTTTTCCTAAAGCTATATAAAGCCCTAGTTACTTCACATTTGGATGACTGTGCACAGTTCTGGGCACCATGCCTTAGAAATGATATATTGGCCTTGAAAGGATTGCAGTGCAAATTCATCAGAATGCTACCAGGGATCAAAGATTTAGATTATAAAGAAGGAATACATAAACCAAGCTTGTATTCCATAGAATACAGAAGGATAGGGGGTGATTTGATTGAGGTTTTTGTATTTTGAAAAGGATTGATAGGCTATAATAAGAGTAACCCTTTTCTGCTGGTGGGGGAGTCGAGGCCAGGGGCATAACCATAAAATCAGAGCCAGGTCACTCAAGAGACTAGTTAGGAAACACTCCTTCATGCAAAAGGGGTGGTGGGGGCTGGGGGGTGGCAGGCACATGGAACACTGTCCCAAAAAGAACAGTAGATGATAGCTCAATTAATCATTTTAAATCAAAGATCAATAGATTTTTTCTGGACAGCCATATAAAAAGATAATATGGACCTAAGACAGGTGATTTGGGTTAAAAGACAAATTAGACATTATCTCATTGAATGGTGGAACAGCTTCAAGGGATGAATAGCCTATTCCTGATCTTATATTCATATTCAAAATACTGATATTTTAAAGGTGTTTTTCTCTGTTACTGGGTGTTTTCTATAGTCTGTTGTGAGTCAAAAATCAATAAAGATATTAATGACCCCAAAACACTATATTCTCTCATATTTCAATATGACAACTTCATAGTAACAGCATGTTGGTATATCAGGGTGCTAACACACCCTGTCACATTTTTATATATTACCAGGTAATAAACTTCAACATTTTAGTGATAAACATATACATATATACATATAAAAATATATACATATTACTGGGTTATAATTTATGATACATTCCATCTGTTCATTGTGTTCTGCTCTAGGGCAGGTCCTAACTCAAATCTCACACAAAGGATTCTTGAGCTATTTGCTGGGAATGAATAGCTGAGGTGGCTTCTCATTGCCTTCCTTAATGGTTTTAGCTTCAATGTAATTTCTCCCTGATAGGCGGCAACAAGCCTAAAGAGCTTCATCTACCCTTGATGCTGGGGAAGCCCACACACCAAATGAATGCAGGTATTCCCATTGGTCAATGGCCCAATACTCAAACCCGGTGCTCCAGTTTATATTTACTGGTCCTGACTAGAGAAGGACCCAATTCAAACCCTTCTGATTGATAGGTAGGAATACAATGACTTCCATCTAGATACAAGCATCTGATAGGATGTCAACCTAATAATTAGAGACCATTTTCTGTCTCCACTTACCAGGGCTTCATGGAATGTAACTCAAATTCATCACCTACTTTCTGCCTCAGGAAAATGATCACTGAGCCAATGGCACTCCATCTGAATGCAAGTACCCTGCTGGATATGACAAATAAACCAAAGGCTAACTCTTACCTTTGAAGCACTATAGTAGTGGACAGAAATTAAAATCTCTGTCACACATTACTGGAAACTAGCACATGACTTCATATATTTTCATGGTATATTATTATAAAAGTATATTCATTTATAGTGACAATTAAAGCCTGTCATACTTTGTGACATACCATCAGAGAATAATGTATATATTCTGTCAGATTGCAATAGTGCATTACTAGAAAAACACTAACTCTTATTGATTTTTGGATAATAATGTTGTGTTCTATCACACTTTAATGACACATTACTGATGATGGCATAATTCTTTATCATAGTTTGTTGACATGTTACTGAGGATAACATATATATTGTGCCATGCTTTTTGCATTCATGATAATAACTTGTGTACTGTATTACACTTATGACATTGCCACAGAATGCATACTTATGCCCTGTCACAGCTCGGCAATATACTGCTGGGTAATACACACATTCTGCAACATTAGGTAATAAAATGTATCTTGTCAGATTTTTATGACATTATTGGGTAATATACACACATACTCTTGTCATGCTTTGATGACATTCTGCTAGAAATTCTGCCATGGTACCTGCCAGACTTTAACATATTACAACTAGGTAATAGTGTCAAACTTTGATGCAATGTAACTGAACAATATATTTATCACACGTTAAAGATATGTTACTGTAGGTTTTACATGTATGGCCTGTCACCATTAAATAACGACGTCTTTCAGTTATTTGGGCACTGTCATTATTTGTTGCTAGCTATATTACTTTGCAATCTTATACGTACTTTATTACACTGCTTGATAGAACATGACCAAAAGCTCACCGATACCGCGTTTCAATGTCACTTTTGATAATATACTGCTTAGCACTCATGCCAGTATATCTTGTCATAGTTTGTTGTCAAAACAATGATACCTTGCTGCAGTTCGACTATATATTGCTAAGTAATGATTGGTATGTACTGCATGTTTCACCTTGGTGACATATTTGCAGGTAATAACACAGGCCCTGTCAGAGTTTGATGACCTGTCACTGACTAATATCGTTCTCTGGCGGAATAAAAAAGCACATGCCAAACTAACGAAGTAGTCATTCCACGCAGAGGTGTCAACAATTAAGTATTCTGCTTTATTGATTTTGTTTTAAAGGCACGCTTTTTCAGGTGAGACAGTTGCACAGTGTGTGGGTGTGCGCGCTCGGCGGCTGACCTTTATCGTAGGCAGGAAGCAACAGTTTATTTGTGTCTCGCGGTGATGTCGGTTTATATGGAAGCTCTAGTTGGAGGGTAATTACATGAACTTCCCAACTTTGTAAAAACTAAATGTAGATTTACT
The DNA here is from genome assembly GCF_017639515.1 of Carcharodon carcharias. Taxonomy (NCBI): domain Eukaryota; kingdom Metazoa; phylum Chordata; class Chondrichthyes; order Lamniformes; family Lamnidae; genus Carcharodon; species Carcharodon carcharias. Next base: position 203,436,823 of record NC_054468.1, on the reverse strand, counting down.
TCTATTCCATCAAGCTTGACAATGCCAGATAATGAAACTGAGCGAAAGAAAGAATTACATTGGAGTTAAGTTGTATTTTGCTCGATGACGCAATAATATCGGTGGTTTTCCTGTTTGGCAAGAGCTCACGCAAAGAAAACAAACATCCAGGCTTGGCCGATGACATAGTGGGGAGAAAGCTGCTGCGAAGAGGCTAAGCACATCCCCTGCAGGAAGGAAGTGGATTCTGGAGGAGGAAAACAAAAGATGGCAGCCGCTCTGACCGCAGCTTGAACCAGACCCCATCGCCACCCAGCTGCTTCCCAGTAACTTCCCATTACCTTTACATGACACTTCACCCCCCCTTCTATCAATAGTAGACATCAATTTGTTCCCTTAATGAAAAAGTAAATACAGAGTTAGACACATACAACTCAGACTCAACCCGAGTGTAACTTAAGCACAAATGTTTTATAAGCGAACATACCCCACATTCATACAAAAGTGATCGGACCCGTTATGTAGATGCATTAACATCTTTGTTTCTCTTACTTCCTCTCCGACCCTTACGAAGACTGTATTTCCAGGGAAGGCAGGGACTAGCTTTGTACAGAAATCGAAAACATTGTAAAGAAAACCAATCTTAACATCACAATCCAGGTTGCTGAAATAAATTGATAATATATTCGAGCTAATAAGAATGAGAATGAAAGCTTGCATTTCGGACTTACTCGGTGGACAAAGCAATTTACACCAAACACCACTCCTGACCTGTCCACACATTTAAAACTGTAGCTTCGGTTTGTTAACACAACATACCGTGCGGCTCATGGGCGGCCTTCGGCTAACTTATTCTGCTGTTTACTCTGATCAAACTTGGTCAAGTTCTCACCGCGCTCTCAAGCTCTTCCGAGGTATTCAAGGGCTTTGCTGTGTTTCTCTGAAGCTTATTATATCACGATACATGGAAATCAGAGCCAGCAGATGCTGCGGTTTGCACTTGACCATATAAAACAAGATCCAAATAATCAAGGGTAAGTTGTTAAACTAAGTGAAATGTATTGCACTAACACTGTTATCTTTGAGAATTTTTTTTCTTTGTAACAAGACAGTAAAAATAATTTTAAACCCCTGTTTCCTATGAAAATGTATGCATTGTTTTTTATATCCCAGAAAACTAAAACGTCATATTTTGCTGCCGATCTTTAATGTTTCACTAAAAGCCAATTTTAAGAAGTTGTTTAAACTGCGAACTACGGACTATATATTATTCTAACCTATAGTCTGGCCTAAACTAATAAGTTGTGTGGACCGAAATCAATCGTCCCCATACTTCTGTTCTGATATAACATCACTGCAAGACATCAATAAATTATTATTTCAATCAGACATTAGGAGCTCATTAATTCATTAAAATTAATAAAGCAGTCCCGCTTGAGCCTGAACGGGACTGTAATAAACAGCTGTTCTTTATACATATTTTATATTACAATCAGATAAAGCGTCTTTGCGTCGTTTTAATTATTTAAAAAGAAACATTTCAGCCTAAATCTATATGACTGTCTGTAGCTGGTTTGGAAAGCTCAACACTTAAACGTATATTTGCATTAGCCTAGGCTGTTATCCACAAAATTAAACTTTCAGGCTGACATGCATGGTTACACTTCATTTCGAAACTCATTGTGCCCAAACATGCCGCTCCCCCTTCGAGTAGTTTGTATTTGCTTCTTAGTTGCTTTTGTGTAGGAGTTTACGTGTACTCTAAATGCTTCTAGTGTGTATTTGGGTTTTCTGCACACTGTATTTCCATCAAACAATGTCGATATTTTGGATTGTAGTAGAAAATAATGAAATGGTCGAATCGTAAATATTTTCCCGCGCACCTTTTAGTGTACGCATTGATTCAATAAACATGTCAACTTAAGACAACGGAATATAGTAATGGAACAGACGGCAAATTTTTAAGTTTTCGATTCTCATAAATACATTGCCCGTCCTATTTGCAACTCTTGAGTAATTTTTAATTTAACAAACTGAACCTTATAAAGATTTCGGATAGATAGATAGATAGATAGATAGATGGATGGATGTGTAATTGGTCGATGCATATCGAAATCGGTAGTAACTTCTAGGAATATTTTGATTTGTTTAATAAGCCTTCACATTAATATTAATTGACGATATACATGCATAACACAATATTTAATATCTTGTATCACTTCAAACTTTTTCAAATTAAAACTACGATATTTTTTCAGAAACATATCTATTAATCAAAAGTTTTATATAGAAATACATTTAATCATTGTAGATTTTAAGAACAACCTGAAGCCGTGAAAACGGTCTCATTGTATTCCCACTTTCTATTTCATCTTATTGAAATAGAGAAAAAAAAGTTTAACAGGTGTCCGTGCTTGTAACTATGGAACCAATATATCACTGGCTATTAATTAAGCCGTCTATAATCCCTGAAAATTTCATTTATGCATTCTGAATATTCTTTAAACTAAACTACTTGAATATATCTGCATATATCTGGCTTTCTGTTAGCAATCTATGAAGTCATACAAACCCTGCAATGCAATTTGACCTCATGTACGATGCAGGAAAATAATGTATATAGATAAGAACATTGCCGTATGGGATGGGTTGTGGGAGTTACTGACCAATGCGACACTCAAGGAATCAGTCTGGGACCCCGGGTTAGTCTACAATATAAAGTCAGTCTTGTGCAAACGCGATAATAACGTCAAAAAGTCGAGACCTTCCGGCTTTCGTGAGTTTGGAACCAAAACTTCTGCCATTTTTTCTTTTGTTCCCCTGTTTCCTGGCGGTAATCCCCTTTCTGAAATAAAGACATTCGACAATTGAAAAGGCATTGCGTGCCTTATTAGCTTTTTCTGAATCAAAAATAATGAGAAAAAATCTTTTGATCCGCTTCAGGAAAAAGACTTTTTTTATACAAGGACCTTCTTTGTTTTTGTTGACTTTATTTTACTTTGACTCTTGCGGCCAGGAAGCAAAATCCAAACAATTTCGCCTCTTTTCTTACGCTTTTCTTTATTAAGGTGAAATTTATATTCTTAAAAACAAAACTGAATAAAGATTTCAGATTTTTTTACAAACCGCAAGAAAGCAAATAACCAAGTAAGCTATAAGATGAGCAAAACGGATTGTAAGCAACGCATAAATTAAAACAAACTAAAACTTTAAAGAATAATCCTTTTTCACTCAAAAAGAAACAATCTTGCCCCAAAAACCTATGGTAAGAAAACAATGAAGTAACGGTCCCTGTATAAAGCTTGCTTCATTGATACTCCACGGGAGGGAGGGGCGGGTGGGGGGAATAATTAATCAGCAGTCTTGTTTTTTATTTGTGGCAATTCTTATTAAGTTTTATTTTTTAACTGTTACGGTGAGGACCTAAATAATAAGACACAAACGTCACCAGGTCATTAAAGTACAAAATGCGCACATGTAACGCTTTTATATTCGCTATCAAGCCTAAGTAGAAATAAGTAACTGTTTTTTTAACCATAAAGCTCTACCTGTGATTATTCAATCCAGATAATTGAATTATCCCATAAATTAGCTTGTGTCCAGTGACTAAATGCTGTAACCATGGTGCAGATATATATTACAGTATTCAGCAAAGATATACGACACTCAGTAAACATGTATTACACCATTCAGCAAACATGTATATTGCAATATGCAGCAAATATTCCAGCAAACCTATATTACAACATTCAGTAAACATACTTGGTACAACATTTCGCAAAAGTATATATTACAACATCTAGCTAACGTATATTACAGCATTCGGTAATCATATGTACTAAAACGTTCAGCAAACATACATAACAGCATTCGACAAACATAGATATTACAATGTCCAGCAAACGTATACGTTACAGTGTTCAGCAAACCTACATATAACAGTCAGCAAACATATTATAACTTATAGTAACATATTACCGTAATCAGCAAACATATTATAATATTCAGCAGATATATATATATTAAAACATTGTGAGCGACATCCAGTAAACACATATTACAACATTCATTAATCATATTACAACGTCTCGTAAACATATTACAATATTCGGCAAAACTATGCAACGTTCAGGAAACATATATATTTAAGATTATCTTATTTTAACTGAAGTTGTTAGAATGTGTTTACATATGCTGCTTTCGTAGTAAACAGTGTATGGTATAATTTGCAAGGTACATTGTAGTCGGTGACCTTTGCTGAGAGGCTGGTGCAATGAACTGGGCTGGAGACTGATCCAGGACGTTGGTTATGGCACTAGTAGGACTATTGTGTTTTCCCACTGTCATTGGCCCGTGGATGTTTTGTGTACTTATGGAATTTGACCATAAATGTAATCAAAACTCTACTGTTTAATTTACTTCTATGTCAAATCTGTCCCTTCAGGCTATTATAAACCAGCACAATTTAGAAACATGGGTGCCTTGTCTGAACACATCCTATAGCATGATCTATAACATATTAACATAGGTTATACCTAGCAGTCATTATCTAATGAATATTGTCTGGAATACTAATGTAGAGCAAAATGTCTGTATTACACTGATGTTAGTTGTAGAACATTAACTATATTTTAGATGCTCAGCATGGAACATAATAGACATTTTAGGCCACTGATAATAGGGCACGGAGTTACTGGTCTTGGTCCTACGAAAGTAATTTAGTTATAATTTAGTTATGTACTAGTACAGTATATTACATATGAAACGTTAACAGACAAGTGTAATAACTGTGGATAAGTAAGATAGAAAAGTCCTGGGGGAAAACATTAAACATAACCAATTGAATAACAATACGTTACAGTATTTGACTCAACCAATCAAAGGTATCATATTCCCCTTACATTGGCTGTGAATTCAAGTCTAGTAACAGTTGGGTAGGTTTATGCAACCCTTAGCTGAGAAAGTATAATTGTAAAATGATCAATGTCTACTACGTTTATAAACTGTATTCATATCATTGATGAATGCTACAGTTGTCAAACATTTTTGTGAAATGAAAATGCCTCACTACAGTTGCAAAGCATCTTTGAGAGGGGAATACACTTTACAGAAATGAATTCATTGCCATTATTTTCTTTCTTTGAACAAAACCGTGATACCAACAGCACGTCGTGTGTTCATTCAAATGCAATATTTTTGACCAGTACGGTTATCTGCAGTTTTCTTCCATCAATCTAATGAGATAAAGGGACAGAAATCACGACCGCCAATCAAACGTTTTCCAAACTGCTTGGCTTTCTGACTATAATGTACCCACGTTCTTTTGCATCTTTTGATTGAAAACCAGCGCAAGTGGAACTGCTGCTGTGGAATGAGTTTGGATTATGCCATTCTGCAGTGAGGCAGAGTTTGTGGCAGTTTGTTTTGATGTTCTGGCGGCCTTGCGAGGTCGACACAGTGCGGATGTTTTTGAGAAACAATCACGTCGAGAAACTAAGTAAATAAATACATTTAAAACGTGCAGTCTCACTTTCCGCTCCCTATCTATACACTGATAACTGTGATTTGATCTGAGCTGGCACATTTCAATAACAGCTCTACACTGCAATCGCCAGCGAGTTGTTGGTAGAGATGCAGTTGTTATGAAGCTGCCAGTAGCACTGATCAGGGGAATACTGTATATTGTACCTGTCACGGTGCTGCTGCTCACAGGTTATTGACTGTCTCTCTTTTCAGTCTTCAGATGTCCTTATCGGTATTGATTGTGGCAGACAAACCGGGAGAAAGATGAATATGATATTCGACAGACGTTGCTCATTCGTGAATAACAAGTTCAGTGAAAGATGTATTTGTGCCATTATCCTGTAAGTTAATCGAGTAAAATATATCTTTCCAAATATCAAAACCTATTTATAGGAGTTAGCCACAATGTGTGCATCTGACCTTCAATTATAGCAACCACGATCATTAGACATGTTTTATGTGTTTATGTGTTTCATTTCTATTATCAATGAATATGTTTATACTTTTTCAAGAATATAGTTAAATAGGGAAAGCACCGTTCCAAACAAAGATTGCATTTAAGTAATCAACTGCATGGAATCGCCTAAACCCTTCCTGGAAAAATAACCTCGCAGTTTAAACTACTATTATGCCACTAGCACGTTCAACAGCAGCTTATAAGGAAACATGTTTCCTGGACTATCTGCAGCAGAAGGGGACACAATATAATCTTTTTTATCACATCAGTGCATATTTTTGAGAAAATGATAACAAATAGCTGAACTTATCAATTTGGTGAGTGAGTGGCATTGCTATTTGCTTATCGATGTGGACTTAATTTTACAAATTCAATGGAAGAACGTATTCTTGCTCATTACTCTCCTTGTATACCATTTTTTTTTGTAGTCCAACGTTCTCAAATGACAGATTATTCGATTTAAAGGATCAATCAACATAGTTTTTAATAAAATCCAATTGGTATGAATCCTTATCATCAGTTTCGGAAATGGGTTACCCGTTGCTCGGTTTGTGTCATATCTAACATCAATGAGAAGATTTTCCAAAAGATAAACTCATATCGTTGATCTGTTAACAGGGTAAAGTTTATAGACCGGATCAGCCGCAAATTGAACATGGAATGTTATAGTATCCACCGATCAGTGTGCCCTTGGCAATGCTTCAAAAGCTAGCAGTCATCTTTCATTAAGAAACTACAGGTGAACCATGTTTCAAATGGGTTCATAAAGCATTTTGACAAACCCATTAAAGAAATGCCTAGCAAATATCGAAGGTTGTCTTACAGCCGAACGTAATGCAGCCATCCATTATAAGAAGTGAAACAATCAATTCCATGGCTGGGGTTCCCAAAATACACTAATAACATGTGTGTGTGTGTGTGTGTGGGGGGGGGGGGGGGGGGGGGTGGTTTCGGGGGTAGGGCAAGGATGAGGGATGGACTCTACAATGTAACTCACAACAATAGCAGATTCTTTATAGTGCAGCGTTACTCTGAAAAAACTAACACAATTGAAGTTACGTGAAAAGTAAATGAAATATTGAGGTAATAGGTGTTCAGAGAGAGGGATCCACTGTTTGAGAAATCTTGTGCGCTTTGTAATCCTCACATTGTTTCAAATGTACTCTAACTCCGTGTATCCCATACACTATTTAAAAGTTAGCAAGTCAGAAAGGGAGAAATAAATAAAGTTAACTGTATGAACAATACGCTGTCACCCAATCCAGCTGGTGTGTCAAGCTGCTGGATAAGGCACGTTGAAAGGAATGAGCCGGTGTGATTAAATGCCTTGAGATGATACATTTACAATAAAACTGGTATCACTTAAATATTGAATGATAGAAAGTAATTGAACATTTGTACAGGGAGATGGGATCAATAACTCGATTCCATTCTGAATGGTAGCTTCAAGTTGCATCAGCCCAATAGTTCGGAACTGCTTAACTTGAAGGTAAATTTGAGAAAGACTTTAATATTTGACATGCAATTGGATGTTTTACTTTCTGAACCAATTGACCATTCTACACAGAGCATTAGAAAGAAAAACATGCATCGGCTCAACTGCCTAAACTGATCTTCATTTCAGCACCATAAGTTTATACCATGCCAAAACGCTAAATCATGGGTGAATGTGAAGCACTCTACGAGCAGTTAATCGCGTTATTAGAATATAAATGACGTGTTCATTTCACTGCGAGCTATGGAGAGTTGAACTCACTAGTCTATCTGTTTCTTACAACTTTGCGACAATATTTACACCGATCATTCCTTATGCATGTCTATTTAGGCATGCGACTATGTCTGTGCCGTGTGCCTCAAAAAGTTCGTACATGTGATTACGGTTTTGAATAGTCTTACGTGATTGATGGAAGAATGTATGTCGGCATAAGATTTCCCTAGTGTTGTTGCACCTCTCTACCTCCATTAATGTCGAGCGGTGGCTAAAGGCTTCAAAAGCACGGGGTCAAACTTCAGGCCGATTCATGCGTCATTCTCTGGCATTTCAATGTCCCATTTTGATTAAAAATGCAACCCTTTTGATGGGTGTAATTTCTAAGATAAACTCAGCTCCTTAAGTTTAAGTTAGTTTGGAACATGTGTCACTTTTCATTGATCATAATTATCGACCCCAGATAATATTCCCAAAAATTGCAGACAATAGCTCGGAAACCTGGGCTGGATCACACTAAAGAGTGGCGTATACAGGTGTTCAGATTCTAAGGTAGGGAGTGGCTGGGGCGGACCGGGTTGGGGGAGGGGACGGCGGCTTTGGCTACGGAGTCGGATGCCTGAGCTAAGGACAGCGTCCTCTACAGGGGACTGATGACATATCTCTCTCGTTGCGCCCAAACGCTACCAAGGGAAATGGAAATAATAGTGTCCTAACAGTCAAGTAGCAAAGTCTGCGACTTGTAAATAGGCCGTCCCTGTCAATCATTGTTAGCACTTTAAATAAAACTACAAATTCCTGTATTAGCTTACGCCTAGATTGTCAATATTATCAAAATCAGAGTCAATTGGACAGGGAATTTTATGAATTAATCCACGAGTGCTACTGATGAAGCCCTACAAGGAAATTGCAAGGCTACCGATCATGGAAATCAGTAAGACATTACTTTGTACAAAAGTGTTTGCCCCTTTTCCCACCCCCCACCCTTGCGTCCCTTCTCACCCACGAGTGTTTTAAGAAAGGAGAGCGAAGGGACGAAAAGTAAAGCTTGTTCTGTTAAACTCCAAAAGACGTTCAGTTGCGTCCATCTGATGCCTCAAATCCTTCGGTGAAATTGTCTCAGGTGCAGCTCCTTGATTGGATTGAAAGCCAATGATGGATTCTCTGCTGTTGTGCTGGCCTAACAAATAGTGTCGCTCGCATTCTTCTCCGCGATCTTTGACCATTATTTAGATTCAGAGCTGAGCTTCTGACATGGGTGTAGCGAGGGAAACTGTAACACAAATCGCCCAGTATAACCTCACCAGTAAATATCCGTGTAGGTTTTCCACACCATTAATAGTTTGGCTAACATGATTCGTTAACAAATAACTTTAGGATAAAGATTTGGAAGCAAAATATATTCCCCATAATTACTTTTTGTGGAGCATTGCTATTGGATGATATTCAGTAAGTAGATGCGCTACTGTTTCAAGACCAGCATTAAACAAAAAGTAGGCTGTTAGGAAGACTAATAAATCGTATTATTAACGCTTCGTTGGCTCCAAAAGTGATAACAATTTAGCGAGACACAGTAAGTCAGTCAAGAGTTATGTTTGTTTTATTTGTATATCTTGTATTTATGGGTGTGTGTTATATTTATCCGACCAATTGTATCCACTGTGGCTATGGGTCATTATGACGTTAGTATCACATTTTCTGTGTATGGTTGTTGTATTTAGGGTGACATTGTTTATATTTGATATGTGTATGTTTACGTTGGTACGTCCTGTGTGCTTTGTATTCCATGTGCATTATATGTGTTGTGCATGTTTGTTGTATGCAGTGTTTGCATTTGAGTGTTTGATGCTGGGTTTGTATTATTTGTGATCATGTATTATGTATCTAATATGGTTGTCTAACAGGATCTGAACTTTAAGCATAGAATGAGATCATTCGGCCCTTTGCTGTCGCCAGTTCTCTAAAGCAGCTAACAATTTACTCCCATTTCTTCATACGCTCCCTTTACCGGTTCACATCTTTCTTTTCTAAATATTTATCCAGTTATCTTTTAAAAGCTATTATGGATACTGTTCCCGCCACTGTTTCTGGTAAGACATGCCCTAGCAACCATCTGCATAAAAGCATTTCTCCTAGCATCTCCTTTCCAACGTCTCTATATTTTGTGTCTATGTGTATTTCTGTGTATTTGAGTACAACTTGAATTTGTGAATTTAAGCGTTGTGTTAATGTGACTTAGAGCTGCTTATTATGCTCGGACATTGAGTCTATTTACGTGTTTTATATTTTAATAGGTTATATGAGTTTGTATGTTGCATTTGTGAACGTTGCATTGTTAATCAGAATCATGCAACACGGAAAGAGACCACTCGGTCCATCATATATGTGCCGGCATGCATTCTGTTTACATGTTCCTTTTGAGTATTCTGTGTCTACCTGTGAAAGCTTGTGCATTGCATTTATTCTGCTTTGTGAGAATATATGAATTTTGTATATGCTTGGGCTGTGAGTGTATGCATGTACGTTTGTATATGTTTATGGTGGAATGTTTTGCTGTTTCTGTTCTCTTGGTGTTTATCTATTACTGTATGCTTGTGTCTCCAGTTTGCATGCTTTGTTTGGGTGTGCATTATCCTTCTTGCCAACGTGTATGTTTTGTTTGTAAATGTGCATTATTGCTTTGTATTATATATATATTTGGAGGTTTTATGCGTCATGTTTCTGTGCATTTGAGTATTGCATTTGTATGTTATATATTGTTTGTGCTGTTTTGTACTTTATCCTTATCGGCTTTATCATTGTGCTTCAGGAGTGCCAAGCTTGTGGGGATGACAGAATAATGTTCATAAATTGGGTATTTATATGACGTTTTTACGTGAACATACGAAGCCATGTTTAATTAGTTCCAACAGTTTTTTTGTGGAAGAACAATCAAAATAATAAGGGATTACAATCAACTTCTATTCACCCAACAAATATTTTAAGTCACAAGAAATAATTCGAATGTTTCAACAAAACGTGTTGTTTTGTGCCTAGATGCTGGATTTGGATTGATTTGTACAATAATGTCACATGGACTGCTTATGTATGATTATATGTGTTGCTTCATACCAGGCTTTCCGCTTTGCAGGGAAGAAAGGAGGCGCCGTATGCCTTCTTCAGTGATTCCTGTTGTAAAAGGAGAACCAAAGCTCTATTGAAGGAGTACAAGTCTTCGCAATAAATATACAATACACGTGCATTACCAATACAACACGTCTTGAATTAACAATGAGGGTAGGAATTTGTAACACAGCCCTTCAGCAACTTCCCCAACCCTATCACCATCACAGAACCCTACCCCTCGATCCCAGCTCTTTCAACCCCACACCCCTCACCCCGCTTCCGAATTAACCAGGAAAGCCCAAAGTATTGTGTTTGCTACGTTTTTGTACGTTTTCTGTGGTTGTTTTGGATCATGGCTGTAGACATATCTGAAGAGAAGACCCCCACTTACTGTGCATTGCCCACAGCCAATTCAAACAAACTGAAAGACAAATCAAAGGTTGTCCAAATGTCACTTTCTCAACAGCTATAGCTGGAGCAAAAGACAAGATAGCCTAACTATGAAAAACCGCAAAATATAGTTAAATATCTATCTCTCCATCCTTCTTTGTTTATCTGCCGGCCAATGTATCCAACCAACCATTATGTGCATCAATGACACACTTACAATTGTAAACGCACATGCAAATCTATGGTAACCTTCCTGTCTTTCAGCAATTAACGTTTTGTACACATTTAAGGTCGACTTTGTATGATAATCAGCAGATGGTGCGATGTTTAAACATGTGCAAATTCTTATTTCCATTTGTTGATAAATGTTTTGAAAGATTGCATGTTTGTGAATTAATGCTGAGATTAAAAAGATTCGCCCAGTCGTGTGACGCAACAAACATATAAAACTGCTTCACAATTTAAACATCTGGGGAGTCATTCTTAGTCCCTAGAATTACTCACTTTGAACAGCCTTAAACATTGGCGTGCCACTACAATTAGAGCGTATTTTTTCGAAGCCCAGTTTCAGAACAATGCACTCTATGGCACCACATAAAATAACTGGAAGTTATCCAATCGTTATCCATGCCTTGCGTTAACATTTTTAATATGATTCCACTTTCAGTGGTTGGCCGTGGCTCAGTTGGTAGCATCTTTTCCCCTCAATCAGAGGTAGTGGGTTCAAGTACCACTCCATTATGAACACAAGGCTGACATTCCGGTGCAGTATTGAGGGAGTGCCGCACTGTTGGAGGTGCCATCTTTTGGATGAGACGGTAAGCGGTGGTCATAAAAGATCCCGTGAAAAGAGCAGGAGAGTTATTCCTGACAATATGCGTCACCCATACATAAAGCAGATGATCTGGTCATTATTACATTGCTGCGGGAGTTTGCTGCCCCGTTTCTTACATTGTAACCGTCTCTATGATTCCAATGTACTTCTCTGTATAGCCTATGGGGCGCCTGGAGGTTATATACATACAAGCATTTTTAAACGTGAATAGGGCTTACAAGACTTAACATTTAGAGATTTCGTATCTAATTAAAAATACACCCTTTTAAAAAAAAGATAGTCCGAAGATAGTTTGTCATAAAGAACGGTGCATAGATAAACGGACAAACGCAAACACAGGGAGATTTCACCGCAGGATCACAGAGTGGATAGCTACTCCTTTGTCACAAAACACGTGAACGGGAAACAATCCATTGGGAATGTGGGGGTAACGTATAGAATAGCAGTAAGGCTACCAGTGGAGCAAAATACGATTCCAAAAATCAAAGTAGGACAACGGGCACCACAGCATCCCATTGCTGGGAATGGTGCGCACAGATTCCCACTTACGCGCACAATCACAACACACCCATTTACTCACTGACACACAGCACCCCCCCCCCCCCCCTCACAAACTCTCTCCCACGCATACACTCACCATTCACAAACTCACACATGCTCGTATGCTATAAGTGTGCAGATTGCAGTATTGAGCAATAAGGTCGGCGATGCAAAAGAATGGACAATTCTTACTAACGCACACGTTCTGACACCAGTACGCGCCCAGTACTAAGTTTATCATAGTCTGTGGGCAAATCTGGGATTTTCAAATAATGTAACTGAATTCGTCCCTCACTGCTCAGCAAGCAATTGGGCTTACCGCGAGCCCCCTTGCTCTGTAAAGTACATTGTCGGGGGTGGGGGGAGCAGTGTAGCAACTGGGAATAATGCAATACCACAAGTGGCAAATCAACGTTAACATAGATAAACGTGAGGTGATGCACTTCGGTAGGTAAATGGAAATATCACCTACGCCTTAGAAAATAAGAAACGGGGGGCGGGGGGGAGGAGAGCAATGGGATCGAGGGATAAAAATCATTAAAAATGCTAAAGGAGCATTGAGATTTATTTCTAGGGATATAGAATTCGAATATATTGAAATTGTGTCAAACGTGTATCGAACCCTTGCCAGTCCACACTTAGAGTACCGTGTACGGTTCCGGTCTCCATGCCAAAAAAAAGACATAGAAGCACTGGATAAAGTGCAGAAAAGATTTACAAGGATGGTACCAGAACTCAGAGATTGCAACTATTGGAGAAGCTTGAACAGGTCGGAGCTTTTTCTGCAGGAAAGACTTAAAGGAGACTTGACAGAGGCATTTTAAATTATGGACAGGATAGATACCAGGGGAATGTTTTTGCTTATGGAAAATTGAAAACTAGGGACCACAAATACACAGTAGTTAGTACAAAACTCCAGTAGGGAAATACAGAGAAATTTGTTTGTTCGTTGGGTGGTTAGAATGTGAATCTCACTACCACAGCAAGTGGTCGAGGCAAATAGCTTAGATGCCTTCAAAATGAAACTAGATGAGTACAAGAGAGAAAAAGCAATAGAAAAATATGCTGAAAGGCTGAGATGAGGTCGACAGAGCAGAAATTTAAACACCAGCACATTAGGTGGGTGGGGTTTCTGTGTTTTACATGCTTTGTAATTCCGTAATATGATACAGCAAATGGTGACCATTATTAAATATACTTTATTATAACTTTGCGATCCACGTTAGCACAGAATAGATCATTTGTGTTCATGTCGTCGAAAGTTAGAGATAGCAAGACAAGTGAGTGGCATAATTGTATGCATAAATCTGGAAACACGAGCAGAAACGCAATTTATTTAAACAGCAACAGGATGAAGTTCATTCGGTGTCGCAGGGGTACACTCAACTTTTGAACAAACTAGCCTATTAACTGTTTCCGCCATTTGATTTCAGCTGAAAGTTGATTACCCACCTCACCATTATGCTAATTTATCTTCTTGTTACAAATTTAACTTTATATCCTAATGACTTTAGATAAAATCCATGGCGAATGCGTGGGCGTGCTGAAGGCCGTTAGAATGTCGTGCACCCGTTGTGCAGATGAACAAAATGTTCAGTTATTATTTAATTGTTGTAAATTAGAGTCCTAAACGGTAGACCCTACACAGATGAACAAGAGGAGTTGCTGACATTCAATTTCCCTGTGTGTGAAAAGTGGGGAACGGGTGATGAGGTTCCTAAATTCCGGTTCCTTGCTCCAATAATTAGCCAAAGCATGGTTTCTCACTCTAATGGAACAGACTCAAACTTCAAACGTGTAGCAACTCGCAACACTTAGCATGTCCGACAGGCACTTGGCACCAAACTCGTATATAATACTCATCACATGTTGTTAGGTAACTGAGAATGTTGCGCTTTCAGTAAATATTCGCGGTTGCGCTAAAACTGTACACACTCAAACTCCCCCCCACCTCCCCCCTCCCAAGTCCATTGTCTATGCTTGTGCCCTGGCGATGGAAAACAACCTGAACTGAAAGAAGAGCAGAATGCAGGATCAGCATTATCAAGCACTAGTGCTAAGGTTGGTGATTACTAAACATGGCTTCACTGCCATCTGTAGTTTCTATCTGATTTGAAAAGTATTTTTTTTTCCTGCAGCATGTTGACAGAGTGTGCTCACTGAATAAACCAAACCAAACAAATGGAAATCACACCGAATCCTGAGTGCACAACTGCGTATTAGTTCTCAAAGTCAAACCTTCCCAATCCCAACAATTACCTGATAAAAAGAATCATCAACATATTTTTGACATGAATTTATACATAGCGACTGGAGCTATTGCTGTTTTGCAAGTAACATGTAAACAGTTTGAGCTGATTGCAATTCACATCTACGATTATGCTTGGCCATTGCAACACAGGCGATGTCGCATATATGTGGGTAAATCACGGTTGCAGTGTGACAGGAACAGTTTGCCCCATCATACAGCGTATTTAGTGACGGTTGAACAAATCAACAGTTTATCCTGAGCTTTTAGCACATTGGTATAAGAGGCACTAATTTACACAAGAATGCAATGGTAAGTGACGCACATTAGTTTGCTGAAATACTGTTGGTGTATAAAATAGAATGTAATTAGCTCGAAACTTGTCATAATTCATCATACAAATACTTGCCAACTATTGTAAATGAAACACGCAGTTTCAATAATCCGTTGTGTTATAAAAAAAACACATTTAAATTGACATAAAGAACAATGAGAAGCGAGGCTATTTTTCTCAATTTCTGTCACTTTTTACAGGCCTAATGACTCTTTCCAAATTGCACACGTGCATTATTTACGATGGATTAACACCACTTCTACCTGAGTTCAGGTGAACAAGAGCCACTGGAGGAAACTCCTGAAACTAACTCTCCTCACAGATGTTTTATTTGACTTTTATGTTAAAACCAACCAATCATTCCGCCCGCGTTTACGCTACAGACATGTCCCACTACCCTTTGAGAAAGTAATCCAGTCCGTGCATCGGAAAAGAAATGGAAAAGAGTGTTGTTATGATTTTAATTCTATGCTGTCACCCAGACTTTTGATTCCTAAATGGCATGTGTAACTAAACAATGGCTGTAACCATAACAATAAAGCATTATGACATCGATCTGCTCGTGTTCAAATAGTAGCAACAGCTAACTGATTCAGTTTTATTCAGAAAGGCCTTTTCCCTCTAAAGTGGAACCGAGAGTAAGAGCGCGCCAAAAAGTTTGGTTTACCAGGGAATTTATATTTTCAAAAACGCATGTAGAACTACAGTTACATTCTTGTTAAAGACGGTTTCCATTAGAGTCGCAAATAATTCTTTGTAGTAAATAAGTCACTTTAATTTTAAGGAAGATATCTGTTATAATAAATACTGGTAAAGGAAAAATCATGAAAAAAAATTAGTGACCAAGCTGATTTGGGCCTGTGATCGGAAATTGTAAGATAAATGCCCGCGTATTCCGACTGAATAAGTTAACTTCGCATTTTTCAAGTGATAGGATGTCCTTACCACTTGAGTGTGGGAGGGGTTTGGCTGAGGGTTCAAGTCAATTAATGGTTAAATGAAATATATTATTATGCCAATTCAGCAAAAACGTGCGAATTTACTTTGAACAACTTCTGAAAGTAATACAAGATTATTTTTGAGAAGAATAGTATAAGATTAAAAGCCTTCCATGTAAAGAGATCCTGTTTTGTCATTAGTTTATTAGTATTAGTATTTACTGAAGTGGCGTGATAATCCTCCAACGTTAAAACCTTGCGCTTGACTGATTCATCTATTGAGTGCAATGCGGGCGATGGAAATCAATGTATCTGCTGCAGGCCAGGCTAATGGATTAGAATTAGTCTATAGTGCAGAGTGTTCGATAGCATGGGGGATGGTGATTGCTGAGCTGGGCTTGTATAGCTCCCGTTTATCTATAACAAGCTGTCCATAATCCAAATAAAGTAATCATCGCCAGTGTGAAAAGTTCCGGCAGCATTATTTTCTAACTGTAAGGAACTAGTTCTCACACGCACCAATTAATGAAGGCGCTCAGCGAGTGAAACGGGAACTGATTTGGCAAATTGTTCTTTCATCATCTGTCAGAGGCTTTTGGAATAAAACAACATAAAAAGAAACCTTTTATCCTGGTCCCGCTCTCCCTCGGGGGAGCACTATACATTTGTTTCGAATAATTTACTTTAAGATTTGAAAAGACTAATTGATTTTTAAGTGCTAACCCAGTAGGAGTAAAGGCACGATGCCATACGCCAAAAGCAAGCAATTGGCAATCGAAAGGTTACCTGAATTTGATAGCAATCGAGCGTTTTATTCGGGAGAAAGGCGATGGGCATCTGCTTTGGGCAGCTCGAGGGACCGATTATATAGAGGCAGTTAAGTCAACTTTTTTTTGACTAAAGCAGATTGAAATGTCAAGCCGACTGACCAATGAGCCATGATAGCACCATATGATATTATATTGTGTTGAACTGGATTCAGTGCTTTTATTCCTGTAACTAATTCGTTTTGACACATACACACATAACCCGGTAGCAGGAAGCCCGGCATTCACCTTTCACCCCCTCCTCCTCCCAGCAACTTCACCCACCCCATCACTGCGGCCACCACCCCTACCCCCCAACCCCCGCCTCCCCCACCCACTCCCCCTACCCCCCCCCCCCACCCCCCCACCCCCCACCCCCCACCCCCCACCCCGCCACCATCAGCACAAAACAAAAACTGCTAGGTTTGCTGGGCTTGAACTCACATCTTTGTTCAATTCATTAGAAGTAACGAGTTGACATAAGGTAAATCTACGCAAAGCGCCTTTATTTCTTGTCTATAGAGCGACCTCATTAAATATCGCTAACAAGGCGTGTAAATCTCCTGATTGGACAGTCCTCTTGTAACACTCTGTCCCTTGCAGGATGTACACTGAATAAAGGCCACAGGGAAAATGACTGGCAAGAAATTCCAAATGTCCCTACTAACAGAATAGGAAGTTTTTCAACATCCAGCCTGATACCTGTCTTCTCACTAAACGTTCCACATCCAACGCTGAGATGGGGCAACCACTCGTCTATTGTAAACACAAATTGCTGAAAATGCAAGAGCAAATCGTTCCTTCTAACTAATATTTCCTTGTTTACATTCTTAAATGTCAAGAAACGACTATCACCATTTAAAACTCAAGCCTTAAATGTCTCCGCAATAAAATGTTCTTTTTTTTTCTACGTTTTACTAACAAGTGACTTATCCTTTCCAACCTGTTCGCTTAGCTTATCGGCGCGATTATTTTTTCAACTCTGCCAAACTCTTCAATGACAAACTTAGAGAATATTTGTGATGTTCACATCCAGGTCCTTCACTGTGATGGGTTGATAGGGAAAAGGTTGGTCAAGTTTGAATAGTTGTGCAGTTCTGGGGTTACAACTTTGCACCCTTTCCCCTCACTCCAGATCGACGAGCGCAACTTCACTTTGGAACTTAAAGCACTCGAGTCATAAATTAAGGTCAATGCCTCTTAAATGTTATATTCAACCATTATCTGTTGAATCTTACTGGAATCACAGTGATGTTGGTATAGAGTGGGTTGGGAGGTGAGAATTTGCCTATGCTTCATTAAAGCAACTTGCGCTATTTTATAGATCCCGCTCTTTTGAACGCTGTACTATTGACATGGCTAATGTTTAACGTTTACTATCTTACGCATAGAAAGAAACACAGAATGAAAGAGCAACTGTCAGGTAGATGACATGTTTTCTGGCTGCGTAAAGCAAGTATGAATAAAATGCAGTAGTCTATATTTGAATATTCTACGAATAAATATTTAATAAGGCCAGTTTTTAGCTTTAACATATATTTAAGCTGAGGCACAATTGTATGTAGTATATTTCAAGTATTGGTTTTTAGAGGAATTAGAATTTTCCATTTATATTTCAATTTTCATTTCAAGTATTGTAATTGTCTTTGAGCGAGTTAGTATTTGACTGCTTGTTTTTAAACTATCTAAAGTGCAAAAGCGACTCTGATTTATCTGTGAAATACATAAACCCATGGCACTAAACGGGTCCCTATTGCTTTAAATGTAAACGTATATAAACTATTGCTTGTAACCAAATGTTACGCATTCAGTTAATTCAAACAGTTAATCCGCCGTGCCGTTAATACGTATGGAACAGGTACAATAAAAATTAATATTTCAAGCAAAACTAAATAAAGCCAGACACGTAATTCGCTTCAGCATTGAGGGTGAAGGACACACTGTGCTGACAATGGATAAATCTGAACTGTTTGCGCCCCGTCTTGGCAATGAATATAGCGTCAAGCAACAGAGGCCCAGCGGAGCTCACATTTAACCAGGCACCTTAAAGAGACAAGGTCAACGCAGGAGGAAAGAGTAGAGGAAACAGTAGCAGAGGATACAAAACAAATTGGAAATTTAACAAGTAACGCCAAACAAAACTGAACAAAGGCGAAAGTAAAGGGTCGAATCGTATTTGCTACATCAATACCGACAATGGCGACGTTACAATACCAAAAATAATAACTAATGAACAAGCCAATTCCCCACCTTGCAAGAGGTAACTAAAAAGTCCCCGAAGGCAAGACGTTGTATAATGGATCAGAGAAAGAAAGAACAAAATAGAACAAGTTCAATCTTTGTCACAGATTTATTAATATTCACCACATTCTAAATTATGTCACCCGACTGAACTATTTAACTCGTAAACTTCTTACTTTATACATATGGGTTCAAAACTATGTTGAAATACCCACACTTCTGTTCCTTTAGCTGTGTAAACTTTCGCGCTGGATCAAGCAACGCTGCACGATAACGTTCCACGTAAACCAGTTAATTCTGAAAATGGTTTGCGAGTTTTAACAATTGGACGTTAATCATACGTTATGCAAAGTGCAAAGCAGTAAGATACAGTGGCCGCAACAAAAGCGGAAATAATTCCAATAAAACTGAAACTTACAGGAGCATGAAAGGCTTCTCCGGGGAAAGAGTGCTGGACCTTCTAACCGCCCGTATACCTTTCCGGATGCTGATTTGTCACTTTTGTGTAATGGCAGCATTTCTTAATAGTTGTGATTTTTTTGTTGTTGTTGATTTCTTTTTTTGGGGGGGAGGATACAGTTACGTGAGCCGGACAGGGCTCAGAGCTTTGAATTAAGCCGTTTCATTGACGGTCACTGCTGCAAACAGCAGCGGCCAGCTGCCGTCATTAAAAAGCCATTTACACCCTGTACTCTTCACACAAAGATTGGGCGAATAATTATGTGCTTGTAGCTTTACTATGTGAATGTGGCTCGAATAGGCTCTGACTACCACGTACATCGTTGCTTTTATTCTTAGCACCTGCATATGTACATCATATGCGGGCAAATAAATATATCACATGCATACACAGACATACACACAGACATATATATATACATATATGTAGAAAGAGAGCGAATTATATTGGTACATTTTCACCTTTTCGGGTTTTGCGCAGAAGAGAAAATAAATTTTAACCACCTACCATTAAAACCGATTTCTGTTCAGATACAATGATGGTTGCCTGTAAGACTGTAGAATACAATTTACAACCAATCCTCTTTTTAAAGGTGTTCTTCTGTAGTGAGTGGAAAATCTGAAGCTTCCCATATGCCTGGAAAATACAAATGCATGGATAAATGCAGATTACTGCGGACCTCACAGGGTTAATCTATAGGGATATTAATTGAACATTTTAGAAACATTTCCTAAACATTCTTTATTCCCCTTTGTTTTGTGAAGCAATGAACGAAAATTAAAGTGATTATAAAAGTAGAGATTATGCTGCTAGAAGCTCGCCTCTTCTCTTGTGTTTTCCCTGAATGAAACAATTTAGGGTCTTTAAATGGGCGTAGATGATACTTTTTAATAGAAATCTACAGCGAATGTGTAATACAGCATCGCTGTTTCCAGTTGAACAACCTTCCCAACTGGACCTATTCATGTGCCACTTGGAATTACTTCATGCGGAGTGCGCTATGACAGGAGCGCAAACAGTTTGCAGTCCACTAAAGAACCCATACCACCCATTAGCGTTATTATCTTTGTGCACGGCAAATTCGCTCTCTGTTTCCCTTTTTAATTGCAATATCTTTTTTCACCGGGCTTTGGAAAGCAGATTGGGCTCATAACCGTACCCCTCGCGTTTCTTTCAATCTGCATTGGAATGTGAAAGAGAGCAAAAAAAAAGTTTTGAATTCCTCAATGATTTTTCCCCCGTAGAAGTGCGGCTTAGGATAATTATTTCAGCTTTATTGAGGGCAGATTAGTTGAAGTCTGGATGCTGCGTTTCAATACGCGTTGTACAATCCGGTACAATGTCCGTATTGTTCGCTACTGTGTGTGAACCCATTCAAAATATACACTTTTTAACACCAAGCAAAGTCGTGTCTAAATATACACAGTAAGGCTGGAAAGACATCGATGACCCGCACAAATCTTTGTAAATCACACTTCCATAGTTACAGAAGCCAAACAAAAGAGCCACCAGCTCAAGATGCTGATTAAACCCTTCTTAAAGGCAAACATACCTAATCGTACAATATAATTGCACGTTAGCAACGGCCAGTAGAACTCCTAGCACCAGAACCGATAGAATAAATAGCATTAAAAACGCAAAGCAGATTCCAGTAACTTTAGGCCAATGATTCAAAATGAGAGTTTTTTTTTTAATACAGTGTATAACTTCTACCTGCAGTCTACCACATCCGGTCCATGGATTACCAAATAGCCCTATCTGGGCGAAGTCCTTGACTCAAGCTGTAATGATCTACACCCAGTGCCATAAAAATGTACAGTTTCATCGGTGCACGCTACATTTAAAACGGGCTTCGGGTTGGCAATTATGCTATTAATTAAAAAGGGTTATGAGCACGTAGAAAGCACAGTGCTGAAGGCAGATTTAAAAATCCCCTTATACAAACATAGCCATGACATGAATATGGGTCTAATGATCTCATTTTTCTTTTATTCCTCAGCCCTATTAATGCTCATACCCGCAGAATGAAATGAAACTACGTGCAAATCATGTGTAAACTGTCTCAGTTAGGCGCCCTCGATTCCAACGTGTATTATAGGCTGTCCCATTTACTTTCACCCTATCTTCCAGCCTTAACGAGGTTCGTTAAGATCGCGGTAGTATCCCCATCCTCTAATTACTCATCCAATTCAGCAACTATGTGCGCCGAGGCTTTCACATTTGAACTTTTCGAGAGGTAGGTGGGCGATTCTGAGATTTATTTCAGATAACCCCCATGCAGCCCAAAAGTGGTGAAAGCCTCTACGTTCTGCTGGTTGATTGGCACGCTTGACAGTGATTGACAGCGGCGCCATGGCAACGGTACAACGACACCGCCAAGACCAATAGAAAAAGCGAAAAAAAAAAATCAGCGCTCCACACAGTATTTTGGGGATATAATATGAGGGAGTGTGACATTAGTCGATTTCGTTGCATCTGACACGTTTTTGTGTTTTTTTTTTGAAAAAAAAATTATCAAGTCAGTCCATGGTGTTCAGGTCCCAGTTAGAGCTGTACAGCGCCCTTCCCTTTCTGCCAAACTCAGCCGAGCGCGCTTTTCTCCTCTTAGCCAACTCCCGGCCCCAAGAAGAGTTGTCAATGTTCCAGCTACCGACCATCAATTTCACTCCGGAGCAAGTAGCCAGCGTTTGCGAGACGCTGGAGGAGACGGGCGACATCGAGAGATTGGGACGCTTTCTCTGGTCTTTACCTGTGGCACCGGGGGCATGCGAGGCGATCAACAAGCACGAGTCGATCCTCAGAGCCCGGGCCGTAGTGGCCTTCCACACGGGCAACTTCCGAGACTTGTACCACATCCTGGAGAACCACAAGTTCACCAAGGAGTCCCACGGCAAGCTGCAGGCGATGTGGCTCGAAGCGCACTACCAGGAGGCCGAGAAGTTAAGGGGTCGCCCCCTGGGGCCGGTCGATAAGTACCGCGTCCGCAAGAAGTTCCCCCTGCCCCGCACCATCTGGGACGGCGAGCAAAAAACGCACTGTTTCAAGGAGAGGACACGCAGCTTGTTGCGAGAGTGGTACTTGCAGGACCCATACCCAAACCCTTCCAAAAAAAGGGAACTGGCCCAGGCAACCGGTCTGACCCCGACACAAGTGGGGAATTGGTTTAAAAACCGCAGGCAGAGAGACAGAGCGGCAGCCGCCAAAAACAGGTTCGTTGTGTTATCCCAGGTTACTGCTTCCCCAGCTACCCAAATTAACAACTAAATAACGTTTCAGGGACCCTCCGCGCCTTTATTAAATAAAGTCACCAGAGAAATGTTTTATTTTAAAGCACACAGCGAATTTGTTTTCTTATAAATAAAATAACATCAGCTCATCCTGAGCAATAGCCGAAGCAAAATTAAATCTCGAGACAAACTTTTTAAGCAGTCCAACAATGAACAAAATTACAGTGCAGTCGTCAGAATTGGGAAGAAGTTTCTGGGTGGTTTTAGTTTTAAAAAATGCTCTTACCTGTTGTGTAACAGGGTCACAACTAACTGCAATGATGACCCGGTTTAACAGCAAAAATATTTTAAAAAAGAGCAATTGCAATTTTATGAAAATAAATCAATTAAAAACTTTTGTAAAATGATACTTGATTAAGGACTGCTATTAAAAACAGTCCGTAATTAATTGTAAAATTTACTGTAAACAAATAAAACGAGTGATGCTTATGTTCTGACAATGAAATATGACATGGTATAAATATTTGGACAAAATTCAACATAAATAATTTAAATGCTATTTTGATTCATAAACAGGTTTTAAGTTTCTTACTGATGTCAATGGGCAGATAATAATCTCTCATTACATATGGTTTTATGAAGTGGTTGGATTTATAGTCAGGAGAAATGAAACTATCAAAGAAAGTGGAATAGTAACTTTCGGGAGAATGTGGTAATTTCTAACTTTAGTAAACAGATATACAAACCAACGATTGTTTACTCCCAAACTATAGTAGACACATTTGAATTGGGATAAATGAAAGGATGAACAGGCGTTTACTAGTTGAAAAGTATAAAAACACAATACATTTGACACTGCGAAATGAGAAACCCCATACTAGCTATGTTGCCAACCCGATGCAGCACAATGAGAGTTCTTGTTTTGGATAATTAGACTGAAATATACATGCCAACGAGACGTTAATGCTACTTTCTGCTTCTTGGGAAGTTATTGGGAACTCATCCTCAATATTTTAAACATATTAACTCTTCCAGTGCGACAAAGAAGGCGAACTTGGCGGACATTCAAACCAATACAGGACGTTATTTACTTTTCAGGCTATAGCAATATCTCTTTATCCAAAATAAACACATTGTGTTTAACTTGCTAACATTCAAAGTACTTCTGAATATTTCAAGTTGACATTATAAATATTAATTATCGACTGAGTGCAGCTTAAACACAGAATTTGGGCATAACTTGAAACGACATTTTAAAAAGCGACTTGCAATAATAAACACCCATAAGGCCACATTAAAACTTATCTTTCGAGGAACCCCTTCCCAAGCAGCAATATAATAAAACGCACACGCTAAACTTAAGCACTCGCGGGAGTGCAATTGTTTTCAGCTAAATAAATTCCGTTTTGGTCAGTTTTTGAACATGATGCCAATGGAAACTGAAAAATTGCAACATCATAGCAAATCAATGGTCGCATCTGATCTGAAAGCTTCTGCCAACTTTAAAATAATTGCATTTTAGTGTACTGTATTTTGTTTTCAAAAACAAAAACAAACAAGCATGTGGAACTTCCAGTCAATATCATTTTCCAGAGATACCGTGTGTTGAAAGATATGTCGCTTTTTAACAACCCAAGGTTTAAAGCGATTGTCAATAACTTTATGCTTTGGATTTCTTGTTCTTCAAAAATTTGGACCCATGAGGAATATATACTGATTGTGTTCTTTATATTTGCCCTCCAACCCACCACCGCACCCCCACCCCCCTCCCTTCCCCTCCCCTCCCCCCTCCCTTCCTTGTTGTTTGTCACGGACAGGCTGCAACATCAGGCAGTGGGACAGAGCGGGGTTTGTACGCTATCGGAGCCGGGCTGCCCTGCTCACAGCGCGGCGGAATCTCCGTCCACAGCCGCCAGCCCTACTACCAGTGTGTCGAGCATGACAGAGCGAGCCGAGACGGCCACATCCATCCTATCGGTAACCTCTAGCGACAGTGAATGTGATGTATGATACAAAAACAAACAAACAAACAAACTATTAATACATTCACAAAGGAATATGGACCCGAGATTTAAAACAAAAAAGACATTTAATGAAAATTTTTAAAAGGAGAAAAACAGCAACACATTCGAGAAGGAAAAAAAAAGTGACAATTCAAAAAAAAATCTAGGACAAGCACGTCTGATCCAGCGCTTTCCATGGAGGCACCCGACTTGCATGATGTATTTTATATCTGGGGAAATAATAATCTACGTTAATATTTTTTACAAGGAACTACAATGAAGAGGGAATGAATCTTCGTCGCCTTTGTTGCTCTCTTTCGTCCGAGTGCTGGTCAGACCCCCGAAGCCAGGCTGTAATCGTTTTTCTGTTCCGCAGACAATCATTTTTCGTAAGCACCTTTTTCTACACTTCTGTTACTGCCTGTGTGGGTACTGGTTATGTGGAAGAATAGTTATGACTGTAACAGATTTTTATTTTTTATTTCAAAATTTTATATGAATTATGTATATCTAATGACGCGATCATTCTCCCAGTTTGTAATATATGTGTAGAAATGCCTGTATATGATATTTGCTCTTTTTCTCTCTCTTTCTTTCTGTCAATCTCGATCACAGACTCAGTGTTCTTGCATATTGTGTCAAACGTCTGACGAAAGTACTAGGTTCTTAAGAAAGTGGGGAGGGTGGGGGTGATATCCAACTAGGTAAATCTAGTGCGATGTAATTTTATGCAAAGTGCTATTTTGAGTATCTTCAGCAAGTACGAAGTTCTATTATTTCTCCCGAGTTTATGTAGGGCGCTTACTAGTCACTGTTTCTTCAACTGTGTGTTTATCTATATGTAAAAAAAAACCCTTTCTAAATCAAAATATAGTATTCCGTTTTCTTATACCTGGTGGCTTACTGTGTCTTTCTCTGCAAAGTTACTTTGAATGGTTCGACCTACTTGTCCACAGGAACCATAAAACGAGGTGTTCACGGGAAATGCCCATGTGAAAAAGGGAATACGTATTGAGGTCTATTATCTTTTCATCCTGGATTTTGAAAAAAATATAATTTGAAAATGTTAGCCAAATATATCACACATTTTGAAAGGGGATTCAATGATCAGACAAAAAGTGTGACTTGCCTTTTACTTAAACAGGTTATTTCACACTGTAACCACATTGCGAGGAATATGTTTGCAGTGAGTGATATAGACTAATTGTACAAGAAATTGGGTTTGAGACACTAACTTCCTCCTATTTATGGCGGCAAATGAAAACAGTAAATACGAGGACTCGCCATTTAATCAGCTAATCATATTACAGCTCCTCCCCGTGAATCTTAAGTTCATTGTGAAGTGTTGAAAGAAGCCTTTATTTGCATGACTAACAGTCCACCGCCAGCACCTTTGCACTAATGTCGTTCATTGCCCCGGGCTGTTAATTCAGGCGTGAATTAAAAATAGAACTGAGCCCTGAACTTGTTTTCACTTGTGAAGTTTTTGAAATCTATCCCTGTGTGCTTTGGATAACGATTTGAGAAAATCCGTGACGGGTTCTCTGGCAACTAAAACGAAATTTAAATGAGACCCAAGCGCTAACTGCAGAAACCAACAAACACCACAATTGGAAGTTTTGCACTTTCTTTGGGGTCTAGACATTGATATATATTTTATACACACAGATATATGCATGCATCTACATTCTATAAATAGACAAAATTTCAGTAAATCTTATTAAAATACAGACATAAAAGCTATTTTAGATGGAAGGTATTACAAGATGCTTTCAAAACTTCTAAGGTATAAACCTTTATTTGGGGCGAGCTCGCTGCTCTTATGTTCTTGCTACGTAAACCATGACCGCAGTAGATTCCTGTTTTCTCATGTTGCAATAATAGCAATTAACATTTACTTTTACTATTATGAATGCGACTGAAAACAAGAGCTATTAGCCTTGCTAAGCGATTGTTTCTTTTTCATGTAAAGTTAGTGCGTTCACTCCAACCTTTTTTAAAGACTTGGCAGCAATGTGTTTCGCTCGGCGCTGCCTGGTGATAATTGAATCTTTTTAAACTGTTGCTTTTGTGCGAAGAACACAATCTTTCCACAGCGCATTTCTATTTCTCCAGGATTTTCTATTGAAACCTCCCTGAGTAGCAAAACAGTTCACAAGCGAAACGATTTTCCAGTAAATGATTAAAATGCTACATTGTGTTTTTTTTAAAGCTTGTACCTTCCTTATGTGGGCTGAATTGTTTTACAATTTGGTGTAATTACCAAAGAGTTGCAGCCACTAATTTCTAAGTCAAACCAGTTAAGCACATTTTGACAGCTCGAAGCGATATAGCAGGAGTTTAGATAGCTGCATTAGTTCAACTGTTGTTCCACTGCGATTGTCAGCTACTGATGTTTGAAAAGGTTGCAGTTGTTCCATATGTGCGGATGGGGACACTATCCATGATCAAATGCGATTTAGAAATCTATACAAACACGTTTTCAATGGGTTCAGGTTTAAACGGCCGGCAGTTTTATTTTTACATTCAATACACTGCACCTCACCGAGGGAAAGTGGGTGAGGGGGTGGGGGGGGGGGGGGGAGGTGGGGGCAGGGAAAAAACGACATAGAAAAATGACTGTATCTTCTGTTTGCACGAATGCCGAAAGATTTTGTTGATTGAGAGAGAGAGAGAGAGGGAGAGGGAGGTAAATGCGGAACCGGAAAGTTGCTGGAGCTGGTTTTGCAGGAAGGAAGGAAGATGGGGCTCCGCGGAGAGGCCGCGAGCATGCGCGCTCTCAGCGTGTTACTTTCAAAGAGTGAGCTGAGCTCAGCTGCCAGAACAAATCGTGTCAGGCAAGGAGAGATAACATGCACTTATTAGTGAAATCTCCTTGAAATAATGGTTTGTAGCTTTAAAGTGGCAGCGCTGGCAATATATGTCTTTTACACAAAAAAAATTCAATAGGAATTTTAGGATGCTTTTTTAAAAAAAGAAATTGGCATTTTGATAGATGGAAACTACTGATTTGGGAATTGTTTTGTTCTTGGGTAGTGGATTGAGACGCAAATCTATGAAAATCTGAATTGAAGCTTTCTGACTCACTAAATCCTTCTGCCCCGGAAAGATATGGCCTATCACAAGCAAAAAGCCAAGGCAGCTTACCTCTAGTTCGCCATTCCCGATTATTATCGATGGGTCTTCTTCAGACCTCCATTAGTTTATTATCCATGACAAGCCTAGCTGTTGATTAAGATGAAATTAATCTAAAGCCGGTGAGCATTTATTCATCAATGCTCAAGCCTTCGGCGTGAGATACAAGTCAAACAGATGGCATGGGCTGTATTTGACTTTGATATTCCACTCGGGTGCTAATATGCCAAATGCACCAAATCACACAAGAAGCACAGTGAGGGTTTTACAACTGCTATCTATCTGTATCCAAGTACATAGTTTGGGCCATGAAATCGTTAAATATGATATGCCATTAAAAGTATGTTTCATAAAGATTGCAACGTGGACATTTTCTATGTGGATGAGAGTGCGCTTTACTCTGGGTCTCTTTGCACCGTCTCCAGTTCTGGTTCACACCAAGTAACACACAGAAGCACACAGACCAACATAGGAACATAATTAATGTCAAGCAGATATACGCACCCACATTATTTCGCTGTTCAGAAACTAATGGCCTTCATGATCACATCAATTAATGGGAGAATCATTTATTTACTGAAATGAATTCAGCTGGAATTCAGGCAAGCTCTTAAAGAAACAAAATAGTTGAGTTATGGACGTGGCCTGTTCGGATCTTGCACTAATTTGGCGGTTTAGCAGAGCAGAAGTTTTTTTTTATTATTCGTGTGTATTCATGCAGTTCTTTTGCCAGTACCGTGCTGCACTCGGACAGACTTGGGGGTGGGGGGTGTGTGTGTGTGCGGGGGGGGGGGGGGGGGGGGGGGGGACGGCCAGAGACACTCCAACCTAGCAGAACGGAGAGAATCCTAAAGGTAGGATATAGTCAAACAACCTTGCTATTAACCACCTATTTTTTCCCACCCTAGTGTAATATTTACATGATTATCGGTGCTTTTTCTTTTATGAATAATAATTAATAAAAGAATGTCACAATGGGACTGTACATGGATTCGATTGTTTTGTTAACATTGGCATATGTTTGTGGCGAGAGCAGTAAGGGGAGTCAGACCACTCAGCTATTGAAAGGCGAGGATTACACGGGACCAGGAAAGTCGCGCATCTATCTGGGTGCCTCGGCAGAAATCAACATAGTCTGGGTTTTTTTTTAATTGAAATATGGGTTCATCACATTAAGGAATTCAGGTATGGAGAATGGAATCTCCCTTAGTGACCAAGGAATTAATTTACCAGTGAGTTTTTATTTATTTAATTTGTTTCACTTCAAAAATAGATTACCATGTGTTATTAGCACAAAATGTTTAATATAGCTTTACATACAACACAATAATCGGTGGTATTTGTCCATCTTATCTACTATTTGCATTACATCGCGGTGACTTTGGGCTTTCAGTTATTTAATTTAAAAATCCGTGGGACGCTGATGCTGTATTATATTATAATAAAATTTCATGAATAAATCAGGACTCCGCAACTTTCCCCATATCAGATTTTGAATAAAATGAAAATATTATTTAATAGGATGTGATATAATGTTATCAAATTAACTTTAGCTTGTTCAAAGAGATGTCACTTCCTCATTTGCAGATGTAACCCACCTCCTTCTCGCGCCTAGGCCGCTGTATACTTTTACTTGGGTAATGTTGCAATCTTATCCCGTTCTTTCCAGGGGGCTGATCTATTCCTCAATGGATATTCATATATACTTACACATTTCAAATGCTTTAGAAAAGTGTTACATTTCTTGAACGACATGGTTCTTTGAGTGAAAACACAGGACATCCAAAAACATCCAACTTAAGGAATCTCGTACTTTTCTTCCGTGCATATCAGCCTTGCACTTGTTCTGTGAAAATCGCAGAAATATCTATTCAACCTGTCTTGAAAAAACATCTAGAATATTTGCAAAGTTTGCGTCGATTCAATGTAAGTAATTAGTGTAACAAAGCGTGGTAATAAATTCGAGCATTGAACGTCAGAAGCCTATCAGTAGATATCTTTCACTGACTGCACTATACGATGTATTCGGTTCTTGTTTCGCTCTTATGTTCACTGTTCCCTGATAAAAAAACATTCTTTAAGACTATTTGGATTTAAAACTGTAATTCTATTAAATAGTAATTGAAGGATCACGAAAGACTATGATACAGGATCAACTGCCACATAAGCCGCCCATTTGAACTTTGATTTGTTGTCATACGCACATGGGATCATGGCCTTTCCGGGATGATTGTGAGTTCAAGACACGCAAAGGCTGCAACAACAGATTAATTAATTTATCTTCATTTAAAAGAAGAACATTGACAGAGTATTCGTTCAGTTTCCAGACATTCTCAGAACGTTTTTAAACTTGCCATTCTTTTTGCGGATTAGATGGAATTAAACAAGTCTTTGTAGATTGTAGCTCAAACTGTGGGATTCATATTTCTGTAACTTCTCTTGTTCCTCAAAGGCAGGCCGTTTTTCTTTTAATTCATTTCGCTTGTGTGTAATTGAAGATTAGTTTGTGAATACTGGACCATTTCCAAGTGGTGGCTATAAATGTTATTGTCAGATCCGTATTTACCGTCATAACCGATATATCATCATCATTACATTGAGGTTCTCAGCAGGGTGATATAATGATTAGTACATTCGTTCATCATTAATTGCCAAGTTTCCTGATTGTTTTGATTAGCTGCTTGTAGCTTCGGCTCCTGGTAGTAATCTTAGGCGAATCACACACACATTAGCTATCGGCCGTTGCAGAAAAATAATTAGAAGAAACGTGTGCCATTTATCCATTTTTAATTTCAATTCCATAAATAATAATTAACTCAAAGATATCAATTAAACTGAAGGAGCACACAATTATATAGGACTTCTACCAAAGTTGCTTGTAAAAAAATGTGAATGTATCTGGGTTTTCGAATGTAAGACATTCTTTGATTGTTGAAATTCCCCATATGATCTTAGTTAGGTAGCGAGGCGTGGATGAGGACCTCTTGTGACCTTAACATATAGACAACAGTGTTCCATAATTTTAGCCTAGGTCTACACATTACCAGCTGAACAGTACTTTATAAATATTTACAAAACCTGATGCAATGTATTGCTAAGTAATAAAACTTTAATATTTTCTTTGATATGCAGTCGGCATGCCTGCATAAATATATGTTCAGACTATTTTCTATAGGCCCGATTACAAATTGTGAACGGTTTCCCTAGGTGAGTTTTAACTACGTGCTGACAATTGTCCAACATGTAACAACAAGGCGCGTCTGATCTGACCGTAAGTGACCTTAAAATAATAATGAAATAATTCTAGTCCTGTTACGCGCTTCACTTTACTGGAAGAACAAGTTCACATCAGTTAGATAGTTAATTCAGCTTTCAAATGGGAACACGGATCTGCCTGTTCGGTGACGGCCAAGTCCATATTGCAGAAGGCATGTTAGATAATGCATAATACATCAACAAATTGAAGTGTTAAACATTACAGCACATTTCAGCACTTACGCTGCCAGTGCATTGGGTTCAGGGCTCTAATAGTTCCATTTTATGTAGTCGTGTTTTGAAATAGTACCTATTTAGGCAGGTCTAAGGCACACATTAGCTGTATGTCATTTCGATAGCGACTAGGATGTGTAAATAGAAACATGCATTACTGAATAATAACGTGGACAGATAGGTACATATTATGTCATACATATATGTCCTTAGCGTTATTGAAATGGTACATATTTTGGCAAGTCACTTGTGATTGCCAATAATGTGCGCGTCTATTAAATGTTTGGATGTTTCTGTATGCAGGTATGTGCAATTTATGTGCTCTCGCTGTCTGTTAAGTGTATGGACAACCTCGTCAATTTGCCTTCTTAGCTCCACAAGTGTACCCCCCTACTTGTCATTCATTTAACTAGTTATTTACATCTAGCAAAGTCTCTGCACAGGCTCCAAATGTTTGTCGTATAACGAACAAGTGATTTCGTTATCTCCACTGTCCTAATTCGAATTCATTTGCCCTAACTGTTTAACTGCTCTTGCGCCTCAACACCAAACTTCTTTCCATGTTAGCTGCCGGTGTGTGGCTGGGGATGCAGAAGGATGTGCGAAGATTCACAGTTCGTGAACTTTCTGTCCTGTGGATGAAGGCGGCTGGGCCGGGCCACTCATTATTTGCCTTTATACAGTTCATTTGGCAAAACAATTGGGAAGGTTCAACGTGCGAATTTCTAACGATTGCACCTATTTCTTCTCCGATTTCCTGTTATTTACAAACTAAATACTAATGTCTCATTCACTGCTGTAAGATCAGCTGCCTAGATTCCTCCAGATTTGCCTGCAGGTGTAAGCGAGCATGTGTATCAGGTGTGAGTGTGAATGTGCGTGGGCTGTGTGTATGTGTATAAATGTACATATTACACACACACATATTTATAATATACATGCGTGTGTTCGAGTTGTAACACCACATATTTGTTTCTGGGTTTATCAGAGTGCGCTGAACGGACCAGTGTGTGTTCTTTATTTGTCTTTATCTGAGAAAAACGTTGCAAAAGCTGTGGGAATAGAACAGGTGAGGGGAACTACTTGGATTGCTCTTTCATAGATACGGTGGGCCGAATGGCTGTCTTTAATGCAGCGTGAACTTATAATTCTATGACTTATGTTTAAATACTGCACTATCTGGCTGCATGGATGTCTCGTATATTCTAGACAATCCGACCACCGCATGTCCCCACCTGATTAATCACTTAACTGGAAGGCCTGCCTCTGACTCCAAGTATAAGGTTGTTTGGGAGAGTGATCCAGCTGTATTTGTGTATCGTGTGCACCAGCTCATTTATCTAGAAGCATATGCCCACTTGCTGGGCAAATGTCAGTTTTGTGCAGCACTGATTTTTTGTTAGGGTGTTTATGCAAAATGTACACTACTAGTGCTTCCGCCAGCAAGGCACGTATGTTTTGTGAATATCGTGCTTGATCTCTATTTTGTGCGTTATGTTATATGCCTGAGAGAGATGTATTTCAGTTTATGCTGTCTGCCTGTGCCTGCGAGTCTCATTCCTTTCCGGCCAGCATCGTTTAGAAGTTCCCTCCAGCTCTTTCTCCCGCCCACACATGTTCTATTAAACACCGAGAGTGCTCTGACTCACCCCAAATCAGGGGGTCAGTGATCACATCACCGAGGTCAGGAAGACTTTTGCGGTGGGCCGTTCTCCGCCTTGACCCGAAACGGCAGCTTGAGCAGCTTCGGAAATCATCAGAAAGCACCACCCGCCCCGGAGTCCACGGCTCCGGTGGGCAATGTCCAACCGCCCAATATTCCCCCTGTTCGCACATTTGTCATGTCACTAAGCAGCAACATTTGCGTTTTATTATCTCCCAGTTTGATGACCTACATTTTTGACGCGGCCGCCATAGGTCCGGTTAGACTGCGTGAAAGAAGATATCCTGGTATCCGTCTGCCGCCAATCTTTGTCATGTAAGGGGCTCAGACGTTGAACCGACCACGGATGCAGCTGCAGTGAGCCTGTGGGCCTCTTTACATCTCACTGACACAAGCTAGTTCTTAACTGAGAGGTTGTGAGGGAGATCTGTGTTACTGTCAGTGAGCTGATTATAACTGTGAGAAACCTGCAGCTCAGTTCACATCTCGGTGTCATTATGCATCTTAACAAGTTTAGCATTATTGCAAAGTAGTTTTGACTACTAAACTTGCAGAGTGTAAATCAAGCCAAAGGCGCAACCTAACGCCTGACGGCGAAGCCAGAAAATTTCCTCCAGAGAATTTCGCTTCGCTTTGTCTGGTCAGGCCTGACTCTAGATTCATAGAAACCCAGAAAAGTTACAACGAGGAAACGGCCGTTCACCACAATCGGTCAGCGTCAACATTTGCCCTCCACGCATGCACTCATCTGCCCTGTTCTCATATCTCTCTATCAACTATTTCTCCACCCACCCATCCATTCTAATCGTGAATGCTGATATAGATTTTGCCTCAACCACTAATCCTGGAAGTAAGTTCCCCCATGGCTGCAGTTACACTATAATTTTAGTGGTGTTGTGAAGTTTCACTAATGTCAAGCTCATGACAATAAACTAGGTTTTAACTGTGAAAGCATGTGACACATCCATGTAGTGATAAGCTTGTATGAATTAGCACAGTGTACTTGTGACCATTATATGTATAGGTCAATATGATCAGCAAGTATAAGGTAAGAATAACTACAAACGCGTTAACATCAATGTAGCTGTGAGTGTTATGTTAGCAGAACATATGTTAGTAAACTCAATATATTGGCGTGCAAACAAGTTCAGTGTTGAAGTAATTGGGTGCAAATTTATGTGTAATTTAGAGTAAATTAGTTTAGTAGAAATATATATGAACTAACTCAGTTAGCTATGAATGTGTAGAAAATAAATCAGTACAGTGGAATTTGAGTGAATGGTATCAGATTAATTGAGTGTGTGAATGTGTTTAGTGCAACGGAGTGACTGTCAATGAGTTCAGTGTAAATGCATGTTTGGCAGCTCAGTGTAACTGAGCTTGAGTGAGTAAGCTCAGTGTAACTATGTCAGTGAGCTCAGAGCAACTGAGTGTGTGAGTGAGTGAGTGAGTTCAGTGTCACTGAAAGTGTGTGAGCGAGCTCAGTATAATTGTGAGTGTGTGAGCTCAGTGTAACTGTATGAGTGGAGTCAATGTAAGTGCGAGTGAGGGTAAGTGTGCTCAGTGTAACTGTGAGTGAGAGGGAGTGAGCTCAGTGTCACTATAAGTGTGAGTGAGCTGAGTGTAACTGTGAGTGTGCAAGTTCAGTGTAATGAAGTGTGAGTGAGTTCAATGTAATTGTTAGTGTGCATGCTCAGTGTAACTGTGGGCATGACTGAGCTCAGACTAACTGTGAAAATGAGTGAGTCAGCACTGTAATTATGAATATGAGTGAGTGAGCGTAGTGTGACAAGGAGAGTGACCTCAGTGTACTGTCAGTTTGGGTGTGTGAGCACAGTGTAACTGAGTGTGTGAGTGAGCTCAGTGTGGTGAGTGAGAATAGCCTCGGTGTAACCATCAGTTGACAGAGTGAGCTCAGTGTCACTGTGAATCGAGTGATTGAGTTCAGCGTAACTCTGAGTATGAGTGAGTGAGCTCAGACTAACTGTGAGTGTGAGTGAGCTCCGAATAACTGTGAGTATGACTGAGTGAGCTCAGTGTGACAGTGAGTGAGAATAACCTCAGTGTAACTGTCAGTTGACAGAGTGAGCTCAGTGTAACTGTGAGTTTGGGTGTCTGAACTCAGTGTAACTGTGAGGTGACTGAGTATGCTCAGTGTAACTGCGTGATGGAGTGATCTCATTGTAACAGTGAATGTGAGTGAGTGAGCCCAGTGTAAATGAGTGAGTGAGCTTAGTGTAATTGTGGGTGAGTAAGTTAGCTCAGTGTAACTGTGAGTGTGTGAGCACAGCATAACTGTGTCTATGAATGAGTGAGCTCAGTGTAACTGAGTGTGAGAGTGATCTCATTGTAATAGTGAGTGTGAGCGAGTGAGCCCAGTGTAATGGAGTGAGTGAGTGAGCTCATTGTCACTGTGAGTGTGAGTGAGTGATCTCATTGTAACAATGAGTATGAATGAGTGAGCACCCCGTGTAACTGACTGTGAGTGAGTGAGTTCTGTGTCAATGTGAGTGAGTGAGCTCAGTGTCACTGTGAGTGTGATTGAGTGTGGTCAGTGCCACTGTGAGTGTGATTGAGTGAGGTCAATGTCACTGTGAGTGTGAGTGAGTGAGCTTAATGTAATTGTGGGTGAGTGAGTTAGCTCAGTGTAACTGAATGTGAGTGTATGAGCACAGGATAACTGTGATTGTGAGTGAGTGAGTTCAGGATAACTGTGAGTATGAGTGAGCTCAGTGCAAATGTAAGCATGAATGAGTGATCTCAGTGTAACTGTGCTTTGAATGTGTAACCTCAGTGTAAGGTGAGTGTGAGTATTTTACCTGTGAGTGAGTAAGCTCAGTATAACTGTGAGTGTGAGTGAGTGAGCTCAATTTAACTGTACACGGGGAGGCTGTGGCATAGTGGTATTGCCACTGAACTGGTATTCCAGAGACCCAGGATAATGCTCTGGGAACCCGGGTTTGAATCCCACCACGGATGATGAAATTTGAATTCAATAAAAAATCTGGAATTAAAAGTCTGATGATCACCATGAAACCATTGTTGATTGTTGTATAAACCCATCTGGGAATCTGCTATCCTACATGTGACTCTAGAGCCACAACAATGTAGTTGACTCTTAACTGCCCTCTGAACAAGGGCAATAAATGCAGGCCTAGCCAGCAATGCCCATGAATGAATTTTAAAAAATACAAATTAGGAGCAGGAGTAGGCCACTCCACTATTCAATAAGATCATGGCTGATCTGACTGTAACCTTAACCCTACATTCCTGCCTACCACCAATAGTAAAGGATCTATCTAGCTCTGCCTTAAAAATATCCAAAGACTCTGTTTCCACCACCTTTTAAGGTAGAGTTCCAAAAACTCACAACCTCTGAGAGAAATTTCTCCTCGTTCCTGTCTTAAATGAGCGACCCCTTATTTTTAAACAGTGACCCCCTAGTTCTAGGTTCTCTCACAAGTGGAAGTGTCCTCTCCACATTTACCCTGTCACGACCCCCCAGGACCTTAAAGGTTTCAATTAAGTCACCTCTTACTCTTCTAAATTCCAATGGATACAAGCCTAACCTGTCCAACCTTTCCTCATAAGACAACCCGCCCATTCCTGGTATTAGTCCAGTAAACTTTCTCTGAACTGCTTCTAACACATTTACATCTTTCTTTAAATAAGTACTGTACACAATGCTCCTGATGTGGTCTCACCAATGCCCTGTACCTCCCTACTTTTGTAATCAATTCCCCTCACAATAAATTATCACATTCTATTAGCTTTCCTAATTACCTTCTGTACCTGCATGCTAACCTTTTGTGATTTATGCACTAAGACATCCAGATCCCTCTGAATCTCAGAGCTTCTCAATCTCTCACCATTTAGATAATAAGCTTCTTTTTTATTTTTCCTGACAAAATTAACGATTTCATATTTGCCCACATTATACTCCATTAGCCAGATCTTTGCCCACTCGTTTAACCTATCTATGTCACTTTGTAGCCTCCTTACGTCCTCTTCACAATTTACTTTCCTACCTATCTTTGTGTTGCCAGCAAATTTAGCAATCATAGCTTCGTCCAAGTCATTTATGTAAATTGTAAGAAGTTGAAGCCCCAGAACTGATCCCTGTGGCACAACACTCATCACACCCTGCCAAACAGAAAAAGACCCATTTATGCCAACTCTCTGCTTCCTGTTAGCTAGCCAATCTTCTATCCATGTCAATATGTTACCCCCTACTAACTTTTCATGTGGCACTTTATCAAATGCCTTCTGAAAATCTAAGTTATACGAAGTACAATGCACACACCAGTTCCCCTTTATCCACAGCATGTGACTCCTTCAAAAAACTCCAATTGTTTAAACATGATTTCCCTTTTACAAAAGCATGTTGACTCTGCCTGATTGCCTTGAATTTTTCTAAGTGCCCTGCTATAACATCTTTCATAATAGCTTCTAACATTTTCTGTATGACAGATGTTAGGTGAACTGGCCTGTAGTTTCCTGCTTTCTGTCTCCTTCCCTTTTTGAATAAAGGAGTTATATTTGCTATTTTCCAATCTAATGGAACCTTCCCCGAATCTATGGAATTTTGGAAAATTAAAACCAGTGCATCAACTATCTCACTAGCCACTGCTTCCAAGTCCTTAGGATGAAGTCCCTCTGGATCTGAGGGTTTGTTAGCTCACAGCCCCAACAATTTGCTCAATACCACTTTCCTGGTGATAGTAATTTTCCTGAGTTCCTCCCTCCCTTCCATTTCCTGATTTACAGCTATTTCCAGGATGTTACTTGTGTCCTCTATAGTGAAGATCAAAGCAAAATGCCTGTTTAATTTCATCCGCCATCTCCCTACTTTCCATTTTCAATTCCCCAGATGCATTCTTTATAGGACCAACACTTAACTTTTCTTATTTAAATATCTATAAAAACTCTTACTATCCGTCTTTATATTATGAGCTATCTTTCTCTCCTTATTAATCATTTTGTCATTCTTTGCTGTTCTTTATATTCTTTACAATCTTCTGACCTGCCACCCGTCTTGGTGTAATTATATGCTTTTTTTAACTTTGGTACTGCCTTTAACTTTTTTAGTTAACTGTGAGTGACTGAGCTCAGTGTAGCTGAGTGTGAGTGAGCCCAGAGTAACTATGAATGTGAGTGAATGAGCTCAGTGTAACTGTGAGTGTGAGTGTGCAAAGTCAGTGTAATTGTGAGTGTGGGGATGCTCAGTGGAAATGTGAGTGTGTGAGTGAGCACAGTGTTATTGTGTGTGTGAGTGAATGAGCTTAGTGTAACTGTAAATGTGAGTGAGGGAGCTCAGTGTAACTGTCAGTGTGAGCGAGTGAGCTTAGTGTAACTGTGAGTGTGAGTGAGCTCGGTGTAACTGTGAGGGTGTAAGGGTGTGAGAAAAATTTACCTGTGAGTGTGAGTGATTGAAATCAGTGTAATTGTGAGTGTGAATGAGTGAGTCACTGTAACTGTGAGTGCAAGTGATTGAACTCGGTGTAATTGTGAGTGTGAGTGAGTGAGTCACTGTAACTGTGAGCATGTGAGTACAGTGTACCTGTGCATAGAATCATCCCAGATTTGCACTAAGTGCAATAGTGCGCGGGGAAATAATGTTTTACCCTCCGGCTGCAATGGTGGCTTTTCACTCTGTATCATCCCAAACCCGCCGCATTAATTATGCACTCCTGGGAGACATGCCGTTTCAATGGTGGGTGTGCTCTCTGTGCAGGTGGCCATCACCTCGCTGCTTCATCACACTGGATGCCAAATTTAAAGTGCACCCACACGCACACCTCTCAGTGCTTCTAGCCCACAACAGCTGCACAGAAGACAGGATTGTCCTGGAAGGCAAAAAGATTGCTACCGACCCCCTGCACCCCGGTTTAGTGACATGTCCCTCAAGCGCCTTTTGGATGCCATGGCAGCCCAACGTGATGTCCTCTACCACCGCTCTGGCCGCAGGATGGGCAGCTGCATCACCAATCCAGCTTGGGAGGCAGTGGCAACAGTGGTAAGTGACAATGCTCTGCAAAAGCAGACAGCCACCCAGTGCTGCTACAGGATGAATGGTCTTATCCACTCTGCCAGGGTAACTCACTCTTCTCATCACTCTCACCTCACACACTCACAAACCCATCACACCTCAAGGGATCTCACACCTCAAGGGACAACATTACTAACTCTCACACACACCCTCACATCTCCATCAGGCTCATATCCTCTCGAGCTTGTGTCCTCATCCTGTCCATTGTTCTGCTCACCTCACAAACATTCCAAGCAGTGCCAGGTGTCCTGCTCACACTCCCTCCATCTGGTTTAATGCAAGAGAAGCTGGCTTACAACAGCAGGGAGAGGATCCAGACCGGGGGTGGACTGGCCCACATTAGGCCACTCATTCGCTTTTAAGAGTGTGCTATTGCAGTGAATGGTGAGGACATGAACACTGTCTGTGGTGACGGTGAGGTCAGTGGTGAACACCCACATGAGGATCCCATACTACATCAACCCTCTCTCAAAGCAAATGTGATTGCTCTCTCTCCTGCTTTTGACTCTGCTGCCAAGCATTAATTATCTCTACTTTGGTTCACAGGGAGCTCTGCCAAGCAACCGACACCTTCAGCCAACCAGTCCCACAGCTCCATCCATGTCCTCACCTCCAGCCAAGAGGAGACCTCCTCCATTGAAGAGCTGGAAATAAGCAGCCTGGAAGACCCGTCACAACGCTTACCCACACCTTCCACCAGCGCAGAGACAAACACCTTGGGGAGACCTAAATATAGAGCAGGTTTGGGTTCACAACCTGGTGGTCACCGCACAGACACTTGTCTGCAGCAGGAGGAGGGAGGTGCACCCTCACCACTACCGTTATCATCGAACACTCACCCTCCCACCCTACTGCCTCACTCTGCCCTCAGTCATTCTCACCCTTCCTTCATCCTACATCCACCCTCAGTTCCCTCCCCTGGAGGCAACCATGTACTCAGCAGAGCCCTCCCTTCCAAATTCACCTAACCATCCCCCTTTTTGGACTCCTTCCCACCTAGAACTCCTTCCCCCCACCACTCCTGGACATACCACCACCCCCCCCAACTTAATCCTTCCCCCTTCCTAACTACTTCACACACCCTTCCTTCTTTTACCACCCTTCATCCTTCCACCCTCCCAACTGCTTCCTCCAGCCTTACTTATTCCTCAAACCTTACTCCCTCCCCTCTCTCCACTCCCCCCTCCCCCTAGACTCCCTCTTCTCACCGCACTCCTTCCTCCCCCAGACTCCCTTCCCTCTCCGCACTCCTTCCCCCCTCTGAGCTCCTTCCCTTACACCTTCCAACCCTCTTACACCTACTTCCCCAGTTGTCGTCATCCCTCCTCCTCCCATACTCCCTCCCTGCTCCCAACATCCCCCCGACATCTTCTTTCCTCCCCACTCCCAACCTCCCACCGACACTTTATTTCCTCTGCCCAGTCTCACACCCCGCCACCTTTGAGCCGCGCCCCCCCACCCCCACCCCACCCCCCCACAACCTCGGGACCCCCCCCACACCTTCGGGAAATGCTGCCTGCCATCGACGGGCTGAGTGGATGATCGCAAACTGGTTTCACGATGTTGTTAAATATATTTCTGGCCTCCTCACCATATTGTCCGCTCATGCCACCAAACACGCCTGATGCCTGTGGGCATGGAAAATTATGCCCTGTGAGTGAGCGAGTGACCTCAGTGTAACTGTGAGTTTGAATGAGTTCAGTGTAACTGTGATTATAAGTGAGCCCAGTGTAACTGTGACTGTGAGTGATTTCAGTCTAACTCAGTATGAGCGAGCTCAGTGTAACTCAGAGTCTGAGTGAGCTTGGTGTAACTGTGAGTGTGTGAGTGAGCTCATTGTAACTGTGAGTGTGAGAAAGTTCAATGTCATTGTGAGTTTGAGTGAGCTCAGTGTAAATGTGAATGTATGAGTGAGCTCAATGTACCTGTGAGTGTAAGCGAGTGAGCTCATTGTAACTGCGGATGTGAGTGAGTCAGTTCAAATGTAACTGTGAGGGTGAGTGACTCAGCTGAGTCTGACCATGAGTGTGAGTGAGCAAAATGCAGCTGAGGGTGTGAGTGTGTGAGCTCAGTGTAACTGTAAGTGTGAGTCAGTGAGTTCAGTGTAAGTGAGTGAGTGAGCTCATTGTAAACATGTGAGGGAATAAGCTCAATGTAACTGAGTGTGTGTGGGTGATCTCAGTGTAAGTATAGGGTGAGCGAGCGAGTTGAGTATAACTGAATGTGAGTGAGAAAAGTGTAACTTAGTTTCAGTGAGCTCAGTGTAACAGTGAGTCTGATTGAATTCAGTTTAATTGTGTGTGTGAGTGAGGTCAGTGTAACTGTGTGTGAGTGAGTGAATTCAGCTTAATTGTGTGTGTGAGAGTGAGGTTAGTATAACTGTGAGTGTCAGTGACCGAGCTCATGTAGCTGAGTGTGAGTGAGTGAACTCAGTGTAAATTTGTGTGTGAGTGAACTCAGTGTAATGATGAATGTGAATGAACTTAGCATATCTGTCTGTGTGAGTGAGCTCAATGTGACTGTGAGTGTGACAGAATGAGGTCAGGGTAACTGTATGAGTGAGTGAGCTTAGTGTAACTGTGTGAGTGTGTTTAGTATAATGTGAGTGTATGTGAGAGAGCTCAATGTAACTGTGGGTGTGAGTGACCAGAGTAGTCTAACTGACTGTGAGTGAGTAAGCTCAGGGTAACAATGAATGTGAATGAGCTCAGTGTGTCTGCGTTTGAGTGAGCTCAGTGTAACTGCGACTGTGAGTGAGTGAGCAGTGTATTGTGCGAGTGAGCTCAGCATAACTGAGTGTGATTGAGGGAGCTCAGTGTAACTGTGACTGTGAGTGAGTGAGCACAGTGTATTGTGTATGAGTGAGCACAGTGTATTGTGTGAGTGAGTGAGCACAGTGTATTGTGTGAGTGAGTGAGCACAGTGTATTGTGTGAGTGAGTGAACACAATATATTGTGTGAGTGAGTGACCACAGTGTATTGTGTGAGTGAGCTCAGTGTAACTGAGTGTGATTGAGGGAGCTCAGTGTAACTGTGACTGTGAGTGAGCTCAGTGTAACTGTGACTGTGAGTGAGTGAGCTCAGTGTATTGTGTGAG
Source organism: Carcharodon carcharias (assembly GCF_017639515.1). Taxonomy (NCBI): domain Eukaryota; kingdom Metazoa; phylum Chordata; class Chondrichthyes; order Lamniformes; family Lamnidae; genus Carcharodon; species Carcharodon carcharias. The sequence continues at coordinate 203,394,596 of NC_054468.1, read as the reverse complement.
TGAGCTCAGTGTAACTGAGTGTGATTGAGGGAGCTCAGTGTAACTGTGACTGTGAGTGAGTGAGCTCAGTGTAACTGCGACTATGAGTGAGTGAGCACAGTGTATTGTGTGAGTGAGCACAGTGTATTGTGTGAGTGAGCTCAGTGTAACTGAGTGTGATTGAGGGAGCTCAGTGTAACTGTGACTGTGAGTGAGTGAGCTCAGTGTTACTGCGACTGTGAGTGAGTGAGCACAGTGTATTGTGTGAGTGAGCACAGTGTATTGTGTGAGTGAGCTCAGCGTAACTGAGTGTGAGTAACTGAGCTTTGTGAAAGTGTGTGAAGGAGTGAGCTTAAAGTGTGAGTGGGCTGAATTTCACTATGGCCTGAATGTTACGTTTGTCGTGTGCATGCCCAGAAGCAGCCGCGAAATGTGCTTACTCCCGCAATTGGACCCCGAACACAATGAGAAAGGCTCAGCTCTGCCGGCGGTGTGCAGGAAGAGAGCGGGCACTGAGGGGAGGGAGGGTGTGGACTCGCCTTCCCTGAAGGCTGACGGCTGCTCTGAAGCTGTCTCAGGGAGCTGTAGTAATTTAAAAATGAGATGAGATCAATAAACTGCGGCAAACTGTGACAATACTGTAAATGCAAACGCCTGGCAGCAGATTACATAGCAGATCATCCCTCAAACATCTTCTTTTACTTTATTTAACCCCGGACATTTCATCCTGGCCTGGATGCAGTTTGTAGTGAAAACAGGAAGGCTAGCTAGCTGTTGGCCCATCCCACCAATCGTAAAAGTGGACGGGCTGTGTAAAATCGCTGACGTGGTTATTTAATGGGATTAACTGCCCGCTTGATTGTCGGTGGACATGCTTCCGACTCCTGTGCGCACCCGCTGACCATAATGTCGTGTGTGAGCAGAATGATATCGGGATGCGCACCCGATGACTTCTCGCGCGATTCTGGTTCAGGATGCTTGACCTCAGTGCAACAGTGAGTGTGGCGAGTTAGCTCATTGTAACCATGTGTGGGTGTGTAAACTCAGTGTAACTGCGACTGAGAGTAAGCTCAGAGTCACTATCAGTGAATGACTTCAGTGTGATTGAATGTGGGTGAGTGAGTTTGGTCTAGTGTGAGTGTGCGTGGGTGACCTCAGTGTAACTATGTGTGTGAGTGTGTAAGCTCAGTGCAACTTTGAGTGTGTGAGGGAGCTCAGTGTAACTGTGAGTTTGAATGTGCAAAGTCAGTGTAATTTTGTATGTGAGAGAGCTCAGTGTAAATCAGACTGCTTTGATGGATTTCTCATTCCAGGGTGGGATTAAAGGGGACCAGGGCCCTGGGCAGGGTGAATAGTTTGGAGTTTAGGTGAGGATTTGCTGCTGGTTTGTTTCTGATGGTTCATAGCTTTTTCCTCTGTTTCCTGCTACATTCTTGGCATTGCTAGCTTTTTTTTGAGAACTTTTTTGTCACACAAACTTCCTTGTAGGCTTTCTACCGAGTGCACACTTCAGTGTACGAGACAGTGCCACTCTCATTGCTGCATATGGGTACAGCAGAGTCCTGCTGATGTGACCTCTTCTGAAGAAGATGAGAGGAGCAGAAGGGAGAGACCTGTGGGAGGAGAGGCACCGGCATGGTGGGTGCAGGGCCATCAGGAGGTGCAAGGCGGAAGGGTCCGCAGAAGACACCACTATCCTTCAGCCAGAGTCCACAGGCAGCGCTCCAGTTACCTCAACATGTCTGAGGTCCAGTGACGAAGGAGGTCCCACCTCTCTAGGCGGAATATAACCTCTATATGTCAGATGATTGGACCAGAGATTGCCTCCAACTGTGTGGCCACTCTATGCCTGTGGCTCTGAAGGTCACAGTGGCCCTCAGCTTCGATGCCTTTGGCTCTTTCCAGGGGTCACTGGGGGATCTATGTGGTGTTTCTCAATCAGCTGCTCACAGCTGCGTCAAGCTAGTTAGTGACGTTCTCTTCAGAATGGTCGTGATATTCATTCACTTTCAGATGGACAAGGCCAACTAGACTGAGTGAGCCAGAGGCTTCACAGCAATTGCAGGGTTACCTGCATCCAGGGTGTCATCGACTGTACTCATATGGCCATCAATGTGCCAGCAGTGAGCCGGGTGCCTTCATGAACAGAAAGGGCTTCCACTCCATGAACGTGTAGATTGTCGGTGATCACAAGATGGAGGTTCTGCAAGTCTGTACCCTGGCAGCACCCACAATGCCTACCATCCTGTGGCACTCCCAGGTGCCAAGGCTGTTTGTGGCTCCAGCTTGGTTGGATGGCTGGCTCCTGGGTGACAAAGGCTTTCCTTTGAAAAGGTGACACCAATCCAGCACCCAAGGGCAGAAGCGGAGGAGAGGTACAATAGGAGTCATGGCTTCACCAGGGCGGTGATTGAGAGGACCTGAAGATGACATTCAGATGCCTAGACCGATCAAGGGGTGCACTGCAATATCCTCCAGAGCGCAAGTCTCTTATAGTCATTGTTTGCTGTGCTCTGCACAATCTGGCAAGGGGGTGCCACTGGAGATGAGGATAGTGAGGCAGCTCCACAGGTCGCTGAGGATGATTCAGCTGGTGTTTCTGATGAGGAGCCTGGGAAGGCACAGGTTGAAGACATGGAGGCGGACATGAGGAACCTTCAGGGAGGCAGGGAGACCAGGGAGGCCTTGATTCTCCAGACGTTCAAAACTCAGGCCAAGAATGTCCCCTCCATACTAAAAATTCCTGATGAGACCAAATAATGACCCCAATGTTGAATTACACCACTGTAATAACGTTTGCAGTCCTTAGCGTCCATCATAAGCCGCTGTCATTCCGAGCACCTATGAAATACATGAAGAACACTCAGGCCGTCAATATTTATATTGTATTGAGGATTAAACAAAAGGAACATAACATTATATTGTGTTAACAATCACACAGAAATATGGTATAAAACTGATCAAATGAAATAATCTTACCCTTGAAACCCCCTCTTTTGCTTAGGATGACTTACACTCATGTTTATGAGTGCTACATCTTTGTGTACTTCTCCCGCCACCACTCTCTCAATGGAGGAGGCTGTGTGTTCAGAGCTCCGGGTCAGCACAATGCTCACGCTCTATATGGACTCCTCCGTGACAGGGACCATGGCATGCAGTCCCTCAGGAATTTTCACCTGATCCTCCCATGCATCCCGCTGGACATCCAGCACCTGCCACCTGATGGATGACTCCAGAGGCTAATCAGCTAGACTCAGTGCAGTCCTGGCCTCCAGAAATCCTCCGACTGCTGGCGCCTCCACCAGCTCCTCGTGCGAGTGTGCCGTGCCCTCACCACTGCGCACTAACATTGAAGCCAGCGACCTGAATCCCACCGATGTGCATGCATCTGCGCTGGTGTCCAGTTCCAAGAGAGGATGTGACGCAGGTGGACCTGGCCTGGGGTCCTCCTCTGGAGTCAAGGGGGAATCCTCTGGGTCCCTGTCCCTTCTTGAAGATGGCACATCTGAAGGAGGAAAACAAAGCAAAATGTCATTCGTTTCACCCTCCACGTACCATTGTGCATGCGAGACAGGCTGTTGACATCATGGACAAGTGCCTCACTAAGGCATTGTGCCTGTCACTTCATTGGGCACTTTTGCTTACAACTTCTCAGTTGAGTTGATGCCACCCTACAGTTTGGGATGTTACATCTGTCTCTCACCTGTCCACCTTCATCAGTAACCCCTGCCTCTCCACAACTGGTAGGCCTTGCACCATTCTGGCATTCCAGCTCCACAGTGTCCATTGCATCATGATGAGTAGGTTGGGGACTCCACCGCCCCCCCCGTATGTGATCTCTCCCCAGCATGATGACCACTTTTCCTGAACGGGCAGAAGGGAATGCATTAGCCTCGCCTCTACCTGCAGCACCATTCCAGCCTGTCCCATCCCCACCCAGAACCAGGTAGCAATGCATGTCATATTAGCAACCTCACCCTTCAGTGCACCCAGGCCAAGGGAGTAGATCTCCAGCCTTGGCAGCCACAGCTTTCAGAGCCATTTTGCACACACTCATACTCCCCCAAGCGCTTAGAGGAATGGCAAAGCTTCCACACACCTCCATATAGTTCCATGCCAACTGATTACTCACCCTTGCAGACCACAGAAGATCGTTGAAGCCTTTGCAGCACTGCACCCATGTGACTGGACAACATCATATCCTTCTGCCTTCTTGGTCAGGTGCGGGGGCCTCCTCTTGTCATCCCTGGGCATTAAGACCTTGCGCCTGGCACTCAGTGCCTGGATATGAATACCCAGGTACTCGTCAGAAAAGGGGGGCGGGTAGAGTGCCTACTGGCCTTGCCCTTCTGTCTGGCGTGCAAAGCAGGTGCCTCTGACATTGATGCTACCAAAGGGTGTCCTGAAGTGTACAGCTCCCTTCGTGGAGGCTAAGAACCTTCAGGGAGCTGACTCTGGCATTTTTAAATATCCTGTCGGGTCCCCTTTAGACCCGGTGCACAACTGGCTCCCACCCCCACTCAGCCCAAAATGCCAACAATAAGATGCAATTCACGCTGATCCTGCATGCCCGGTGCAAAATTCAGGCCTGTGAGTGAGTACACGCAGTGTAACTGTGAGTGTGAGTGAGCTCAATGTGACTCTGAGTGTGTCAGAGTTTTTTATTCAATCATGAGATGTGGGTGTCACTGGCTAGGCCAACATTCACCGTCCATCCCTAATTACCCTTGAGAAGGTGGTGTTGAGCTGCGTTCTTGAACAACTGCAGTAATTGTGAAACAAAAACAGAATTACCTGGAAAAACTCAGCAGGTCTGGCAGCATCGGAGGAGAAGAAAAGAGTTGATGTTTTGAGTCCTCATGACCCTTCGACCGAACTTGTGGCATAGGTTCCAGACATTTAGGAGTCAACCACATTAATGTGGGTCTAGATTCACAGGTAGGAACAGCAGGTTTCCTTTACCTGAAGAAGGTGACTTTTTATGACAATCAACAATGGTTTCAGTCATCATTAGATCTTTAGTTCCAGATTCCATCTGACATCGTGGGATGTGAACACAGGACTCCAGAAAATTACACTGGGTCTCTGGATTACTAGCCCAGTATCAATGCCACTGCCTCCCCCGCTCAGTGTAGCTGTGTGACTGTGAGTGAGCTCAGTTTAACTGTGAATGTGAGTGAGTGAGTGAGTGAGGTCAGTGTAACTCTGAGTGTGAGTGAGTGAGCTCAGTGTAGCTGTGAGTGTGAGTGAGTGAGGCTAATGTCACTGTGAGTGGGAGGGAGTGAGCTCAGTGTAACAGTGAGTGTGAGTGAATGAGCTCAAGTGTAACTGTCAGTGTGAGTGAGTGAGCTCAGTATAACTGTGAGTGTGAGTGAGTGAGGTTAGTGTCACTGTTAGTGTGGGTTAGTGATCTCAGTATAACTGTGTGTGAGTGAGCTCGGTGTAATTGTGAGTGTGCGTGAGTGAGCTCAGTGTAACTGTGAGTGAGTGTGTGAGCTCAGAGTAACTGTGTGAGTGAGCTCAGTGTCACTGTGAGTGTGAGTGTGTGAGCTCAGTGTAACTGAGTGTGAGTGAGCTCAGTGTAACTGTGAGTGTGTGTGTGAGCTCAGGGTAACTGTGAGTGTGAGTGTGTGAGCTCAGTTTCACTGTGAGTGTGAGTGACTGAGCTCAGTGTAACTACGAGTGTGAGTTAGTGAGCTCAGTGTCACTGTTAGTGTGAGTGAATGAGCTCAGTGTAACTGTGAGTGTGAGTGAGTGAGCTCAGTGACACAATGAGTGTGAGTGAGCTCAGTGTCACTGTGAGTGTGGGTTAGTGAGCTCAGTGTCACTGTTAGTGTGAGTTAGTGAGCTCAGTGTCACTGTGAGTGTGCGTGAGTGAGCTCAGTGTCACCGTGAGTGTGAGTGAGTGAGCTCAGTGTCACTGTTAGTGTGAGTTAGCAAGCTCAGTGTAACTGTGAGTGTGAGTGAGTTCAAATGTAACTGTGAGTGTGAATTAATGAGCTCAAGTGTAACTGTGAGTGTGAGTCAGAGAGCTCAGTGTCACTGTGAGTGTGAGTTAGTGAGCTCAGTGTCACTGTGAGTGTGAGTTAGTGAGCTCAGTGTCACTGTTAGTGTGAGTTAGTGAGTTCAGTGTCACTGTGAGTGTGCGTGAGTGAGCTCAGTGTCACCGTGAGTGTGAGTGAGTGAGCTTAGTGTCACTGTTAGTGTGAGTTAGCAAGCTCAGTGTAACTGTGAGTGTGAGTGAGTGAGTTCAAGTGTAACTGTGAGTGTCAATGAGTGAGCTCAAATGTAACTGTGAGTGTGAGTCAGAGAGCTCAGTGTCACTGTGAGTGTGAGTTAGTGAGCTCAGTGTCACTGTGAGTGTGCGTGAGTGAGCTCAGTGTCACTGTGAGTGTGAGTGAGTGAGCTCAGTGTAACTGTGAGCGTGAGTGAGTGAGCTCAGGGTCACTGTGAGTGTGAGTGAGTTCAGTGTACTGTGAGTGTGAGTGATTGAGCTCAGGGTCACTGTGAGTGTGAGTGAGTTCAGTGTAACTGTGAGTGTGAGTGAGTGAGCTCAGTGTGACTGTGAGTGTGAGTGAGAGCTCAGTGTAACTGTGAGTGTGAGTGAGTGAGCTCAGTGTCACTGTGCGTGTGAGTTAGTGAGTTTGCTATCACTGTGAGTGTGAGTTAGTGAGTTCAGCTCAGTGTAACTGTGAGTGTGAGTGAGTGAGCTCAGTGTAACTGTGATTGTGAGCTAGTGATCTCAGTGTCACTGTGCGTGTGAGTTAGTGAGTTTGCTATCACTGTGAGTGTGAGTTAGTGAGTTCAGCTCAGTGTAACTGTGAGTGTGAGTGAGTGAGCTCAGTGTAACTGTGATTGTGAGCTAGTGAGCTCAGTGTCACATCGAGTGTGAGTTGGTGAGATCAGTGTAACTGTGAGTGAGCTCAAATGTAAATGTGACTGTGAGTGAGTGAGCTCAAGTGTAACTGTGAGTGTGGGTTAGGGAGCTCAGTGTCACTGTGAGTGTGAGTGAGCTCAGTGTAACTGTGAGTGTGAGTTAGTGAGCTCAGTGTCACTGTGAGTGTCAGTTAGTGAGCTCAGTGTCACTGTGAGTGTGAGTGAGTGAGCTGAGTGTCACTGTGAGTGTGAGTGAGTGAGCTCAGTGTCACTGTGAGTGTCAGTGTTTGAGCTCAGTGTCACTGTGAGTGTGAGTGAGTGAGCTCAGTGTCACTGTGAGTGAGTGAGCTCAGTGTCACTGTGAGTGTGAATGAGTGAGCTCAGTGTAACTGTGAGTGTGAGTGAGTCAGCTCAGTGTCACTGTGAGTGTGTGAGTGAGCTCAATGTCACTGTGAGTGTGAGTGAGTGAGCTCAGTGTCACTGTGAGTGTGAGTTAGTGAGCTCAGTGTCACTGTGAGTGTGAGTGAGTGAGCTCAGTGTCACTGTGAGTGTGAGTGAGTGAGCTCAGTGTCACTGTGAGTGTGAGTGAGTGAGCTCAGTGTCACTGTGAGTGTGAGTGATTGAGCTCAGTGTCACTGTGAGTGTGTGAGTGAGCTGAGTTTCACTGTGAGTGTGAGTGAGTGAGCTCAGTGTCACTGTGAGTGTGAGTGAGTGAGCTCAGTGTCACTGTGAGTGAATGAGCTCAGTGTCACTGTGAGTGTGAATGAGTGAGCTCAGTGTAACTGTGAGTGTGAGTGAGTCAGCTCAATGTCACTGTGAGTGTGAGTGAGTGAGCTCAAGTGTAACTGTGAGTGTGAGTGAGTGAGCTCAGTGTAACTGTGTGAGTGAGCTCAGTGTCACTGTGAGTGTGAGTGTGTGAACTCAGTGTAACTGAGTGTGAGTGAGCTCAGTGTAACTGTGAGTGTGTGTGTGAGCTCAGTGTAACTGTGAGTGTGAGCGAGTGAGCTCAGAGTAACTGTGTGAGTGAGCTCAATATCACTGTGAGTGTGAGTGTGTGAGCTCAGTGTAAATGAGTGTGAGTGAGCTCAGTATAACTGTGAGTGTGTGTGTGAGCTCAGTGTAACTGTGAGTGTGAGTGTGTGAGCTCAGTGTCACTGTGAGTGTGAGTGAGTGAGCTCAGAGTAACCACGAGTGTGTGTGGGTGAGCTCAGTGTCACTGTTAGTGTGAGTGAATGAGCTCAGTGTAACAGTGAGTGTGAGTGAGTGAGCTCAGTGTCACAATGAGTGTGAGTGAGCACAGTGTCACTGTGAGTGTGAGTTAGTGAGCTCAGTGTCACTGTTAGTGTGAGTTAGTGAGTTCAGTGTCACTGTGAGTGTGTGTGAGTGAGCTCAGTGTCACCGTGAGTGTGAGTGAGTGAGCTTAGTGTCACTGTTAGTGTGAGTTAGCAAGCTCAGTGTAACTGTGAGTGTGAGTGAGTGAGTTCAAGTGTAACTGTGAGTGTCAATGAGTGAGCTCAAATGTAACTGTGAGTGTGAGTCAGAGAGCTCAGTGTCACTGTGAGTGTGAGTTAGTGAGCTCAGTGTCACTGTGAGTGTGCGTGAGTGAGCTCAGGGTCACTGTGAGTGTGAGTGAGTGAGCTCAGTGTAACTGTGAGCGTGAGTGAGTGAGCTCAGGGTCACTGTGAGTGTGAGTGAGTTCAGTGTACTGTGAGTGTGCGTGATTGAGCTCAGGGTCACTGTGAGTGTGAGTGAGTTCAGTGTAACTGTGAGTGTGAGTGAGTGAGCTCAGTGTGACTGTGAGTGTGAGTGAGAGCTCAGTGTAACTGTGAGTGTGAGTGAGCAAGCTCAGTGTCACTGTGCGTGTGAGTTAGTGAGTTTGCTATCACTGTGAGTGTGGGTTAGTGAGTTCAGCTCAGTGTAACTGTGAGTGTGAGTGAGTGAGCTCAGTGTAACTGTGATTGTGAGCGAGTGATCTCAGTGTCACTGTGCGTGTGAGTTAGTGAGTTTGCTATCACTGTGAGTGTGAGTTAGTGAGTTCAGCTCAGTGTAACTGTGAGTGTGAGTGAGTGAGCTCAGTGTAACTGTGATTGTGAGCTAGTGAGCTCAGTGTCACATCGAGTGTGAGTTGGTGAGATCAGTGTAACTGTGAGTGTGAGTGAGTGAGCTCAAATGTAAATGTGACTGTGAGTGAGTGAGCTCAAGTGTAACTGTGAGTGTGGGTTAGGGAGCTCAGTGTCACTGTGAGTGTGAGTGAGCTCAGTGTAACTGTGAGTGTGAGTTAGTGAGCTCAGTGTCACTGTGAGTGTCAGTTAGTGAGCTCAGTGTCACTGTGAGTGTGAGTGAGCTGAGTGTCACTGTGAGTGTGAGTGAGTGAGCTCAGTGTCACTGTGAGTGTGAGTGTTTGAGCTCAGTGTCACTGTGAGTGAGTGAGTGAGCTCAGTGTCACTGTGAGTGAGTGAGCTCAGTGTCACTGTGAGTGTGAATGAGTGAGCTCAGTGTAACTGTGAGTGTGAGTGAGTCAGCTCAGTGTCACTGTGAGTGTGAGTGATTGAGCTCAGTGTCACTGTGAGTGTGAGTGAGTGAGCTGAGTTTCACTGTGAGTGTGAGTGAGCTCAGTGTCACTGTGAGTGTGAGTGTTTGCGCTCAGTGTCACTGTGAGTGTGTGAGTGAGCTCAGTGTCACTGTGAGTGAATGAGCTCAGTGTCACTGTTAGTGTGAGTTAGTGAGTTCAGTGTCACTGTGAGTGTGTGTGAGTGAGCTCAGTGTCACCGTGAGTGTGAGTGAGTGAGCTCAGTGTCACTGTTAGTGTGAGTTAGCAAGCTCAGTGTAACTGTGAGTGTGAGTGAGTGAGTTCAAGTGTAACTGTGAGTGTGAATGAGTGAGCTCAAGTGTAACTGTGAGTGTGAGTCAGAGAGCTCAGTGTCACTGTGTGTGAGTTAGTGAGCTCAGTGTCACTGTGTGAGTGAGCTCAGTGTCACTGTGAGTGTGTGTTAGTGAGCTCAGTGTCACTGTGAGTGTGAGTGAGTAAGCTCAGTGTCACTGTGAGTGTGAGTTAGTGAGCTCAGTGTCACTGTGAGTGTGAATTAGTGAGTTCAGTGTCACTGTGAGTGTGCGTGAGTGAGCTCAGTGTCACCGTGAGTGTGAGTGAGTGAGCTCAGTGTCACTGTTAGTGTGAGTTAGCAAGCTCAGTGTAACTGTGAGTGTGAGTGAGTGAGCTCAAGTGTAACTGTGAGTGTGAGTCAGAGAGCTCAGTGTCACTGTGAGTGTGAGTTAGTGAGCTCAGTGTCACTGTGAGTGTGAGTTAGTGAGCTCAGTGTCACTGTTAGCGTGAGTTAGTGAGTTCAGTGTCACTGAGTGTGCGTGAGTGAGCTCAGTGTCACCGTAAGTGTGAGTGAGTGAGCTCAGTGTCACTGTTAGTGTGAGTTAGCAAGCTCAGTGTAACTGTGAGTGTGAGTGAGTGAGTTCAAGTGTAACTGTGAGTGTGAATGTGAGCTCAAGTGTAACTGTGAGTGTGAGTGAGTGAGCTCAGTGTCACTGTGAGTGTGAGTGAGTGAGCTCAGGGTCACTGTGAGTGTGAGTGTGTTCAGTGTACTGTGAGTGTGAGTGATTGAGCTCAGGGTCACTGTGAGTGTGAGTGAGTTCAGTGTAACTGTGAGTGTGAGTGAGCGAGCTCAGTGTCACTGTGAGTGTGAGTGAGAGAGCTCAGTGTAACTGTGAGTGTGAGTGAGTGAGCTCAGTGTCACTGTGCGTGTGAGTTAGTGAGTTCGGTATCACTGTGAGTGTGAGTTAGTTAGCTCAGCTCATTGTAACTGTGAGTGTGAGTGAGCTCAATGTAACTGTGAGTGAGAGCTAGTGAGCTCAGTGTCACTCTGAGTGTGAGTGAGCTCAGTGTAACTGTGAGTGTGAGTTAGTGAGCTCAGTGTAACTGTGAGTGTGAGTGAGTGAGCTCAGTGTCACTGTGAGTGTGAGTTAGTGAGCTCAGTGTCACTGTTAGCGTGAGTTAGTGAGTTCAGTGTCACTGTGAGTGTGTGTGAGTGAGCTCAGTGTCACCGTAAGTGTGAGTGAGTGAGCTCAGTGTCACTGTTAGTGTGAGTTAGCAAGCTCAGTGTAACTGTGAGTGTGAGTGAGTGAGTTCAAGTGTAACTGTGAGTGTGAATGAGTGAGCTCAAGTGTAACTGTGAGTGTCAGTGAGTGAGCTCAGTGTCACTGTGAGTGTGAGTGAGTGAGCTCAGGGTCACTGTGAGTGTGAGTGTGTTCAGTGTACTGTGAGTGTGAGTGATTGAGCTCAGGGTTACTGTGAGTGTGAGTGAGTTCAGTGTAACTGTGAGTGTGAGTGAGTGAGCTCAGTGTCACTGTGAGTGTGAGTGAGAGAGCTCAGTGTAACTGTGAGTGTGAGTGAGTGAGCTCAGTGTCACTGTGCGTGTGAGTTAGTGAGTTCGGTATCACTGTGCGTGTGAGTTAGTTAGCTCAGCTCAGTGTAACTGTGAGTGTGAGTGAGCTCAATGTAACTGTGAGTGTGAGCTAGTGAGCTCAGTGTCACTGTGAGTGTGAGTTGTGAGCTCAAGTGTAACTGTGAGTGTGAGCGAGCTCAGTGTCAATGTGAGTGTGAGTGAGTGAGCTCAGTGTAACTGTGAGTATGGGTTAGGGAGCTCAGTGTCACTGTGAGTGTGAGTGAGTTCAGTGTAACTGTGAGTGTGAGTTAGTGAGCTCAGTGTCACTGTGAGTGTGAGTTAGTAAGCTCAGTGTCACTGTGAGTGTGAGTGAGTGAACTCAGTGTCACTGTGAGTGTGAGTTAGTGAGCTCAATGTCACTGTGTGAGTGAGTGAGCTCAGTGTCAAATTAAGTGTGAGTTGCTGAGCTCAGTGTAACTGTGAGTGTGGGTTAGGGAGCTCAGTGTCACTGTGAGTGTGCGAGCTCAGTGTAACTGTGAGTGTGAGTTAGTGAGCTCAGTGTCACTGTGAGTGTGAGTTAGTGAGCTCAGTGTCACTGTGAGTGTGAGTGAGTGAGCTCAGTGTCACTGTGAGTGTGAGTGAGTGAGCTCAGTGTCACTGTGAGTGAGTGAGTGAGCTCGGTGTAACTGTGAGTTTGAGTCAGTGAGCTCAGTGTAACTGAATGTGAGTGAGTGAGCTCAGTGTAACTGTGTGTGTGAGTGCGTGAGCTCAGTGTAACTGTGAGTGTGAGTGACTGAGCTCAGTGTAACACTGAGTGTGAGTTAGTGAGCTCAGTGTAACTGTGAGTGTGAGAGAGTGAGCTCAGTGCAACTGTGAGTGTGAGTTAGTGAGCTCAGTGTCACTGTGAGTGTGAGTTTGTGAGCTCCGTTTAACTGTGAGTGTTTAGTTAGTGAGCTCAGTGTAACTGTGAGTGTGAGTTAGTGAGCTCAGTGTCACTGTGAGTGTGAGTTAGTGAGCTCAGTGTCACTGTGAGTGTGAGTGAGTGAGCTCAGTGTCACTGTGAGTGTGAGTGAGCTCAGTGTCTCTGTGAGTGTGAGTGAGTGAGCTCAGTGTCACTGTGAGTGAGTGAGTGAGCTTGGTGTAACTGTGAGTTTGAGTCAGTGAGCTCAGTGTAACTGAATGTGAGTGAGTGAGCTCAGTGTAACTGTGTGTGTGAGTGCGTGAGCTCAGTGTAACTGTGAGTGTGAGTGACTGAGCTCAGTGTAACACTGAGTGTGAGTTAGTGAGCTCAGCGTAACTGTGAGTGTGAGAGAGTGAGCTCAGTGCAACTGTGAGTGTGAGTTAGTGAGCTCAGTGTAACTGCGAGTGTGAGTGTGTGAGCTCAGTGTCACTGTGAGTGTGAGTTTGTGAGCTCCGTTTCACTGTGAGTGTTTAGTTAGTGAGCTCAGTGTAACTGTGAGTGTGTGAGTGAGCTCAAGTGTCACTGTGAGTGTGAGTTCGCGGGCTCAGTGTCACTGTGAGTGTGAGTGAGTGAGTTCAGTGTAACCGTGAGTGTGAGGAGTGAGTTCATTGTCACTGTGAGTGAGTGAGTGAGCTCAGTGTAACTGTGAGTGTGAGTTAGTGAGTTCGGTATCACTGTGAGTGTGAGTTAGTTAGCTCAGCTCAGTGTAACTGTGAGTGTGAGTGAGCTCAATGTAACTGTGAGTGTGAGCTAGTGAGCTCAGTGTCACTGTGAGTGTGAGTTGTGAGCTCAAGTGTAACTGTGAGTGTGAGCGAGCTCAGTGTCAATGTGAGTGTGAGTGAGTGAGCTCAGTGTAACTGTGAGTATGGGTTAGGGAGCTCAGTGTCACTGTGAGTGTGAGTGAGTTCAGTGTAACTGTGAGTGTGAGTTAGTGAGCTCAGTGTCACTGTGAGTGTGAGTTAGTGAGCTCAGTGTCACTGTGAGTGTGAGTGAGTGAACTCAGTGTCACTGTGAGTGTGAGTTAGTGATCTCAATGTCACTGTGTGAGTGAGTGAGCTCAGTGTCAAATTAAGTGTGAGTTGGTGAGCTCAGTGTAACTGTGAGTGTGGGTTAGGGAGCTCAGTGTCACTGTGAGTGTGTGAGTTCAGTGTAACTGTGAGTGTGAGTTAGTGAGCTCAGTGTCACTGTGAGTGTGAGTTAGTGAGCTCAGTGTCACTGTGAGTGTGAGTGAGTGAGCTCAGTGTCACTGTGAGTGTGAGTGAGTGAGCTCAGTGTCACTGTGAGTGAGTGAGTGAGCTCGGTGTAACTGTGAGTTTGAGTCAGTGAGCTCAGTGTAACTGAATGTGAGTGAGTGAGCTCAGTGTAACTGTGTGTGTGAGTGCGTGAGCTCAGTGTAACTGTGAGTGTGAGTGACTGAGCTCAGTGTAACACTGAGTGTGAGTTAGTGAGCTCAGTGTAACTGTGAGTGTGAGAGAGTGAGCTCAGTGCAACTGTGAGTGTGAGTTAGTGAGCTCAGTGTAACTGTGAGTGTGAGTGTGTGAGCTCAGTGTCACTGTGAGTGTGAGTTTGTGAGCTCCGTTTAACTGTGAGTGTTTAGTTAGTGAGCTCAGTGTAACTGTGAGTGTGAGTTAGTGAGCTCAGTGTCACTGTGAGTGTGAGTTAGTGAGCTCAGTGTCACTGTGAGTGTGAGTGAGTGAGCTCAGTGTCACTGTGAGTGTGAGTGAGCTCAGTGTCTCTGTGAGTGTGAGTGAGTGAGCTCAGTGTCACTGTGAGTGAGTGAGTGAGCTTGGTGTAACTGTGAGTTTGAGTCAGTGAGCTCAGTGTAACTGAATGTGAGTGAGTGAGCTCAGTGTAACTGTGTGTGTGAGTGCGTGAGCTCAGTGTAACTGTGAGTGTGAGTGACTGAGCTCAGTGTAACACTGAGTGTGAGTTAGTGAGCTCAGCGTAACTGTGAGTGTGAGTTAGTGAGCTCAGTGCAACTGTGAGTGTGAGTTAGTGAGCTCAGTGTAACTGCGAGTGTGAGTGTGTGAGCTCAGTGTCACTGTGAGTGTGAGTTTGTGAGCTCTGTTTCACTGTGAGTGTTTAGTTAGTGAGCTCAGTGTAACTGTGAGTGTGTGAGTGAGCTCAAGTGTCACTGTGAGTGTGAGTTCGCGGGCTCAGTGTCACTGTGAGTGTGAGTGAGTGAGTTCAGTGTAACCGTGAGTGTGAGGAGTGAGCTCATTGTCACTGTGAGTGAGTGAGTGAGCTCAGTGTAACTGTGAGTGTGAGTTAGTGAGCTCAGTGTCGCTGTGAGTGTGAGTGAGCTCAGTGTCACTGTGAGTGTGAGCTAGTGAGCTCAGTGTCACTGTGAGTGTGTGTTAGTGAGCTCAGTGTAACTGTGAGTGTGAGTGCGTGAGCTCAGTGTAACTGTGAGTGAGCTCAGTGTCACATTGAGTGTGAGTTAGTGAGCTCAGTGTCACTGTGAGTGTAAGTTAGTGAGCTCAGTGTAACTGTGAGTGTGAGTGAGTGAGCTCAGTGTCACTGTGAGTGTGAGTGAGTGAGCTCAGTGTCACTGTGAGTGTGAGTTAGTGAGCTCAGTGTATCTGTGAGTGTGAGTGAGCTCAGTGTCACTGTGAGTGTGAGTTAGTGAGCTCAGTGTCACTGTGAGTGTGAGTGAGCTCAGTGTCACTGTGAGTGTGAGCTAGTGAGCTCAGTGTCACTGTGAGTGTGTGTTAGTGAGCTCAGTGTAACTGTGAGTGTGAGTGCGTGAGCTCAGTGTAACTGTGAGTGAGCTCAGTGTCACATTGAGTGTGAGTTAGTGAGCTCAGTGTCACTGTGAGTGTAAGTTAGTGAGCTCAGTGTAACTGTGAGTGTGAGTGAGTGAGCTCAGTGTCACTGTGAGTGTGAGTGAGTGAGCTCAGTGTCACTGTGAGTGTGAGTTAGTGAGCTCAGTGTATCTGTGAGTGTGAGTGAGCTCAGTGTCACTGTGAGTGTGAGTTAGTGAGCTCAGTGTCACTGTGAGTGTGAGTGAGCTCAGTGTCACTGTGAGTGTGTGTTAGTGAGCTCAGTGTCACTGTGAGTGTGAGTGAGTAAGCTCAGTGTCACTGTGAGTGTGTGTTAGTGAGCTCAGTGTCACTCTGACTGTGAGTGAGTGAGCTCAGTGTCACTCTGAGTGTGAGTGAGTGAGCTCAGTGTCACGGTGAGTGTGAGTGAGTGAGCTCAGTGTCACTGTGAGTGTGTGTGAGTGAGCTCAGTGTCACTGTGAGTGTGAGTGAGTAAGCTCAGTGTCACTGTGAGTGTGTGTTAGTGAGCTCAGTGTCATTCTGAGTGTGAGTGAGCTCAGTGTCACTGTGAGTGTGAGTTAGTGAGCTCAGTGTCACTGTGAGTGTGTGTTAGTGAGCTCAGTGTCACTGTGAGTGTGAGTGAGTGAGCTCAGTGTCACTGTGAGTGTGAGTGAGATCAGTGTCACTGTGAGTGTGAGTTAGTGAGCTCAGTGTCACTGTGAGTGTGAGTGAGTGAGCTCAGTGTCACTGTGAGTGTGTGTTAGTGAGCTCAGTGTAACTGTGATTGTGAGTGAGTGAGCTCAGTGTAACTGTGAGTGAGTGAGCTCAGTGTCACATTGAGTATGAGTTAGTGAGCTCAGTGTCACTATGAGTGTGAGTTAGTGAGCTCAGTGTAACTATGAGTGTGAGTGAGTGAGCTCAGTGTCACTGTGAGTGTGAGTTAGTGAGCTCAGTGTCACTGTGAGTGTGAGTGTGTGAGCTCAGTGTCACTGTGAGTGTGTGTTAGTGAGCTCAGTGTCACTGTAAGTGTGAGTGAGTAAGCTCAGTGTCACTGTGAGTGTGTGTTAGTGAGCTCAGTGTCACTCTGAGTGTGAGTGAGTGAGCTCAGTGTCACTCTGTGAGTTAGTGAGCTCAGTGTCACTGTGAGTGTGAGTGAGTGAGCTCAGTGTCACTATGAGTGTGAGTGAGTGAGCTCAGTGTCACTGTGAGTGTGAGGTAGTGAGCTCAGTGTCACTGTGAGTGTGAGTGAGTGAGCTCAGTGTCACTGTGAGTGTGTGTTAGTGAGCTCAGTGTCACTGTGAGTGTGAGGGTGAGTGAGTGAGCTCAGTGTCACTGTGAGTGTGTGAGTGAGCTCAGTGTCACTGTGAGAGTGAGTTAGTGAGCTCAGTGTCACTGTGAGTGTGAGTGAGTGAGCTCAGTGTAACTGTGAGTGTGTGTTAGTGAGCTCAGTGTAACTGTGAGTGTGAGTGAGTAAGCTCAGTGTCACTGTGAGTGTGAGTGAGTTCAGTGTAACTGTGAGTGTGAGTGATTGAGCTCAGTGTCACTGTGAGTGTGAGTGAGTAAGCTCAGTGTCACTGTGAGTGTGTGTTAGTGAGCTCAGTGTCACTCTGAGTGTGAGTGAGTGAGCTCAGTGTGAGTGCTTGAGCTCAGTGTCACTGTGAGTGTGTGAGTGAGCTCAGTGTCACTGTGAGTGTGAGGGTGAGTGAGTGAGCTCAGTGTCACTGTGAGTGTGTGAGTGAGCTCAGTGTCACGGTGAGTGTGAGGTTGAGTGAGTGAGCTCAGTGTCACTGTGAGTGTGTGAGTGAGCTCAGTGTCACTGTGAGAGTGAGTTAGTGAGCTCAGTGTCACTGTGAGTGTGAGTGAGTGAGCTCAGTGTAACTGTGAGTGTGTGTTAGTGAGCTCAGTGTAACTGTGAGTGTGAGTGAGTAAGCTCAGTGTCACTGTGAGTGTGAGTGAGTTCAGTGTAACTGTGAGTGTGTGAGTGAGCTCAAGTGTCACTGTGAGAGTGAGTTAGTGAGCTCAGTGTCACTGTGAGTGTGAGTGAGTGAGCTCAGTGTAACTGTGAGTGTGTGTTAGTGAGCTCAGTGTAACTGTGAGTGTGAGTGAGTAAGCTCAGTGTCACTGTGAGTGTGAGTGAGTTCAGTGTAACTGTGAGTGTGAGTGGTTGAGCTCAGTGTCACTGTGAGTGTGAGTGAGTAAGCTCAGTGTCACTGTGAGTGTGTGTTAGTGAGCTCAGTGTCACTCTGAGTGTGAGTGAGTGAGCTCAGTGTGAGTGTTTGAGCTCAGTGTCACTGTGAGTGTGTGAGTGAGCTCAGTGTCACTGTGAGTGTGAGGGTGAGTGAGTGAGCTCAGTGTCACTGTGAGTGTGTGAGTGAGCTCAGTGTCACTGTGAGTGTGTGAGTGAGCTCAGTGTCACTGTGAGTGTGAGGGTGAGTGAGTGAGCTCAGTGTCACTGTGAGTGTGTGAGTGAGCTCAGTGTCACTGTGAGTGTGTGAGTGAGCTCAGTGTCACTGTGAGTGTGAGGGTGAGTGAGTGAGCTCAGTGTCACTGTGAGTGTGTGAGTGAGCTCAGTGTCACTGTGAGAGTGAGTTAGTGAGCTCAGTGTCACTGTGAGTGTGAGTGAGTGAGCTCAGTGTAACTGTGAGTGTGTGTTAGTGAGCTCAGTGTAACTGTGAGTGTGAGTGAGTAAGCTCAGTGTCACTGTGAGTGTGAGTGAGTTCAGTGTAACTGTGAGTGTGAGTGATTGAGCTCAGTGTCACTGTGAGTGTGAGTGAGTAAGCTCAGTGTCACTGTGAGTGTGTGTTAGTGAGCTCAGTGTCACTCTGAGTGTGAGTGAGTGAGCTCAGTGTGAGTGTTTGAGCTCAGTGTCACTGTGAGTGTGTGAGTGAGCTCAGTGTCACTGTGAGTGTGAGGGTGAGTGAGTGAGCTCAGTGTCACTGTGAGTGTGTGAGTGAGCTCAGTGTAACTGTGAGTGTGTGAGTGAGCTCAGTGTCACTGTGAGTGTGAGGGTGAGTGAGTGACCTCAGTGTCACTGTGAGTGTGTGAGTGAGCTCAGTGTCACTGTGAGAGTGAGTTAGTGAGCTCAGTGTCACTGTGAGTGTGAGTGAGTGAGCTCAGTGTAACTGTGAGTGTGTGTTAGTGAGCTCAGTGTAACTGTGAGTGTGAGTGAGTAAGCTCAGTGTCACTGTGAGTGTGAGTGAGTTCAGTGTAACTGTGAGTGTGTGAGTGAGCTCAAGTGTCACTGTGAGTGTGAGTTCGCGGGCTCAGTGTCACTGTGAGTGTGAGTGAGTGAGTTCAGTGTAACCGTGAGTGTGAGGAGTGAGCTCATTGTCACTGTGAGTGAGTGAGTGAGCTCAGTGTAACTGTGAGTGTGAGTTAGTGAGCTCAGTGTCACTGTGAGTGTGTGTTAGTGAGCTCAGTGTAACTGTGAGTGTGAGTGCGTGAGCTCAGTGTAACTGTGAGTGAGCTCAGTGTCACATTGAGTGTGAGTTAGTGAGCTCAGTGTCACTGTGATTGTGAGTGAGTGAGCTCAGTGTAACTGTGAGTGAGTGAGCTCAGTGTCACATTGAGTGTGAGTTAGTGAGCTCAGTGTCACTATGAGTGTGAGTTAGTGAGCTCAGTGTAACTATGAGTGTGAGTGAGTGAGCTCAGTGTCACTGTGAGTGTGAGTGTGTGAGCTCAGTGTCACTGTGAGTGTGTGTTAGTGAGCTCAGTGTCACTGTAAGTGTGAGTGAGTAAGCTCAGTGTCACTGTGAGTGTGTGTTAGTGAGCTCAGTGTCACTCTGAGTGTGAGTGAGTGAGCTCAGTGTCACTCTGTGAGTTAGTGAGCTCAGTGTCACTGTGAGTGTGAGTGAGTGAGCTCAGTGTCACTATGAGTGTGAGTGAGTGAGCTCAGTGTCACTGTGAGTGTGAGGTAGTGAGCTCAGTGTCACTGTGAGTGTGAGTGAGTGAGCTCAGTGTCACTGTGAGTGTGTGTTAGTGAGCTCAGTGTCACTGTGAGTGTGAGGGTGAGTGAGTGAGCTCAGTGTCACTGTGAGTGTGTGAGTGAGCTCAGTGTCACTGCGAGAGTTAGTGAGCTCAGTGTCACTGTGAGTGTGAGTGAGTGAGCTCAGTGTAACTGTGAGTGTGTGTTAGTGAGCTCAGTGTAACTGTGAGTGTGAGTGAGTAAGCTCAGTGTCACTGTGAGTGTGAGTGAGTTCAGTGTAACTGTGAGTGTGAGTGATTGAGCTCAGTGTCACTGTGAGTGTGAGTGAGTAAGCTCAGTGTCACTGTGAGTGTGTGTTAGTGAGCTCAGTGTCACTCTGAGTGTGAGTGAGTGAGCTCAGTGTGAGTGTTTGAGCTCAGTGTCACTGTGAGTGTGTGAGTGAGCTCAGTGTCACTGTGAGTGTGAGGGTGAGTGAGTGAGCTCAGTGTCACTGTGAGTGTGTGAGTGAGCTCAGTGTCACTGTGAGTGTGAGGGTGAGTGAGTGAGCTCAGTGTCACTGTGAGTGTGTGAGTGAGCTCAGTGTCACTGTGAGAGTGAGTTGGTGAGCTCAGTGTCACTGTGAGTGTGAGTGAGTGAGCTCAGTGTAACTGTGAGTGTGTGTTAGTGAGCTCAGTGTAACTGTGAGTGTGAGTGAGTAAGCTCAGTGTCACTGTGAGTGTGAGTGAGTTCAGTGTAACTGTGAGTGTGTGAGTGAGCTCAAGTGTCACTGTGAGAGTGAGTTAGTGAGCTCAGTGTCACTGTGAGTGTGAGTGAGTGAGCTCAGTGTAACTGTGAGTGTGTGTTAGTGAGCTCAGTGTAACTGTGAGTGTGAGTGAGTAAGCTCAGTGTCACTGTGAGTGTGAGTGAGTTCAGTGTAACTGTGAGTGTGAGTGGTTGAGCTCAGTGTCACTGTGAGTGTGAGTGAGTAAGCTCAGTGTCACTGTGAGTGTGTGTTAGTGAGCTCAGTGTCACTCTGAGTGTGAGTGAGTGAGCTCAGTGTGAGTGTTTGAGCTCAGTGTCACTGTGAGTGTGTGAGTGAGCTCAGTGTCACTGTGAGTGTGAGGGTGAGTGAGTGAGCTCAGTGTCACTGTGAGTGTGTGAGTGAGCTCAGTGTCACTGTGAGTGTGTGAGTGAGCTCAGTGTCACTGTGAGTGTGAGGGTGAGTGAGTGAGCTCAGTGTCACTGTGAGTGTGTGAGTGAGCTCAGTGTCACTGTGAGTGTGTGAGTGAGCTCAGTGTCACTGTGAGTGTGAGGGTGAGTGAGTGAGCTCAGTGTCACTGTGAGTGTGTGAGTGAGCTCAGTGTCACTGTGAGAGTGAGTTAGTGAGCTCAGTGTCACTGTGAGTGTGAGTGAGTGAGCTCAGTGTAACTGTGAGTGTGTGTTAGTGAGCTCAGTGTAACTGTGAGTGTGAGTGAGTAAGCTCAGTGTCACTGTGAGTGTGAGTGAGTTCAGTGTAACTGTGAGTGTGAGTGATTGAGCTCAGTGTCACTGTGAGTGTGAGTGAGTAAGCTCAGTGTCACTGTGAGTGTGTGTTAGTGAGCTCAGTGTCACTCTGAGTGTGAGTGAGTGAGCTCAGTGTGAGTGTTTGAGCTCAGTGTCACTGTGAGTGTGTGAGTGAGCTCAGTGTCACTGTGAGTGTGAGGGTGAGTGAGTGAGCTCAGTGTCACTGTGAGTGTGTGAGTGAGCTCAGTGTAACTGTGAGTGTGTGAGTGAGCTCAGTGTCACTGTGAGTGTGAGGGTGAGTGAGTGACCTCAGTGTCACTGTGAGTGTGTGAGTGAGCTCAGTGTCACTGTGAGAGTGAGTTAGTGAGCTCAGTGTCACTGTGAGTGTGAGTGAGTGAGCTCAGTGTAACTGTGAGTGTGTGTTAGTGAGCTCAGTGTAACTGTGAGTGTGAGTGAGTAAGCTCAGTGTCACTGTGAGTGTGAGTGAGTTCAGTGTAACTGTGAGTGTGTGAGTGAGCTCAAGTGTCACTGTGAGTGTGAGTTCGCGGGCTCAGTGTCACTGTGAGTGTGAGTGAGTGAGTTCAGTGTAACCGTGAGTGTGAGGAGTGAGCTCATTGTCACTGTGAGTGAGTGAGTGAGCTCAGTGTAACTGTGAGTGTGAGTTAGTGAGCTCAGTGTCACTGTGAGTGTGTGTTAGTGAGCTCAGTGTAACTGTGAGTGAGCTCAGTGTCACATTGAGTGTGAGTTAGTGAGCTCAGTGTCACTGTGATTGTGAGTGAGTGAGCTCAGTGTAACTGTGAGTGAGTGAGCTCAGTGTCACATTGAGTGTGAGTTAGTGAGCTCAGTGTCACTATGAGTGTGAGTTAGTGAGCTCAGTGTAACTATGAGTGTGAGTGAGTGAGCTCAGTGTCACTGTGAGTGTGAGTTAGTGAGCTCAGTGTCACTGTGAGTGTGAGTGTGTGAGCTCAGTGTCACTGTGAGTGTGTGTTAGTGAGCTCAGTGTCACTGTAAGTGTGAGTGAGTAAGCTCAGTGTCACTGTGAGTGTGTGTTAGTGAGCTCAGTGTCACTCTGAGTGTGAGTGAGTGAGCTCAGTGTCACTCTGTGAGTTAGTGAGCTCAGTGTCACTGTGAGTGTGAGTGAGTGAGCTCAGTGTCACTATGAGTGTGAGTGAGTGAGCTCAGTGTCACTGTGAGTGTGAGGTAGTGAGCTCAGTGTCACTGTGAGTGTGAGTGAGTGAGCTCAGTGTCACTGTGAGTGTGTGTTAGTGAGCTCAGTGTCACTGTGAGTGTGAGGGTGAGTGAGTGAGCTCAGTGTCACTGTGAGTGTGTGAGTGAGCTCAGTGTCACTGCGAGAGTTAGTGAGCTCAGTGTCACTGTGAGTGTGAGTGAGTGAGCTCAGTGTAACTGTGAGTGTGTGTTAGTGAGCTCAGTGTAACTGTGAGTGTGAGTGAGTAAGCTCAGTGTCACTGTGAGTGTGAGTGAGTTCAGTGTAACTGTGAGTGTGAGTGATTGAGCTCAGTGTCACTGTGAGTGTGAGTGAGTAAGCTCAGTGTCACTGTGAGTGTGTGTTAGTGAGCTCAGTGTCACTCTGAGTGTGAGTGAGTGAGCTCAGTGTGAGTGTTTGAGCTCAGTGTCACTGTGAGTGTGTGAGTGAGCTCAGTGTCACTGTGAGTGTGAGGGTGAGTGAGTGAGCTCAGTGTCACTGTGAGTGTGTGAGTGAGCTCAGTGTCACTGTGAGTGTGAGGGTGAGTGAGTGAGCTCAGTGTCACTGTGAGTGTGTGAGTGAGCTCAGTGTCACTGTGAGAGTGAGTTGGTGAGCTCAGTGTCACTGTGAGTGTGAGTGTGAGTGAGTGAGCTCAGTGTAACTGTGAGTGTGTGTTAGTGAGCTCAGTGTAACTGTGAGTGTGAGTGAGTAAGCTCAGTGTCACTGTGAGTGTGAGTGAGTTCAGTGTAACTGTGAGTGTGAGTGATTGAGCTCAGTGTCACTGTGAGTGTGAGTGAGTAAGCTCAGTGTCACTGTGAGTGTGTGTTAGTGAGCTCAGTGTCACTCTGAGTGTGAGTGAGTGAGCTCAGTGTGAGTGTTTGAGCTCAGTGTCACTGTGAGTGTGTGAGTGAGCTCAGTGTCACTGTGAGTGTGAGTGAGTGAGCTCAGTGTCACTCTGAGTGTGTGAGTAAGCTCAGTGTCACTGTGAGTGTGAGTGAGCTCAGTGTAACTGTGAGTGTGAGTTAGTGAGTTCAGTGTCACTGTGAGTGAGTGAGTGAGTGAGCTCAATGTCACTCTGAGTGTGAGTTAGTGAGCTCAGTGTCACTCTGAGTGTGAGTGAGTGAGCTCATTGTCACTCTGAGTGTG
The DNA here is from genome assembly GCF_017639515.1 of Carcharodon carcharias. NCBI lineage: Eukaryota > Metazoa > Chordata > Chondrichthyes > Lamniformes > Lamnidae > Carcharodon > Carcharodon carcharias. The sequence goes on along the minus strand of NC_054468.1, from coordinate 203,371,870 downwards.
AGTGAGTGAGCTCAGTGTCAATGTGAGTGTGAGTTAGTGAGCTCAGTGTCACTGTGAGTGTGTGTGAGCTCAGTGTCACTGTGAGTGTGTGTGAGCTCAGTGTCACTGTAAGTGTGAGTGAGTGAGCTCAGTGTCACTCTGAGTGTGTGAGTGAGCTCAGTGTCACTGTGAGTGTGAGTTAGTGAGCTCAGTGTAACTGTGAGTGTGAGTTAGTGAGCTCAGTGTAACTGTGAGTGTGAGTGAGTGAGCTCAGTGTCACTGTGAGTGTGAGTTAGTGAGCTCAGTGTCACTGTGAGTGTGAGTTAGTGAGCTCAGTGTCACTGTGAGTGTGTGAGTGAGCTCAGTGTAACTGTAAGTGTGAGTGAGTCAGCTCAGTGTAACTGTGAGTGTGAGTTAGTAAGCTCAGTGTCACTGTGAGTGTGAGTGAGTGAGCTCAGTGTCACTGTGAGTGTGAGTTAGTGAGCTCAGTGTCACTGTGAGTGTGTGAGTGAGCTCAGTGTAACTGTGAGTGTGAGTGAGTGAGCTCAGTGTCACTGTGAGTGTGAGTTAGTGAGCTCAGTGTCACTGTGAGTGTGAGTGAGTGAGCTCAGTGTCACTGTGAGTGTGAGTGAGTGAGCTCAGTGTCACTGTGAGTGTGAGTGAGTGAGCTCAGTGTCACTGTGAGTGTGAGTGATTGAGCTCAGTGTCACTGTGAGTGTGAGTGAGTGAGCTCAGTGTCACTGTGAGTGTGAGTGAGTGAGCTCAGTGTCACTGTGAGTGTGAGTGATTGAGCTCAGTGTCACTGTGAGTGTTAGTGATTGAGCTCAGTGTCACTGTGAGTGTGAGTGAGTGAGCTCAGTGTCACTGTGAGTGTGTGAGTGAGCTCAGTGTCACTGTGAGAGTGAGTTGGTGAGCTCAGTGTCACTGTGAGTGTGAGTGTGAGTGATTGAGCTCAGTGTCACTGTGAGTGTTAGTGATTGAGCTCAGTGTCACTGTGAGTGTGAGTGAGTGAGCTCAGTGTCACTGTGAGTGTGAGTGAGTGAGCTCAGTGTCACTGTGGCCAGTATTTTACGGTCAGTGTGTGGACTCAGCGGGATTGGGTGGGGCTGGTCAGGAAACTGACCGCTGCCTGTGATTGGCTCTGCGCCGCTGTTTTATGTAGGCAGATCAGTTAAGACCCACCCAGGAGAAGATGCGACAGCGGCTACAGGGAGAAGGGGCGGGAGCTCAATGTGCAGCGGGTCCAATGGGGGCCCGGCGGCCGATTCAAAAGCAGCCGTGGCAGGATGCGAAGGCTGCCAGTGAAGCAGAGGTACCTGGTCATGGAGCTCGCCAGTGCTGAGCTCGGCAGGTGGGAGGGCAGCTCGGCGGGGCCAGTCGCGCTGCGTTTTTCTGATGAATGTCTCGCTGCCCTCCTGGAGGAGGTGGCAGCATGGAGAGAGCTCCTTGTCCCCACAGGCTGGAAGAGGAGGCACCCCCGCCTCTCCAAAAATACCTGGGGGGAGATGGCATCCAGGGTGAGCTCCCCTGGTGAGGTGCACATGGGTGCAGTACTGTAAGCACGTCAATGACCTTTAGTGAACAGGAAGGATGAGTACCGTGTTGGCATGAGTCACTTAGCGCAGCAGTTAGGAGCAGCATCACCCATCCTACCCACCCACCCTCAGACCTCAGAGCTCTTAGAGTGCAAGTGGCAAATCTCAATGGGCAAGGGGGTGAGGCCTGGCTGTTTGGAATGAGGGCCATGCGGCTCCAGAGTCATGAATCAGCTGAGCCCTGCCCGGTATTCCTCAGGTGGGATTGGCCAGGCTGCAATGGTGCTGCAGGTACAGGGTGGACTAATCAGTGCTCCTCTCTCCTTTCAGGAGAAGACATCCCATAACAATGCAGAGAGGTTGTGGACTGGTGGAGGACCAAGTGCCTTCTAATCCTCAGTAGATATGAGCAGGAGGCCCTGGAGCTGGAGAGGTGCTATGCGCTTAGGTTAATCAGCCGCAGTGAAGTTGGGTGCCACAGGGAGGTAAGGGTGCCATGCACTGAGGTCAGAATGTGTGTAATAGCAACCATTCCACTGTTGTCTCTATATTGATGTGAGCCTCGAACATGGAATCCCCATTGATAATGGAAAGACGAGGGCACCCTGACCTGGGTGCCAGGCATGCACAGTAACAGTGCAATGACTTCAACTAATGACATGTCCTTGTTTTTCCTTTCAGGCTCACCAGCAGCCCATCAGGGTGAGGAACCTGAAGGCCCACCACTGACCCCAGAGGACAGCAACCATGGAAACGCACCTGCATTACACCCTGTCAGCCAAGCAGGCACCAGCACAGATTCCAGCACCTCGGTGGGCATTAGATCAGCGGATAGTATCTCGGTGCACAGCGGTGAGGGCACCTCACACTCGTTTGAGGTGCAGGTGGAGACAGAGAGTGCCCAGGGCATCGGCAGTCAGAGGGCTGCTGGAGACCAGGAACATGCTCAGTCGGTGGCTGATGATCTGCCTCTGGAGTCGTCCCTGAGGCAGCAGATGCTGGAAGTCCAGCAGGGTCTGCAGGAGGATCTGGCGGGGTTACCTGAGGGTCTGTGTGCCATGTTCTCTGTGATGGAGGAGTCCATGCAGAGTATGAGCAATGCAATGACCTTCATGGCTGAGCGCAATGCCTCCTCCATGGAGAGAGTGGTGACTCTCATGGAGAGGCAGCTCCAGGAGCTGAATCAGTGATTACTGTGGATGCACTCAAACCTGCAGCCCTCACACAGACAATCACCTCAGCTGGTCACTGTCAGTGTGGGAGATGGATTGGGCACACAGTATCCCAGCTAGGTGCCCATCCATCAATGGTGAACAGGGAGATTAAAAGCGACCTCACGTTGGTGCACAAGCTGCTTGTTGTCTCTGCGGGCTCCTCTCAGGGCACTCCAGGTAATGGCAGCAGCTCCTCCACCCCTCTGCCAGTGACCGTGGCATCCGATAAGGCTGCAGTGACAGGGGTGATGCCAGCTGTGGCACTGGCTGCTCCTTCCCAGGTGGGGCCAGCACAGGCTCCATAGGTCAGAGGTTGCCCACCAAGACCATCAAGGGCAAGAGGACAGCAGAGTGAGCAGGCTGTCTGCAATGCCAGTGCCAGCTAGGGGCGGAGCACCTAGACGTAGCAGCTGCAAACGAAAACTTAAAGCACCTTAAGCACAACACGGGATTTTCACTGGTGATATTTTTTTCCCCCAGTTTTACATTAAATATTATTTGGTGTGGTGAATAACACCTTAAATTTTAATTTGTTTTATGTATGCCAGGCACCACAGCATTAAATGTGTTTGTGTTCAACAAGCCTCTGGGTGCTTCATTAGTTCTGCAGGTGCAGAGTAACCCATGATGTTATGAGTGACTTGTTTGTCATTGAACTTTATTGAAATGGCATAGCGCACGTTGCTCACCAAACAAATGTTCCTGTCAGGTATCGAGTATGGAGTCTGCAGCCCTGGCATGTGGTGGTGGTTCATCTTTGGTAGGCTAGCTGAAGGACCATTGGATCAAAGATCTCAGGTGTCCCTGCCTCCCTGGATGTTGCCCAGGTCAGCGCCTATCCCCTCAGTGTTCTCCTGACCGTGTTCATCCTCCGACTCACTACTGGACTCATTGTCTGTTGCCAGAGCAGCTGTGTCAACATCTTCTTCCTCCACTGTGTTGCCCCTTTCCAGTGCCAGATTGTGGAGAGCGCAGCATGCAACCACTATCGGTGACACACAATCTGAGGGATATTGGAGTGCACCCCCTGAACAGTCCAGGCATCGGAAGTGCATCTTCAGAAAACCGATGGTTCTCTTTTCAACAGCCCTTGTGGAGGCGTGGCTCCTATTGTACCGCTGCTCAGCCTCTGTTCTTGGATGGCGGAGAGGCATCATGAGCCACCTTCTGAGGGGATTGCCCTTGTCACCCAGCAGCCATCCATCCAGCCGGCTGCAGCACTGAAGAGCCCCGGCACCTGGGAGTGTCTGAGGATGTAGGCGTCGTGGGAGTTGCCTGGGTACCTTGCACAGACTTGTAGAATCAGCATCCTGTGATCACACTCTATCTGCACGTTCATGGAGTGGAAGCCCTTCCTGTTGATGAAGGCACCGGGTTCACCTGCTGGTGCCTTGTTGGCCACATGTGTGCAGTCTATTGCACCCTGGATGTGGGGGAAGCCAGCAATCGTGGCAAAGCCTCTGGCCCGCTCTGCCTGGCTGGTCTCGTCCGTGCTGTAGTGAATGAAAGTCAATGCACGCCTGAACAGAACGTCTGTCACCAGCTTAACACAACTGTAGACAGCTGATTGGGAGACTCCACAAAGATCACCCACCGACCCCTGGAAAGAGCCAGAGGCATAGAAATTGAGGGCCACTGTGACCTTCAGCACCACTGGCATAGGGTGTCCGCCCACATAGTCGGAGCTGATCTCAGGGCTGATCATCTGACAGATGGAGGTCACGCTCTCCTTTGAGAGGCGGAGCCTCCTTTGGCACTGCCCCTCAGACATATTGACATGGCTGTGTCACCAACTGTATACCCTGGAAGCAGGATAATGGTGTCTTCTGTGGCCTCTTCCACCTTGGACTTCCTGTTGGCCCTGCACACCTTGTGCCTGCACCTGTCCTCCCACAGGTCACTTCCCTGGAAGCTGAAAAGGGACATTTGGCCTCCTCCCTATTCTGGCCCTTTCTTCCACGTCAGAGGAGGTGCCTCCAGTGGAGAGCACAACCCCCATTCCCAGGGTAAGGGAAGGCTGTCTGATACCTGGAAGACCCCAAGTGGTATGACTCCTCTGGAGTCCTGAACTGAAGCCTCTTATTTCTGTCAAAGTAGCTCTGAAGCGAAATGAAGTTGTCCTGTTCACACAAGCAAGTAGCAGCAACTTATAAGCTAAAGTACTAACAACTCGCATTAGCAAGCCCACTCACCCCTCGTACCCACCCGTGGATGAGGTTTTTGAAAATATGGCCCATGTGCCTGCCCATTGCGCCCGTGCGATGCCCTGAAAATTGCACAAGCAACATAAAATCACAGCCAATTGATGCCTCAAGGGCCTTAACTGGCCCGTTAATTAATGGCGGGCGTGCCTCCATTTTCATCATGTGCCCGCCTAGCAAAATATCGCGATGGTGCACGTTGACATCGGGACGCACACCCGATGTCATCACACGTCATATTATGTTCTGGCATGTTGGGCGCGCCTCTGGACACTGAAGGTAAAATTCTGGCCTGTGAGTGTGTGAGCTCAGTGTAACCGTGTTTGTGAGTCCTATTGTACCGTGAGGCACCCGCACGCTTTTCATCTGCCTCAGCAGCACCCACCTCTTGCACTATGGCAGGCAGCCAGGCACTACTTTGGACCCTCCCATTAGGCCTTCCACATTTATATCCCACCTATGATTCTTAATTGAATGGTGAATGCGGTAATTGGCTGCTTCACAGGGCGCAGCTCCAAAACAAGTCTGGTTGTCACTTGAAATGCCTGAAATTTTTTAAAGCGGAGAAGCTTCTGCTTTAAGTGTCAGCCTTTGAGTCATATAGCATTCCAGACACTGGAGCCCAAGTTGGGTTACCTATCTGTCACTGCACAGATTGCTCGTCTAATGGTCTACCGGATCTTCGTCACTAATTTGTTGACCACTTGGAGCACTCTGCCCAATAGTCACCTAGAGTCAAAATTGCACATGTGCAATTATGGCTTCAGTATAGCTGTGTATGGATGAGTTCATTGAGAGTGTGCCTGAAGAATATTCAATTTAATGGTGATTGTGTGTGAGTTTGTTCAGGAAAATTGAGGAGTTAGCTGCTCTGGGTTTTTGTTTTTTCCGCTCATGTATTAGTTAGAACGTTTGTTAAAATTAACTACTATTTTAATGGAGCCATTATCAATTTAATTTATACAGGTTACAGCACACAACGAATTTTCTGCAAAGGTGTTATTCAGCACACTACCAAATGAAATTAAACTCCTCAGTCTAGGTCCTCTGCAGTAGTTCTATTAGGGTTCATTACCAAAGGGCACAAGGTGAGCGCCGATCAGAATTAGCTCTGTGTTGTAGGTAAACTGTCTCACCTCTGCTTGAGAGTCCTGTTGAATTAGCGAAGGGGTTTTATTGCAGTAGGCCTGGGCTAAGAGTTCTTGTAGCTTCTCAGATGCCAGCGAAACAGGTAACTTTATTTTTCAAACATTTTCCCTTCTTGCTGCAGCCTGGGCAATGCATTCCTTGGTCAGGAATTGTATAGCCTTTGTCACCAGAAAAGGTGAATCAGTTCTCTTTACTGCCAGAGCAATGCTGGATATCAGAGGTAAACTAGTGACCCTTATATTTTGTGCTGCAAAAGTTTAAATGAAATAGAAATTGGAAGACTTATTTCACTAATTTTTACCTTCATACAAAATGCCTGTCCATATATTGGGTAGGTGTCATGTATGCTCCCAATGCGTGTCACTGAAAGGTGGACTGGTGCAAATAAAGATGAGAATATGGTGGAGAGCCTCCCTGAGCAATCTCTCAACTCACCCACCGCTGGTGAACTTAAAAATCAATTGAGGAGACAGGTGGCCATGAAATCCTTCTTCTCGTTGTCATGATCCCCGAATTATTTATGGTCATATTAAACTTTTAAGTAAGACGTATTTTTTTTAAAAAAAAGGACATACAAGCAAAAGCTGGCTGAGACTGTAAGGTAACCATTTGCTGGAAACTTCCCAAGTGGATTACTTGACCAACTAGTTCAGAGAGAACGGAAGGTCACACCTAAAAGGTGTGACACAGCCAACCTCAGCCAGATGCACTTCAAAGGAAATGATATGATGCAAATTGAACTGTAATCTCCTAGGTTGAAGAAATAATGGAAAATAATAAGCATCTTAGCCAAAACCACCTCCTGTTGAGTTATATCCAAGACAGAGAACATGAATTAAATTGAAAAGAAAACAGATCTGGGTGAAAGACATATTTGTTTTTTCCCTTCCAGGAATACACAAGGAAAGGGGTTTAAAAAAGTCAGCTGCAACCCTAGTCCTTTGTGTTAGTCTGGTGTTTTGGTCTGGTGTGTGTGTGTGCTGTAATTGTCACAGCTGAAAAGCATCAACTAGGCATCTCTGCGCTTGCAGGTAAAAAAAATCCTTTCTCTCAGTATCCTGGAAGCAAGTCACAAGTCAGCAAAGCCACAGTCAAAAAGGAAACAGGACAACTCCTTTCAGCTAACTGCAGAACTAAGAATCTCCAAACCAAATGCTGAACTGCCAAAGTCAGTGCGACCGGAATCATCCAACTTAACGGCCGCAACATTTCACCGTCTACTCCTCACGGACAAGCTAAATGACTGATTTGTATATCTTTTTAACTTTTATTTTTGGATTCAATTTCTTAATTCTAATCTGTGTGTATGTGTGCTGTGTTTTTACTGGTTTTCTCACATTTAGTAACTAATAAACTCACTCTTTCTTTGACTCAAGACAGCCTGGTTAGATTGGATCCTTTTAAAATATAAATACATTTGGACTGGGAAAAGGTATCCACGAGGGAAGGGATCCTTTTTAAAGTAACCTTGTTGCAACCAACTGAGGGGGTTGAATAAAGACGGGGAGCCAGTTCATCCCTCCTCACGCAGCATAACAATTTGGGGGATCTTGCCTTGGGACCGGACATAACATCATGTGTACATGCTTGGTGCAGACCTGTGCAGTTAAGAAACTTTCAGTAAGCCCTCTGCAAATGTAAACATACAACTCCAAAAATGAGATTGTGTCTTCTGAATCTAAGTAGGTTTAGATCTATGAGTGCACCCAACTCTGGTGAATGTGTTAAGACCAATGGGTTTGCATCTGTGCTCATAATTCAGCCAACTGTAGGTGTTTTTACTTATGCTTGTGAGTTGATGTTTTCAAGTACTTTTATGAACATACAATAACACTAGATGGAAAAAGACCAGCTGGACCATCCAGATTGCCCCAGTCTAATGCATCATGTCAAGGGGCTCATTACCCACCAGGCGCCATATAGAGTCCTCAGAGAGATTAAAAAACACGATTAAAAGCCTAAGGACAATGAAGGGGAAAAAATTCCTCCTCTATCCCACTGGGTAACTAGAATTAGTCCAGGAAGTCATGTTGACCACTACTTATGTTATTTGGTACCTACCTCTTTTATGGTATAATTTCTGGACCAGCCAGGAACACTCTCGCTCTTGAAGGTAAACAGTAAATCATCACTCAGTGCACAAGCCAACAGGTTTGTGGTTGAGAAGATATGACAGGGTTGATTAAATGTCTGTGGGTGTATTTTCCAGCCTGTTAGCATGTTATTCTGCCAATATACTTCTAAATATGTGGTTTTATGAGTTGTGTTGGTGACTGATCTATGCAGATATTAGAAGCTTGAGTTATTGGTGAGATTAGTTCTGGAAGTGGGAATCAATTAGTCTGTGTGACAGTAGCTGTTTCAAATCTACTTGTAGTATACATTTTCCTTCATGTGAACTCGTGTTTAAATCCTTCTCATTTTCTTAAATCATGTTTTAAACTCTCATTTAAGACCTAGATCTCTCATTCTATGAATGAAAATGAACTTAGAATGGGGTGTAAAGTTTTGAAAGTGTGATATGCCATTCCTGGATATGTGTTTATTAGGTTCACATGAAGGGTAAATGCTAGTAAGATCTGGATGGGCCAAATGACCTGTTTTTGTATTGGAACTTCTATGGAGGTATTATAATCTGCTGTGAAAATTCATTTCTGAATAGGTTCCCAGAGTATGAACACAAACCTTTGCTTGTTTTAGTCTGTCCAATAGTCTATAGGCCAATGTCAGCTTATAGTTACATTTGTATTTCCATTGAGATAAATGAGTCTGGAACTGTGCAGTCAGAGTCCATACTGTTTTTTTTCGATCTGTTATCTTATGTGGTTTGTCAGTCTGTGGTTGGGATTTAGTTCCAATGCTGGGGGACCTCCCACCAATTGAAGAAGCGGTGGGAAGGAGCCTCTTATCACTTCTATAGGGTGCCCTGACACAATTTGAGTGTGCTCAAGCATTTAACTGACTAGCATTGGTCCTCCCATGGGATCAAGGATCCCAGAGAGCTGAAGTCCCAACCCGGAGATCCACCAGCCAAACAGAGGTTGGCAACTCTCCATTGCTGCCAGCACTGCCGGGAGCAGTGGCTGCTGCCAGTGATGCTCAGAGGCCCTAACCACAGGATTGAAACTGGATCCCCGGAGACAGGTGAGAGGGGCAGGATCAGGGTTGTGGGGAGGATGTCACCGGAGAGGAGGATTTAGGGGTGTTGGTAGAAGGACTGGGGGTTGGCTTTCAGTAGCTCTTCTCTTCCTGATGTCAGGTCCCTCAATTGCACACTGACTGCCTATCAATGAGGGACCCACCCTACAAGGCTGCAGGCAAACCCAATAGGATTCGCTGGGAGGCCTTCAGCCGCGTTAGACCCATTAAATCTGTGAGCCACCGCTAAATTCTGGTGGGCTCAGGGATAGTTGGTGTCAAGTGGCTCATTACTGAGCCTAATGGTGGATTCCAGCGTCGGACCCTTCCTGCCCCCAACTTAATTGGGGGGAGTTTTCCAGATATCGGGAATTTGACGCAGCTCTTCCTGGCCACCCTGCCATTGTGCCTACTTCAGTGGACTCAATTAAATTCCACCCTGTATGTTGATTAGTGTCAGTCTGTTAATGTGGTTGTGTGCACCAGTCTGTTCCTCAGGATCTCTCCCAGTCTTTTCATCTATATGAGACCATTTAAGTCTGTCCTTTATAGTCTCTTTTAGTTTCTGCATTTGGGACTTTTGAAATGTTGGTGTCAAACTTTTCCTCTCTCTCAGTGTGGTTGTGCATGAGGTATATTTGTGTTTATTGGTATCTAATTTTGTGTGAGTTGTCTTCGTGTGTGAATCAGATTGTCAAAAACAGAAAGCAAGAGAATGTGAGAAATGGAAAGTTATTTCAAAGGGAAATTTCAGTGAACCAAAAATAAAGCAGGACAGACAACTCTAATGGTTTAGAATCGGGGAGAGAATAAATGTCATGCATGAATACTTCATGATTGTGTGTGGCAAAGAAGCATTTGTAAGTGATCCAGATAATGGAAGTCTTAACATCTCTGGGAACAAAATAATAGTGTTTATTAGAATATCGGGAACCAAGTATGTAACTTTAAAAGAGGTTAAATTAAATTAAATGAGGGAATAACTAAAGAAAGTAGATTGGTAGAGTGTTTTTTAAAATCAATAGTTCAGTAAAGAATAAGTAGAGTACCTTTAAAGATATAATGCTGGCCATGCCAGATAAAATTAGAAATCAACAAACTCATATTAAACAAATGTAACTCAAAGTGGATTAATAAACAAATTAATAGCAGTGTCAGAAGGACAATGACCTCTATGAATCATGCAGAAAGAAGAGGGGAGGGGAAATCACTGGAATTACTATATTTTAAAAGTGCAAAAGAGGTTAAAAGTGTAATCAAAGAGGCAAATGGAGACCGAGAAAAGAGCAGAGAAGTAGATGTCAAACATCACAACAAAATAATTCTTCCAGTATTAGAAAATTACTGAAATGGAGCAGTCAAATGAACTGCCCTTGCTTGATGTGCTGGTTGAGAAATCTCCGGGGATTCTCTACCATGGTCTACCACAAGCCTATCTTCACTGGTCATATACGCGTTGGGATTCTTACAGTTCCACACGCTATAGGGTTGGTCTTATAGGCAACCTTGTAAATCAGGCCCAAGCAATTTGGTCACCATGCATGCTTGATGCTGAAATATGGCCACATCAAAGACATCCTGCAGGATAATGGTTACCCTGATAGGATCATTTCACACTGTGTATCATGCAAACTCATGAACAAGCCTAAGGTCATTACTTTTGGCCCCGAAAAGTGCCCAGTCTACCTCAGATTATCCTGGAAGGGCAAGGTATGTCAAAGATTTGAGCAATCATGTGAAGCTAGCTGTTTCACACTGCTACTATGCAGTAGCAATACGAGTGGTGTTCACCACTGACAGGAAGCTGCCGTCAAGCCAAAAAGGCGCCCTGCCTATCACACAAATGAGTAATGTGGTATATGAATTTCAGTGCTGATGTGATGCTAGGTATGTAGGCCATACATCTCAAAGACTGGTGGATCATATCACACAGTATGTCCCAGCTGTTGTTCACAATGGATAGGGTACAGACCGTACCCAACCAGCCTGTGCTTACAAAATTCAAAACAGTGTCTAACATGAGATGTGATTCTGCGATTAAACAATATTTCCTGAATAATCCTCGTTTTGCTAAGAATTACACTGACAAACAATTGAAGATTGTCAGTTGGGCTTGCAGTGTGGCACACTTATGTGTACTGGAAGCTACATGTATTAATACACAGGGCCCTGTTCTTTGCCGACAGAAAGAACATGTACACACATTGTGCATGTCTCAGCTTAACAAAATAAGTGACAGCCATTCGCTGATTCATTCCTCAAGGTAATGCCTTGACAAGAGTCAAGCTGCCTGGTTTAAATTTCAAATAATGCTTGACAACTTAACTGTCAGTTACCATTAGTGGTGCATTCTCCATGGCAACGCCACTTGCCAATCAATCAGCACTCTCTTCACATACAGTACAAATTGTTGTCTTTCTCTTATATTAGTATTTTTTCAAGTGTCCTGATGAGTGCAAGACAAGAAGCTTAGACATGTCTCTTTTTTTCAGCAGTTCTCAAGTTCTGTGCTACCAAATGATTGAAGGGACTAAGAAGATTGGAAAGAAATGAAAACCATTAAATAATGTCGGTACAATAATAATCTAGTTAGTTCAACATGGGTGGCAGAAGGGAAGGGACATATCTAACCAACCTCCTTGACTTCTTTAAGGAAGTAATATCCTATGTGAACTGTGAAAAAAACTGATACAAAATAGCGTAATCTAAACTTCAAATTGCACTTAACAAGAAAAGGCTATTCATCAAGCTCAAAGGTCTGGGGATTCATAATAAACTCTGGAAATAGAAAAATAAACTGGCTGGACTATAACTAATACTTGTTATAGAAGTTATGATACTTCAGAGGGGGTAGAGGGTGAATTACTGAGTGAGGATTCAGTGTGGGGATCACAGTCTGGATTTTGCTGTGGTAATGACAGCAAAACTGTCAGCGTTTGCTAGCATTACTCCTCTGAAACTGGCAGCAAATTCTGGAGTCCACACGTGCACAGTTAAACACGGAAATCCTGAAATTGCTTTCAGTGATTCTATGCTTCCCAAAGGGTACCCTGTTGAAGTTTTTGCAGATTGCAATTGAGTACAAATCACTGAACTGACAAGAACTTGCCCTTTTGTACTGTTAGTCTCCCTATGAAAGCACTTGAAAATGTTACACCTTGTTTAATGAGGTGTAATTGGGTTTTTAATGGCATGCTAAGTTCAAAATTCCTGCTGAAAACCTCTCTGAGCATTGATGAATAGGGTATTGGTGAATTTGTGCTGCTTAATATTGCTGTTGATAACTCCTTCCATCACTTTGCTGACAATTGGAATTTTGGAAGTAGCTCAAGGAGTGGGAATGATCCACTTTTTATGGACTGGACATAAGTCAACCATTTTTCAAATTTTCAGGTAGATGTAATTGAACTACAGCAGCTTAATTAGAAGTGTGACTAATTTTGGAGCACAGATTTTCAGAACTACAACTTAGCTGTGGTCAAAACCCATAGCTCTTTTTGTATCTAGTGCATGTAGCAGTTCCTTGATATCAAGTGGAATGAACCAAATTAACTGAAGATTGGCATCTATGATGGTGGTGAGCTCATGAGGAGTTGGAGAAGAATCTTTCCCTTGGCCTTTTTAGCTGATGATGACTTCAAGTGCTTCCACCTGATCTTTTGCATGCACATGCTAGATGCTACCATTGTTGAAGATAGAGCTGTTCATGAAGCCTCCTCCTGTTGTAAGTTGCTTTTTTGTCCAGCACCTTTTATTTTTGCTTTAACCATTTATAACTGGTTGGGGAAGGTTGCAGAACATTGACCTGATCCACTGGTTGTAAAATTGTTTAGTATGCTGCTTTTGTTATTGGACATCCTATGTTGCAGCTGTTAAAACTTTTAAATTATTTAACTGTCAGACAAAATTGGATGCTCCTATCACACTTGTTCTTATTGTTGAAATTTAACCTGGTGGTGCACAGATACCTGCCTGAATGTACAGAACGATGTTGCTGCTGTGCTCAGTGCAATCTGCAGGAGCAGTCACAACTCAGTTGTGTATGGTACTCTATGCATCTCAGAATAACATCCTTAGTATATCAATAAAGAAAATGAAATGGACTGTATCAGAGCCAGACAGAAATCTTGTTAGTTATGAGTGGTTAGATTGTCTGATATTTGAAAGTGTCAAAACGAGAATTAGTGCTGCAGTTCAGTCTTCGCAACAATAAATCCTTCACCAATTTACACAATATATTTTTATTTTATAAAGAGATTGCTAGTTTTCTCCCTTTATTACCTTCCTCATTTCCTGAAGGCATCACATTCTTCCAAGGGGCTGATTGTCATGCATGGCCAATCATATGTGAGCCCAATACTGTCCTCACCTGACATCCACATTTGCATCTTTTCCAACAAAGGTCATTGGATAAAGATCAGGAATGAGAATGGAACTGTTAAACTTCCCCTTCTGAAGCAAACTGAAGTTCTCTATTGCCACTCCAACTGAGATCAGCTTCTGTCTGGTCTGCACAGCTCAGTTACACAATACTTTTACTAAATGAGACTCAGCAAAGAACTACCTCATGGAAACAGAATTTTGCATGTGGCTTCCATCTAGTACTTTTAAAAGTACATCCACATTAGCCCATCCAGACTGGAGAAGAAAATGACACCAAAACAAACTAACTCATTGAGAAAACTTAAACTTAACAAAGATGCATCAGTGTATCAGCTGTGCAGACTGATACACTTCTATGATTATTCTCAAGGACATTAAATGAAAGGATAGATCAATTGCTCATCTCTGCTGGAAAAGGACAGAACAAGATCTAAATAATTGTTACACATTATTTAACTTACTATCAGATTACATCTCAAATTTACATAATGATGGCCATGGTATGTTTTGGGTTATGTTGATCAAAGAAGTTAGATTCTATTACACAGAAAATATTGGAAATATTCAGCAGGTTTTGCAGCATGTGTGGAGAGAGAGTCAAAGTTAACATTTTACATCAATGATCTTTCACCATCTCTCTCCATGAATGCTGACTAACATGCCAAGTATTTCCAGCATTTCCTGTTTTTTCAGGTTTCCAGTATCCACAGTATTGGTTTCTGTTTGGAACTGTACCACCTTAATTGTTTATATTTATGTATGTGAGAGCAAATTTGCATTGGTGCATAAGGGTATGAATGCATCCAATGCTCAGGTTTTGTGGTCAACTGTGAAGAAACATTGGTCACTGCTGAAATTGAAAAAAGCTGTCTACAAAGTTTTAACAGGATTTACAGTGCAGACTTCCTGTATTCTGATATTAGTTTGAATTTGGCATCTTCTATATGGGATTTGTGGTGTCCAGCAAGCAGCAGGTGGGCTTATCAACCAATCAGATTGAAAAATTCCCACAGGCAGCAAAGTAGGAAGTAAAAAGCAAGGAATTATAAATCACATTGAACTCATTGTGCAGAAAGCAAAATAAAGATTGGGACACCCACATGGGATTAAAGGAGGAACTTGACTTTGAAAATACAAACTTTAAAAAAATATATTTTTAATATTTTTTGAAAAAAAATCTGCAACTTTCAAATGTTCTCCTGAGGCAATAACATTCCACACTTGTAAAAGTAGTTTTTCAGGGAAGGAAAGATTGTTCTCAACAGTAAATCTGACTTGGTACGCAATTAAAACTCAATTACTCCTAATTGGACATGGTTTAACTTTTTGGCTGTCTGTTTTTATTTGCTCTTTGCAGTGAGAATCAGGGTATTTAGTTTAAGTTCATGAAGAATCAATGATTTCAAACCGAGTTCTATCTGCAAAGACTGCAACAACACATCCTCTGGGGTGAAAGGGATCTCTGACAGCAACTTCCAGATTTCCATGATTAAATACACATATGTGTATGCCAAAAAATTGCTGACCTTACCATTATTAGTACCACAAATTCTGGGCCTATGAGTTTGTACTGGTGTGTATGAGAGCGTGATTGTGCCTATGAGATAGCTTTGGTGTTGATGAGGCTTTGATAAGCTCATGTCACTACTTGTATAGTTGTGTCTTTCACCTAGGCTCATTTGATGGAAACGGGATGGGTTTGGGTCAGCCAGCCATGTAACATGCCTTCTGATTTTCTCCATTGACTTAATTCAATATTAGATCCAAACTTGCCATTTCATCTCCAGGTATGAATATTTAATTATGCATGTTGAATTTCTGATTGTACATGTAAAATTGTGATTCTACATTTGCAGTAATGTTGGTGAATTTGAGTTTGTGAATGTGTGCATGAGTTTGTATTGACTCATGCCAGTGCATTATTTTTGAGTTTGATTTGATGCACTTTAGTGGGTCAATTTTGCAAGTTTATTTGAATTTGTGTTGTATATGTGAGAATTTGAATGTGTGCATGATATTCAGTGCATGTGTATATGTGATTGTAAGAAATAATTTTATTGTATGCCAGTGTGCCATTTTGTGTACAAGCTTGTGTAGGTATATGGGGGAGTATCATTGTGAGGATCAGTTTGGGTTGATGTGTCATTATGTAATTTTATATTTTAATTGTGTTCATATGTGAGTGGTATGTGATTGTATTTGAATTTCTATTGATGTGTGTGAGCATATGAATGTATGTACAGGTTTGTGCTGGAGTCTGAGTCTGCAACTGTATATGAGATTGTATGCATAGGTTTGTGTTCACATACATATAAATACACACTCATTCATACAATCTCATTAGATTCTATGTAAGATTATTAAAGAAACTGTATTCATGAATTCATGATCATACACAGAGTTATATGTATAATTTTGTGACTGCATATTAGATTGTATGCATTAAGTTTATGAAAAGATATGACACTTTATGCATGAGTTCATGATCATATACAATATTGAATGTATGAGTGTGCAGTCATATCTGGTAATGTATGTGTTTTGTGATCATATACGAGTTTGTATGCCTGAGGTTGTGATGATATATGATATTGTATGTATGAGTTTGTGGCCATAAATGAGATTGTATATGTTAGCTTCGTTGCTGTGCACCAGGATGTAATTAGGTGCATAAATTTGAGTTGATGAGGCGATTGTTGGAATAAAACAGAACATTCTGGAAATGCTCATCAGGCCAGGCCTGTAATGAGAAACGGAGTTAACGTTTCAAAAGTCGCTAACTTTTTATCAGAAAAGTGTAAGAGAGATTGATCAATATGAGAAAGTGATTGTGTGTATGCAGTATTAGGAATTGGTGTAGAGTTTGTTTTGGTGTATCTGACTGTCTGAAGTGGTTATGTTGCTGTGCAGTGTGTCTGAGTTTGTGTGTTTTGCAGTAGTGTGAATAAGTTTGTAACTGTTGGCGTCAGATAAGAGGGCCTTTACTGGAGTTTGATTTCTGACCGTGTCTGGATGTGTGTGTGTGTGTGTGTGTGTAAGAGAGAAGGATTTTACCCGTCTGATTGTGTCCCAAAGCCCAGACCTTCTCCTCTAATCCGCTCGATCTGGCCCTCCGGCTTCACAATTAGCGCTCCTTCTGCTGCTCTCCCGCTGTGTAGGAGAGGTTGCCCCTTCTGTCCGCGATGTTTCTCGGCACCACCCTACCGGGAATGAAGGGAACAATCAGGAAACAATTTAAGAAACTGAATGATTCTGTAAATAATCTTTGACGTCTCAACAAAAACGCCATTGGATAAGAGTTTATTAGCAAGAAACCATTAAAACAGATGTCATGTTAGCTTCTCTTCGGGGTTTGGTGACACATCTCCCAGAATGAATCACCCATTGTCTGCTGCTCCCTCAGTAAACACTCCGACCCATTGTTCGCCTTGAAGGAAGCTCACACAACAGAAATGAGTTCCTTTGCGCGCATTCCCGACCAGCTCCACTACACCAAGTCCATAATCTCTTCATCCAAAAGCACATTACGACCGTAACACTTGTAACTCCAGTACTTTTAGGATGGGTGGGAAATCGCTGCTTATGTTCTCACTAAGTTAGGTTAGAGCGTATCCTCGGAGTACATCACCCCTCCAAGATGCCTCTCCTAGCCAAGCCCGCCAGGACCATCACTGCTAACGCAGATCCGACTAAAAACAACACCCCCCCCCCCCCCCCACCCCATGTTAGAGCGTTAATTCCAGAGAAACACCGAGTGCCAGCCAGATGTCTCGACTTCTCAGTTCGCACCAAAGGGGAAGGGAAGGTTCGGCGAAGATTGCGATAGTTTTGCGAAATTTGCCAGGCAGCCTACTTTTGTGTACACCTGTGTGTACAGGAAGGTGTATCTGACGTCTCATGTTTGTGGATGCGTCCATATCGACTGTGGAAATCTTCGAGATGTAAATTAATATTCAATTGGAAACAAAACCCTTAAAATATCATTGCCCTTGGTACCTGTTTGACAATGTGCACGAATGTTTAATTGACTAGGAAGTGCCAAAAAACAGCGAGAAAATGCACATGTATATTAGAGAGAAGTTTCAACAAGTAACCTTAGAACTCAACTCGGCATCAAATGATTATTTGGTCGATCTTTTTGCGCGTCTCTTAGAAAAAAACACCACAGCCAAATTTTGCTTTGCTATTTGTGGAATTCCTTATTCTAAACCAGATATTCTTTTTCTCCGGGGATGAACTAAACTAAATATCTGCGTTATCGTATCTCTTTCTAATTTAGGATGTTATTTTTGTGGACTCGGCCGGAAGTAAATTATATTCTGCCTGCAGTTTAGATATACCAAGCGGTTCAGTGCAACCGCGGGAAGGCGCGGTCTGTGCGCCATGACTGGACATTTCGATGTGCCTGCATCATTGAATTCGGAGGGATGGAGTTGGATTGCACACAAATCCGTGTTACACACAGATAAGTAAAAACAGAAATGCCCAACTGAATCCAACCTCTAATTCATTCGGGGACCTGATTCCCTCCCACACAAAGCATTGCCGCATTCGAGACAGGGCCGGAATTCAGGCGGACAAGTGCCACAGCTCTCTTATTTGGAGACGTGTGAATGGCACTCGCTCTCTCTTTACGAAAAACTGGTGAAGGTTTGACTTCCAGCTCGCCTGTTCGTGGCCCCGAGGCAGATTATCACTGAATGCACTGCTTCCAAAAGACCATGTACCCATGTGCATGTGGCCCTATCCATGTGCCCATGTGCACGCGGCCCTGTGCATGTGTCCATGTGCATGTGGTCCTGTGCATGTGCCCATGTGCATGTGGCCCTGTGCATGTGTCCATGTGCATGTGGCCCTGTGCATGTCCCCATGTGCATGTGGCCCTGTGCATGTGTCCATGTGCTTGTGGTCCTGTGCATGTGCCCATGTGCATGCGGCCCTGTGCATGTGTCCATGTGCTTGTGGTCCTGTGCACGTGCCCATGTGCATGTGGTCCTGTGTATATGCCCATGTGCATGTGGCCCTGTGCATGTGCCCATGTGCTTGTGGTCCTGTGCACGTGCCCATGTGCATGTGGTCCTGTGTATATGCCCATGTGCATGTGGCCCTGTGCATGTGCCCATGTGCATGTGGCCCTGTGCATGTGTCCATGTGCATGTGGCCCTGTGCATGTGGCCCTGTGCATGTGTCCATGTGCATGTGGCCCTGTGCATGTGGCCCTGTGCATGTGTCCATGTGCATGTGGCCCTGTGCATGTGTCCATGTGCATGTGGCCCTGTGCACATGCCCATGTCCATGTGGCCCTGTGCATGCGGCCCTGTGCACGTGCCCATGTGCATGTGGCCCTGTCCATGTGCCCATGTGCATGTGGCCCTGTGCATGTGCCCATGTGCATGTGGCCCTGTGCATGTGCCCATGTGCATGTGGCCCTGTGCATGTGGCCCTGTGCATGTGCCCATGTGCATGTGCCCCTGTCCATGTGCCCATGTGCATGTGGCCCTGTGCATGTGGCCTTGTCCATGTGGCCCTGTGCATGTGGCCCTGTGCATGCGGCCCTGTGCACGTGCCCATGTGCATGTGGCCCTGTCCATGTGCCCATGTGCATGTGGCCCTGTGCATGTGCCCATGTGCATGTGGCCCTGTGCATGTGGCCCTGTCCATGTGCCCATGTGCATGTGGCCCTGTGCATGTGGCCCTGTGCATATACAGGTATTCTCCATGAGAAACATACTTGAAGCAGACGCTTTCGGTCCTCCCCTCTAGTTATTGCCTGTTGTTTTAACCAGAAAAAGATTAGCTTCGTGACTGACTTATTTCCGATGCCTTTCCCCAGCCGAAAATAACAACCCCAATTATTTACGCGTGCCCCAGTTAACTGCCAATGAAGCCTCTCTAATAGTTACCCACATACCACATATCCATCAATCTGTATGGATAGCTTGACAAACGGGCCCGCTCTGAATATATTATTCTAAGTCTATTGATCTAGGGCGATATCCCTTCTAGAGAAAAATCTACACACAGTCACAACTATCTGCTTGTGAATCTACTGTAAGCTTTTTGATGAAAGTCAGTAAGAGGACATATAGAAGATACGGATCTAGATTGAAGGACACCTTCCAAATGAGAAAGCATTACAGAAATCGGAGTCATTTCTTCCACATCACATATTGCCCTGGTAACATTCCAAAAGAAATCCATAATACTAAAAGTATTTAGATCTTTTAAAAAAATGCAACTTTGGAGGTTTGCCAAATGATATATTCTGGCTATGGATGAACGTGCAGAATAATTCACCGTTGTGCGGAGATTTTTTTTTAGCAGATTCTGAGCTTTGTTAACTCTGCAGCTCAGCCACGCTCGGTCTGCTCCAAGCCATCAGGCACCTGCTCATATGAAAACACTTCAAGCAGTTTCCTTAAGAACAATTTGCTGTAGAGATATTCTTCAGATACCCGTGCAAATTGATTAATATGTAGGGCTGGATGTGTAAAAGCTTTGAACACGTAGGTGTTACAGAACAGAACATTTCGAAACATGAGCGGAGGATTTAAGGGAGGGATTTTTCAATGATAATTTGGTGAACATTTTTGGGGTTGACTGTACAGCCAAGGAACTCGGTCCAGCTCCCCGAGAGACATCACTTGACTCTAAACTTAGATGTCGCATCGGGCGATCAATTTTATAGACAGCAGAAAATGTACATCCGCTGAGATTTTACACATTTCAGCGAATGGAGTGAGCAGGTTCCACCAGAGCTTCCGAGGCTGCTTTTACAACCACTGTCACCCCAGCTGGGGGTAAATATCCATACCGTATGAAACCCCCCCGTATGTCCGGGACATTGAGGACCAAGGCACCCACCCACCTCCAGCCATCCGATTATGAAAACTTTTAGAAGTAAAATGGCCCCATGGGGCTGAAAGCAAACGGCACGAAGCCATTCAGTGAGCCCAGTGTTGTGGCGTAATGTAAACTGCTGCCCAGTTCCTCAATGCTGCTGGATGTTTATCCTGATCCTGGAAACCGCCCAAGAGCTCTCACTAGTGTTCACCACTTTTTCCATTCATCATTTCCTCTCTCTTCTTATTTGATCTTTTGATCTCGTGGTTTGGGGAGAGGGGAATGAGGGAGACTATCTCTGAAGGACTTTCTCCACGTAAGATTACAATTGGAGATTTGCACATACGGTTCCGACCTACAATTCAGCCACACACACACACACACACACAGGGTTAGACATAGGGATGGAGGTGTAAATCTCCAATTGTAAACACTTTGCCTTCAAAGGTTTTGAAGAGAGCCAGCGATGGGGCGAAGTAATTTTTGTTACGTCTTTGCTTTGGCGCCAATATAAACATGGAATAATATAACTTTGAGTATCTTTAAACGAGTAAAATGTTCTGAAGTTGCAGTGCCTCAATGCCAAGCTCTAGCGGTACTGCAGCACCACCTAGTGGCGGAGCAACAACCGTCTTTAGTACAAAAAGCCGGAAACCTTATTTACCCACCAGGTTCTCTGACTCAAGCACGAGTAAAACTGAAAGAATACAGGGTTATTTGGCAAGGAATTTCGAAATCATTTTTACACATTTCTAAGTCCGATAGCCTAATACCGAAAATTCAAAAGACAATTCAGCAGCTCATAAGATTAGGAAAATAAATTCTTGGCAGGGGTTTTAAACAAATGTGGCCGGAAAAAATGCCAGTCGTTATTATTGCGTTGCTTTTAAAGAGTCGATGTAGTTCTACATTAAATCACATTTTACGATTTTCACAATGCTTTGAGCAAATAGAACGCCCCCAACATCACATCTCTCTCTCCCCGCACCACCGCCCCCCACCCCCTCCCCTCCCCTCCCCCAACACACAAAATCTGAGGATATAAAATCATGTGGAAGTTAAGTGGAAACAGTCCTTTTAAGTTTGTGTCTCAGGAACATCTGCGTCAACGGTTCGACCAATATTTCGCTTTGTTACCTCGTTCAAATATATCGAGCTTTGTTAATCTCTGTCAGTGTAACTGAGACCCTGACCATAGAATTTATTGCATAACACAACCGTTTAATGCCCAATTTGAGGTTTACATGTTATCCTTTAAAAGGCTTTAGCATTTTATTTAATCTTAGGAACTAATGACATAAATGATTAGATTTTGACAGTGGTGCTACACATTTAAGTTTGGCTTTGAAGATTTTGCCCAGACCCTGTAATTGATCAATCGGCACAGGGATATTGAAGACAGGAGTTGGCATGAGAAGCATTCGGGGAAACTAGTTCCCCGAAAAATGGAAAGAATCTCATGGAAACATTCCGAGAGAGAAATAAGCCTATCAGGCCTATCGTGTCTGAGCTGGTCTATGAAGAGCTGCTCAGCCTTAAGGCTCCTTCCTGCCCTGCAGGTCACAGCCCTTCAAGTAGAAAACCAGTTACAAGTAAATAATGCGATTATTCTCTTTCCCGGAATCTTTAAGCTCATTCCAAGGCGAGGGAAAAAAGTTTTCATCCCTGATTTTGTGATTCCATAAAAATTGGAAATGTACACCACTCAGCTGCATACAACCGTATCATCGGAACAGGAGAACGCACATCCTCCCCTCAGCACAAGAGGGTGCACATCCTCCCCTTGGCACAAGAGTATGCACACCCACTCCTTAGCACAAGTGGGTGCACATCCTCCCCGTAGCACAAGAGGGCGCGCATCCTCCCCTTAGCACAAGAGGGTGCACATCTCCCCCTTAGCACAAGAGGGCGCACATCCGCCCCTTAGTTCAGGGAAGTGTGCACCCTCCCCTTAGCACAAGAGGGTGACTTGGTCTGGCTTGTATTCGGCTGTTTTGGCTATGCATTCCAAAAGTCTAAACACTTGCAAACCCTTTCAAGTCTCTCTTTGGACTGAACACCATCTATCTCTTGGGTTGTAATGATTTCAAACCCTTTTAGCCTGCTGGGATGTTGAACTCGTTTATATTAAAGTAATTAATTTGCTTACATTATCTACACTTAGGGAAAACATGTTGCTCATGTCTTCCCTTGTGAATACTTGGAGGAAATATTCACTTAAAATGTTTACTATCTTGTGCTCATCCTGTTTCCACCTGCTTTCATCTTTTATAGTTCTCACATCTTCTCTGATGATCCTATTACTGATGAAAGGATTCTTAGTGTGTTTTACCGCTGCAGCTATATTTTAGGTTTCTCTTTGACTCTGTATTCACTTATTAGAACAAGTTTCTGCATTTTCTTATGTTGATCCCAATGAACTTCTGCTTTCTCTCTGTAGCAATTGTAGGGGTAATTTTTCATAGGAACACAGGAGCAGGAGTAGGCCATTTGGCCTTTCAAGCCTGATCTGTCATTTAATAAGTTCATGGATGATCTGTTTGTGGTCTTAACTCCTGTCTTCCCCCCCATAACCCTCGATTCCCTGTCTCAATCTTGAACAAATTCAGTGACCCAGCCTCCACTGCTTTCTGGGGAAGAGAATTCCACAGACTGACAACCCTCGGAGAAAAAATTCTCCTCATCCAAGTCTTAAACTGTGTGCCCTAGTTCTAGCCTCCCCCAAGGGGAAATATCTTCCTGGTATCTACCCTATCAAGTCCCATCAAGATCTCATAAGTTTCAATAAGATCACCTCTCATTCTTCTAAACTCAAATGGGTGTAGGCCCAATCTGTTCAACCTTTCTCCAGAGGATAAGCCTTTCATCCCAGGAATGAGTCGAGTGAACCTTCTCTGTACTGCTTCTAACTCATTTTTTCTTCAAATAAGGAGGCCAAAATTATAAACAGTATTCCAGATGTGGTCTCACCAATACCCTGTACAGTTGCAGTAAAACTTCCCTTTTATATTCAATTCCCCTTGCAATAAATGCCAACATTCCATTTGCCTTCTTAATTACTCACTCTACCTGCACACAAACCTTTTGTGATTCATGTACTAGGACACCCAGATCTTGGTGGGATTGGCAAATTTAGCTCCTCTACATTCAGTCCCTTCATCCAAATCATTGATCTCCATTGATGTAGGGTAGATACCAGGAGGATTGTAAATAGTTGAGGCCCCAGCACTGATCCCTGTGGCACTCCAATAGTTACAGTTTGCCAACCTGAAGAAGACCCATTTAACTCTATTCTTTGCTTCCTGTTAGCTAACAAATCCTTTATCCATGCTAATATTTTCTCTTATCTTGTTTAGTAACCTTTGATGTGTCACCTAATCCAAAGGCTTTGGAAATCCAAGTACACCACATTTAGAAGTTCCCCTTTATCCATCTTGCTTGTTACTTCCTCAAAAAGCTTTAATAAATTAGTTAAACATGATTTACCTTTCTCAAAGCCATGTTGACTCTGCCTTATCACATTCTGATTTTCTAAGTATCCTGCTATAACCTCCTTAATAATAGATTCTAACATTTTCCCTATGTTAGATGTTAGGTTAACTGGCCTGTTGTTTCTTGCTTTCTGTCTCCCTTCTTTCTTGAATAAAGGTGTCACATTAGCTATTTTCCAATCCACTGGGAATCTTTCAGAATCTAAGGAATTTTGGAAGGTTATAACCAATGCATCGACTATCTCTGCAGCCACTTCTTTTAAAACCTAGGATACAGGTAATCTGGTCTGGTGCACTTGTCAGTCTTTAGGCCTAATTGTTTTCAGTAGATTTCAATAGTGTTGGTGATTGTTTTAACTTCCTTCCTCCCACTCACCTTTTGATTTTCAAATTTCTTTGGGAATTTTCTAAGTTTTCTACGGTGAAGGCAGACACAACATACCTGTTCAATGCCTCTGCCAATTTCCTTGTTTTCCATTATTAATTCCCCAGACTCACTCTCTTGAGGGCCAATGCTAGCTTTAGTTACTCTTTCCCCATTTAAATATGTGTAGAATCTCTCATTGTCTGTGTTTATGATACAAGCTAGCTTACTCTCATACTCAACCTTCTCCCTCTATTTTTTTTTTAGTATTCTTTGCTGGGTCTTAAAACCTGACAATCTCTGACCTACCATTATTCTTTTGCAGATTTGTACAGCATTTGATTCAATTTGACACAATCCTTAGCTTCTTCATTTAGCCACATGTGATGCATCCTTCTCAAAGAGTCTTTCTTTCTTGCTGGGATAAATCTTTGCTCAGAGTTATTATCTCCTAAAAGTCTGCTGCTGTATCTCTATGTCTTATCTTTTTATTCTGGTTTCCTAGTTCACTTTAGCTACCTCTGCTTTCATACCCTTATAATTACCTTCACTCAGGTTTAAAACACTAGTCTTAGAGCCACACATCTTACTCTTCAATCTGAACATGAAATACTATCATGTTATGATCACTGTCACCTAAAGACTCCTTTACCATAAGGTTATTGATTAACTCCTCTTGCTCATTACGAGGTTTAGAATAGCCTGCTCTCTGGTATGCTCTGGAACATACTGCTCTAAGAAACTGTCCTGCATGCACTCTATGAATACACTTTTCAGGCGTTCTTTGCCAAACTGATTCATTCAATCTACATCTCGATTAAAGTCACCCATGATTATTGTAGTACCTTTCTTACAAGCCTTATTTATTCCTTCCTGTATACTCTGTCCTACAGTGTAACTGCTGTTAGGGGACCTATAAACTATTCCTTTAAGAGACCTCTTCCCTTTCCTATTTCTTCTCTTTCCCCAAGCTAATTCAATATTTTGCTCTTTTGAGATAAGGTCACTTCAGTACTACTGTACTAATAACATCCTTAATTAACAAAGATACCCCACCACCTTTTCCTAGCTTCCTATCATTTCAAAATGTAAAATACCCTTTAATATTCAGGTCCCATACTTGGTCACCCTACAACCATGACTCTGTGATGGCTATCAATTCATACATATTTATTTCTAAGTGTGCTAACAATTTATCTAACAAATGCTGCACACATTCATATACAGAGCCTTTAACTCTGTCAGCTTAGCATTTTTGCAACCTAGGCCATACCTGCTGGTGCACTCTTAAGTTTGTACCCTTCCTGCCATACTTGTTCTTTCCTGACACAGTATGGTTACCTTTACCCAAATTGCTACCCTGCTCTAGTACCTCTTTGTTCCCCTTTGATTTACCAAATCTCCTCTCACATGCTCCCTTTCCCAATATTAAGTTTAAAGCCCTCTCCACCATCCTAGTTATATGACTCACCAGAGCACTGGTCCAAGCACGATTCAGGTGAAGCCCATCCCAATGGTACAACTCCCACTTTCCCCAGTGCCCCATGAATTGAAACCCATTTCTCCCACACCAACCTTTGAGTCATGTATTTATCTCTCTAATCTTATTTACCCTACACAAATTTGCTTTTGGTTCCAGAATTAATACTTTTGCTTCCAGAGATTAATACATTTGAGGTTCTGCCTTTTAATTTAGCCCCTAGCCACTCATAGGGCCTATCTATGTCATTGGCCCCAAACGTGGACCACAACAACTAGATCCTCCCATCTCCCACTGCAAGTTCCTCTCTAACCTCAAGCAGATGTCCCAAATCCAGGCAAGCAACACAGCCTTCTGGACTCACACTCTCAGCTGCAGAGAACTTTGTCAATCCTCTGACTATACTGTCCCCTACTACCACTACATTCCTATCAACTCCACCCACTCGAATGGCTTCTTGTACCATGATACCAATGGTCAGTTCACTCATCCATCCTGAAGCCCCTTCTTTCAGCCCCACAAGCTGCAAGAACCTCTAACCTATTGGACAATTGCAAGGAGTGAGGCTCCTCCACTTCTAGCTTCTCGATCCCCTTACCTGCATCATTCACAGTAACGCCCTCTCATCCTTGGACATTGCCAAATCAGAAGACCCTAACCTAAGAGGTGTGATCATCCCCTGGAACAAAATATCCAGGTAGCTTTCCCCCTCCCTGATGCATCAATGTCTGCACCTCAGCCTCCAGCTCAATGACTCTGAGCTGAAGCTCCTCGAGCTGCTGACACTTACTGCAGATATGTTTGCTCTGGATCATACTGGTGTCCAGGAGTCCCCACATTCTGGTGTCACAACCTACCTTTCCAACTTCATTAAGTATTAATTAATTTATTATTTTCTTAATTAATTTATAATTAATAAACCCTACTACTCCCAATGAGCTTTACTACTGCCAGCAAACCTTACTAATACTAATAAAACAGTTACTAATGAATTACATGAAGTTTTGAAAGATAAATAAGCAAATACTCTTATCTGCTTCCTTCCTCCCTCACTGCACAGAATTCCCTTACTTACCAAATTCCCAAGTTCACACTTTTATTGGCTGCTGCCTTTGTGCTTGCTTTTCTATTTTATTTCACTTCTGATTGCTTGCTGATCCATTTGGTGCAAGTTTGTTGGTTCTACATTTATATGTAGCCTGCATGTTCAACATTATTCTTTTACAGGAATCCCACTTGCCCTCTGAACCAGTGACACTTGAACTGAGTGAATTGCTAGGCTATTTCTGAGGGCCGTTAAGAGTCATACGTAGGCTAGGCCAGATCGGGTAAGGACGGCAAATTTGCTTCCCTGAAGGAAGGACAGCAGTGAACCAGATTTTTTACAACAATTGATGCCAATTTCATGGTCACCAGTACTAAGACTAGCTTTACATTCCAGGGTTATTAAATGAATTTGAATTCCACCAGCCAGTGTGGTAGGATTTGAACCCATGTCCCCAGAACATTAGCCCAGGCTGCTGGATTACTAGACCAGTGACATTACCACTATGCCACCATCCCTTAATTGTCCTCTTAATTG
Organism: Carcharodon carcharias; assembly: GCF_017639515.1. Lineage (NCBI taxonomy): Eukaryota > Metazoa > Chordata > Chondrichthyes > Lamniformes > Lamnidae > Carcharodon > Carcharodon carcharias. Next base: position 203,344,511 of record NC_054468.1, on the reverse strand, counting down.
GGGACAATTAGCCCATTGTTCATAGTCTTGCTCTCTTCTTCATGAATCTCTCATGCCCTGTAGACCATTCTCTTCACCCCAAACATGTAGCTTTCAGAAAGTAAAAGCCTGTTTCTTCAATTTCGAGACCTGCCCAGCTTCAACTTTGTTGAAGATTGAAATAGTAGTTGATCAATGATATTTATGTTAATTAATGCAAAAGTATTAGTGAACCATTATAGATACTAATACGAATAATGAATGCCTCTTTTCTATAGCAGCACCAACCAAATACATAAGTCAAACCAAAGAAAATTGCTAAGGTCAATCAAGTGTGTGATTTGTGACCTCTATTTGTAGCAATTATTTGGGAGGATTTCCTAGTGTGGAGTTTAGCTGATTATGGAGTATATGACAATAAAATTTCTATTTGGTTTCATGGATTCTGAAGGAAATTACTAAATTTAAAAATAACTGGCCCTAAGTGATGCATGGATAATAATTCAATTTGAAGCATGATATGAATTTGCTGTCACCTTTTATATAAGATATACTTAATTGATTAATATTGCAGTTGGCAATGATTAAGGTGGTGCAGGGCAACATTTACACTTGAACAGTAATTTGTGATAACAGACTATGACTGAGAAAATAATTGACAATAGAAAGAGCAATTGATTGATCACAAAAGGGTCATATTGTGTGACAGGATTAAAAACTGCTGTGGGTGTGGTGTTAGATCTGTCATTGCTCAAATGGTGTTGATTTTCATTGCTTTTGGCTGGTTTTACTGGGATGGTAATGGCTTCAAAATAAGATCAGTAGTCTCACTGCCCAATAACATTGGAGATGGAGATATGCTGGTTCTATTTTGAAAGGGACCTACTGCCAGGTGCCCAAAGCAGCTATCTGTTCAAACAATTGGATTGTTTTACTATGAAAATGGGTGGGTGGGTGGGAGGAAGGTTGTGACAGGAGTTCAGTAACGTAAACAAAATCCCAAATGCTTCTTTAGGTTGGAAGTTGTTGAAGTAGTTCAAGGGTGATGGAGCCGAATGTAAGTTTCAAACTATTATTATAGACTTTGAAGGCCTTTGGGACCCATAAGAACTTCCTGGATTGCTGCTATAGTGGGATGCCCATTTGGAAAATCCCTTCCCACCACCACAACATAATTTGCTGGCCATTGCTCCAGCTCGATCTTGAAGCCTTGATCTGGAGAGCTGCATTAGGATGTTTGTTTGGTGCCTCATTGCTCACCTACCAGGGTCTCAAATTCACTGGGGCCTTGTCACCGCTGAAACTGGTGGCAGTCCAACTGGTCAATCAGCCAAAAGTCAAAATCAAAAACAAAAACAGAAATATGAAATATTTCACCCCTTTCCTATTTCTATTTAGTTCTGTTGAAGGGTCATCAGGACTCGAAACGTCAATTTTGCTCTTCACCACCGATGCTGCCAGACCTGCTGAGTTTTTCCAGGTATATCTGTTTCTGTTTTGGATTTCCAGCATCTGCAGTTTTTTGTTTTTATAAAAGTCAAAATCAATGCCAGAGTGCTTAAAGTAGGCTCTGGGTGGATTTTCCAAGCTCCTAACTTTCTACCATCAGCGCATATTGGAAAATGATATGCTTTCTGTGACTTTCTGATGTGTCCTGGCTGGAGGCAAGGTGTCTGAATGTGGGCATGGATGTGAAAACTTAAGCATTTGAACTTTTTTATATCTGCTTCCATTTGCTTTGGCTTTTCAGCCCATAGTCAACAAACAGTAAATAATGAAAATTGGGAGAAGGCAAGAGAAAATTAGAAGATTAAATGGTTAAATTATCACTCCATGTTTTATCTTTACTGCATGTGTCTCACTCCCTTGCTTCATTCTTCAGCAAGATAAAGGATATAGACCTCTAGACATAAGACTTGTTCAAACTTGATGTCAATGTTACTCCGTTATTAGTCAGCACGCTCCTGTAAGGAATCCATACAAGATGACACTGATGCTATTTTTCCACCCACATCCACATGCCTCTCCCCTCTCCTAATCCCCAGCCCGCATCCTTCACCTCCTTGATCGAGCGCTTCACTAGAATGGAAAATTCTATTGTCAGCGGGGTGACATGTAGCAAAGCTTGACAATTGCTGCTATTCACGGTTGAATGACAGTTGAGGCTGGGGTTTGAAACCAAGTCCTTGACTGGCAGTGCAATGTTCTATTGCTGGAATTACCTGACTGCAGAATGCCATATGTTTAACAAGGGAATTAACTTTCATTTTTCATGAGTAATAAATTTAATATGAAATTACTTTATGCTGAAAAATTTATTAGATATGATGGTACTGATGGATAGTTTCTGTACCACTTTAATAAAGGTTGTCACTCAGGAGGCGCTTGTTTGAATCCAGGGAAATTGCTATATTTAAAAAGAAACCACTTCTGTTCCACCACTTCACTTCACAATCTGCATGTCATTACCAGACTCCAAACATTTCAACCATATCAAATTTCCTACTTTTTTTTTAAGATTCAAGGTGAAACATCAGTCTGACAATTCAGGTTTAAATGTGCTTAATTAGGAGGCTAGATTAGAGGCAGGATCTGCATGCGGTGAGAAACTGGGCATAAGTATTCTGCAGCCAAGGAAGAGGACAAGGATAGTGCAGGTGCCAGCCTGCTGGAGGACAAGATTACATGCAAATTCTGCCACAGAGGACTAAGATGAGCACTTTGATGGGGTAGCATTCACAAAAAGGCTGATGAGCATACACAACAAAATGTTTGTTGCATTGGGAGGCCGGCCAGAAAGCCTATGTTCAATGTCAAGAAGCATGGAGAAGCCCAGCACTAAATTGGTGCAGGGCTTTGAGCAGAATTTGGAGCTCTTCCTTTCTAGTGTGTAAGTTGGTGGCCAACTCCACTTGTATACTTGTGAACCCAATCATGATGCAGAAACTGATGTCTAAAGCCTCAGTTTCCATTGCAGCACAAACTGCTTCTACCTGAAGTTGAAGTGCTGTAGGGAAGCCCAGATTCCTGTTGTACAAGGTCAGTTTGTTGTGTTGCATGGTCAGACTTCACTCGTGCAACTGTGGAAGGCAAACTGAAATGTTGCAAACGTTTCCAGCTCCAGCCTGGAATCAATCACCAGATTTAATGAAAAGTTAATCACCCGAGTCATCTTCACAGCCACTGGCAATACAGCCTTTCCCCTGCTCCTAGTTTGTGGTTCTGGATTCAGCAGATGGCAGATATGAGCGAGGGTGTACTGAAATGCAGAAATTTAAGACATTGTTCTTCACTGAAGCTCAGATGAGAGAATTAGTCCCTGAATACCCTGGGTGGATATGGTCCATTGCTGAGACCCCTTTTCACCCTCCCTCTCCAGCAGCTCGTTCTGCTCTGCAAGGCATCTGTTCATTCTCCAAGTCATGCTGTATTTCAAAAGGAATGTATATTCGTGCACCCATGTATGGGAACAATTGGTTTGTGTAGAAGTTTTGAAGTTAGCAAAACTCCTTTAGTACCTGCCACTCCACACCATGTAGACTATTGCAACTTTAAACATCTTATAGGAAACAACAAATAAAAACAAAGTGCTGGAAATACACAACAGGTCTGGTAGCACCTGTGCAGAGAGAAACAGAGTTAATGTTTCAAGCCTTCTTCAGAACCAGAAAGCACCAAACACTTAAAGAATCAAAGCAACAATAAAAAGGAGTTGACCCCAGCAACCAGTATATCCCTTTTAACAGCACAGGTGGGTGGGCCCTTCCTGTGTATTCAGCTGTGCGCAGCTAACTGAAATGTTGAACTCCATAAAGGCAGCACTGGCATCAAATCAGCATTGCTTGCCGATTTATATTATGATCTACCTGTTCTGCGTACTTCTGACAGCCACCCACTGTGAGGGAGCCAACATCCTCATCATCACGGCGACTGGTGTGCCTTGGCCCAGAAGGATGTGAGTGTGAGTGTGTGTGACACGAATGCCGTTTTGGATACCAAATGGCACCCATGTTACCTGAACAATGGATACTGCTGATCCAAATTTTGTGTCAAATATCCTTTGCACTGTTCTTTTTGTTTTTGCACAAAGTTTTTATTCAGTGCTAGCTTCAAGAGTTCTCTTTGGAACAAGCTCAGAGTTCCCTTTGGGGGGAAGAATGAGATGTGTTTTCCCTATACATTAGCTGGGCATGGGTTGTGTCATGCTCCTGACATTGCTCCTAGCGGTTAACAGCTCTTTACCTGAGGTTATATTTCTGCACACCAAGTGCAGAACAAAGATCCTTATATTCTGCCTATGCCTTAACCCTAGCCTCAGAGCACCAGTGAGACATTTTGATTTCATACATACGTGTACTTAGCTCAAATTTGTGCTGTATTGTTGGCATTCTTCTTTTCCTTTGCAGATCTTTGCCTTCTAAGATTGGGATGGAGATTCTTTTCAGTTGAACCAGTACAGCAATGATAGGCTGAATGGAGTCCTTCTACTCCAATATTTGTCACGCTCCTTGCATTTGGCAGACATAGTAGACTTTAATCGCTTTAGTCTGGGATGGATTTGATGTCATGTATGAAAGGTTGGTGTGCCAACCCACTGTACCTCCCTTTTTTTCAACTGTTTACGAGTGCTAGAACTCCATCAGAGCAACTGGCCAGGAAGATGGACTTAGCACAACTCCACACAAGCCAGTAACACACAGCCAAAATAAAAAGATTGCCAAGTAACCCTGGTTAATAACCAATAATTTGCATGGGAGACTAGTGATCTGCTGTCACACCATTGGCAGAAACCCTGGAGAAATAGCACAAATAGTTGTTTGTACCATTTTTCGGGGAAGACCCACCAATCTTCTGCTGAGCTCCCCAGCAAGTGATTAATAACAAATCCGAACCCTTTGGAAGATCCAGGTGAGCATTTTTACTGTTACTAATTAAGGTTCCTTGCATGTCAGGCTCACTGGTTTCATTTGCCCAGCCTTGAAGATTGGATCACTTAAATAAAAACATGAAAATAGACCTAACAAAACTTGATAAAATTTTTAAAAGTTTACTTAATAACAAGACTGGATCTTCAATTTTAAGATAGCAATGAAGAAGATGATCTAACCTGATTTCAAGCAAACTTTGCAAGAGATCAGCATGTGCAATTGATGTTACTAAAGCATTGGTCACTTTATGGTGAGCTGATTATGGCTAATTACTTTCGACAGGTGATATTTTTCTTTTGCCTCATAAATTTCCTGGGGCTGAATTTCATAAAGTTATTTCACTGAATCTTTGCATCTGGTGCCTCTGATTGCTGTCTACCAACAACAGCCCGAAGACACTGAGGCTGATGGGCAGAGTTATGTGTTGGCCGGCTTGCTATACAACTTATTTATCTCAGAGCAATGTAGAGTTGACTCTAGTTCTAAGTCCACTTTATTTACAGAACTTTAAAACATCTCAGAACTTACAGGATTTTCAACATATATGGGCTTTGCAGAGAGCTCCCAGATCCTTTCTGGAACTTTCCGTGTGTGTGGCATCAGTACTTAATTTACTATTCCACCCATAGCCTTAAGCAGTCAAGAAATTGTATAAGGATCTGAGAACAAACAAACATAATCAAACACAGATGAAACAAATCATCGAACAGCACATCTTTTTCCACTTTAAAGACCTTATTTTGAATTAAATCATTCTAAACAACAAATATATATATATATTATATATGTCAAGTCATTTCTTAGAATTCAACTTGTTCCACTAGGTGTCGTTATCCAACAGATAAGCATTGCTACCGAGCAACCGCTTGATCTGCTTTGGGCCTAATAGAGATAATGAAAGTTTGTTGTTGCGATTTGGACATTTTACTTGAACCTAATCTCCAACCTTAACTTGTAGTTCCCTTGTGTCTATATGTTTTTCAAAGTATTCTTTTGCTTTACCTTGTCACTTTGCAATTTCACCTGCTTTTGCCCTGATATTCTCGTTAACTGATGTTGGTGGCTTAAGAATGGTCAGTCCTGTCGAAAGCTTTGTTACAGTGCAGGGACACCGGTAGGGCATTTACTAAATGTCTATACATAATATTCCTTTGCTGGCAGGCTTTTGGCCACAATATAGACAAATCTTCTCCTTCTCTCCATTATGTGTCTTTTTATGATTCTTAAGTACAGGTGGAATCACAAAGGCTTTATCACATTAGATCACATTTGAAAGTTTGTTCACTGTTGTGTATCAGCAGATGTCTCTGCAGGGAGAAGGGAGTCTGAAACAAAGCCTTATACTCCTCATATTGGAATGGTCTCTCTTCCAAGTGTGCCTTTTTGTGGTTCTTGTACACATTTCTTTGAGCAAATGCGTTACTACAAAGTTTGCATTTGTAGGGTAGGTCCTTGACTAAGCATTCCTCAAAATGACCTGGTGTTTTACCTTCTGTGATGGTATATACATGCTGTACCTCACTCTCAGGAAGAGACTCTTTCACTTGTCAAACCAATGAACTTGTCTTCGACAACTTGCACACCTTTGCAAAATGATTCCACCTAAAACATGAGTTGCACTTTTTCCCTTGATCTAGACATGGCGTTGAAACTCAATGAGCCGTTCTGCAATTTGGGCACTGTTTTGAAGGTATCTGACTGTGATGGGGCATATAATGGTGAGATTGCTGAGATCTCTCTGTCTGGAACTCTTGCACTTGAGCTGGTTGGGCAAGCTGTCTGCAACCCTGAATCTAATTGTGCATTATTGTGTAACCTCTCCAAATCTAACATGGCGGATTCAATTTGGACTGCCAAGATTGTGGCTTTCTCCAAAGTTATACCATCATCCTCCATGAGGAGACATTGCCTAATTTGTGGAATTGATATCTTTTTCATTAATTGGTCATGAATTAGCTCATTGTACCAAACTTACGCGTAGAAGCCAATTGCTGCAATACTGCAACATATTGTTTAGTGGACTCACCATTTCCCTGGGATCTCTGACAGAAGGTATACCGGTCAATCATCATACTTTTCTTTGGCCCAAAATATTTTTCAAGAGCATTTACTGCTGTATCAAATGTAGGTGTAACTTCTGCAGGCTGCTGGAATATTTGTTAGCCTTCTACTCTGAGGCGATGTACAAGCATTGCTTTTTACAAATTGCTGCTACACCCAGACTGTTCATCACTGTAATGAGCAAGTAAGCCTTAAACCCCTAAATCCATAGCTCCCATGACATGGGAGAGTCTCTTGGCCATAAAAGAAATGGTTCTGGAGCTGGTAAAGTTAAACTTTCCTCAACCATGCTTGTCACCACTTTTTGTAAAGTATTTGCTGGGTTGCTGTATAACTTATTTATCTCAGAGCAATGCAAAGATGACTCTAGTTCTAAATCCAAACACTTTATTTGCAGAACTTCCTCTCTGGAACATTCTGTGTGTGTGGTGTCAGTGCTTAACTCTTATAGTTCCACCCATAAACTTAAACAATCAAGCAAGCTTACAAGGATCAGAGAACAGAAAAACCTATTCAAACATAGATGAAACAAACCATTGACCAGTGGAGGCAGGCCTGCTTCTGTACCCCAAAACTTGATTCCTCAGGGATGAGAATCTAACTGGAGTGTAGAAACGCCATGCTAATAGACCAAATCCAGCAGTATGACAGGCAAGTCAGGTGGAGAGCATTTCAGTGTACTCTGTCCATCCTGTGTCCAGCCAAAAGGTAGGGTCAAGGAATATTTCCAGTGAAAACATTTAGAAATAAAGACCTGCCCACTTGTAGTGAGATAACAAATTTTCAATGGTTTCTGGAAAATAAGTAATTAATGTCTCCCTTTAACCCCTGCAGGGAGTAATTAGCTTGAACCGATCTTTACAAAAACATGATTGTTTTTGAATTCTGCATATGGACTCAATAGGCTGAAGGGCCTCCTTCTGTGCCATAATGACTCCAATGGCTCTATGAACAGGAGCTTTAACTTATCCATCTCTCTGTCTGAACTAGTGTCTTCCCAAGAGAACTAATAAGCAGCCCATAATGTGTTCACCAAGGAAATTGATGGGATTGAAAATGGGGAAGGTGTATAATGGGCAACTGACCTGACATCACCCATTTTACACATTTGCCAAAGTGAAAATTACCCTCAGACTGCTTCAGAAACTTGGAGCTAACTAACATTTGAATTGGGATCAACTTAACCTACTATGTAGGTGGTATTCCCATGTTATTGTAGAACCATGCTGTTACCCTCTGTCCTTTCCCTCCACTAAGATCCCATTGTGAGTGGGACTGGCTTTAAGTTTTTTAAGTGCTCTGAAAATATTAATTAACATTTTTATTATAAAATATAATCTTTTTATTAAGTGCTTAAGAAACTTAAAGCTGGCTCTGCTCACATTTTCTTCTCCCCACCACTCTTGTTCACTTCTGCTCAAGTACTGGTACTTCTTACCTCCATTTCTGCTCCCTCCTGTTACCTCTTGCCTTTCTGACCTTAATCATGCTTTTCCCCATTCCCTCTTCTTGCCTCTTGTAACCCCTAACAATTGCTGATGCCCATGTTCCACCACTCTCCCCAGCCACCTCTTCCATCTTCATTTTCTCTAACTGCTCCTGTTTTCCTCTGCCTAACCACTCCCTCTTACACTTTTCTCTGCCTCCTCCTGTCCTATTTGGCTGCTCCAACTCACACTATCCATACCTTTCCCCTACTGCTGACCTGACCCAACAAGAACTCCACTCCCTACAACTCTACATCCCAAGATTCCTTCCTGCGTTTCTAAACTTCATACTCCATATTCAATCACTTGGGAAGAGAGGGAGGTTGGAGAGGAATTATCTAGAGTATTTTTTGTCTTACTTGCCCTGGGTTTTTCTCTGTATTTTTGCTTCCCCCTGGAGATCACATGACTGGATTGTGGGGAGAGGGGAGGTGATCAGGGGCATGGTAGAAAGGGTCTAGTCATGATGCTCCAGCCATCATTAGTATGGGGCAGACTTAATAAGCAATCTGGTCTTTTCCTGCCTGACACTGTCATGTGTTTTATGTTACAGAACTCCATTTTCAGTCCTGACACATCCTTTCCCCACAGAATTCCAGGTAACTGCTGAAGGGTGATTACCTGTAGCTTTTGGTTCAGATATCTCTCTTTCAGCTGTTCTCTAACTGTTCCCCTATCTCTTTGGCTGCTTTATCCTGCTCATCTGACCCCCTATCTCATACACTGTATGCCTCAATGCAGCTGTGGTCCCAATCTCTCTCCATGTTTGAACAGAACCAAAGGAGGAGAAACATGGCTATATATGGACAGGCAACTGGAGGCCAGAGAGCCACGTCCCACACAGATTACTTTATTACCTTCACCAGTTTCCCAGCATAGGAAGCTTGCTTTCAATGCTCTATCCTACTTTGGCCCTTCTTGCTTACTCCCCATTTCTACTCCATTGCCATTTCTCCTCTATTGCTTGTGTTTACTTCATCACACCTGATTCCTGTTATCTTCCACTCTCTCACCCACCTCCCAAACCATAATAAATGTATCCCAGTCCCCATCGTGGTGCTATGCTCTGAGCCAGGCCGTTCTGCCTCCTATTTGTTCACTCCAGGCTTCTCCACTCTTAGGTCAATGCTTTAATGGTGTCCAACCTGGCTGTTGGCCATCCTGATTGGTCCAGCCTTTGCAGATTGTCTTCTGGTTCTTTTCCAACCCAGATTGTCAAACAGATTAGGCTGTAGGTTGTTTTCTGAAGAAAAGCTAAGGATTGAGGGCTTTGAGAAAGGTTAATTAGTTAGCAAGGGTTAAGGATTTAACGACAACTGCACAGCAGTGTATAATCTGACTGCTCTAATGTCCTTTATCCAAGTAACAGGAGTAGCATACTTCCTCTCTTATCTTCACTGGTAAGCTGGAACTTTGGTTCCAAAAGCAGAATGAGCACTTAGATAATACAAATGCTCATTATGCCTTTGGAACTAAAGTGTTCCAAAATAAATTTTTAAAACTATGTGGAATTAAGAGTCTAATGATGGGCTTGAATGTCCTTTAGGGAAGGAAATCTGCTGTCCTTACCTGGTCTGGCCTACATGTGACTCCAGACCCACAGCAATGTGGTTGACTCTTAAAGTGCCCTCTGAATGTTTTAGTAAGCCACTCAGTTGTATCAAACTGCTAAAAACAAGTCAATAAGAAATTAACCCAGCATCGACCTAGGCACCAGAAATGACGACAGCAAACTCAGTTCTGCAAAGTCCTGCTTACTAACATTTGGGGGCTATTGCCAAAATTGGGAGAGCTGCCTCACAGACTAGTCAAGCAACAGCCTGACATAGTCACACTCACAGAATTATACAATACAGACAATGTCCTAAATACCAACGTCACCATCCCTGGGTATGTCCAGTCCTATCGGCAGGACTGACCCAGCAGAGATGGCGGCACAGTGGTATACAGTTGGGAGGGAGTTGCCCTGGGAGTCCTCAACACTGACTCTGGACCCCGTGAAGTCTCATGGCACTAGGTCAAACATGGGTAAGGAAACCTCCTGCTGATTACCATGCACCATTCCCCCTCAGCTGATGAATCAGCACTCCTCCATGTTGGATACCACTTGGAGGAAGCACTGAGGGTGGCAAAGGGGCAAAATGAACTCTAGGTGGCAGACTCCAATGTCCATCACTAAGAGTGGCTCAGTAGCACCACTACAGACCGAGCTGGTCAAGTCATAGCTGCTAGGCTGGGTCTGCAGCAGGTGGTGAGGGAACCAACAAGACGGAAAAACATACTTGACCTCATCCTCACCAACCTGCCTGCTGCAGATGCATCTGTCCATAACAGTGACAACCACACAGTCCTTGTGGAGACAAAGTCCCATCTTCACATTGAGGATACTCTCCATTGTATTGTGAGGCACTGCCACCATGCTAAATGGGATAGATTTTGAGCAGATTTAACAACTCAAGACTGGGCAACCATGAGGCGCTGTGGGCCATCATCAGGAGCAGAATTGTATTCAACCACAATCTCTAATCTCATGGCCCGGCATAACCCCAACTCTACCATTACCACCAATCCAGGAGATCAACCCTGGTTCAATGAAGAGTGCAGGAGGCCATGCCAGGAGCAGCAGCAGGCATACCTAAAAATGAGGTGACAACCTGGTGAAGCTACAACATAGGACTACTTACATGCCAAACAACATAAGCAGCAAGTGATAGACAGAGCTAAGCGATTCCACAACCAATTGATCAGATCTAAGTTGCAGACCTGCCACAACGAGTCGTGAATGGTGGTGGACAATTAAACAACAAACAATTTGAGGAAGAGGCTCCACAAATACCCCATCTGCAATGATGCGGTCCCAGCACATCAGTGCAAAAGATAAGGCTAAAGTATTTGCAACAATCTTCAGTCAGAAGTGCTGAGTGGATGGTCCAACTCGGCCTCCTCTGGAGGTCCCCAACGTCACAGATGCCAGTCTTCAGCCAATTGATAATGCAAAGGTTATGGGCCCTGACAATATTCCAGCAATAGTACTGAAGACTTGTGCTCCAGAACTTGCCACACCCCTAGCCAATCTGTTTCAGCATAGCCACAACAGTGGCATCTACCCAGCAATGTGAAAAATTGCCCAGGTATGTCCTGTACTCAAAAAGCAGGACAAGTCCAATTCAGCGAATTAGTCTACTCTCAACCATCAGTAAAGTGAGGCAACGGGTCATCAACAGTGCTGTCAAGTGGCAATTGCTTAGCGGGAATCTGCTCAATGATGCTCAGTTTGGGTTCCACCAGGTTCACTCAGCTCCTGACCTCATCACAGCCTTGGTTCAAATTTGAACAAAAGTGCTGAACTCCAGAGGTGAGTTGAAAGTGACTGCCTTTAACATCAAGGCAGCATTTGACTGAGTGTGACATTAGGAAGCCCTTGCACAACTGGAGTCAATGAGTATCAGGGGGAAAGCTCTCTGCTGGTTGGAGTCATACCTAGCACAAAGCAAGATGATTGTGGTTGTTGGAGGTTAATCATCTCAGTTCCAGGACATTATGCAGGAGTTCCTCAGGGTAGTGACCTAGGCCCAACCATCTTCAGCTGCTTCATCAATGATCTTCCTTCCATCATAAGGTCAGAAGTGGAATGTTCGCTGATGATTGCACAATGTTCAGCACCATTCACGACTCCTCAGAAATTGAAGCAGTCCATGCCACACAAGTGCCAGGCAATGACCGTCTCCAACAAGAGAGAATCTAACCATCTCCCCTTGACATTCAATGGCATTACCATCGCTGAATCCTCCACTAACAACATCCTGAGTGTTGCCATTGACCAGAAACTGAGCTGGACTAGCCATATAAATATTGTGGTTATAAGAGCAGGTCAGAGGCTAAGAATCCTGCAGTGTGTAACTCACCTCCTGACTCCCCAAAGCCTGTCCACTATCCACAAGGCACAGGTCAGGAGTGTGATGGAATACTCTCCACTTGTCTGGATGAGTGCAGCTCCCACAACGCCCAAGAAGATGATGCCATCCAGGACAAAGCAGTCCACTTGATTGGCACCACATCCACAAACATTCACTCCCTCCACCATTGACGTATAGTGGAAGCAGTGTGTATCATCCCCAAGATGCACTGCAGCAACTCACCAAGGCTCCTTAGACAGCACCTTCCAAACCCATGACTGCTACCATCTAGAAGGCCAAGGGTGTCAGACACATGGGAGCACCACCATTGAAGTTCCCCTCCAAGCCATTCACCATTCTGACTTGGAAATATATCACTGTTCCTTCAATGTTGCTGGGTTAAAATCCTGGAACTCCCTCCACAACAGCACTGTGGGCGTATCTACACCACATGGACTGCAGCAGTTCAAGAAGGCAGCTCACCACGACCTTCTCAAGGGCAATTAGGGATGGGCAATAAATGCTGGCCTGGCCAGCGATGCCCACATCCCATAAATGAATTAAAAAATATATCTTTTTGAAATTGACAAGGAACCAAGAGGAGGTGTGGAGCTTCATCCGTGTCTATAATATGCTTGCAAGTACCATCAACCCACCTGATGTTCTTCCTCTGAAACTTACCTGAGAACAACTGTTGACAAGGCAGATAGCCAAGGTTGAATTCTTTAGTCAGGCAAGCAGCCTGTGGAAGAGTCTGGGCTCTTATAGTTGGCTGTGATTATGTAGATAAGGCCAGAAAACTAATTTGTCACAATCTTTGGACCTCCATCAGTCTCAGTGCTTCAAAACTGGCCTAAATTATTTTCTAGGTGTATCTTTTGTAAACATTCTTTGTTTCTTAATGTTATTATCAATCATCTTATCCAATGCCTATTTGATCCTACATTTCCAAGGCCTTCAGTCTTATTAGAAGTCACCTATATATAACCTCATCAAAGGTTCCTTGCAAGTCCAAATGAATTAAATATGTCAGGGTTTAGAGGGGACAATTTGCTATTTTAGTGCATTTCCAGTGCATAATTGGAGCAAGTTCATTTAAAAATCAGCAGATCTGTTTTTTTTTTGGTAATTCATCTTTAATTGTTTCTCCAAGTGCACCGTGCTATTTGGTTCCTTGCGTGATCTGCCTGTCATATCCCGAATGGTTTATTTTAAATTTGCAATAATGAGGGCCAATGGCACTGCAGCTTTGGGCTTCCCGGTTTTACGCTCGCACTGTAACATGCAACTTAGACTGAGAATTATAATGTGTGGCTGTTCTACAAGTGTTCCTTTTAGAAGGTGAAAAGTGTTCTGATTCCATAGGTAAGCAAAGTAGAAAAGGGAGAATGTGTTATCTTGCCTGACCTGGTGAGGTCATTGAACTTGGGCTTGCCTTTTAGGCCCCACCAGGGCCTGGATCAAAGCAGACGGGCACTAAAAATAGCACTGCTGGCCTATGTGCCAATTCCTGGCTCCATCCCATCGCTGGGCTATTTTCATGGAGGTGGGATAAGTGGGCAGTAGGGCCGCTTAAGGCCAATTAAAGGAGGATGACTAGGATTTTCCAAACAGCCTTTAGGTTTTTGCAGACAGCAGAGGCCAGGTAAATTGCCTGGAGGCGGCCTCCAGTTGGCAGACCGAGGGACGTGCACTCCATATCGGCCTGGAGACCCTTCCTGGGCTGCTTGAGCGCTGCAGCAGCCATAGGTCACCCCGTAGAAAGGCTAATCCCTTCTCCCTCCAACGATGGTGGCCTGGTTGCAAAACTCATGCTTGCAAACAAATTACACCTGTTTTACACAATTCAATACGATCATACGATCATAAGAAATAGGAGCAGGAATAGGCCATTCAGTCCATTGAGGCTGTTCTGTCATTCAATAAGGTCATTGCCAATCTGACTGTGGTTTTAACTCCACTTTCCTGCTGCCCTCCATAACACTTGACTCCCTTGGAGATGAAAATCTAACTGAACCTGGAGTATACTCAATGACCAGCCTCCACTGCTCTTTGGGGAAGAGAATTCCAAAGACTAAGGATGCTCTGAAAGAAGAAATTCCTTATCTCCACCTGAAATGGAAAACCCCTTATTTTGAAACTGTGTTCCTTAATTCTAGATTCCCCCACGAGGTGAAACATCCTCACAGCATTGCAGTATAAAGGGTTAATGTTAAATATGTAAAAAGCCTACATAATCAGTTATGTAATATCATATGATCACAAAGTATGCTGAGAGATAGTTCCATGCAGAGTCTTGTGCTAAGCCTTGTATTGTACATAGTACCATGTTCAATAAAAGGTAAAGTTCCAACAGCCTTGCCTCCAGCAATATCTGTAAATTCTAACCATGGATAACCTCATCTGAGACCCACAACAATGATGACAGGTAGTGACAGCAGAAAACACATTGGAAAAAGCACCAAATAAAGGGCCCAGTGGCAAGAGAAATGACTGCAGAAAAAGGACAGCATGGGAAAATCACCAACAGAATTCGTAGAAAGGCTACAGTGAAGAGGAGCCGTGGAGGAAATCCTACCTTTACCAGGGTGCTTCAACCATATGGAAGTTCAGGATCAAGCCAAAAAGTGGATGAACTGGTGTCGCAGGTTTGCCAGGTAGAGAACAGCTTCTGGACTAGCAGAGAAGTCTAGTGAGCAACAGGTCAGCATCTTTCTCTAATCCATAGTCAATAGTGCACTGACATGATGATCAGACAGGGCATAAACAAGGAAACTATGACATACGAAAAGGTTATCAAAGTCTTTGGC
This sequence comes from Carcharodon carcharias, assembly GCF_017639515.1. Lineage (NCBI taxonomy): Eukaryota > Metazoa > Chordata > Chondrichthyes > Lamniformes > Lamnidae > Carcharodon > Carcharodon carcharias. The sequence continues at coordinate 203,329,350 of NC_054468.1, read as the reverse complement.
ACCTATTTTAGTCTTAGCAGGAACACCATTATAGAAAGCGTGAAGCTGAATAGATGCACCCAAAGACTGGGAGAGAGCGTGGATTCCTTCATTAACAATTTACATTGACTAGCTGAGAATTGTGAATATGGAGACTTGAAAGGCGAATTAATTCAGGATTGCATTGTTGTAGGAATCTTAGAGGAGTGGTAAGAGTTTAAATTGAGAACAATTCAGAGAGCTCAGCGTGTTTGTGAGGGCTAAGCCAAGAAAGAGGTCAATATCTTCAGGAGAGGAGGGGAAGATTGGTGAGAAAAGAAGTGAGTAATAAAACAAACTACTATCAATATTACAAAAGAAGGAACTTGCATTTACATAGCGCCTTTTGCAACCTTAGGCTGTTCCAAATCGCTTTACAGTTGATGAAATACTGGATATTTATTAAGCCCTTGCGCAACTTTAGCTTTAATAACTGAATAATTCGTAAAGTTTTAACACAATTCATTCGAAATTTCTCGGCTTCAATATTACCATCCAACCCGATTTTCCAACAGTTCACTTTTCCTTCTACTATCGTCATTTTCAATCAGCTTCAGCATCATTAATGCAGCATTAAAATTTGAAAAATTATATAATTTGCCTTCATATGCTTTTTAATGTTTGCTCCTATCATGTGTACATCAAGCTTGGGCTTTCAAAGCTGATGAGTTGTAGGGTGAATGGACAATTGAGGGAGATAAAAAGTTATACAATTCTAAGTTTCTGAGAAAGACTTAATTAGAGCAGGAGACAGTGTAAAGATTTTGACAGTAAAACTGCAGTGAGCGAGAGAGCATGCAAAATGGAAGAGTGAGGATTAGAGGGAAAAAGAGGAAGCTGTTCAAGGGAACAATGAATATTATAGTAGTAGTAAATTAGAGAAAAATAAGAAATGTTTTAACTGAAAGGGTGTAGGCAAGAGATGAGAGATGGATTAGCTACAAAACGGTCATTACCTCATACCTGGCTTACCAGTGACAGAACTTTGAAGTTTTGCATTATACTGCATGCTATTTGATCACAGATTACATATACATGGTTGGTGTACTGTACTAAATGCTTCACTTAGAACCCATCTTTAGGGCAGTTGACTGGAAGAGATAGCCAGCTGTTCTTTGTATAATGGAAAAAGCTAATTTATTTTTAATGATTTTTTTTCAACATAGCTCATTTGTTTCACAAATTTGAATGACATTAATTAATTTAACTGCTGATGTAAAAACTGTGATAATTAGAGTTTTGACGAAGTGCATTATTTAGATAATACAGTTATAACCCCATGCCATATTACACAGTGCAGTTTGATGCTTGGATATACAGTTGGATCTATTTATAAGCAAGTTACTAGAATAAAAATCTGTTTGACTGAACATTTCCTGAGTTCCCAGTTCAATTGCATCAGCTGCTGTGCAGTTTTGATTATTTGTAAGCAAGTGATTTATATTTGCTTTTATGTAAGTTGTTACAAACAGGGTAGAGATGACCTCTCGCCTCACTGAAGGCAGATGTGTTTTCAAAGAAGTGTTTTAGCCTTGAGTGCTGTAACTCTCAAGAATAGACAAATGATAGGTTTTCTATTAAGTTTTTAAAAATAAAGATAAATATTTATTACTCAACACCCAAAACGTATTCTAACACTCACTCACACAGTCTCATACACGTGCACACGTTGACAAGAAAAGGTGATTACACAAAAAAGGTAGCATGCACTTAGGTTTTAAAAGTCCATAAATTTGCGGGCACACTTGCTTCTTTCAAGATGAAGGCTTGAAAGTTGCAGGCCTGTGTTTCATCTTTTGGTCCACCGAAGAAATAGGGGTTGGAGGTTTATGAAGACAGATTTGCAGTGACTTGCTCCTTGCAATAGCAGGTTTCTCTGGCTTCACTCCAGCCAAATGTAGTCAAACCACTGCAGTGGAAATCTGGTTTGGCTCCTCAAATAGGTAGGCAAAGGACAGCCCAAATTATCTCCTCCCGAGGCATTTTAGGCAGGGTCCTGTTCCTTTGGTGGTCTGGAAATCTTCTTTCTTTCTGCTTGCTGCTCCCAAAAATGTGTCTTATTGCCCATTCCTAATTGCCCTTGCTCAGAGGGCATTTAAGAGTCAACCACATTGCTGTGGGTCTGGAGTCACATGTAGGCCAGACCAGGCAGCCTTCCCTTCCTAAAATAAATTAGTGAACCAGATGGGATTTTATGACCAAAGGCAATAGTTTTGTGGTCATCATCAGGCTTTTAATTCCAGATTTCCATTGAATTCAAATTTCAGCATCTACTATGGTGGGATTCGAACCCAGGTTCCTAGATCATTACCCTAAGTCTTCTGGAATACTAGTCCAGTTACAAAACTAATATGCCACAGTAGCCCCCCTCCCCCCACCCCCCGATATTGCGCTGATATATTTTCTGCAGCTGTATCTGAGAATCTTGGGGTTCCACTGGAACTCCTCTTGTCCCCAGTCATCTTAGTAGACTTCAGAGTTTTGCTTCCCAGCTTTGGGCACAATAATTCACCCCTTCTTTAAGATGTTGCAGGCCCTTAGGAGCCTAATTTCACATTTCCTAGATGATGAGCTACTGACGGAAAGTGCATTTTTCACTGGCAGCTTACCTCAACCATGCAAAGGCGATTGCAATTTGGAATGAGCTGTTTGCTGCCTCCTCTAGGTGCCCATTATGCTCACTGTGGCTACCTCCAACCAGTTTGCTGCTGGGAGACTAAAATCAAAGTATGTATTCTACCTCCATAATAACCTACACCCATGATTTCTGGGATTAATCTCACATTTGGATCTGAGTTCTGGTCATTGGTTGACTTCTCCACAACATATTGGTATTGAGATTCTGTGTTAGAGGGAAGGTCCACAAAGGCCAGCAATGCACTTGGGCTTAATGTGACCAAAAAACTGATGGACAGCAGCAGCTTATGCAAGGTGACAGCTATTTGCAACTACTGGTGGTGCTATGCCACTGGAGGCACTGTCTGCACTTAATTAACATTATAGGATTGATGCTGAGGTCAAAGCTGCTTGTTGTACTGTAAACACAACATAAGTGTTATAAAGTGTTAAATCCATCTTGAAACTCCAATATGAACCACACTGTTATTATGACCATTTGCAGGTAACAATTGTTTCAGGAATATAGGCTTTTTATTGATCATTATTCCTTTTATTCCCATCAATCAGGTGACTTTTTCTGAATCTAGAGTCTATGCGCTGAATGAAAGGTTTCTCTGTTAATGGAGAGTGCACAAATGCAGACTCACATGCTGTGCATTTCTAACATTTTCTATTTTTAATTCAAACTTCCAGTATTCACAGCTTTCTTTTCACTCAAGGCTTATGGAAGTAAAGACTGAAAGGCAGTTCTGTGCTTTAACCAGCTCTAGAATGCAACCAACGTATTACTGCCTTATAGCTAAACGTATATGAAGAAGTAATTTTCCATTGACGCTCCAAGATGCAATGCTGTAAAATATGTTCTGTGGATTAACAACATTTGCTAGTCTATCTGACTGAGTTCTGTAATATGAACCCGTTACCATGGTGCTGAATGCAATCAGCACAACTGGGTTGGTCCAACAACGCTAGTCTTGTGTGGTGCAGTTCCTGTAAAAAATACTTGTGCGGCTTGATCTAAATGGGCTGGCAGCGTCAAAAGCCGAGAGCTTAGTCAACCTGTGAGCAGAATAAAATGGTGAAGCTGATGGCGAATGCCATTGGTGGCAACTTGAACACAGGTATTGTTTTGCTTCCTGGGGAAGGGAGTGAAATCCCATCCTGTGAAGGCAGAGCTGCAATATAACATGGGTACATCGTGCTAACTCCCACTTTACAATTGACATGATTCAAGATAAATATTAATTAACCCCGAGTTTTCAATTCCAATTTCAGGGCTGTGGAAATAATGTATGAGGCAGTGCATATTCTAATCATGTCCTTACCAAATGCTTATGTGTGGTATTTCGCCAAATGTAATGGGATCAAAAGTCGATGTTCTTTCATCCATTTTTGGGGGGTAAACTGAACAACTGAATGACCGCAGTCTGCTTTTGAGGCTGTTGGTTAAAGAAAAAATGTTTGCCAGGATAAATAACTGGGAATGCTTCTTTAATAAAAAGGATGGATATGGGACAGATGATTTACATCTAAACCATATAGAAACAAAGAGACTTTTAAAGTAGCAATTACTAAACATTTTTAACTAGTTAAGTCGGGGAAGGTATGGGGTGGGAGGTGCAGGTAGGGGTTGGTGGCGCGGGGTAGGGAAAAAACTGAATCCTATATGAAATATTTTGGAGGGTAGAATGTGGGATATAAACAAAGTATCATTCAAAACCTGCACAATATTAATTACAGACACTCCAGAAAATGAAAGGAGGTTGTCTATCATATGCATCTGTATAAATGCTCATATCATTGGAAATAAGATTCCAGAACAGAGGCTGGTGGCAGTTGAGAGCTACAAGCTAGGGGGAATAACAGAAACATGGCTAATTGCAGTTGATGGAAATGAAGATATGTGCAAGATGCCTAGAAATTTGGCAGCATCCGTTTTTGGGTGCCTCACCTGCAGTGTCTAACAGCCCGCACTCAACTAAAGATATCCAAGGAGCACAGGAGCCTTATTATCATTCAGAAGAAGGCGCAAAAGTAGGAGTCCCCACAGGTTATCAAAATCTCAATTTCAGAATAGTACCCAGACATCCCTGTGCAGCATTAACACCCAGAGGTGGTACACCTTCCATGTGGTGTGCTTGCCCTACTTGGTCTGTTCTTGTCTCCTGTTTTTCCATGTATATTTAATGCCTATGAAGTGGTTTGGTTGGTTATTTCTGGGAGGAGGTTATTCCAGTCTCTTGTGGTATTAGGTATGAGACAGTTCAGTAATGCTTGTGCACAACATTGGGGAGTCACAAACCAGTTGGTGTTTTACCTCCTGCAGTGGGCTGCTTGTTTAACATATGGTGGAACATCAATAGCAACTTCACGGTGACAAGATTTTCAGATCGGTGTAAGCCTACTCAGCTGTCTTCGTTGTTGCCATGTAGGCCATGCCAGAGAGTTCAGTATAGATGTGATATTGGATGTTGTAGCATAGTCATTGAAGACGAACTCTGCTGTATGCCTTTGAACTATTTCCAGTTTGTTTAAGAGGTAGGCTTGGTAGAGGCCCCAGACCTTTGTTGCATCTGCGCACCAATTCATGCACCAATCTCTGGGTATAATTGTGGGGGTCTGGAATATCACCGGTTGGGCCTCAGAGTGCAATCAGATCAGGGGTACAGAGGGTGCAAGGAGGATGGGCACATAAGATAGCACCAAACACCAGAGTGTTATGGAGCCAAATTTAGAGACTGAATGGACCAAAGATGCATTAGCATTGCTTCACATGTCAGGGACAACTGGGAGGAAAATCAAGTTGATCCTATGAGAGGGAAAAGCCACTAAATGAAACAAGCCACATGAGACATCTCAACTATTAAGAACTACAGACGTGCAAGCCAGCATAAGAAAAAAAACAATTTGCTTTTAGAGAAACGTTGTTTTAATGGAAGACTTAATCAATAATAAACTGGGAAAACCAAAGTGTTTTAAAGTCAGAGTTGGTAAATGTGATGCATGCCAACTTCAGTTTATCAAGAAACCCATAAGAAGCAGTACAAAAACAGAATTACCTGGAAAAACTCAGCAGGTCTGGCAGCATCAGCGGAGAAGAAAAGAATTGACGTTTTGAGTCCTCATGACCCTTCGACAGAACTAGGTGAATCCCATTAAAAAGAGTGCAGTAAGTTCATTGAGAGAGAGATTAGAATGGGTGAGAGGAGCAGAGAAATTGAGACGACTAATGTCGCGCCGACAGTTCTCAATGAAAAGATCAAGAGAAGGTAAGAATCCAGAGGGAGGGGTCCAGGTGGAGGGAGAATATTGGAGGTGGGTGAAAGGATCCATTGAACGGGGAGAGGACTCCTGCCCAAAGAAGTGAGCCCGGAGATGAAGACGGCGGAAGAAGAGTTCAGCATCGTGCCGAGCCCGAAATTCATTGAGGTGAGGGCGTAGGGGTATGAAACTAAGTCCTTTGCTGAGCACTGAACATTCAGCATCGGAGAGGGGAAGGTCAGGGGGTATAGTGAATACACGGCTGGGGCTGGGATTGGAAGATGGGGTGGGGACGGAGGGACAGGCAGGGGTGGAGGGTCCTAGATGGGTGTTGGTGTCGATGAGTTGTTGGAGCTTGCGTTCCTTAGCACTTGAGAGAAAGAGAAAAAGTTTCTTGTTGAGGCGTCGGATGAGACAAAGAATAAAATGAAACTGGGGGCACACGCAGCTTTGAAAAAGGGTACGACGGTGCTGCTGGAGGGAGAGGTCGAGTGTGTTCATATGGCGGCGCATGGCACTGAGTGTGGATCTCAGGATGCGATGGGAACAGCAGTCCAAGAAACGTTTTATGTCCCGGAAATACCTGTAATCCTGGGTGGGTTCGAAACATGAGGGGTGGAATTTCAGTTGAAATCCACGTGGGGTAATTCGGAGATGGAGACAGTCACTGAGAAAGGAGATATGGTTGTGAAAGTAGGTTTTATTAAACACCTTGTCAAACACCAGGAGAGAAATGGAAAGCAATGAAGGTGAACAAGGCAAAAGAGAGAAACGGAAATCTTGTCGCAGAGACAAACAGAACATCTTCAAGGAGGTAGGCATTTCTTGAAGAGCAGTGGCAGTCAATTAAACACAGAGATAAAAACAAAAAACTGCGGATGCCTGAAATCCAAAACAAAAACAGAATTACCTGGAAAAACTCAGCAGGTCTGGCAGCATCGGCGGAGAAGAAAAGAGTTAACGTTTCGAGTCCTCATGACCCTTCGACAGAACTAGGTGAATCCATGAGAAGCAGTGTTCATCTTGACCTGGTTTTCATTAATGGTACAGACAATGTGCAGGAAGTATAAGTTTATAGCACCCAAAGGGACAGCAAGCTCAGAATGATCAAGTTCAAAATGACTTCAGAGTCAGGTATACCTGAAGGCAGGAAGCTGTCTGACACAAATAGGGTTAATGTGGGACTAAGTACAGAATTGCCCACACAGTGATGGAAGAGAACACATGACCTGCATCTAGGGGTCTAGTGTTGGACAGAGCTGTGTGCACAAGCAAACATGGAAACAGCTCCTAGCTTGAAGCCTTTACTGTATATATGTACATGGTTCTTGTAGTTAATAAATGCATACAGTTAAGACTATTTAAGACTACAAAGCCTTCAGTGAGACCTTTTGAACAGTATCCAACAGTGTACAACAGAATCAGGTCTGTAGATTAAAAGAGCTAAATTCATGAGGGAACAATTAAAGCAACTGAATTAAGTAGGTTGCTAACAAGTAGGTAAGTAGGTACCTACACCACATGGAATGCAACGGTCCAAGAAGGCAGCTCGCCACCAACTTCTAAAGGGCAACTGGATGGATGAATAAATTAAAACAAAACTGACCATCGTATGAGTGATGCATTGGAAACAGGACAGCTGCTAGAGCAGACATAGGCTATCGTGGTGGGTTATAATTGAAAAAGGTGACAAAACAAATACAGTCAACTATATATTAATCTTGGTTCTATTCCTTGTAAAATAATATAAACAATTATTAGAAATTGAGCATTATCTATGCAATGATAACCCAGTAAACAGTAGTTAACATGGATTCAGAAGGAGACAATCCCACCTGACTAACCTCCTTGGCCTCTTTCAGGAAATGACAAACAAGTGAACTATGGAAAGCCCTTCAAAATTGTGCATCTGGACTTCCAATAGTTATCTGACATAATTTTACACAAAAGACAATCAGTTAAATAGTTAAATGTTAGGGAATCAGGGTAAATGGGTAAGAAATTAGATGAAAGGCAAAATCCAACAATTAAAAATTAAATTTATGTTGGAGCAGATAGGAGGAAGAGCTAGCTGTAGGATGCCAAGGGTTTGGTGTTGAGCTTACTAGTATTTTTCATTTATGTAAATGATCTGGATTTAAAACCTCAATGCAAATTGCAAATTTTCAGATGACCATACAGGGTGAGACAGTGGTATCAGACAGTGACTCATGAGCTCCGTGAATAGTGTTGAAATAGCTGAAGCCAAAGGCTCAGAGTCTTAGTAGATTTGACATTCAACATATCCAAACAATTCAGAACAATGAGCAATAACACCGAAGGAATAGTAAATGATATAGTCAATACAGTAGAATATAAGTCAGTGTAAGTTGTTAACAAACTTCATAGAGTTTGGTCAAACTGCATCTTCAATGTGGTGCTTAGTTCTGGTCACTGAGATAGGGAGGAGACGTTTAAATGCTGGGGCCACAGAGGAGAGCCATGAGGCTCATGAGGTGGATCGCTAGCATCAAAGGTCTGAGTTACCTGTGAAAATTTGGGGAACTTGGACTACTCAGTCTGGAAAGGAGACGTTTGAGATGCAATTTACTTATGGATTTAAAATAGTTAAGGAAATGGGAAAGGAAAATCTGGAATACTGCTTTCACTTAAATAGCACCGGGGGCATAGATTCAAACTAGGAAAAGGTAAATGTGGGATTAAAGCCAGGAGGTTTTTTTAAAAACAAAGATTGATCAACATAGGGATAGCTGTACAAAGAGTGGAGGAGACAAAGGGCTGGATTTTTGCCTCCCAACAGAGATGCGAATTGGGTCGCGAAACAGTGAACTTAGTGTTTTTTTTCTGGAAAAACAATTTTTCGGTGCCTTCCTGACCCCATACCATTTTCGGGTGGCCTTTTGGTGGGTTGGGCTGACCTTGGGTGCAAAATGCATATCTTTCAAGGCCGGGGCTCCCCATTGTGAGGGTCACAGGAAAATTCTATTTCCTCCTATTATTTTCATGTGCTGGTGTGGGTTTTGGAAGTCCTAAAAAACGTGCTTCCTTGGAGAATTCATGACCACTGGAGAAGCCTGCTGAGGATCCAGGAACATCCTGAAAGGTAAATGTAAAATATTTTCGCACCTTCAAATGTCACCATTAGATACTGTATTGTAACGTAGATGTGTTTTTAATGCAGTGATTCATCGTTGGGATCTGTCCTGTAAATATAACTTTACCTTTGCATTGATCAGCATTATGTAATTGTTGCCATGCATTACAGTACTTTTCGAATTGTCAAATGTGCCATAATGTGTCAAAGAAATGTATAAAAATGTCCCATCAGCTTCTGCTGTCATGTTTTGTCCTGTGATTTAAATCAACTGAAGGCTCTGGGTGTTTTAGCGGCCATTATTAATTCTTGGCTGGGTTTCAAAATCTGATAACGTAAGTCAGGAGGTGGAAGGGAGAGGGGAACTTGATGAAATTACAATTACTAGGGAAGCAGTACTAAGCAAACTAATGGAGTTGTGGGCTGACAAGTCTCCAGGTCCTGATGGACTTCAACCTGGGGCCTTAAAAGAGGTGGCTAATGAGGTAATAGATGCGTTGGTGTTCATTTTTCAAAATTCACTAGATTCTGGAAAGGTCTCATCAGACTGGAAAGTAGCAAATATAACTCTTCTTTCAAGGGAGATATAAAACAGGAAACTATAGGCCAGTTAGCTTGGCGTCTGTTGTGGGAAATGTGTTAGAATCGATCATTAAAGAGGTTATAGCTGGGTACTTAGAAAAACTCAAGGTAATCGGGAAGAGTCAGCAGGGTTTTGTGAAAGGGAAATCATGTTTAACCAATTTATTGCAGTTCTTTGAAGGAGTAATATGTACAGTGGATAAAGGGGAGTCTGTAGGCATACTGTACTTGCATTTCCAGAAGGCATTTCATAAGGTGCCACATCAAAGGTTATTGTGGAAAATAAAAGCTCATGGTGTAGGGGGGGGTAACATATTAGAATGGATAGATGATTTGCTGGCTGGCAGAAAACAGAGAGTGTGATAAATGGATAGTTTTCGGATAGGCAGGAGGACATGACGAGTGGAGTCCCTCAGGGGTCTGTGCTGGGGCCTCAACTTTTTACTACTTACTATCAATTACTTAAATGAGGGGAACAAAGGCATGGTAGCTAAATTTGCAGATGACACAAAGATAGCTGGAAAGTTTATTGTGAAGAGGACATAAAGAAGTTGCAGATGGATATAGATAGATTGAGTGGGTGGGCAAAAATCTGACAGGTGGGGTATAATGTGGGAAAATGTGAAGTTGTTCACTTTGGAAGGAAAAATAAAAAAGTGGAGTATTACTTAATCAAAGAAAAGCTGCAGAATTCCAGGGTTCAGAGGGATCTAGGTGTTCTAGTGCATGACTCATGAAAAGTTAATATGCAGGTACAGCAATTAATTAAGAAGGCTAATGGAATGCCATCCTTTATTATGAGAGGAATTGAACCTAAAAGTAAGATGTTATGCTTCAGTTATGCAGGACATTGGTAAAACCACATTTCAAATTCTGTTAGCAGTTTTGGCCTCCTTATTTAAGGAAGGATGTAAATGTGTTGGAGGCGGTTCAGAGGAGGTTTGCTAGATTGATAACTGGAATGAGTGGGTTGTCCTAGGAGGAAAGATTGGGCAGACTGGCTTTGTTTCCACTGGAGTTTACAAGAATGAGAGGTAACTTAATTGAAGCACATGAAATCCTGAATAGTCTTGACAAGGTAGATGTGGAAAGGATATTTCCTCTTGTAGGTGAGTCCAGAACTAGGGGGCACTGTTTTAAAAACAGGAGTTGCTCTTTTAGGATAGAGATGAGGAGAATTCTTTTCTCTCAACTTTGGAACTCACCACCTCCAAAGGTGATAAAGGCAGGGTCATTGAATATTCTTAAGGTAGAGGGAGACAGATTCTTGTTAGGCAGGGAATCAAAGGTTATTGGGGATAGATGGGAATGTAGAATTTGAAACACAAACACATCAGCCATGATAGGCTAAAGGGGTCAAATGGCATTCTTCTGCTCCTATTTTGTATCTTCATCTGTTCGGCTCAAAAGGTGGTCTATCAATCCGAGAATAATTGAAACTTTTAAGATGATGCAATAACAGGATATGAATTTAATGTGATTTCTTGATTGTTTACAGACCAAATAGACACTTAAAGGATTTCAAATTTTTTTTACACTGGAGTAGTTTTTTCTCAGGATCAATTATAGTGGGTTTGAATTCAGGGCTTTTTTATATCGTTAGAAGTTTAATATTTTTCCAATGATTTTAAAATAATTCCCACTGCTATTGCATGGCTCCTGAGGACTGTACATAGTGGATACTGGGTGAGTGGCCATGGAGGATACTTGAGTGGCATGGGGGGCAGGGTGAGGTGGCATGGGCAATCTGAGGTGACATTGGGTGGCACATGTAATATGAAAGGGCATGAGGTGGAATATGGGGTAGGTGGGGATAAGGGGGCATGGAGGTGGCATGAGCAATCTGAGGGGCAAGGAGTGGCATGGGGTGATGGGATTGAGGGAGCATGGGTGATTTGAAGTGGCATGAGCAATCTGAGGGGGCAGGGGCGTTGGATGTAAGGGGCATGGAAGTGGCATGGGTGGTCTGTGGGCAAAGGGTGACAGGGGGATAGGTAGAGATGGGGAGGTGAGGGGTGAGGCTTTTCAAGTAGTGCTTGAACACACAACCTTCTTGCTCATGCACAAGAGTGCAACTCACTGAACAGGGCCTGGATTTTCAAAGAATTGTGGGGTCCAGACCAGATTGGGCGAGCTTTAAAAATTGCAGTCGAGGACATTGTCTCAGGATCTTGATGGTCCTGGGACAGTTTTAAATTCTTAAAGGGCCAGCTGGGGGTAGGCGGCAGGGAATGAGCTAGCCACCAATTAACGGCCCTTAAACCCCTTAAGGAGCTTGTTAAGGGACTGTCTGTCCCCCAATGCTGTTTTCAATATTTTTTTCCTGGTGAACCCTAACAGTCTTATGCACATTCGTGCACAGCTGTTGGGTTCACCACGGGACCCAAATAAATTTATTTGCAGCTGGCTTGGAAGTAGATCTGTGGATCCAACTAGAGGCGGCACAAACACTGGTCCTTACCTTGTTGTGCAAGGCCACTGATTGCTGTGTTCCACCTCCATGGCCGCCCCAGGAGCTGCCTGCTCTAATCGGTCATTACTGGAAAGGGTTGCAAGCAAGAGATCCATTAATGTTAATGTGTGTGATTCATATTATTGTGACTGATAATCCGTAGAACATGAAAATAAAATTTCAGAAAGATTATAATAGACAAGGAAATGATGAAACTGTGAGTTCGCAGAGGATGGTTCCTGACTACAGAAAAGAGATTTGTCATTGAGCTCAATGAGCCAGATAAACTGGAATGCTTTAATAATATTAAAAGTAGCCCAAATAATGTACTCCCAGATGTCAGAACTCATCAAGCATTGTATAATGATGCATGTCATGAGATTGTGCCAGTATTTTTTAACCTATAGCTGTAATATACCAACATTTCCTTATCAGGTTCGTTAAACAGTCTTCCTCATTGTACTCAGTGTGCACTACCTTGGATGCCATTTTTATTGGGCTGAAACATAGATCACATCAAAGTAATGGAAAATGACATGTATGATGTCTTTATGTTATTATTGCATAACTGATTAGCATGCATTGTCCAAAAATGGGCAAGTGCTTCCTATACATGGCAGAGTAGCAGGAAACATTTTTTAAAGCAAAAACAGAAAATGCTGGAAAAACTCAGCAGGTCTGGCAGCATCTGGGGAGAGAGAAAGAGTTAATATTTCGAGTCTGTACGACCCTTTTTCAGAGTCCCTATGGACTCAAAACATTAACTCTGTTTCTCTCTCCACAGATGCTACTAGACCTGCTGAGTTTTTCCAGCATTTTCTGCTTTTGTTTCAGATTTCCAGAGTCCACAGTATTTTGCTTTTAACATTTTTTAAAGGGTCTTCAGTGGATTAGGACAAGAAAAACAGCCTGATGACATTATTAGATCACATTTAAATAATATTGAATTACTATATTTTCACAGGCCAATTAATTAGTGTGGAATAACTACACAAATGTACATTATTGCTCTAAAATAAACTGCATATTATATACTATTACCATGGAGGAGAATTTCACAGTAATTCTCATGCCTCTCCACCATAATCAAAAAATTTAGCGATTCAGTGAAGGGGAAAGAATGACATGCATTTATATAGCGCTTCTCAACCTCAGGACATCCTCAAGTACTTAACAGCAAGTGAAGTATTTTTGAAATGCAGTCACTGTTGTAATGCAGAAAATGCAGTTAGATGGGTAAAAGTTCCAGCCGCCACACCTCTGTTGACAAATGTACCAAGCTGACAGATTATTGTGACATATACGCACTATGAAATAAACTATAAACCATTTATCAGTGTGAAATAAAAATGTGCTACTTATTAATATTGTAATTATGAATGGCCTGAAATAATAATCATTTCATTCACAACTGATTATTTTATACTTGTGGCTTCATGACAACTCTTCCTTACGTAGCACAGTTACATTCATGTGACAGATTAGTTTGTAAGTTTCAATTTTTTCATTTATAAATTAATCAGCTCCCATAGGCTGAGTGAATTAAAAGGCTCGAGCTCAATCACTTAAGAGATTAATTGCACATTGAATGATTCATTGAATTTACAAGGACATTTTTCAGAAGAGGGTAATATTTGCCAGAACTCTTTGAGAGCATTGTAAGGATTAGATCTTGCTATTCGGTGGTCGATAGTGCATTCTAATCATTTATTACAGTGGTTTTCAAAAGTTTTTGGTTAAAGGGTCAATTTGATTAGTAATCACAGACCCCACCCCCATCTAAATCCACAAAATGAAATTACTGCATGTAAATTGTGTTTTAATAATGTTTTTAAGAAAGCAGGTATTTACCTAGAGATACCAGTGAGATGGGTGTGCCTGCTTCTCACTGAGGAGTTTGTCTATACTTGTGTGCTCCCCTCCTTTTGAGACAGTTAGCCACGTCAGGGTGCATTTGTGGTAGTTGCATTCTGTTCCTGTCTTTTGGCTTGGGCATTTTACATTATTTCACAGACACTGTGGAAAGTCTCTATGGACCCCCAAGGGATCATGGATTCCAGTTTGAGAACCATTAATCTAGTAGGGACCAAGATGGGTCAGGTGAGCAATGTTAACTGTTGCATGCCACACATCCTCCTAAAATCCACCTGATTCCATTCTCTGCAGAAAATGTTTTGGTGAAAACGTAACTGATAAGCTTCTGAACACATTGATCAATACCCAGCAATGGGAAAGTTAGTAACCCATGATTTGGCTTTAGTAAAGTGGGTTCAGATCAATTGTTTCAGGAAGTTAGTGAAAGATGCTACTATTTTGACAGGCAGAGCCGTGAACAGAGGTATGGGTAACAGAGGCTATTACTACTTCTCTCTACCTTCCCCCCAGCCCCCACCACTTTCCACCCATTCTCATAGCCACTTCCAAGGATATTAGCAATGGAAAATAAGGCTATTGGCTTCACTGTATAATACAGGAGATATACTGTGCAGAAATATATTATCCATTTGGCTCTGAAATTATGTGAATGAGAATAAAGCTCTCATTTTGCAAAAATGGCAAGATTAAGGTTGAACCGGCTTATGGCGATCCCTTCCCCTAAATTTATTACGTTACTGGTACATAGAAGATTGCCCAATTTGACTTGCAGTACATTTGTTTGGGAAGCATCAAATGAAAATATGCAATAGCGTTTATAAGCTTTCAATTGAGGAACTGAAGAATTTAAGAAAGAAACTAATCCATTATTGTTACGCTGATAGAGATGGAGTCTTGCTTTCCATTGTCCCTCATGGGACCGGAGGAACAAGTCGAAGAAAGATAAAGGAGAAGCTGAATACATCTTGGTGCATTTGCAACATTGCACTGTCTATGGGCTTGCAGTAGGTGGCAGACATAATCAATATTCAGTCACAGGGAGGATAATGACAATGAAACCTACCCACTAGGCATAAATGAATAAGAAATTCCAGAATATCTGATAAAAAAACGATTTAAAAAGATTATTAAACTCCAGACCAACTTTAATAGGCTTCCACTGTTACTAGCCATTAAAGGGGAAGCTGTGATTCTAGAAGAAAGGTGAAATCATTCTTCATGAAAACATGTGGGTAACACTGATTTCTTGGATGCTGAAAAGTCAGAAATCTTGCTGCAGGAGTGTCCCAGAGGAAGGTGCTGAATGTCATATTCTGATATGTGCAAACCAGACAGAGGGAAGTCAGCAAGCAAGCTAATATATTGCTGATAAAAGAGACATGTCTAATCTTTTCATCTTGTACTCATCAGGACACTTTGCAAGAATACCAATTTAAGGGGAAAACAGCAATTGATCCTGTATATGAAGAGAGTGCTGATTGTTTGGCAAGTTGCATTGTCATGGAGAATGCACCACTGTATTCTTGTGAATGTCCTGATGAGTGCAAGAAGAAAAGCTTAGACAAGTCTCTTTTTTCAGCAACACTCAAGTTTTGTACCACCAAACAAGCTAACGTAGCTGTCCAAGGTCCCCGATGTCTGCAAATGAGGAAAAAGATAACTTGAATCATACATTATCTGAATCATAGTGAATGGTATACATACTCCTTACCTTTGCATACGTTCCTTAGGGACCCCATTGGACAAAACTAGGTTGGGAATGCTTGCACACTCTAAGATACTCCATTAAAATCACCACATACAACTATTAGCCAACTACCAGCTCTATTCAGCTTCCCACAGGTAGCATGTTAAAGGAGTTGCCATTTGAAAACAGCTTTTGCTTCATAAAGCCATGCCCCGCCAATGGCAGTATGTCCTGTGATAGCTTGATAGCATCTGTGCATTAATTGCAATGAATTTTACAATGTGAATTACGAGCCCTTTATCGTTTCATCTCTCCTCAGTGTTAAATTATATCAATAGTTACAAAGCTCTTGAAGGCAGAACTTCACAGCCAGAGTTAATCAATTGTCATTAGAGTTCAGGGATGCAATTACACTGCATTATTATGGTCCCAAAGCTGCATCTTGTTGATCAGTCAATACGTTATATTGTGAGGAAGTCCTAAACTAGAGGTCAAACATGTCAGATAAACACTAGTAAAGCCAACAAAGAATTTGGGAGAAACTTCTTTGTCCAGAGAATGGTTAGAGTGTGGAATTTGTTGACACATGAAGGAACTGAGGCATTTTAAAAAATTCTTTCATGGGATTTGGGCTTCACTGGCTACAGCGGCATTTATTGCCCATCCCTAATTGCCCTTGAGAAGGTGGTGGTGAGCTGTCTTCTTGAACCGCTGCAGTCCATGTGGTGTAGGTACACCCACAGTGCTGTTAGGGAGGGAGTTCTAGGATTTTGACCCAGTGACAGTGAAGGAGCAGTGATATATTTCCAAGTCAGGATGGTGTGTAGCTTGGAGGGGATCTTGCAGGTGGTGTTGTTCCCATGCATCTGCTGCACTTTCCTTTTAGGTGGTAGAGATCATGGGTTTGGAAGGTGCTGTTGAAGGAACCTTGGTAAGCTGCTGCAGTGCCTCTTGTAGATGGTAAGCATTGCTGCCACTAAGCATCGATGGTAAAGGGAGTGGTTGTTGAAGCTGGTGGATGGGATGCTAATCAAGTGGGTTGCTTTGTCCTGGATGGTATCAAGCTTCTTGAGAGTTGTTGGAGCTGCACTCACCCAGGCAAGTGATGAGTTATTTAATCACACTCCTGACTTGTGCCTTGTAGATTGTGATCAGGCTTTGCGAAGTCAGGAGGTAAGTTACTCTCCACAGAATTCCCACCCTCTGACCTGCTCTTGTAGCCATGGTATTATTAAGGCTGGTCTAGTTCAGTTTCTGGTCAATGAATTGGCCATTGAATGTCAAAGGGAGATAGTTGAATTCTCTATTTTTGGAGATGGATATTGCCTGGCACTTGTGTGGTGCAAATGTTACTAGCCACTTATTAACCCAAGCCTGATTGTTGTCCAGGTCTTGCTGCATATGGACATAGACAGGTTCAGTATCTGAGGAGTCCCAAATGGTGCTGAACATTTTGCAATCATCAGCGAACATCCTTGCGTCTGACCTTATGATGGAGGGAAGATCATTGATGAAGCAGCTGAAGATGATTGGGCCTAGGACACTACCTTGAGGAACTCCTGCAGTGATGTCCTGGGACTGAGATGGTCGACCCACATCAACCACAACCAACATCCATTACACTAGATATGACTCCAACCATTGGAGCGTTTTCCCCCAATCATAAATATCATAGATGTATTTAAGGAGAAAGTAGCTAAGTATAATGAAAGAGAAAGGAATACTAGGATATGCTATAAAAAAAAAACTGCGGATGCTGGAAATCCAAAACAAAAACAGAATTACCTGGAAAAACTCAGCAGGTCTGGCAGCATCGGCGGAGAAAAAAAGAGTTGACGTTTCGAGTCCTCATGACCCTTCGACAGAACTTGAGTTCGAGTCCAGGAAAGAGCTGAAATATAAGCTGGTTTAAGGTGTGTGTGTGGGGGGCGGAGAGATAGAGAGACAGAGAGGTGGAGGGGGTTGGTGTGGTTGTAGGGACAAACAAGCAGTGATAGAAGCAGATCATCAAAAGATGTCAACGACAATAGTACAATAGAACACATAGGTGTTAAAGTTAAAGTTGGTGATATTATCTAAACGAATGTGCTAATTAAGAATGGATGGTAGGGCACTCAAGGTATAGCTCTAGTGGTTTTTTTTTTATATAATGGAAATAGGTGGGAAAAGGAAAATCTTTATAATTTATTGGGAAAAAAAAAGAAGGGGGAAACAGAAAAGGGGTGGGGATGGGGGAGGGAGCTCACGACCTAAAGTTGTTGAATTCAATATTCAGTCCGGAAGGCTGTAAAGTCCCTAGTCGGAAGATGAGGTGTTGTTCCTCCAGTTTGCGTTGGGCTTCACTGGAACAATGCAGCAAGCCAAGGACAGACATGTGGGCAAGAGAGCAGGGTGGAGTGTTAAAATGGCAAGCGACAGGGAGGTTTGGGTCATTCTTGCGGACAGACCGCAGGTGTTCTGCAAAGCGGTCGCCCAGTTTACGTTTGGTCTCTCCAATGTAGAGGAGACCACATTGGGAGCAACGAATGCAGTAGACTAAGTTGGGGGAAATGCAAGTGAAATGCTGCTTCACTTGAAAGGAGTGTTTGGGTCCTTGGACGGTGAGGAGAGAGGAAGTGAAGGGGCAGGTGTTGCATCTTTTGCGTGGGCATGGGGTTGTGCCATAGGAGGGGGTTGATATTTCAGCTCTTTCCTGGACTCGAACTCAAGTTCTGTCGAAGGGTCATGAGGACTCGAAACGTCAACTCTTTTCTTCTCCGCCGATGCTGCCAGACCTGCTGAGTTTTTCCAGGTAATTCTGTTTTTGTTTTGGATTTCCAGCATCCGCAGTTTTTTTGTTTTTATCTCTGTGTTTAATTGACTGCCACTGCTCTTCAAGAAATGCCTACCTCCTTGAAGAAGTTCTGTTCCTCTCTGCGACAAGATTTCCGGATCTCTCTGTTGCCTTGTTCACCTTCATTGCTTTCCATTTCTCTCCTAGTGTTTGACAAGGTGTTTACTAAAATCCGCTTTCACAGCCATATCTCCTTTCTCAGTGACTGTCTCCGTCTCCGACTTACCCCACGTGGATTTCAGCTGAAATTCCACCCCTCATGTTTCGAACCCACCCAGGATTACAGGTATCTCCGGGACATAAAACGTTTCTCGGACTGCTGTTCCCGTCACATTCTGAAATCCACTCTCAGTGCCATGCGCCGCCATATGAACACACTCGACCTCTCCCTCCAGCAGCACCGCCGTACCCTTTTCCAAAGCTGCGTGTGCCCCCAGTTTCATTTTATCCTTCGGCTCATCCGACGCCTCAACAAGAAACTTTTTTCTCTTTCTCTCAAGTGCTAAGGAACGCAAGCTCCAACAACTCATCGACACCAACACCCATCTAGGACCCTCCACCCCTGCCTGTCCCTCCGTCCCCACCCTTTCTTCCAATCCCAACCCCAGCCGTGTATTCACTATACCCCCTGACCTTCCCCTCTCCGATGCTGAACGTTCAGTGCTCAGCAAAGGACTTAGTTTCATACCCTTACGCCCTCACCTCAATGAATTTCGGGCTCGGCATGATACTGAACTCTTCTTCCGCCGTCTTCGTCTCCGGGCTCACTTCTTTGGGCAGGAGTCCTCTCCCAGTTCAACAGATCCTTTTACCCATCTCCAATATTCTCCCTCCACCTGGACCCCTCCCTCTGGATTCTTACCTTCTCTCGATCTTTTCATTGAGAACTGTCGGCGCGACATTAGTCGTCTCAATTTCTCTGCTCCTCTCACCCATTCTAACCTGTCTCTCTCTGAACTTACTGCACTCCATTCTCTCAGGTCCAACCCTGACATTGTCATCAAACCCGCTGACAAGGATGGTGCTGTTGTTGTCTGGCGCACTGACCTCTACCACGCGGAGGCTGAGCGTCAACTCGCAGACACTTCCTCCTACCTCTCCCTGGACCATGACCCCACCACTGAACATCAAGCCACTGTTTCCAGGACTGTCACTGACCTCATCTCCTCTGGGGATCTCCCTCCCACAGCTTCCAACCTGATAGTCGCCCAACCTCGGATGGCCCGCTTCTATCTCCTACCCAAAGTCCACAAACAGAACTGCCCCGGTAGACCGATCGTCTCAGCTTGCTCCTGCCCCACAGAACTCATTTCTCGTTATCTTGACTCCCTTCTCTCTCCCCTTGTCCAGTCCCTTCCCACCTACATCCGTGATTCCTCTGACACCTTACGTCACATCAACAATTTCCAGTTCCCTGGCCCCTACCGCTTCCTCTTCACCATGGATGTCCAATCCCTCTACACCTCCATCCCCCACCAGGATGGTCTGAGGGCCCTTAGCTTCTTCCTCGAACAGAGGCCCGAACAATCCCCATCCACCACTACTCTCCTCCGTCTGGCTGAACTTGTTCTCACACTGAACAATTTCTCCTTCAACTCCTCTCACTTCCTCCAAATAAAAGGTGTGGCTATGGGTACCCGCATGGGCCCCAGCTATGCCTGTCTCTTTATGGGGTATGTGGAACATTCCTTGTTGCAGTCCTACTCCGGCCCCCTTCCACAACTCTTTCTCCGGTACATCGATGATTATTTCGGTGCCGCTTCATGCTCTCATCAGGACTTGGAAAAATTTATTAATTTTGCTTCCAATCTCCACCCCTCCATCATTTTCACGTGGTCCATCTCTGACACTTCCCTTCCCTTCCTTGACCTCTCTGTCTCAATCTCTGGTGATAGACTGTCCACCAATATCCATTACAAACCCACCGACTCCCACAGCTATCTCGACTACAGCTCCTCACACCCCACTTCCTGTAAGGACTCCATCCCATTCTCTCAGTTCCTTCGCCTCCGTCGCATCTGTTCCGATGATGCTACATTCAAAAACAGTTCCTCTGACATGTCCTCCTTCTTCCTTAACCGAGGTTTTCCACCCACGGTCGTTGACAGGGCCCTCAACCGTGTCCGGCCCATCTCCCGCGCATCCGCCCTCACTCCTTCTCCTCCCTCCCAGAAACATGATAGGGTCCCCCTTGTCCTCACTTATCACCCCACCAGCCTCCGCATTCAAAGGATCATCCTCCGCCATTTCCGCCAACTCCAGCATGATGCCACTACCAAACACATCTTCCCTTCACCCCCCTTATCGGCATTCCGTAGGGATCGCTCCCTCCGGGACACCCTGGTCCACTCCTCCATCACCCCCTACTCCTCACCCCCTCCTATGGCACAACCCCATGCCCACGCAAAAGATGCAACACCTGCCCCTTCACTTCCTCTCTCCTCACCGTCCAAGGACCCAAACACTCCTTTCAAGTGAAGCAGCATTTCACTTGCATTTCCCCCAACTTAGTCTACTGCATTCGTTGCTCCCAATGTGGTCTCCTCTACAATGGAGAGACCAAACGTAAACTGGGCGACCGCTTTGCAGAACACCTGCTGTCTGTCCGCAAGAATGACCCAAACCTCCCTGTCGCTTGCCATTTTAACACTCCACCCTGCTCTCTTGCCCACATGTCTGTCCTTGGCTTGCTGCATTGTTCCAGTGAAGCCCAACGCAAACTGGAGGAACAACACCTCATCTTCCGACTAGGGACTTTACAGCCTTCCGGACTGAATATTGAATTCAACAACTTTAGGTCGTGAGCTCCCTCCCCCATCCCCACCCCTTTTCTGTTTCCCCCTTCTTTTTTTTTCCAATAAATTATAAAGATTTTCCTTTTCCCACCTAATTCCATTATATAAAAAAAAACCCACTAGAGCTATACCTTGAGTGCCCTACCATCCATTCTTAATTAGCACATTCGTTTAGATAATATCACCAACTTTAACTTTAACACCTATGTGTTCTATTGTACTATTGTCGTTGACATCTTTTGATGATCTGCTTCTATCACTGCTTGTTTGTCCCTACAACCACACCAACCCCCTCCACCTCTCTGTCTCTCTATCTCTCCGCCCCCCACACACACACCTTAAACCAGCTTATATTTCAGCCCTTTCCTGGACTCGAACTCAAGTTCTGTCGAAGGGTCATGAGGACTCGAAACGTCAACTCTTTTCTTCTCCGCCGATGCTGCCAGACCTGCTGAGTTTTTCCAGGTAATTCTGTTTTTGTACTAGGATATGCTGGTTGGCTTACATGAAATAGTGGGAGAAAGCTTGTATGGAGCATAAAATACGGACACACACAATTGGGTTGAAAGGCCTGTTTCTGTGCTGTAAATTCAATGCCATTCTACTCCCACCTGCATGCACTCTGCCATTATTGTAAAGTTAGCTGATGTGATTTTTTTTTCAGATAGAGAAAGCAGCTGAGGGACAGTAAGCAAGTGCTAAGGCTTCCAGCTTAAGGTGTTCCTGTATGATTAGGAGGTTTCTTAATGGCAACAGAAGCCATGGATTCTGAGGTTAGGCATAGTCTCCCAAAATCCATCACCCTAGTGTTCCACCTCTTTCAAAATAATAGTAGCACTGTGGACTGCTACACAAGGAAGGTACTTTGGTTGTTTTTTACATGATGGTCATTGGATCACATTTGACATTTCTGTAAACAGATCACCTGAATATTAATTGATTGCATATCCTTAGTATATGGGGTTTATATGAAAGGTTATTTTGCTTTCATGGTGCAAGATTTGATGCCTTTTGGAGGAATTATATTATCTGTTTCACGCAACATTCCATGTTTTTTTTTATTCATTCATGGAATGTGAGCTTCGCTGGCTGGACCAGCATTTATTGCCCATCCCTAGTTGCCCTTGAGAAATTGGTGGTGAGCTGCTTTGTTGAACCGCTTGTATTCCGCAAGTAAAGTAAGGGATTGCCTCTTACAAACTTAACAGAGGTTACATGTACAAACCACAGATTGCCTGCTGTGGCAGATGTACTCACAGGTGCTTGTAAACTCAGATAGCATAGAGATTTCATGTTGCAGTGACCTTCACGTCAATGGAAATAGCCACCCATGTTCCTGATGTCACCTGCAAATCATTGTGCAGAAAATGGTACAATCTGTCGCTGACTGTCTTGTGAAATGAAGGTGACATAGACACGAAACGAAAAGCAGAATACTGCGGATACTGGAAATCTGAAATAAAAACTGAAAATGCTGGAAATGCTGGCGAGAAACAGAATTAATGTTTCAAGCCGATGACCTTTGATCAGAACTGACATAGGCCGGGATTTTCTGGCCTCGTTGTGGCGGGACCAGTCGTGGGAGATTCGGCAGCCCAATCAGAAGTCTATTGACTTTCGGTGGGACCAGACGATCCCGGCGGTGGGCCAGGGCAGAGAATCCCACTCATAGACATGATTACCCAATGAAATCCTTTTGAAGTATAGTCACTATTACAATGTGGGGAAAAACAGCAGCCAATTTGCACAGAGAAAGATTTCACAAACAGGAATGAGATAAAAGCCAGGTAATGTTCTAGTGATGTTGGTTGAGGGATAAGCATTGGATTTATCATGAGAGAACTTCCTTGCTCGTCTTCAAATAGTGTCATAGGACTTTTTGTATCCACCTGAGACAGCTGATAGGACCTCAGTTTAAAGTCCCATCTGAATGATGGGACCACCAACAGTGCAGTGCTCCATCAGTATTTAATTGAAGGGTCAACCCAAATTGCATGTTAAAGTCTCTGGAGTGGGACTTTAAGCCACAATCTTCTGACTCAGAGGTATGGGTGTTAATCTGGCTGAGTCAGTGCTAGAGGTTCCTAACAGGAACATTCCAGCATGGACACCGAAAAAGAGGGTTCCCGGACTTTCAAGACCCTGTGATTTGAAACCAACTGTATAAACATGGAGTGGTACCTCTTCCTGTTCATGTATCTGTTGGCATGTGGAGCCCTGACAGACACAGGGGTTCCATCTGTAATGCCTTGGACTATTAGGAAGTCTGCCAGGCAGTTGAAGTTCTGTGTTCTCTTTAATTAATGTCTCCTTTCCATTCGCCATAATAAAGGCGCTTCCCATAGCAAATGGTGTCAATCACTTGCTTACAAGAATGAGAGACTGACTGGTTTATCTGTCAGAAGTTCCCTACTGGGAGCTGGCAGGATCCTGTTGCATAGAAGCTTAACACCAGAGTGACCTTCAGAGCAATGGGAGGAATAAAACCAGTCTTTGATGTTTTTGTAAATCAGCCAGCAGCAAGTGACATAGCTTGAAAGGAGTACAGATAGAGTCAATATGCTTGGAATTCAAAGATGAAGGGCTTGTTACGTTAACAGCAGTGTATAGCAGACCTTCAAATCGTGAAAAGAAATCAAAAAGAAAACCTGCAGTCACATTAGATCAATGGGTATGAAAAATAAAATTATTGTTCTGGGAGATTTTGGTTATAAATTGGGGCAGAGCACAAGTAAATAGAGAAAAGGGAATTGAATTCCAAAAATGTGAGAGGACTTCTTCCTCGAGCAGTATGTTAGTAGGCCTACAAGGGTGGAGGTGTTGCAAGACTGCTTATGAGTAATGAAATAGATCAGGTAGTGTGTTAAGTGTGCGTGAGTACCTTGGGACTAGTGGTTATATATGGTTGACGTTCCAACTAGAAAGTGGAAAAATATCAGTATAAGGACTAAACTGCATTCTGGTGGATTCTGAGAAGTGAGCTGATTAAGGTGAGGAGGATGGAGAAATTGGCACACAGCATAGAAATGATGGGATGTTTCTAAAGGTTACATTGCAAAGGCCCAGAATAAGTATAATTCATTAAAAAGAGAAAGCGACTAATAGTTTTAGGATATGATGGATAAATAAAGAGGTAAGAAACCAATTAAAATTGAAGAAGTGGTCATATGAGTACTATAGGCACAATAATGAAAAAAATAAAGAATATGAAAAAATAACAAAAGAGATTAAGTGGTTTAGGGAAAGCTAAGAGTTTAAGGATTTTTTTAAAAATTACAATGAACAGTAAGGTATGTTACAATAATTGTTAAGAAAGAAGGGTGGGTTGATAAGAGGAAAGGATTCCAAATTTTTAAGAAGATCAAAAAAATTCAAATTGATCTTTACTAAATCAGATATGAGCACGGCCTTAGTGTGAACTTAGTTATCAGATATCAATGTGATCTTACAGTACACTTATAGTTCTAACATATCTCTGTGATGTTACAGTGCACTTACAGCTATATCAGGCATCAGTGTGATGTTACGGTGCGTTTACAGTTATATCAGGTATCAGCGGCATCTTACAATACACTTATAGTTATATCACATACCAGTGTGATCTCTTGTTACACTTAGTTATATCAAATTTCGGTGTGATCTTGCAGTACACTTGCAGTTATGTCAAATATCAGTGTGATCTTTCAGTGCACTTTCGTTGATGATGAAACAAAAGGGAGGGTGTATGATGCATGTCAGGTGAATTCTTCAAGTGTGCCCCAGTCCAAATATAATATGTTGAGAGAATAAGTGAAAAGGAAAGTAAGACTGGCAAAGTGAGAATATGAGCAGTTAACATAAAAGGGAATCCAAGAATCTTCTACCAACATATAAATAGTACATGGGTAGTAAGAGTGGGGTGGGTCCTATTTGGGACAAAGAGGGTGATTTATGCTTATAGGTAAAAGGTAAGGATATAATACTTAATAAATACTTTTTATCTGTGTTTACTAAGGAAGAGGTTACTGGCAAAATATGGGTCGAAGCAGAAATGGGAGAGGAAATGGATGGGGTGAAAATTGATAGACAGGATGTATTGGAAAGGCTGTCGATGCTTAGAGTGGATAAGTTGCCTTGTCTGGAAGGCTTGCATTCCAGGTTAAAGGGAGTGGAGGTGGAGATAGTAGAAGGACTTGCCAAAATCTTTAAATCTTTCCTAGATACTGGGACGGTGCCAGAGGATGGAAAAGTAGTTAATGTGACACCCTTTTTCAAGAAAGGGTAAAAGGATATTCCTAGTAACTAGATGCCAGTCAGTTTAACATCTTGGGTGAGTATTATTTTAGAAAGAAGAATATGGGAATAAATCAACAGGCAGTTGGAGGGGTTTGAGTGAATTAAAGAGAGTCAGCATGGATTTGTAAAAAGGCAGATCGTGCTTGAGTAATCTAATTTAATTTTTTGATGAAATAACAGAGAAGGTTGATGAAAGGGATGCAACTAATGTTGTCTATATAGATTTTAAGAAAACTTTTCATGAAATACCACATGAAAGGCTGGTTGGAAAAATTGAGGCTCATAGAATAGGAGGGTCAGTGCCAGTTTAGATAAAAAATTAACTTAAGAACAGAAAACAGTGAGTCATGGTAAATGGTCATTTTTCAGTCTGGAGGATGGTGTTCCCCAAGGGTCAGTGCTAGGACCATTGCTTTTTTTGAAATCTATAAATGATCCCTAGTCTAGCTTTGGGCAGGAAGAGTGGAGGCTGGCCTTCCAGCTTGCAGACCAATTGAGGACCTTGTTTGCCTGCCGCTGGAATTTTACCAACAGTGGTCTAAGGTCTCACCATTCAGGGAGGCTGTCCAGCAAAGAGGGAGTGAAGAGACCCTAGTTTACAGACACTTTATGCCCAATTGAAGGGACCAGCATCAGGAAGGGGAACCCATAGGAACTCACCCTCCTGCCTTTTTTTCTGAACCCACGCCCCCACTCACCATCCCTCGGCCCCTCCATCTTGCCCACATTTCCTCTGTCTGGGGATCTATGGCTGATCTCTCCTGCAGGACTGGGTGTAAAGCCAACAGTGGCTACTGCTTCTGTTGGTGCTGCCGGTACTGGAGAGCTGCCGACCTTTGATTGGCTGGTAACTCTTGGAGGCAGGATTTCCATCCCACAGGGGGCTTAACTGAGTGGGAGGCCTGGTGCTGCCCAGGTAAATATCTGATTTACGTTAGGCCTTTCAGAGAGAAGTGATGCCGTGTTCCCCCAGGTTCTCCAACCAGTGGGTGAGACATCCATCCCATTCATTAAATTCCGCCCAATGGCATAGTTTTAAAAAGCATGTAGGGACAGAGGAACCTAGGGGATTGTGGGCAGGGGTGGGGGTTTGGTGGCAGAGGTCATGTGTTTAGATCTTTGAAGGTGGCAGGATGTATTAAGAGAGTAATTGGCAAAGCATATGAGATCTTGGGCTTTATAAATATAGTAAATTCCCGCCGTTCGTGGGGATTACA
Source organism: Carcharodon carcharias (assembly GCF_017639515.1). Lineage (NCBI taxonomy): Eukaryota > Metazoa > Chordata > Chondrichthyes > Lamniformes > Lamnidae > Carcharodon > Carcharodon carcharias. The sequence continues at coordinate 203,302,642 of NC_054468.1, read as the reverse complement.
TTCCCGTGAATTCTTGCAAAGGATGAAATCATGAACGGTGAACACACTTTATAATGGGAGTGAATTAGATAGCTTCCAGCCTTCCCAAAATTTCACTTTTTAAAGGCACAGAGGCAATAAAAACTATATTTTTGAGTAAATTCAAGACAATTTTACTGGAGGAGTTGTTTAACAAAGCAAGAAAACACTTTTCTGGGATGTTTTCTGCTTGGCTCTGACTCACTCATTTTTAGTGAAGTGCTGTACTGTACTTGCACTGTAAAGTACTGGTCAGGAGTTACTGTATCCTGTGAATCACAGCAACCCACGTGCAGTTACAGGTGACGCATGCACAGTGTGCACTTCCTACTGGAGGAAATACACCATGGAAACCTTGGATTTTCTATTTTCTGAATGCCAGCTTTTCTTTATCTCAGGGCCAGTGTACGTTCAGGTACAAAGTTTTAATGTTTAATTCATGGCTAGGTGAAGATTTGGGGCCGCAGTAGGTGATGGTGTGTACAAGGACTTTTGCGCAGATAAACTAATTCGCAAAAGAAGAACTCATGAACGGCAGGACTTTACTGTAGAGGTATTGAATACAAAATCAGAGAAGTTATGGTGAACCTTTATAAAGCTGTGGTAAAGACACACTTTAGTATTGCACCCAATTCTTGTCACCACACTTTAGGAAGGATGTCAGGGTCTTTGAGAGGGCGCAGAGGAGATTTACCAGAATGGTTCCAGGGTTAAGGGATAGCTCAAGACCAGGCTGGGGAAGCTTGGGTTGTTCTTCTTGGAACAAGAAGATTGAGGGGAGATTTGATAAAGGTGTCCAAGATTATGAAAGGTTTAGATAAGGTAGGCAAAGAAAAGCTATTCCCATTAGCTGACTGTACAAGGAATAGGAGCACAGATGTAAGATTTTGGACAAGAGATGCAGGGGGGACGGGGTGGAGTGGGTCTGAGGAAGAACTTTTTTTTGCACAGTAAGTGGTAATGACCTCGAACCTCCTACCTACAAGGGTGGTATGAGCAGAGACAATTAACAATTTATAAAGGAATTGGATGGGCACTTGAGGGAAATAAATTTGCAGGGCTATGGGGATAGAACAGGGGAATGGACCTAACAGGATTGTTCTAGAGATAGCTGACATGGATTCAATTGGCCAAATGGCCTCCATTTGTGTTGAAATGGCTCAGTAACCAGATATTTAGGAGAACTAACTCAGCCAGTATTGGGATTAGACCTACACCTTTGGCATTATTCTGCACCACACTCTAGCCATTGCCAAAAGAGCTAACTGGCCCCTCAAATCAGATATCAGCATGATTTTAGAGTGCAGTTACTGTTATATTAGATATCAATGTGATTTTACAGTACAAACATAGTTATGGAAATATTGTATGGCAGAGAGCGTATAATTACAATTGATTAGCAGTATGATTTCACAATACTTACCAACTTACATCAAATCTTCTTGTGCCCAATACATCAAAATCACTCGGATCTTAAATTCAGATACCTACATAATGTCAGTTTGATCTTACAGTACAAATACACTTAAGTTAAAATTCAAAATAATTTTATGACACCCCCCTCACCAAACTTAACTTTTGATGCTACAGTACACAAATATATCACACATTTCTGAATTCCTATAACATGCTCATGGTTACTTGAAGGATCGAATGGTGCTCAGATAAATCATATATTAATGAAATGTTAGTAGACATATACCTGGAGAAAAGTGGGCTGTATTTTCTGTACTTTCAGACATGTTTTGAGATTAATTATAGTTGTGCCCTTACAGCTATGTACTGATACTCATGTTCCGTTTCATTGTACATCTCGTAAACTGATACAAAATTCTGACCAACCATTTCAGTTAATGCATCTGGCAAAGCAGTACAGTTAGAGGCATCCATCACCAGGCAATGCAAACCATGGTTCTATATGCAGAGTAAGAATACAGCTATGTAATAATGCTGTTTTACCACAGGATGGCGGTGGATGTGTACAGTGAACATTTATCACATTCGTTATTTATCAAACATAATGGTGGGAAATTTTAATTACCTGAACAGCAGAGAGTGGGGCGGTCAGAAAGTAGTGGGGAAGTCACAATTCATCTTTCTGCCACACATTATGGAGCGTTAACTCCATAAGAGGTCCCACCAATCGGTCCCCCACTCCCGCACAAAGCCAGCCTAACTGATAGGTCAGTGAAGGCCACAGCGGTGTGTAATTCTGTGCCAAGGAGGAAGTGGGCCCTAATAGAAAGGGTTCAGGGGTTTTGAGGAGGGGGTGGATGGGATGGGAGTCACGGGGGGGTGGGGTGAGGGGGGAATGGGATGGGGAGGGGAGGGAAGGGTGGGGATGGGGGAGCGGTGGAGGGGATGGGATGGGGGGGTGCAAGAGTAGGGTGAGATCGGGGTGGGGGGCGAGCTGGGGATGGGATAGGGGCGAGGGGGGTTGGGATGGGGGGGCGAGGGGGATGGGATGTTGGGGTGAGGGAGGGTGGGATGGGGCGGTGAGGGGGAGTGGTATGGGGGGGGCGAGGGGTGGATGGGATGGGGGATGGGGAATGGGATAGGGGGATGGGATGGGATGGGGGATGGCATAGGGGGTATGGGATGGGATAAGGGGGAGGGGGGATGGGATGCAGGGAGGAGCATGGGATGCAGGGAGGGGGGATGGGATGGGGGATGGGTTAGGGAGGGAGTGTGGGATTTGGGGGGATGGGATGGGGGATGGGATAGCGGGTAGGAGGGATGGGATGGGGGAGGGCAGGGATGGGATGGGGGAGGGGGGATGGGATGGGATGGGGGAAGGGGGATGGGGGAAGGGGGATGGGAGGGATCGGGAAGGGGAATGGGATGGGATGGGGGAGGGGTTTGGGTTAGGGGGAGGGAAATTGGGATAGGCAGGGAGGAGGGAGGAGGAATGGGGGGTATTTGAGACTTAGAGGGGGTGGGGGGATGCGAAACTTGGGGGGATGTGAAACTTGGAGGGATGTGAAAACTTTGAGGGGGATGTGAGGCTTGGGGGTGCTGTGAGACTATTGTGGAGGGATGTGAGACTTCAGGGGGATGAGAAGCTTGGGGACGATGTGAGACTTAGGGTGTGAGGTTAATGTGAGACTTCAGTGGGACGTAAGACTTTGGGGGGGTGGGGGTGATGTGAGACTTTGCGAGGGATGTGAGACTTTTGGGAGGGATGTGAGGCTTGGGGGGAAAGTGAGATTTTGGGAGGGCAGATGTGAGACTTGGCGAGGGGGGGTGGTGGATGAGTCTTGAGGGGTGAGGAAATCAGAGACCTAGGTGAGAGAGTCAATTGCCTTGTGAAGGCTAGGGTGAGTGAATCAGGGGATGGGTGGCAGAGATTGGAAATCTTATGGGATTGGAGCCCTTGGAGGCGAAGGTCGGTAGGGTGTGCCCGATAAGGGAGACTCCTCAGGCAGGTGTGAAGACACTTAACCAGGCCCCCTGAATCCAGGAAGCCCTCGCCTTGATGGAGCTGCTGGATTCTCCGAGGGTCGGGAAACCTTGCTGACAATTTAAATTGAACACCTGAATGACAATAGGCTGTGAGTTCCAACCCGTTCCCTTGGAGGGGATTGGTCATCCGCCCACCTTCAGTGCCCCCTTCCCCCTCTCCGTTAAAGCCAAAATTAGGTAGGATTGAGTAGGGAAACTGATCTCTCAGACTTTAACCCTCCACCCGACTATATGCAATTGCTTTTTTTAAGTTGAAGTTTCCCTCAATAAAACAATGTGCATTGATTAGAAATATACACAATATTTGGATAACTTGGGTTTACTCGCATATTCTAATTTGAGCTTGTCTTTAAATGAGCCTGGAAAGCACTGTCGGCAATGTTATCACATAAAAGCTTAATATTCTTAAATAAATACTCCTGTTTATCTTAAAGTAGTCGAGGCTTCTGTTAAAACCTTAGAGAGAAGTACAGTAATGTTGCTGGCGGTAATGTCAAGCCTGTGTTGTCATAATTGATGAGACGATAACCATCCTGTGAAAACGGCAATTATAATACAAGCTTTAGTATAATTTCCTGGCTTTATTTTTTAAAGAAATGTTTACATTTCAGAGTAGGTTTCTGATTTGAGATTCTTCTTGCGTTGAGAATATCTATGAGCAGATACCATTCCAAATCTATGAACTCCATATCACCTAAAGCTGTTAACACTGAAGAATGAGCAATAGCGATGTTCCTGGTGAAGGTAGCATGCTTCCATATATCACAATTATATGGTTTATTGGGTGGACTGTTGTAGGAGCTCCCACTGGTCTGATGAAATCACTGGAATGCCTCCTAGTGCCATTAACAGTTCTTGTCAAATGGAATCTCTTGTGTAATGAATTAAAGAAGAGCAAGAATCTAACCCATGAGCAGGACAAGTCCAGTCAAAAATAAGAATTAATTTTGGTGTGATCTTCTTCTGAAAAGTATCCTTATGAAGTTTTTTTTTAAAATGCTTATGACAATACTAAGGCCTGGTGCTGATGATGATTACTCTTTGGGAAACTGAAAAGAAAATGGTGACAAAGTTTTAACTTTAGTTGGGCTCGTGGTTAAAATGAAATTCCTGTTCTAATGATGTGATCAGAACATAACCACCATTTAAATTATGTCCCAGTCCTCTGGGGTGTTTTTTAATTTGTTCATGGGATGTGGGGGTCGCTGGCTAGGCTCATTGCTCACTGCCCTTGAGAAAGTGGTGGTGAGCTGCCTTTTTGAACCGCTGCAGTCCATGTGGTGTAGGTACACCCACAGTGCTGTTAGGGAGGGAGTTTCAGGACTTTGGCCCAGCAACAGTGAAGGGACGGCGATATAGTTCCAAGTTAGGATGATGTATGGCTTGGGGGGGATCTTCCAGGTGGTGGTGTTTCCATGAATCGGCTGCCCTTGTTCTTTTGGATGGTAATGGCCTTGGGCTTGGAAGGTGCTATCTAAGGAGACTTGGTGAGCTCCTGCAGTCCATCTTGTAGATGGTACACACTGCTGCTACTGTGCATTGCTGGTGGAAGGTGTGAATGTTTGTGGGTGGAGTATCAATCAAGTGGGCTGCTTTATCCTGGATGATGTCAAGTCTCTTGAGTATTGCTGGAGTTGCACTCATCCAAGTGAAGGGCATTCCAGCATACTGCTGACTTGGGCCTTGTAGATGGTGGACAAGCTTTGGGGGAGTCAGGAGGTGAATTAGTCACTGCAGGATTCCTAGCCTCTGATCTGCTCTTGTAGCCACAGTATTTATGTGGCCAGTTCAGTTTCTGGTCAATGGTAACCCCCAGGATGTTGATAATGGAGGATTCGGCAACAGTAATGCTATTGAATGTCAAGAGGAGATGGTTAGATTCTCTCTTGTTGGAGATGGTCATTACCTGGAACTTGTGTGGCCCAAATGTTACTTGCCACTTGTCAGCCCATGCCTGGATATTGTCCAGAAATTGCTGCATTTGGACATAGACTGCTTCAGTATCTGAGGAGTCACGAATGGTACTGAACATTGTGCAATTATCAGCAAATATACCCAATTCTGACCTTATGATGGAAGGAAGGTCATTGATGAAGCAGCTGAAGATGTTAGGCCTAGGACACTACCCTGGGGAACTCCTGCAGTGATGTCCTGCAACTGAGATGATTAACATCCAACGACCACAACCATCTTCCTTTGTACTAGGTATGACTTCAACCTGTGGAGAGTTTTCCCCCTGATTCCCATTGATCCCAGTTTTGCCAAGGCTCCTTGGTGTCACACTTGGTCAAATGCTGCGTAGATGTCAAAGGCAGACACGCTTAAATCACCTCTAGAATTCAGCTCTTTTGGACATGTTTGAAGGCTGTAATGAGGTCAGGAGCTGAGTGGCTCTGGCAGAACCCAAACTGAGCAGGTTATTGGCAGCACCGTTGATGACCCCTTCCTTCACTTCACTGATGATCGAGAGTAGACTAATTGATCGGGTTGGATTTATCCTGCTTTTTGTATACAGGACATACATGGGCAATTTTCCACATTGTTGGGTAGATGCCAGTGATGTAGCTGTACTGGAACAGCTTGGCTAGAGGCACAGCAAGTTCTGGAGCACATGCCTTCAGTACTATTGCCAGAATATTGTCAGGGCCCATAGCCTTTGCAGTATCCAGTGCCTTCAGCTGTTTCTTGAAATAACATGGAGTGAAAGGAATTGGCTGAAGACTGGCATCTGTGATGCTGAGGACCTCCAGAGGAGGCCAAGATTGGAACTTCTGGCTGAAGATTGTTGCAAATGCTTCAGCCTTATCTTTGCACTGATGTGCTGGGTTCCCCCATCATTGAGTGGGGATATTTGTGGAGCCTTCTCCTCCAGTGAATTATTTAATTGTCCACCATCATTCATAACTGGACGTGGCAGGACTGCAGAGCTTAGATCTGAACCATTGGCTGTAAAATTGCTGCTCCTGGCATGCCCCCCCCCACCCACACACACTCTTCGTTGAACCAGTGTTGACCCCCTGGCTTGGTGGTAATGGTGGAGTGCGAGATATGCCAGGCCATGAGGTTACATATTGCGATTGAGTACAATGCTGCTGCTGCTGATGGCCCACAGTGCCTCATGGTTGCCCAGTTGAGTTGCTAGATCTGTTCGAAATCTATCCCATTTAGCACGGTGGTAGTGCTACACAATACGATGGAAGGTATCCTCAATGTGATAGTGGGACTTTGTTTTCACAAGGTCTGTGCAGTGGTCACCCTACCAATACTGCCATGGACAGTTGCATCTGCGACAGGCTGGTTGGTGAGGATGAAGTCAAATATGTTTTTCACTTTTGTTGGTTCTCTCACTATTTGCTGCAGACCCAGTCTAGCAGCTCTGTCATTTAGGACTCAGACAGTTCATTTTGTAGTGGTGCTACCAAGCCACTCTTGATGATGGATATTGAAGTGGAACTTCATGGATCCAGAGTCGATGTTGAGGACTCCCAGGGCAACACCCTCCCAACTTTATACTACTGTGCCACTACCTCTGCTGGGTCTGTCCTTCTGGTGGGACAGGGCATACCCAACGATGGTGATGGTGGTGTCTGGGACACTGTCTGTAAGGTCTGATCCTGTAAGTATGACTATGTCAGCTTGTTGCTTGATTAGCCTGTGTGACAACTCTCCAAACTTTGGCATGAGCCCCCAGATGTTAGTAAGGAAGACTTTGCAGGGTTGACATCTGGTGCCTAGATCGATGCTGGGTGGTCCATCTGGTTCCATTCCTTTTGGGTTTTTTAGCAGCTTTGATACAACTGAGCGGTTTGCTAAGCAATTTCAGAGGGCATTTAAGAGTCAATCGCATTACTGTGGATCTGGAGTCATATGTCAGCCAAAGGAGGTAAAGGTAGCGGATTCCCCTCCCTAGAGGGCATGAGTGAACCAGACAGGTTATTACAAAAATCAACAATCATTTCATGGTATACAATATATAAAATTAAAGCATGGTGTATAATAAAAATAGACTCACGTTAACTCCATTTTTCTCTCCACAGATGCTTCTGGACTTGATGAGTTTCTCCAGTATTTTCTGTTTTTATTTCAGACTTCCAGCATCTGCAGTATTTTGCTTTTATCTTAATCATTAGATTAATTATCATTAGACTTTTAATTCTAGATATTTCAATATTTGCTGTGCTATTCCCTAGAGCTTTATCCTGGGTTTCTTGGAATAACTAGTCTAGGGACAATACCACTACACCACCACCGTCTCATGGGTACGGTTTTCCCCATGTTTGAGTTCAGGTTAGCTAAGATAGTTTGGGGCAGGAATGTGCTGGGAACACAGATGCAAAGCCTTCTGCAATCTTAATCTCCTGTCCCCCCCACCCCACCAATCACCTCAAGAAGTGGGTTCAAATTCCCCTGATAGTTTATCACTAGAAAGATAGGTAAATGGATGGAGAAAGACAAGCTGACAGCATAAGAGGCAGATAGGCAGATGGATAGTCATCTTTGCAATATTTTAATGATGTAATAATTCAAGTTATGATTATCATTTCCTAATAAGATTAATTGTTTTGGCTATAATGACAAAAGATAAATGGTTTTCATCAACAATTCACTGGATTGGACTGGTATATTCCTGAGGTAAATGTTCCAGCAGGAGAATAATATGAAATTTGACGGCCTGAAAATTATCCCTTTGTTGAATGCTGCCAAAATGAATGACCTTTGACTCTGGGTGTCAAAAATGAGAACTGCTTCTGAGGTACCGACTGAACTAAGGCCACGCAATTGAAATACTGGTTTGTGAGTGTAGCCAAAGGGTAAGGCATAATGAAATATTGACTGAATTTGTCTGGCCATAATTCTTAAAATTTTAGCAGAGGATTAGAAAAGTAACCTTGATTGTGCAATAACAACCTCAGCCTTTTGGCTTTAGGCCCAAAACATACTCTTGATCACCTCTGCAACTCTCAGGGCATCATCACAGCAGCCAACTGTCAGATAATCTTGCCTGGCTGCTGGATAAGATGAAAATAATGTCCAGCTGTCAAGGATATTAGCAGGGCTAATGAAACCTGATCCCCTGCACAGTGACAAAGGTCACAAGTTCCACCATTAGCCATCGTCTTACACTGAATTTGCACAGGTGGAACACTCAGTATGCATAGATGACTAAAAGTGGCACAGGATCATGGGGCTTGTAGTTTTTCAGGTTTCCAGCAAGCTTTCACATCAAATTAATTTTCAGTTAGCAGGCCTTTTTTATTATTCATTCACAGTAAGGCCAGCATTTATTGCCTATCACTACTTGCCCTTGAGAAGTTGGTGGCAGGTGAGCCTCCTACTTGAATACAACTGAGGATATTTCAGAGGCAGAGTAACCAACCATCCCGGATTTTATAGGATTGTCCCATAACTCAGGTGATTGTTCTGTGCCCTGTGCTGTATGTTGCTGGGATGCTGTTTTTCTCATATTTCAGACCTTTAAATTTCATGCATGCACTTTACACACCTGTGTGCTTGCACTGCTCCTGACTGGCTGATCTGACAGGTTTTACAGCACCATGCCCCGCACCCCCTCTCACCCCCCCGTCCCAACTGCTCTCTCAGGTTCTCCAACAACACCTGCCTGCTCATATGGTCCCTACGCCAAAGTCTGCTGAATTTTCTAAGAGTTGATCACCCTATTCAGAGGCCAGTAAGGACTCAATTGCATTGCAACAGCCTTAATCAGGCAAGAAACACAGATTTCCTTCCCTAAAACTCATTAGTAAACCAGATGAGTTTTTATGATAGTCCAGTAGTTACATGGGGCTGAATTATTCTAGGTTCTGTAGTCCCCACTCCCCGCCACACCATCCCCCCTCCAATCCCTGCCTGGCTAAAAGTTCAGGGTGAGTCCGCCCAGGGAAAGAATGTCTGCCTTGCAACCATTTAACGGCCATAATAGGCTGGAGGTGTAATATCCGCCCCTCAGGGACAGGAAATCCTGCCTCGGAGAGCTGCCAGTCAATCAGAGGCTGGCAATTCTCAAGTATCAGCAGCACCACTGTGGCCACTGCCAGTACTGCAGTCAGGCCTTGAGGAGGCATTCAGCAATGAATCGAAATTTTATAGGCGCTTGTGGGTCAGGAAGGGGAGTTGGGGCCAGGCTTTGAGTGGCCATGAGGGGAGGGGAACCTGGGGTGTTGGTGTAACACCTTGGGGGGAATGTCCTCCAATGGGCACAGGGAGCCAATTAAAGAGGGAACCCACCCGGCCCGCAACCGGCCCCTGCAGGGAAACCTGTTGGTCTGGCTGCTTAAGAGCCTCAGTTGTCCCACTGGTGGGCAGCCAGTCTGATGCCACTTAGGCCGTGGGAAAAGTTGCAGTGGGGGCAGGGAGGCTTACCCTTGCATTTAATATGCCCCCCTTCAAACTTGCCAGTAGGGGAAGCTTTAAACCCAGCCCATGGCCACCCTTACTGACACTAGCATTTATTCCAGACTTTATATAATTAGTTGAATTTAAATTCCCCAAGTGCCATGGTGGAATTTGAATTCATGTTTTCAGATCAATAATCTGAGCCTCTCCAGTTAAGTAACATAACAACTAACGCTAGCATATCCTGTTTTGTAAAGAATATAGTAAGAAGAATAAAGCTGACCAGGAGACACCATCACAGGTTGTTTGAATTTTTGAAACAAGCCCAACCTGTCCAGCTGCAGGCATACAGTCCTCAAAAAAGCACAAAGCTCTTGAATAATTTCATCAATATTAAGCATAATTTGACATCTCTTGGAAGTTAGTTCTGCATTACCATTGCCTCACCAGCAGTGTAAGACAGCCCAACTGATAGGTCCTTCTAAGGGTATCATAGATTTACCCGTCAGTGGTGATCTTGAATATGAGGAGGACAATATTGTTGGACAGCTTTTCTTAAATTGCCCTCTCAGCAGCAATTGCCCTTCCACCCTACCCCAACTATATCTCACCATGACCAAATGAAAAACATAGACGCTGAAATCATCTTGAAATCAGGTGGCCTAATTGAGTGGTTTTTTTTAGTTGTAGCTAGCAACCTTTTCTGTCGGTTATGATATTACTTATAGATCTATCTATTTATAGAAATCAAATTGCTGCATCACTGATACTTCTATGACCTTGGCTTGTTTAGTTGGCAACTCTCCATTTTGTGAAGAAAATATGGCAAATAAGCATCCTAGCAGTGTACTAGAATGCATGCCCGCTGCACTGCGGAACACCAGTACTGGGGTCTCCTTCTGTGTTACCCTCCTAAATAGATCTCACCCTCAGCCAGGCAGCACATCCAAAGAAAACAAACACAAACAGCCTTGCTTGTGAGATAGGAGGAAAATGAGAGAGTAAATCAATCCATGTTGCACTTGTGAACTCCTATTGACTGATGTAAGCACATGATTGACAGAAGGCTGTGTGCCTATCCCCTCACTTGCAGAATGCTGTGTGGTGGAGTGCAATTGGAAAGGAAAATTTGCAAGATGAACTCAAGGTGTCAAATGGAGGTCACGCTTTAGTTCCGGTAATGTGAGAAAGGTTGCATAACGACTTTTGAAATATAAGCGGAACTGATATCAGCGACTACTTTGACATCGCCCAAGGCAAAAATAGTATTACTGTCAAAACTAATGACATGTAACAAAATTACAGTCAGGATTTAATCTCTGGGAAAGAATGAACTCTACTTGTAACCTCTTCAGCACAATGTGATTCAAAAAAGAATCTTACATAAAGCACTGTGTAGACTGATGTGATATTTTGTTGAATATCTGATTTTCTCGATTATTTGCATTAATTTGAAAGATTACATTAAAGTTTTATTGAACTGAACTTTTGCTGATACATAATGTGAAGTGCACTCATTTCTGTAAGAAAGACAGAAGGGACTAAATTGCTTAGGCTCCCAAATATGGATGCGAGGCTTGCAATGCCTTGCCCATTCAATATCTTGTAAGCAGTACCTAAATTTTGTGCTGCCTGTTAATTACCATGACTGTTGTGTACAACCGGTGCTAACTGTACTATTGAGTAGCTGCATGACCTAGCAGAAGGCCTAAAATTGTGATAGGTTATCAGAAGTTAAAGCTAGTCCGTACAATTTAAAGCTAGCCTGCACCTCTTAAAGGGGAGGTGCATTGTGGCTGCAGCAGATGGTGGAAACCCTTGTATAAGTCACTTTGACAAGAAAAAAGACTGAATAATGACACAACGTGGGAGACAGTGAACTCAAGGATTCTCAGATGCTGCACTGGGAGCTTTGGTAGAGAAAGTGCAAAGAAAGAGAGATGTCCTCTATCTGTTGGGTGGTAGAGGCCCTCTTAGAAGATAGCAGAACCATATAGCCATGGTAATCCATACCAGGAGTTAAGACCCGAGGACCTGGATGCAGTGCCGCAAGAAGTTCAGTAACCTCACAGGAGTGGTCAAGGTCAGTAAAATTATCTTCAAATGCTGTATCCCACCAACTGCTCCATTAGTTTCAGACACTGCTCAATGTATCATCGCCCCAACACACATCTACCAACAATTCCTATCAGGACTCTCACCTCACATTTGTAGTTAAGCCTCACACTTACAATGCTGTGGCAAGCCTCATGCCTACATCTCACAGTTGTATACACTGCCAATTATTCCACCGTGACAGACACATCACAATCAGATTGCACCACACTTGCTGACACACTTTCTTTTGCAGGGCAAGGTGCTGCGCAATCGGAGGCAGTAGTAAGCAACCAGCAGGAGCAGGTGCGTATGCATATCCTTATCCTCAGGGAGGAGCTGGGGCTAGCTGTTATTGGGATGATGCCATGACCTGTGACTAGGCTGAATGCATCAAAGATAATGGTATCCTCGTACCTAATCCCCTTTCTCACGTCCCACTTTCCCCTCATCCCATAATCATTTTAGGTTTGCAAGCCGCAGATGATGTAAGCATGCACCTCTTACTTTTCCTCTTTACACTCCCCACAAACCTTAACCTTGTGGCTTTCTCCTTTCAGATACCCAAGAACTGCCACCTGGCCAAGCAGTGGTGGAAAAGCAACATTTGGAAGACTAAGAATCCACTGATGATAAAGAAACACCATCACTTAATTTAACATTTGCAGTCACCCAACTCAAGATACTAGCACTGCATGTAATTTAGAGGATAGCATAGAGATGGGATCTGAATGTGGCAAGACACTGGGCATGAGTGGCCTGCCACTGATGCACTCACCAGGGTGTGAGATAGCCCACAGATTCTGCAGCTGAAGATTCAGACAAGAACTTTGATTGGGTGGGCTACAGATAAAGGTTGATGGGTATGTACAACAAAATACTAAATGCAGTGACAGGCCTGCCAGAAAGCCTGTGCGCAATGTCAAGGAGCATGGAGAAGTTCAGTACCAACAAGGCTTTGTGAGAACGTGGGGCCATCCTTTCCAATGTGGAAGTTGTGACCAACTCCATTAGCTCACTTGTGGACCTGACCTTGATCCAGCATCTGATGACTGATGTCTCAGCTCCTATTGAAACACAGGCAGAAACTACCCGTATGCTGCAGTGGAAGTTCAGCCTTCTGTCATGCAAGCTCAGACCGCTGTCATGCAAGCTCGGATGCTGCCACCATGGCTATGGATTACAGCATTCAAAGAGGTTTATAGGTTGTCACAGCATTCCAGAAATCTGTCTTCTACCAGATTACTAGGTTTGTTGAGGCACTCCTCCAGTGAGTAATGTGGATTCACGGAGCACAAACCTGCTGTCCTCTTGCAGGAGCACTGCACTCATTCTCCCACTCTCGTCACTCAGTCAGTGCCCTTGCCGTTGCTCCTCAGCCAATCAATAAAGAGTGCTGCTGCCCATACTGAGATGGTTCAGTCCATAACCAGGCTGTCTAGGCCCAGAACTGCTCGAGACTGCCCTCCAAGGCCGTCTGCATTCCCCTCCGTCAAAAGTCTGCATCCTTCCACCAGCCACTGGGGTAACACTGTGTAGGAGAACCAGGACATGCAAAGGAACACAGGAGATGGGCACTAAGGGAATGCACAAGGATGAATAGTTGACTTTTTGTGCAATATCACATGTTTGATTTATAACTTTGGTTTGGAATATTTATTTTGTGTGGACTTTTATTTTTGCATAATGGTAAAGCAGACACTGTGATCATCAGTCACAGAGGTAAGGATTGAACATAAGAACATAAGAAATAGGAGCAGGAGTAGGCCATTCAGCCCCTCAAGCCTGCCCCACCATTCAATAAGATCATGGCTGATCTGCCCCAGGCATCAACCCCTCTTTCGTGCCAGCTCCTCATAGCCCACAGCTCCCCAATATTTCAAAAATCTATCAACCTCCTCTTTAAATACTTTCAGTGATCTAGCCTCCACTACATTCTGGGGTAGAGAATTCCAGACATTCACTACCCTCTGAGAGAAGAAATTGCTTTGCATCTCAGTTTTAAATGAGTGTCCCCTTGTTCTGTAACTACGTCCTCTCATTTGAGAGTCCCCCACTAGTGGAAACATCTTCTCAACATCTACTTCCTCAGAATCTTGTACGTTTCTATAAGATCAGCCCTCATTCTCCTAAACTCTAATGAATAAAGGCCTAACCTGTTTAGCTGTTCTTGATAAGTCAACCCCTTCAGCCCAGGAATCAGCCTAGTGAATCTCTTTTGAGCTGCCTCCAATGCCAGTATATCCTTTCTTAAATACAGGGAACAAAACTGCACTCAGTATTCCAGGTGTGGCCTCACCAACACACTGTACAGTTGTAACAAGACTTCCATATTTTTAAACTCCAACCCCCTAGCAATACAGGCCAAAATTCCATTTGACTTCTTAATTACTTGCTGCACCTGTATGCTAACTTTTTGTGTTTCATGCACAAGAACACCCAGATCCCTCTGTGCTCCACTTTTTGGAGTCTCTCTCCATTTAAATAATTGCCTGCCTTTTGACTCTTCCTACCAAAGCGCAAGACCTTGCACTTTCCTACATTAAACTCCATCAGGTTTTTGCCCACTCACTCAACCTATCTATATCCCCTTGCAGATTCCTTATGTCCTCATCACAACATACCCCCCCGCCTATTTTTGTATCTTCAGCAAATTTGGATACATTATACTCTGCCTCCTCGTCCAAGTCTTTAATATAGATAGTAAATAATTGAGCTCCTAGGACTGATCCTTCTGGCACTCCACTAGTTACGTCCTTCCAACCTGAAAACGACCCATTAATCCCGACTCTCCGTCCTCTGTGTGTTAACCAATCCTCAATTCATGCCAATATATTACCCCAATACCGTGAGGTCCTATCTTGTGCAGTAAGCTTTTATGTAGCACCTTATTGAATGCCTTCTGGAAATCCAAATACGCTACATCTATCAGTTCCCCTTTATCAACTTTGCTTGTTAAATCCTCAAAGAACTCTAGCAAATTTTCAAACATGATTTCCCTTTCACAAAACCATATTGACTCTGTTTGATTGCATTAAGCTTTTCTAAATGTCCTTCTATTTCTTCCTTAATAATGGACTCTAGAGTTTTCCCAACGACAGATGTTAGTCTGACTGGCTTATAGTTTCCTGCTTTTTGTCTCCCTCCCTTCTTGAACTGTGGCATCACACTACAGGTTTTCCAAACTGCTGGGACCCTCCCAGAATCCAGTGAGTTCTGGAATATTCCGAGCGATGCCTCCACTATCTCTGCAGCCACTTCCTTTAAAACCCTTGGATGCAGGCCATCAGGTCCTGGTGACTTGTCTGCCTTTAGTCCCATTACTTGTCAAATACTTTGTCCTCGTGATAGAGGCTGTTAGAAGATCTTTCCTCCCATTAGCTCCCTACTTATCTGATATCTTTGAGATGTTTATAGTGTCCTCCACTGTGAAGATCGATGCAAAATATTGGTTAAAGTTATCTGCCATATCCCTGTTCCCCGTTATCAATTCTTCAGTCTCATCCTCCAATGGTCCCATGTTCACATTAGCCACTCTCTTTTTATATACCCATAGAAGCTCTTGCTGTTTGTTTTTATATTTCTTGCCAATTTACTTTCGTAATCAATTTTCCCCCTCTTTATAAGCTTTTTAGTCATCCACAGTTGGTTCCTAAAAAATTCCCAATCCTCTCCTACCACTAGTTTTTGCCACTTTATATGCCCTAGTTTTTGATTGGATACTCTCCTTGATCACCCTTGTTAACCACGGGTGGTTCATCCTTCTCATCGAGTCCTTCTTTTTGACCGGGATAAATTTTTGCTGAGCATTTTGAAATATCTGCTTAAATGTCTGCCACTGCTTATCCATTGACCTTCCCCTTAGTCTATCTTCCCAGTCTGCTTTAGACAACTCTTTCTTCACAGCTCTGTGATTGCCCTTATTTAAGTTGAGGACAGTGGTTTGAGACCCGAGTTGCTCGCCCTCAAACTGAATTTGAAATTCCACCGTGTTGTGATCGCTACCCCCTAGAGGATCCTTAACTATTCTATCTCTTATTAATCTCACCTCGTTACACATTACTAGATCTAAAATAGCCTGTTCCCAGTTAGGTTCTGCAATGTATTGCTCTAAGAAACAATCCCTGATGCACTACAAATTCATCTTCCATGTTGCCCCTGTCAATCTGTTTTGTCCAGTCAATATGCAGATTAAAATCACCCATGACAATTGTAGTGCCCTTCTTACACACCTCCATTATTTCCCGATTTAGATTTAGCCCTACAGTGAGTCAACTCTTCAGGCGCGTATAGACAACTCCCATCCATGACTTCTTCCCCTTGCTACTCCTTATCTCCACCCAAATGGATTCCACATCACGATCTATTGCACCTATATCACTACTTACCACCACACTGAAACCGTCCTTTATTAACAAAGCTACCCCACCTCCTTTTCCTTTTTGCCTATTTTTCCGGAACGTCGAATACCCTTGAATATTGAGTTCCCAGTCATAAAGTTTCTGTGGGTTTGTGAGCAGAGACTTGCTCAAGCACAATGCCCTCTAAAGGACATTTTTGCGACATCTGTGAGCAGGCCAAGGAATAGCAAGGCTCTTTAACCAAATACATTTTTGAAATTTTCCTGGTGGGGATTCTGCACAATGATCATGTCACACCATTTGATTTTATTCACTAGTCTACATCTAAACTATTTGAACCTCTCAATTAGATGGTTGTCTTGTAATTACTCCCGGGTATCTATTATTGTTCATGTCCAAAATTGCTTTATTTATCAACATGTCTGTTAGCTCTCTTTTTAATGGCCAGATTTTACATTAAGGATTTAAAAAAAAAATTCTTTCATGTGATGTGAGTGTCATACATCAGTATTTGTTGCCCCATCCCTAAATACCCTTGAAGTGAGTGACTTACTCAGCTATTTCAGAGGGCAGTTAAGAGTCAGCCACATTACTATGGATCTGGATCACATGTAGGCCAGACCAGGCAAGGATGTCTTAGTGATCCAGATGGGCTTTTATAACAATCAATGATAGTTGTCATGGTCACCAGTGCTGAAACTAGCTCGATATTCCAGATTTATTAATTGAATTTAAATTCTACCAGCCTGCCATGATGGGGTTTGAACCTATGGCCCCAAAGCATAAACCACTAAACTACCGTCTCTCGCTCACACCATGAAGGAATTGGGTGGGGGTGTTATTCACAGTGAGCAGCCGCCAGAAATGTGCAGAGTAAGCAGAACATGGCATCAAACAGCAAATAACACTGATTTGATGCTAGGGCTGCTATTTTGGACTATCAACACTCACCATTATTATGGAATGAAGCGGACAGAGACTTTCCAGTGTACATATGCGCAGTCAATGTGTCAATCTGGAATTTGCTTGTCCACAAGCTGCACACAATTGAAGGGCATACAAATGCCATCCTCCTCATTAGTGACTGGCCTTAGAACACTGGTTTTACACCTGTAGTTTGCCAGCAGCAAGCAGGTCAGATTCAGGCCTCAAAATGGCTCAGGCCTCACTCCCATAACAAGGGGCAAGCAGCAAGTTAACTTTGTCTGCCAACCGTACAATTAAAATTAAAAATCAGCTCCAATGTTTTGTACAAATTTACCATGATCTTGTTACTCTTGGGCTGATTAATATATGCCAAAGTTCTATTGGCCTTGTGATGGCTTTGTCTACCAGCATGTCTACTTTCAGGTAATTAATTATTTGAACCCCAGGTCTCTCTGTTCATTCAGACCCTTAATGTCTTTCCATTAAGTGTATATGTCCATTCTTTGGGGTTAATTTTAACCCATTATGCCCAGTGGAAATAGGTAAGGGTGTTAAAATTGAATGATCTGACTTATCGTCTTGTTGTGCTGGCCATCGTTATAGTGGCTAACTTCCTAACTTCACTTAAGTCGTCTGCTGGAAGAAGGCAGGTGCTAGGAGGATAAAAGATGTGCATAAAGTGACGCTCGGTGACAGTGGGCGAGCATCCCGATGTCACCACGCACCATCGCGATATTTCATTGGGCAGGCACGTGATGATATCCGATGCGGACCCGCCATTAGTTAACCAGCCACTTAAGGCTCTTGGGGCACCTACTGATGGCAATTTTTCGGTGCCCGTACGATCTTCATTTCAGCGCACGGTCAGAACGGGCAGGCGGGTAGGACACATTTGTATAAACCTCATCGGCGGGCGTGGTAAGAGGGCTCAGTGGGGTTGCGAGTGTGCTCTGTCAAATATTGATATTTCAAAGTTACTGATACTTGCTTGTGTGATTTGCAATACTTCAGAACACATACCAGCTGCTTGAACTGGGCTCTTTTTTGGGCCTGCAAGTTTCCTTTAGCCTGGGAATGGGAGCTGAACTCTCCACTGGAGGCACTTCCTCTGAGGAGGAAGGGAGGGCTAGAAGGGGGAGGAGGCCAGGAGTGCACAATCAGCCTCCAGGGGAGCCACCTTTGGCAGGAGAGACGCAGTCACAAGGGGTGCAGGGGCAAGAGGTATTCCAAGGTGGAAGGGGCCACAGAAGACACCACTATCCTGCTGCCAGGGTACACAGGCAGCAAAGCAGTTACCTCAATATGTCTGAGGTGCAGTGCCGAAGGAGGCTCCATCTCGAAAAGGGAGACAGTCAACTATATCTGTCAGATGATTGGGCCTGAGATCTCTGCAAACTGTGTGGGTGGTACCCCATGCTAGTGGCTCTAAAGGTCACAGCTGCCCTCAACTTCTATGCCTCTGGCTCCTTCCAGGGTTTGGTGGGTGATATTTGCGATGTCTCCCAATCAGCTGTCCACACTTGTGTCAAGCAGGTTACAGATGCTCTGTTCAGTCGTGCATTGACCTTCATCCACTACCGTTGGGATCAGGCAAGCCAGACACAGTGAGCCAGAGGCTTCGCGGCCATTGCTGGCTTTCCCTGCATCCAGGGTACAATAGACTGTACACATGTGGCCATCAAGGCACCAGCAGGTGAGCCCGGTGCCTTCATCAACAGGAAGGGCTTCCACTCCATGAACGTGCAGATAGTGTGTGATCACAGGATGCTGATTCTACAAGTCTGTGCAAGGTACCCAGGCAGCTCCCATGATGCCTACATCCTCAGACGCTCCCAGGTGCCGGGACTCTTCAGTGCACTGGCTCAGCTGGATGGATGGCTGCTGGGTGACAAGGGCTATCCCCTCAGAAGGTGGATCATGACGCCTCTCCGCCATCCAATTTCAGAAGCTGAGCAGTGGTACAATAGGTGCCACGCCTCCACAAGGGCTGTCATGGAGAGAGCCATTGGTCTTCTCAAGATGCGCTTATGATGCCTAGACTGCTCGAGGGTGCACTGCAATACCCCCCAGATCATTTGGCGCTGATAGTGGTAGCATGTTGTGCTCTGCACAATCTTGCGCTGGAAAGCGGGGACGCTGTGGACGATGAAGATGTAGATGTAGTGGCTACAGCTGCATATGATGAGTCCAGCAGTGAGTCCAAGGATGAGCACGCACAGGGAAATGCTGAGAGTGTAGATGCTGACCCAGGCATACTCCAGGGAGGCAGGGACACTCGGGAGGCTTTAATCCAATGAACCTTCAGCTAGCACACCGCATATGGACCTCCAGGACAAGCCTGGGCTGCAGGCTCCATACTCGATACCTAAGTGCAAAATCTGCCTGGTTAGGAACATTAACTAAGGGCCTTGTTAATAAAGGTGAATATCCCACAAATCACTCATTACATTATTGGAAACCGTCCACCTGCAGAAGAAAAGAGGCATCCTCAGCTATGGTGACATGTCTGAATTTAATATTACAACCAAAGGAACTTAAGAAAACAAAATGACAAAGGTGTTAAAAATCACACCAACTTATAAAGATCTCATTGCGGGCCAACACAAAAGCACCAGTGATAAAGCCGTGGTGTGCCTAAGCTGCCGTTTTCGGGTGCTACGTCTCGGTGCTGCCCCCTCACTGGGAATGGCATCTGAGACAGCCTGCTCACTCTGCTGTCCTGTTGGCCTCAATAATCTTCGCTGTCATCCTCTGGCCCGTGGAACCTGTGCTGGCCTCGCCTGGGAGGGAGCTGCCAGTTCCACAGCTGGCATCTCCCCAGTCATCGCAGCCTCACCGGATGCACAGCCAGCCCAACAGGCAAAAAATTCTGCCCCAGGAGTCATCAATGTGCTTAAAAATATTCAAAAGCCTTCACAGCTTGGAAATTTGCAGAAGCGATCATTAACATTCAAAAGCAATCAGTAGGCATTACAGGCATCAAAGGCGATCATTAGGCATCGAAGCAATCAGGAGGATATCAGTGCAGTTTCCTACATGTTATGATGGTACAGTAAACAAATCTTACTGCTTATTTTCAACTTTTTTCCCAAGTACTTACCTCATCTTTTCCATTTCAGCTGGCATGTTACCCCTTTCTTCTGATCATTCGCCAGCTCCTCTGCAGTGCCAACTCTGCCAGAGTCACCAACTTTGGGGAAAAAAACAAGGGACGCTTCATTGGGAGGTGGGGGGGTGGAGGTGGGTTGGGGGGGGTGGTAATAGAAATAGTCAACAACGTAAATACCAAAGTAAATGTGGCACCATTGAGAATTAAGGGTGCATTGGAATTAAATTTAAAGGTATATAATGAAATAAGGAAGCTAGAAATTCACCAACAACCATCCAAACTCACGATGTCTACCACCTAGAAAGACAAGAGCAGCAGATGCACTTGAACACTACCACCTGCAAGTTCCCCTCCAAGCCACACATCATCCTGACTTGGAACTATATCACCATTCCTTTACTGTTGTTGGGCCAAAAACTTGTAATTCCCTTCCTAGCAGTCCCTGTCTACTTGCCACTGCTTTTGAGTACCTGATCGCCAAGATCAAGGAGCTGGCCGGCAATGTAGCCCAGGACAACAAAAAGACCTGCATCATCCTCCACCACCTGCAGCTCGCCATCCACAATGAAGAGGAGCTCAACAAGCTGTCGGGAGGAGTCACCATAGCCCAGGGTAGGGTCCTGCCCAACATCCAGGCAGTGCTACTACCCAAGAAAACCAGGCACCCCAGCAAGGTTTATTACTGAAGGGTCAAGTTAAGAGAAAGGTAAAAACGTATTGTGAATAAAATATTTTAAAAGAAAAAATCTACTGCCCAATTCATGGCAGAAAACCACAATCTTGCGGTTCACCTCTCTGCTTATTTATTCACTGATCCCCCTTCCGCCACCAGAAATTGGCACCACCCAACTCTCAGGTTGACCTGACCACTTCCCTCCCTCTTAGACCTGCTGGAAATGTACTTGCATGGGCCTGTGTGCCGGCCCCCACACCAGTGTCAGGGCCTACACTCACCCCCAAGTCTTGGGCCTCCCCCCACCTCCCAAGTCTAGGGTCCTTCCCCCCCTCAAGTCATGGGCTTCCATCTCCCAAGTCTCAAGCCTCACCCTCTCCCAAGCTTCTGGCTTCCCCCCAAGCCTCAGGCCTCCCTTCCCAAGCCTTGGGCCTGACCTCTCAAAGGCTTGGCCTGCCCTCCTCAAGCCTCAGGCCCCCCTCAAATGGTGATCCTGTCAAGCCGCGGGACACCCCTGCCCCCTCAAAACTCAGAACTCCCAATCTCCTCAACCTGATTACTTATTTTCCTTTTGGTGCTATGGCTGATCCCACACCAGCTGGCAAGTTGAACAGTAGGGATCACCATCACTTTTGGTTCCAGTCAGCTCCATGACTTGAGCTCCCCAGGGCAGTGGTGGGGAAGAGGGGAATCAAAGTTGAGGGAACTGTGGAAATCAGGGGGGTGGTCAGGGCATGTTTGGCGGGGTTGGTCAGGAGGGGCCAGGGAGCCAGGAGATGAATCTGGAGGAATCAGGGGGTCAGGAGGGGTTGGCGTAGGGGGGTGGGGGGGGAGGTGCGGTGATGGGTCAGGAGGGGTTGGGAGGAGGGGACCAGGAGGGGTTGGGAGTCAGGAGGTGGGTCTGGAGGGGTTGGGGGTCGGGGCTTCAGGAGCATTTGGGAGGATAATGTGTTCAGTGATGGGTAGTTGAGGGCAGTGAGGTGGTTGGGTGGTCAATGAGGCATAGCTGGGGAGGGTGGGGGTTAGTCAGGGATGGGGGTAGTCAAGAGATTGGTGGGGCAGTCATTGGGGGTAGTCAGGGGTGCTGGTCGGGGGGGGTGTGGGGGGGGGGGGGGGTGGGGGGGGGGGTGGGGTGGGGGTGCGGGTCCAGTGGGTGGTTGGTCTGGCAGTACCACAGTTACCCAGGAGTTAGAAGTGGTTTTAATCCTTCTAACTTTTCCCAGGTAACTATTCTGCTAAGAGAGTCGGAACCATTGGAAGTCCCTGATTTAAATCAGAGTTTCAGAGGGTTCCATATTCAGGGTAATTGCCCATCAGGAGTTTAAACTTCCCAAGCAATATCTGTGCAGTCCTTGCCTAGTCAATTTCAGGGGTGTCCCCCACTGCAACTTCTGCAGTACCTCTGGTGTACGCGTTCCAATTAGTTTTAAAATCTGTTAATATGTCATGATTCAACATACCTTTTGCATTACAGTACTGATTTCACTTTACCCTTCAGGACGAAATCACTCAAAAATTGGGAGGTGAATGTGTTTGCACCCCCATAATAATCACTACAGTGAATGTGCACTGATGTTAAACAATCTACAGGATGGGGACTTAGAAAAAGCTGATGTCTGTTAACAGTGATCACTAATAGTTTCCCACAACCAACTTTAAGCTGTCAGTTTTGAATGTCTCTGCTGATGCAAGTGATGTTGTTTCAGCTTTGTTCTGTGTCAGTTGAACACCAGCGATTTCAGTTGAATGCTTCTGACCACTTTGAAGGCAAATAAATGTTCAAAATTCACGTGGCTTGAGCGCTGTGTGATTTCATTTCAGCTCAGTGATTTCACTTGATTGTTATTAGATGTCAAATGATGACTGAAAGATCACTTCGAAACACATCATTACAAATGAGTGCAAGTCAACACTGTTGCATGTAGGATGATGTCAACATTTTTGGGTAGGATGAGGGAGTTGGTAAAGTGTTCTACCTTTTATTATTTTTGTTACACACAGTCGCAATTTCATCTACCTTTTGTGCCTAAGTATTGACAAACCAACATGGCTAACCACTTCAAAAAATGAACAAGTGGATTTAACAAGGTTTTTGTTATAGGTAAGGTTATCAAGGGATATGGAGCACAGGCAGGTAAATGGAGTTGAGATACAGATCAGCTATTATCTAACTGAATTTCAGAATGGACCAGAGAGGCTGAATTATTGACCCCGTTCTCATCTTCATAAATAAAACTAGTTCTCAAACTAGTTACTCATGCAAACGGCTTTGCTTAGTAACTAAAAATAGTCCCTACAGATTCACCAACTGTTACCAGAATTTTGTTGTAAGCCTAAATGTTTGTATCTATTTCTTCTTACCACCTTGATTTCATTTTGTACCAATGGGAGCCACCAGCTTTGTACCCTAAATCTGCTACTTCTCTGAAGTACAATGAGTTTTTAAAAAATTCTTGGGATATGGCATCACTGCAAAGGCCAATGTTTACTGTCCATTCCTAGTAACCCTGAGAGGGTGGTGCGGGCCACCTTCTTAAACTGCAGCAGTCCATGGATTGAAGAGTTCCCACATGCTAATAGAGACTCCTAGGATTCAGACACAGAGACAATGAAGTAACAGTGATATATGTTGAAGATAAAATGTCTCATTGTACCTTTTTTGTGACATGTGCAGGTATCCTTGGGGGGATGGGGGTGGGGGGGGGCGGGTTGGTGCTGGTGGTCACAGGACACCTGTGTTGTATCATGCAGTCACATTCTCTTTGTACTATTAATACTGGTCTCTGGGTCAGCTTGGTCACTGATTAGCAGGAGAGCAAACTAAGTTATATTCGAGCCCTGGTTTTCTGCAAAATTTCAAAGCTGCTAATGACAGCCCTCGTTAAGCTTCCATCCCAAACATTACTTGTTGCCACCGGAGTATCCATGTTAGAACTTAGAATGCTGCTACCTCTCTTTGAGCTGATGCTTGGAGCAGAAAGGCTGATTAACACCTTGTCTGAAGAAATGCTAACAGACTGTGGAAGAAAAGCTCCAGGCTTCTTTTCCTGCTTATGCTGCAAAACCTCCATGGGAGGAAATTCCAATTGTCTTGTCAGCAAAATGAATTACATGCAGGTTTATTTATAAATTTGGATGACAATTTATGTGTGCTGCATAAAAATAATGAGGTATGAGAACAGGAATGGCACAAACAATATACATTTGGCATTTGCCTTCTTACTCTCATCTTCCAAACACTCCACTGGCAGCTTGCACAGTGGTTCAAAGGCTCCTTCCTCATAATCATTGAGAGGCCAGATACTGGGGACCTCACCCCTGCTTCAGTTCCCTGTCTTAGATTGTGAGATGTTTTCCCCTCTAAGAAGATAGGAAACCATATGAATCTCCTCTGGTTGCCATGTCATGCGATCCCATGTAGCTGGAAAGAAGCATCATGCTTGCAGAAGGGAATCATGCTCATAGAACAGGGAATTGTGTGAGGTTCTCAGTGTATCCTTTCGTGCTAAACATTGAGGGAAGGCAGAGCTGGAGTTGAAAGAAGTGGGTGTGATAAGTTCTACAAAACCTCCTGTACAATAACAGTAGTAGATTGTGGAGCTCTTGAAAGTAATGAAGGGAATTTTTAAATGTAAATGTTTATTACTATAAATCTGGAATATAAAGCTATTCTCAGTAATGGTAACCATGAAACTATCATGAAATGTTGTAAAACCCCCTCTGGTTCATTAATGTCCTTTAGGGAAGGAATTGTGCCATCCTTGTTTGGTCTACATGTGACCAAACCCACAGCAAAGTGATTGACTCTTAAATGCCTTCTGAAATGGCCTAGCAAGGCACTCAGTTCAAGGGGTAATTAGGGATGGGCAACAAATGCTGGCCAGTGATGCTCACACCTTATGAAAAAATAAGGGAAAAAAACCATGTTTTCTTGCAAGGTACCACCATCTCTTCCTTTGGCTGCCTTAGGAAGGTTATTACCTTCATTTTAGTTGCAGTGCAGTGCATGGATATTGGAGATGGCACTAACTGCCCCATGGCTAGTACTTTCCATTGCGCCTGGATACTCACTGTTGGTGAATGTTTGTGTTCAATCCCAAATATTTGTTCTGAACTCTATTTTATTTGGGCCAGTAATTCCTCCACCAATCATTTTAGAGTTCAAGGTGCTGTATCTCTGCTTGCTGACATATTTTAGTATGATTCACTCATTGAAATTTTGTGGTCTGTGCTTTTAAACTATTCAGTAGTTTAAAAGTAGGAACAGCTTCAGATTTCCTGCTCCTTGTAGTGAGCTACCAATGACAGGTGGTATTATTGCTGGGAGACCACAGACAAAACATAAATAAACCTCAACCCAGAAATTTAGCCAGGTCAACAGTGGGTCATGTCAGGAGGCAGAAAGTCTATCTCACTGCACGGCCACCAAATACCTAGATAAGAACATAAGAAATGGGAATACGAGTAGACCATACAGCCCCTTGAGCCTGCTCCACAATTTAATAATATCATGACTGATCTTTCACCTCAACTCAATTTTCCCACTCAATCCTAAATTACTTGATGCCACCAGAGTCCAAAATTCTCAGCCTTAAATATACTCAACAACTAAGCTTCCAGTGGCCTCTGGGATAGAGAGTTCCAAACGTTCACAACTTTTCAAGTGAAGAAATTCCTCTACATCTCAGTCTTAGATGATCAACTCCTTATCCTGACACTATAATCCCTAGTTATAGACTCCCCAGCCAAGGGAAACAACCTCTCAGCATCTATACTGTCTGAAATGTTTCAATTTGATCACATCTGATTCTTTTAAAGTTCAGAGATTATGAGTCCAGTTTACTAAGCCTCTTATCACAGGACAACCCTTATGTTCCAGGAATGGATCCAGAGAACCTTTTGTGCAATGCCTCCAAGGTAAGGATATCCTTCCTTAGGAACAGAGAAAAAATCCAATACACAGTATTCCAGGTCTGGTCTCACCAAAGCCCTAAATGATTCTAGCAAGACTTCATTACTCTTGTGGTGCAATCCCCTTGCCATAAGGGCAACATGCCATTTGCCATCCTAATTGTTTTCTGTATCTTCATGCCAGCCTTCTGTGTTTCTGGCATGAGGACATCCAAGTCTCATGAACACCAACCTTTAAACATTTCTCATCATTTAAAAAATATTCTGACTCTGAATAAGGCTCTGAAGAAGAGTCATCTGGACTTGAAACATTAACCCTGTTTCTCTCTCCACTGATGCTGCCAGATCTGCGGAGTTTTTTCAGCATTTTTTGTTTTTATTTCAGATTTCCAGCATCTGCAATATTGTGCTTTTATTATAAAGTATTCTGATTTTCCATTCTTCCTATTAAAGTGAATGACCTCACCTAAAGTATACTCATCTGCCACCTTCTTGCGCATTTACTTAACTTGGCTATATCTCTTTGCAGCCTCTTTGTGTCCTCTTCACAGCTTACTGTCCCACCTAGTTTTGTGTGGTCAGCAAACTGGATACATTACTCTTTGTCCCTTCATCTAAGTCATTGTAAATAGTTGAAGCTCCAGCACAGATCTCTGTGGCACCCCACAGGTTACAGTCTACCAACTTAAAAATACCCCATTTACCTCTACTCATTGCTTTCTCTTGGTTAACCGGTCCTGTACTTAACATATTACCAATCACCCACACCCCAGCCCTGTATCTTGTGTAATAATCTTCCAGGCATATGTCTTTTTCAGAGTTTGCCAAGAGAGGCTGGAGGAGTTAGAGCTGAATTTCCATGGTTGAGTGGAAAGGGGCCAATAGCACTCCTAAAATGGTGGACAATGACCTACCATCCTGTTGTCACCATTGCTGTAACTGGGGCAATGTTCAGGGGCCTTGCTGGAGTCTAACAGTTGGTCAATTTAAATATGGAAATTGGTGCATCCATTGCCATTTTTGACTGAACTGACTGGACCTAACATTCAATCAGTATCAGCTGGTGGCCCAGCCGAAGAGGCAGTCCTGACAGTAACCTCCTATTCCTTTGATATGATATGAGTTTCTATAATGGGTGGCCAATTCAAGTTGACAATCTACCACGATTGGCATAATTTTAAGGCTCAAGTTAAATTATCCGAGTAAAACAGAAGGCATGGGTTCATTAGAGACATGGGCAGGAGGTTTAGAGGGGATTTGATGATTTTTTTTCACCCAGAGAGTGGTTGGAATCTGGAACACACTGCCTGAGTGGGTGATGGAGGCAGGAACCCTCACAACATTTAAGAAGTATTTAGATGAGCCATAGAACACAGGGCTATGGGCCAAGTGCTGGAATACATTAGATTAGAATAGATTGGTGCTTGATGGGCGGCACAGACATGATGGGCTGAAGGGCCTGTTTCTGTGCTGTATAACTCTATGACTCTATGTTCTTACCAAAAGTGTACGGTATTGAAAAAAAAAGCTTTAGGTCTAACAGGGAGCTGCACTATGCGTCTGGACCTAGATGACCTGGAAGTGCTTCATCCGACATTGGGTACCATTGAGAAAGTGGTGTTCGCCTCCCCTTTATTAACCTTTTGGAAGTTGAAGTCTAATACATCCCACGTTTTCAAGAAGTGTGGGGCATTTCTCATTATATACTGAGAATTAAACACTAAAGTGTTGTTTGACGTCCGATAGCCACAAGAAATTTAAACGTTACTCTTAACCATCTGGTGTAAAAAATGTTATGCCGAAGCCTTAATTTATCGATTCCTCAGGAAGTTTCTGATGAGGTGTCTTCCATGCTTCTACTTCATGAGGTTCTCCATATTCTGTAGGGGGGGGGGAATCAACATTGTTTTTTTATTGAGCATTTGCCTTTTGCATCATATTTGCCTTTCAAGAACTGAACGAAATGCAAAACCAACACACCACAATCTGCTACTCATTTATCTTGAAATCTTTCAGGCAAACAGCAGATGGAGCTGCTGCTTTACTCCTGTTTGGATTTCAGGTGAGAAGATGCGAGAAGGAGAAATGAGGAAAAACGAGCAACGAAGAACAAAGGAGACAAAGGACAAGAGCATGGAGAAAGGACATCCTTGGTGGTTCAGATGATTCTATGAAGCCACGTTATTAACGAGGAAATTATACAAACCGGCAATGACTTGGAATAAGAGGAAAATATGCCATAAATACATGAAGTAATAAGTCATATTTCCTTGGAAATGTGGGTAACCAACTATGTATTCTGCGAATTCCCCAGATTCTAGTTAATTGGCTGAACTTGTCACTCGTTATGCGCTGCACTCCGCTCCAATGGTTAATACTGTGTACAGAATAATAAGAAATTGCAATCCCCTTTAATATAAACTGGCAGTTTTGACATTGAATGCAAGATTACCGAAAAACATAGCACAATAATTACAATGCTTATGTTTCTTACCCTGATTACAAAATCGTTAGCAAGTTTTCAGCAACCTTTATTTATTTTTTATTTCCATTCTATTGTTAATTAAATTGACATTCAGGGATAAAGTATACTTACAGTTTAAATATATGAAATTAAACTTGTGTGGTGGATGACTTCATCGATAATTAATCTCCAACAAGGTCACAATTTTGCTGTTCATTTACAGTTCAGAATAAATTCCTGGGCCGTTTGAAAGCCAGAAAAATGTCCTCAGCAGGGTCGTCCGCTTTGAATCTCCACTCCAAACTGAGAGCTGCTTTCTTGCTTACGCAACACCACCCGTACATCGGCCTGTCCTGAAATGGTTTTCTAATTGATTTCTGACAGGTCACTGTTATCAGAGTTTACGGGAAAGCTCACGCCATAAAGGTAACTCTGGAAAAGCCAAATTCAATTAAGACAAATATTTCAAAAACCCCAACCTCCGGGCAACGTAATACATAAGTCATCTGCAAAAGCAAAATACTGCAGTTACTGGAAATCTGAAACATAAGCAGATAATGCTGGAAATGTTCAGTAGGTCAGCCAGCTTCTGTGAAGAGAGACAGAGCTAAGGGGCTGGGTTTCAGGAGCAGGGGCAGGGGTAGGGGCCCATGCCCAGCTCCCCTCCCCTCCAGGCCCCCAGCTAGGGAACCCCCGCGGCTGCCCCGCGGTGATTTAACAATAGGAGCAGCGTTAATTATTTTAAGGCCAGACTTCTGACCCTGTCTCCGGGAGAAGTAGTGCCAGCCTGGGAGGGCTGGCCACTGCTCTGACTCCAGGTAGTCCCACCAGACTGAGGAACCTAAGTCCAGGGGTAGGGGTCTCAGTGAGGCGGGTGAGCGTGGTGGGGGTGGGTGGAAGGTTAAATAAGGGGTGACCTTGAGTGTATGGAGGCGGGGGGGAGGGGGGTGGTTGCCTCCAATGGGCCAAAGGGCCCCGTAAAGGAGGACCCTCCCCACCTTGTCGGACACCAGCCCACACATCGAAAGCAGCTGGGTTCCTTTTATGGTCGAGGCCTCCCCCTTCCCCGGACCCATGCAAAAAGCCACCGGCGGCGGCGGGGTGAGACCCTAAAGAAAGGTGTCAATGGCCCCAAGAATGCCCGACGCCAACCCCCCCACCCCGCGTAAAATTTCAGGCAGGTCGGGAGCGGGCGGGCAGGCGGCGGGAAGGCTGGATTTTACGTGCACCCCGCCCCCCCCCCCGCCTTCAAACTCATGGGTGGAGGAGCAAAACGTCCATCCCAATGTTCCAGGTCGATGACCTTTCAAATGAATGTTAACTGTTTCCCTCTCCACAGATGCTGCCTGACCTGCTGAGTATTTCCAGCATTGTTTATTTTTACATCAGTTAAGTAGATAGATTGGAGAAGAGGGGGCTGTTATCATTAGAGAAGGCTGACAGATTTAATGGACGAGTTCAAAATCATGAGGGTCTGGACAGAGTAAATAGGGGAGACAACACGAGGAACAGCATGTGGGAATGCACTGCTTGAGGACATGTTGGAGGTAGATTGGATCATCATGGCTTCCGAAAGGGACTTGGATAATCATCTGAGCAGAGATGATGTTCAGGACCACAAGTGGAAGGCTGGAGAGTGGGACTGGCTGAGTTGCTCTTGCAGAGAGCCAAGAGGGACAGAGCGGGCGGATTGCCCTCTTTCTGCGCTGTAACCATTCTATAATTTCTCTATTGTAACGCAATGGATGTGTACGATTTCATGCTGGGAACATCCTAACAATCTATTGCGTTGGGACATTGTATTAACTAGACTCTTGAAAACCTCAATATCAAACTTCTGCATAAAAATAATTCACTAACCAGAAAATAGAACTTTATTTGCTGACGCTTTAGAATATATTTGCATACTATAATGCATACTTCTAAGCTTAGAGGGTGTGGTTTAAGATTCAATCCAGTTTGCATTTTTTATTAAGTTTAAATTACGTTTTTAAAATATTTTATTTTTCTAGTGCACGACCCCAAGATAACATAACACAATGATAAGATTTGGAATGTTCTTATTAAGAATCCAATGAAGTTGGTTTTCTCATACTACTTGCTTATTCCAATTTCCCTTTCCCGGGATAAAAGGTTGGATTTACTTTTCTTGACACACTGTCAGCTATCTTTATCTTCAATTAGTTTAGTTTCCTAACGTTCGTGACACAACTCGTAACCGAATAATGTTAGACAAAGATTTCATTGCTACCTCAGCGTCCATGAATCAAAGTGCAAAATGATCTAATCAGCTTCGGGCTATGACCTACCTGTTCAGGCTCTGCGTTTCAGTCTATTTATTATCTATTAAAAAGCAGCTCTTTCCAAATAAGAACCTGCGATGTTTCATCTTTCAGAGTTACCATTTTATACAGGAACTTCTGCAATTTTTAAACGATTGTCACACGGTAATTCGCAATTCTGAATTATTCGCTTTAATTCAAACCAACTGTATTTAACTTTCCCTTGCATTCTTACGCATCTATTTTGGATTGGGAGTAAAGCCTCGAACAGCTTCTACTTCCTCGTTCAGACTGCCCCAATATGACATAGCTTAACTTTCTGTGACTGTACATTTATAAGTACTTTTCTGAATGGTTCACTACAGTAACTTCTGCTCTGACTGTTCTCCCTTACTAACCGCAGTGGTAAGATTTATCTGCTCGGACGCTTATTTATCGGGCATGAGGCAAATCGTACAAAAGCTGGGTGAAGTTTTGTTCATATCAAATGTATTCTTTCTCTTTGGTTAGAAAGCTAGTTACTTAGTTTAATGTCTAGCCCAAGACTGCCATTCCCTCCAATTGAGCCAAAGAAGGAGACATCAGGAGACGTGATCAAAGGCTTGGTCCAAAGGGTAGGCTTTAAGGAGCATCTTAAAGGACCAGAGATGGAGGCAAATGTGGTGAATTATATTACAGATCGGAACAATTGTCTAGCTTTAAAAAGTTGACTGTTTCAAACTCAGCCATTGGGATCATCTTGCCTAACTACTTTCATTGATTTCCACCACATTCCCCAAAATATTTCCTTTCTTTTTTTCTCCCACGGGCGCCTGTGTTGATTTCAAACAGTGAGAGGGGAACGCACTTTAGGGACAATGTGACACTGAATATATGATACATCCTGTTTCAGAACAGGAAACAACGCATTCTCTAGATGCACATCCACTAAAAAAGGGTTTACAAAGTGAAAAATATGCAGGCCTATAAGTTGCATAGCTTTTCACCTTTGTAGTTGAGCCATATATTGAAGGAACCTTTCCATCATTCTGCATACCCAGGGTAAAATAATTTCCGTCAACCTCATAAAACTGACCACTGAAGTCTCACTTACTGATAGAAGGGACCTCTATCAATGCCAAGGCTCCATTTTAAGTATTAGGCAAGAGTCAGTGTTTTCTCCTGAACGTCATTTTATTAACACTAATCAGAAGTAGACACCATTTCAAAACAAACTCGTGCGGCAAAGACTGCCGTCCACGTAAGATTCCAGTTTCTTCGAACTATTTTGCAGTAGCAAACACCTGATTTACTTGAGGGTTCTTGCACAGCTCATTAAAAGTGATAGATTTGTCAGTTATGTTTCCTGAAGTGTCTAAAAACCTGAGGCACGGCTTCGATCGTGTTTACAATGGGACGCTGTCACACACCCAATGATTGACATTGGTCCCGTCTTGCACACGCCATCTTGAATGTACCAGGGCCATGTGATATCAATCTTCTGATTACAACCTGATCCCATCAGGGGATTATACACAGATCTATTTCAGACTGTTGAGTACATTAGGTGCTTTCTGTCTGCTTCCTGTGAGGGAAAGTTTAAAAACAGTACAGTATCCGACATCAGGAATATTCTACTAGACTCTCTGTTGCTATTGACATTCAACTTTTTAAAAAACAAAATCTCTAAGCGTGGTTTTGTTTGTCAAAATGTAATGTAATTTATATTGCTATTGAATTAAGCATCGATCCACTTCGTTACAGGCCCATGCATCAAATTAATGATATCGCATTAAAAACAACTAGATCGGAGACAAAATTATTTTAAAATAGTTTGCTGCGCACTTGCAGGCGGGAAGATTTTATAGAGCAAGCGGCCGTAAACATGTCTTAAACCTGTTCTTTTGGGAATGTTTTTGAATAACTGTAGGCGATGGTTTTGCTTGAATTGGGATTGTAATTGGTGTGGGACTTTAAGCATGTATGGGCGTTTCTTGATGGATGATGTGTTGCATATGAGATCACAACTTCAGCACCTTCCAAAAAATATATACTTTTTTTTGAAATTGGGAACCTTGGGAGAAAAGGCAAGTCTCATATTCCAAGACACCAACTGGAAGCGGAAGGAGAGAAGATGAAATAAGTCCAAAAAAGCCAAGATCGCCTTTGTAACACTTCTTGGTCGATAATGTTACGAGCACATGAACTTTAAGAAAGTGCTTCCAAAATGTGAACGTCAGATAGCTGTCCTGAGAAGGGCACTGTGTGTTGGTGGAGAGTGTGGTCATATCTCCTGATTCCGATAACCCCGCAAAGGAACGGGTCGAGCAGTTTGAATCGACAAGCAGTGATTTGTTGCAAGTCTCTAAGTCCTTGTTAAACAATCAAAAACTTCAATAGACTGGTATGATGAAAGCATGGTTAATAACAACTCAGAACTAACCTAAAAAAAAACACGTGCAACTTGTTCTCATGATCTGTAATGTGAGTTGTATAATCCTAGCCTTCTGAAAGTTGCTGTTCTGCCTCCAAAAATATTGGCTAACAATTCGCTGAACAGGGCCAGCGAAATGGGGAGCATGAGTGCATTGACTACGCAATAAACACAACGTTTGATCAAATGACAAAAAAAATGATATAATTCGAGTCCACTCTATTCACATTGTTATCTAAAGTGTCATTTGATAAGTGTTTCCGATTTGGAAATAGGAAAGAGGTGACATTGCACTTATTGGGTTTGCCATTGCGCTATGAGAAAACAGCCCATGTTATAAATCAGGAATGCGACATCCCATTCATAAAGGCCACGTGAAATATCTCGGCTCGGGTCAGATAAAGTCAATTCTGGGCTTGTTCTCCCACCACAATCAAGCTAATAGATCCCAGCCATCCCATGTTACACAGAGTGGTGTGCTGTGTTTTGTGCTATGGCTTTATACTTTTCATACCAGTTTCCAATTCCCCATGATAATTAATGATGCAAAAAAAGTATGAACACTAAAATACCTGACCACCCACTCCACCAAAAAAAACCTTGATGCTTTCATGGTTTTACGAAGTACAGAATAACGCTCCCAGCCACACAAACACACAAAGAGACATACACATTACATAAACACAGGCACACACACAAACATACACACAGACGCACACACGACACACAGACACAAACACACAGAAACAAACGCACACACAAATACACAGACGCAAGCACACACACAGACAGAAACAGACGCTCGGCACAAACACACACGGAGACACAAACACGCAGAGACATAAACACCCACACGAACAGACAGATGCACAGGCACAAACACAGACACAGGCACAAAAACACAGACACAAATATAAACATAGGTACAAACAGAAACATACAGACACAGACACAGAGACACAAACACACACAGGCATAAACACACACATAGACACACAGAAAAACACACAGAAACATACACACACCAAAACAAACACAAACACAACACACACAGAGACACACTTACAGACAGAAACACACACAAACAAACACATATACAAACACACACAAACAGAAACACACACAAGACACACAGGCACATACAGGCACAAACACACAGAGACACAGACACACAGACAGAAACACACACACACAGACACACACAGACAGAAACACATACAGGCACAGACACACACACAGGCACCGACACAGACAGAAACACACACAGGCAGAGACACACATAGACACACACAGACAGAAACACACAGACACAGGCACAAACATACACACAGACACACAGGCACACACAAGACACAAACACACACAGGCACAGACATACAGAGACACAGACACACAGACAGAAACATACAGGCATAGACACACACAGTATGACAGAATCACAGTGCAGAAGAGGCCCTTCGGCCCATCAAGTCTGCACCAACCTGAGAAACACCTGACCTACCTACCTAATCCCATTTACCAGCACTTGGCCCATAGCCTTGAATGTTATGATGTGCCAAGTGCTCATCCAGGTACTTCTTAAAGGATGTGAGGTGACCCACTTCCACCACCCTCCCAGGCAGTGCATTCCAGACCATTAACATCCTCTGGGTAAAAAAGGTTTTCCTCAAATCCCCCTGAGCCTCTTGCCCCTCACCTTGAACTTATGCCCCCTTGTGACTGACCCTTCAACTAAGGGGAACAGCTGCTCCCTATCCACCCTGTCCATGCCCCTCATAATCTTGTACACCTCGATCAAGTGGCCCCTCAGTCTCCTCTGCTCCAACGAAAACAACCCAAGTCTATCCAACCTTTCTTCATAACTTAAATGTTTCATCCTGGTGAATCTCCACTGCACCCCCTTCAGTGCACAGACACAGACACACACAAACAGAAACACACAGAGACACAGACACAAACAAACACACACACAAACACATACAGGCACAGAAACATAGAGACACAAACACACACACACACAGAAACACATACAGGCACAGAGACACAAACACACACAAACATACAGACACAAACACACACACATACAGACACACATAAATATACATGTCAAAAGCCCATTGTCCATTAATACATTTGTGGAAATTTGACTCGAGATTTGAAAATCCTGCTACCTGTCAGAGTATTGCCACGAAACACCAACACTTTTATTGTTTCGTCTAGTTGACGGCACTTCGCAATGGGAACCCTAAAGCAATCTGCAATCACCGTTTAGCGCTATATCAGCCGATGACTGTGAGGCCTCTACCTCGCTGCACCAGGGACCTAAATGAAAATTGTATAGAGTTAAGGACATTAACTGCGCAGCTGAAGTTAATTTGGTTTTGGCACGTCGTATTAACTCTTTATGTGTTGGGAAAGCTAAATCTCATGTAAGTTAGGTGCCCTTCTCGATTGTAAAACATGTATACATAAAACCGTGGAAAGACAATCTAACGTGGAAACTCAATCGCAATGATTTTTTTCGGGTTGCTGGTTTGGAGGTAACTAACATGAAATCACACCAGTTTCATTACATGCTCGAAAAGACAAATAAAAACTACATTGGGTGCCTTTTTCCTGCACTGGACTTTCTGACTGCCACCCAGCCCCGCCTCCAGTTTTTGGAATGCAATAATTACAGGGGTTGCAATACGAAAGTGTGATAATAAATGCGAATTACTCCGGACCCAATGATCATATACAACGCTGTCTTTCGGTTAACGTTTATTATTGATACAGCAAATAGAGCGGGAAAAAGGAGCGAAGATGTTCCGGTGCAGCTATTTTAAAATGTGGTCCGAATTGTTAGACACCACACAAAACTGTTAATTCTTATGATGCCAAAGTGCAATAAATTTGGTTTCGATGGCGCCGCCAGACACATTCCTAATATCTAAAGCCAGATAACTTTCCAGAACCCCAGCCATTAATGAAAGACACTTCGCACAAGGAAATGCTTTTCATTTAAACAGCATCTACGTTCCTATGAGATAAAAGCTAAACTCTTGCACCCGTTTTTCGTTTGCGTTTGAGTCATTAAAAGTTGTTTCAATATGTACTATTGTTTTATAACCAAAGGGCCTTCGACACGGGATTTGGATGAGTGAACTTACCATCGGGTAACTAAAATCTGCCATCACAGCCAGCCATCTCCGTTGGTGATGTGTCACAATTCTCTCAGGGAATCGGAGTTACTGTGGCAACAAACCTTTCTTTGCATGTATGTAGTCTGGAGCTATGGACAAGGATGGTCGAGGCTCCAACTTTCTCCAGTCATCACATGGCTGACCAGGAATCTCTCCCACTCTTACTGTCCACCATTGGAAGTATTTGCAGGGTGATGCTCAACCTGTTTGGCTGAATTATGATTACAGCTCCCTTGACCATCAGGTCCTGGGATGGGACGCAAACCCAGCGCTTCTGACTCAGGGGCAGGTACCCTAACCACTGCACCACAAGCCTCCCATCACTCTTCCAGACGTATAGTTGCAGCAAATAAACATAGCAGTTGCACTCTGCCTCCCTATTCCCTCAGAAGATTATCAGCCTTGAGCTCAATTTCATACATGGCTTCTGTTTTTCAGATCTGTTACTGTCTTATTTTCAAAACAAGTCCCAGCCTGGGCTAAGTTGGTAGCTCTGTTGCCTTTGAGTCAAGAGGTTCAGAGTTCAAGTCCCACTCCAGGATTTGAGTGCAAAAATCAAGGCTGACGCTCCAGTGCAGCACTAAGTGCTGGAATTGCCCTCAGTTGGATGAAAAGATAAACCAAGGCCCCTGTCGAACGTTAAAGATCCAGTGGCACTATTCATAGAAAAGCGGGTGAGTTGTGTCTGGGACAAATTTTACCCTCAATCAGCATCACAAAAACAGATTATCTGGTTGTTATCATATTGTTGTTTGTGAGAGCTTGCTATGCGCAAATTGGCTGCCACCTTTCTGACATTACAACAGTGACTACTCTTCAGAGGTTACTTCATTGGCGGTAGAAAACATAGAGACGTCCGGTGATCTTAAAAGACGCAGGGGGAGTCATTTTTCTCTCTGTCCCTCTCTGATATTAACTTGAAAACAACGTGGAAATCAGTATTATTTCCAGACATTTCCCAATGTATACTTTTTTGACTGTTACCTAAATTTAAAATTAATTTAACTGGCACTTGGAGGCCTTCACAGAGCTGATATTAATTACACTGAAACATAACAATTCAAACTAGTTACATATCAAATGTCATCTCAACCCCCAACTTAGACACCTCCAAGGTTACATCAGATTTATTTTACTTGAACATCACAGTGGGGTTTTTTGGCTGAATGTACTGGAGCTAGAGTACATGGAAACAACACAAAACACACACCCGCACAAAAACAATTACAACCGAACGAAACTCCATACAAGGGCTCAATATTAAACATACTTTGAATGATTACCAATAAAACGATCGGCAAATGAAAGGCAAACGCAGCTTGCAATGAACACGCAGGTGAATTCACTGTGATTTAACTTGAGCTTCCCAGCTAGCACGAATTGCTTCGAGGTTCAGTAACACGTAACATTCAGCCATCAGCTTGCCCCACACGGAAATCCTTTTCAGTTTTTAACGGCATGCTCCTTTATTTTTTTTTCGCTTACATCAGCGAGAATGGCTTTTCGGAAATTTCTAGTGTTCAGCAATAGTGTATGGATCTAAAAACAAAGTATATAGCTTTGCATTTGAATGCCTGATAACTTTCAGAATGTTGTAACATGTAGTGTCTATTTTCAGTACAAGCACTTTATTTCACAGCCTTCTGAGTGTTAACGATCCACACATTAAAACCAGGCCTTTCGCCGCATTCGCACAGCCGGCTCACTGCATTAAGTGGCTTGTGTTTCCCAGCTAAGGATGCATGATTCCAAGTTCCAGAATTACTGCATATACTGTAGGTAGGATTTTTTATTTTAAGTTCAAAGTGTCGATGGCAGAGCTGGATCTGGGGCAAAAACAAACGTCTCGATTGTTCACAAAGGAGACGATTGTGCTCCCCTTCCTCCTATATGACACCTTTTCCCACGGGCACCTTTCAGAGCAACTCCAGAATCTGCTTCTCCTTTGTCCATTTTCAGGCGAGTGTACAATGCGGAGGGCTAGAGTTACACGAGTTTGTCTGTAATGGATATTTGCCACTGAACCAGCTGAATTCCTGGAGATCAGACAGCACTTACATAGCTCGTTCTACCTGTTTAGCTTGAATTGAAACAAATGAAAGTTTCCCCCCAGCCCTCAGAGGGAACAGGCAGAATTCTTTGTTCTTGCCCGAAGTAGTGTTACAGTAGAAGTGACGGCCTTTTCCAAGCGTGACTCAAGAGGTGACCTGATCTTTCTGGGAAAAGGAGAGCTTCAAAACGCGCTGACTGTGGGCACTCGAAAGTGCAAATTCCAGACAAAAGGTTCCACAAAATGTCAGTCAGCCGCATCGATGTAAACAGAGAAGCCCAGAGTTATCCAAAATATTAGAATACCGCTTTGTCCACTTTAATGCACACTTTAGTCCCAATTTCATAACGGCTGCCCTTGCAGACCCTTTTTAAAAATCATCCATTGCGCAAAAAACGTTTTTCATGTGAGGTTTTAAGTTGTGCCAGCTAAAACAATGGTGTATGTGAGTTTGAAAAGGAACCTTTTGAATGAAAAATACACCCTGCCTGACCGCGAGGGGCTGGAAAAGCTTCCGATATCAGTTTCGGGAAAGTCTGCTGCGACATTTAGTGAAAAGTGGTAAATCCTAAACCGACTCGAGGAAAAGACACTTTCAACCAGCGACCAGGAACCAAGAAGGCAACATTGCCAATAAATAAATTGCTCTTCGAATGAATGAGAGTGTGCTGGGGAATTAGGTCCCCTTCAGAGTTATAGTTGAACATCATGGTACTGAACACTGAACATCTGGATGCATGGCTCGCGTTCTTTACAAGTAATGACATATGTGGAGATCATTGACACTTTGGCTGATTTCACACAAGGAAAGACGCTTTTATTATCAGTCAACTGTGTTTTATCAATTACCGGTACTTCTCGTCGCTCACCGTGGTCTGTTCTGTTAAAACATCCAAAAGTATTTTAAAGAGTTGCCAACAACAGTTTAGGGTTACGGCTGAAAGAACTTTAGCAGGTGAAAAGTGTCAAAAAATATCACACAGCAGACTCCGGAAATGATTGGACTGTGATGCTACAGAATAAACCTTTTACATCTGGTTTGTTAATCTGTTAAAAGCATTTTTAAAAACCTGAAAGACTCGGTTTATGTGATATTCCTTATGCTCATGGCGAGTTTCAACAGTGGTTCCTTTGCCCGTTATTTTGGACGAGTCTCCGCTTTTTTTATTAGAAGAACAAGTCTTTCATTCTATCCGATTGCTGTTATATATTTGTCATACCTCCGCAATGAAGTCATTGTCTGCACTCAAAAATATGATTTTGCCTTAAGGCTGTGCGCGCGAGAAAATAAAACAATCGCGTAAATGAATAAGCTTGTCTGGGTAGAGTGTGTACATATGAGTCAAAATAAGTGTGTGCCTGTGTGAGTGAGGAATGCATGTGTACGTATACGAGAGAGAATGTATAAATGAGAGGAAGTGTGTGTGTATGCGCGGGAATAAGAAAAGGAGAAATATATAGATAAAATGCGTGTGAGAATGTGTTTGAGAAATGTATTTATGTATGAGAGAATGTGTGTTAAGAGTGAAAATGAATGTGTGACAGAGTATGATAAAACGTGTGAGGGGGAAATGTGTGTTTGACGTAAGTTGTTTCTGAGAGAGAATGAATATGGGTGCGTGAGGAGAAAGAATGTATATTTGAAGCAGTGTATTGTATGCGTTTAGAGAAATGCGTGTGGTGCGTATGTATGTGTGAGATTGCGACCCTTGGTGTATGAGGCAGAAATAATAAGATAGTAACATATTATCAGTTTCAGCCAAGAGTGCCAATTTTGAAACTGATCATGGTTTCTTGTTCCACCACCCATGTTAAAAAAAGGTTCTTCAACAGGCAAAGAAAGCCATGTACTGTCACCAGAGCCAGCTACTATGGTTCCGTCACCTCTACCTGTACATTTCCCGTTACATGTTTATAAACACCTTCCACTTAATGTCACAGTGAATATCGTATTTTCTTTCATTGTCCTGAATTTGTAAATATGACTCTTTATGTTTAAATTTTGTATACAGCAGAAAAGCGTTTGTGGATCCAATTTGTCTAAACCTTTCATAATTTTAAACACATCTGCAACCCCTCCTTTCAGTATTCTTCTTTCAAGAGAGAGAAAAATAAAGGGTAATTAATCTTTCTTATGTGTCATTCTCTTATGTTCTGAGATCACCTGTGTAGGTCCTTCTGCACCCCATCCAATAACTGAATATCCTTTTTGAAATGGGGAGATCAAAACTGTATGCATTATTCCAGATGTGGTCTCACGAGGGCCAAATCCAGATTTAAATGAATACTCTGGATTTATGGGCAGAATTTCACCTTCACCCCCCCCCCCCCCCACCCCATTGAGGTGGAGGGGGGGGGAGTCAAAGAGCAGGCGCACCTCCAATCGCGCCACCATTTTACATGGGCGGGTCAATTAAGGACCATGCAGTGTGATGTCTGCACGGAAGAACTATGTGGTCCCTGTGCGGGTGGCGGGGGGCGGGGGGGTGGGGTAGGGGGGAGGAATCCCTAAACCTGAGAGTGTGCTGTTTCGTGCATACGCATGAAAGAGTGCACTCATCTCCCTTAGGTTAAGTGCTGCCTCAGGGAGATCAGCTCTGCAGTAAAAGATGTTAAAAATAGAAAACAAAAATTTCCCTCTCATGTCCCCTCATGTAACACTGTGACATGAGTTGGGACATGTCCATCACTTTTAAATTCAGTGCAATTACATTTTTTAAAACCTACATGAAACTTCATCCCGCCTGTGGATGAGGTTTCATGCCTTTTCTAATTCCTGCCAGGGCTCCTGGCTTGCCCGCCAACCTTAAGGTTGGACGGGCAGGTCCATTAATTACTTCAATGACTCAGTCAGTGGTCTCATTTGGCCATTGACAGGTCGATGGGTGCACAGCTGATTCTGCTGAGCCCCCGCCTACCTGAAAATGTAAATGGGGTGCGATAACGTCAGGAGTTCTGCCCGATGTCACCGCTTGTCATTTTTTGCATCGGTGAGCGGGCCCTGCGCCCCGCTCACCGACCGGGAAATCCTGGCCTATATGTTTATCCCTTGCCTTGCATCTTACTATTCTGTCTGTTTTTTTTTAACAGTTCAGGAACCTAATGGTGATGGGTTCAGTGAGCTGTCCACCAAAACCCAAAGACTGCTCTCTTTTTTTATTCATTCATGGGGTATGGGCTTCATTGGCTGGGTCAGCATTTATTGCCTATCCATAGTTGCCCTTGAGAAGGTGGTGGTAAGCTGCCTTCTTTAACCACTGCAGTCCATATGCTGTAGGTACACCCACAATGCTGTTAGGAAGGGAGTTCCAGGATTTTGACCCAGCGACTGTGAAGAAACAACGATATATTTCCAAGTCAGGATGATGCGTGGCTTGGAGGGGAACTTCCAGGTGGTGGTGTTCCCATCTATCTGCTGCCCTTGTTCTTCTAGATAGTAGTGGTCGTGGGTTTGGGAGGTGCTGTCAAAGTAGCCTTGGCGAATTCCTGCAGTGCATCCTGTAGATGGTGCACACTGCTGCTACTGTGCATCGATGGTGGAGGGAATGAATGCTTGTGGATGTGGTGCCAATCAAGTCCTGCATCAATACGCTTCCTTTTAGCACATAATCCACATCAACCTTCCCTCTTTTAAATCTCATAACCTTACATTTCCTTGTATTAAAGCAAACCTTCAATTTCTCCGCCCACTAATCAAGCTTGCCAAAGTTCTTCTGAATGTTTGTGCTTTGATTTTCATCATTTGACCCCACTCCCAACTTGGTATTGTCTGCAAATGTGGACACTTCTTTCACCAAGATCATTTATCAAATTATAAACAGCAGTGGATCCAACACCGAACTTTGTGGTACTCCTCTGGTAACTGCCTGTGAACCAAATAACTGTCAGTGCATTGTTACTAATTTTTTTTCTTTTTCAAAGCTTCCCTGGCAAGTCCAGCATTTATTGTTCAATCCCTAATTGCTTTTGAGAAGCCGGTGGTGAGCTGCCTTCTTGAACGGCTGCAGTCCGTGAGGTTAGGAAGGGAGTTCCAGGATTTTGACTCAGCAACAGTTAAGGAATGGAAATATGGTTCCAAGGAAGAATGGTTTGTGACTTGGAGGGGAACTCATAGGTGGTGGTGTTCCCATGCATCTGCTGCCCTTATACTTATAGGTGACAGGTCTTTGTAAGTTGCTGCAATGCAATGCGTAGATGGTACACACTGCTGTCACTGCACATCACTGGTGGAGGGACTGAATTTTTAAGGTGGTAGATGGGGTGCTAATCAAGCGGGCTGCTTTGTCCTGGATGGTGTCATGCTACTGGATGGTTGTTGAAGCTGCATATCTCCAGGCAAGTAGGGAGTATTCTATCACACTCTTGACTTGTGCCTAGTAGATGGTGGACAGGCTTTGGGGAGTCAGAAGGTAAGTTACTCACTTCAAAATTCCCTACAGACAATTCTGTTGTATACAAACCAATCTTTCCCAATCCAGTTTAATACATTTTCATCTATCCTTATGAACCTTATGTAATAGCATATTACGTGGGACAGCATCAAATACTTTCATAAAGGCCAGGCCAATTACGTTCTCCCTTTTCACCAGGCCTATCATGTCCTCAAAGAAATCAAGTAAATTATTCAAGAATGGTCTTCAATTCCTAGAGCCATGCGGGCTGTTTCAGGTTAATCCATGCCCCTTATATTATCGTTCATGATTCCTTCAACCACTCAACCAAGCAGTGAAAGTAAGGCTTACAAATCTATAATTTAATGATTGAAACTGGGGGTAACATTTGCTATTTTCCAATTCTCTGTAATATGGCTTGATTTCTACGTACTCTAAAAACTATCTGCAGAAGGATTTGCAATCATGTATTAGATATTTTCTTCAGCAGCTTCAGAATGAAAGTAGTCCACACAATGTTTGAATTGAGTTTACCTTGAGTTTCAATAATTTCCCAATATGTCCACTACAAATTATTAATTTTTTCAGTCTACCACCACATTTTAAATGTACTCCTATTTCTGGCATTTTGCCCAAATTTCTTCTGTGAATACTGTTAAAAATAACATTCATGTACTTTAAAAAATTCTTTATCTTAGGGTAGATACAGAGAACTATTTCCTC
The DNA here is from genome assembly GCF_017639515.1 of Carcharodon carcharias. Classification (NCBI taxonomy): domain Eukaryota; kingdom Metazoa; phylum Chordata; class Chondrichthyes; order Lamniformes; family Lamnidae; genus Carcharodon; species Carcharodon carcharias. The sequence goes on along the minus strand of NC_054468.1, from coordinate 203,259,225 downwards.
TGGTGAGAGAACCCAGAACAAAGGGCCACAGTCATAAAATTAGAGCCAAGCCAGTTATGAGTGAAATCAGGAAGCATTTTTCCACTCAAAAGATAGAAGAAATCAGGATTCATCCAAAAATAGAATGTGACTGCTGGGACAATTCAAATTTTAGCTAGAAATATAAAGACAGATAGTAAGAGTTTCTATTGATATTTTAAAAAGAAAATAGTTAACAAAGTGAGCATTGGTCCTCAGAAAGTGAGTCTGGGGAAATTAATAATGGAAAATATGAGTTGACAGATGAACTGAACAGGTATTTTGCATCAGTCTTCACTATAGTAACATGCAAGTAACATCCCAGAAATAGCTGTAAATTACAATCACCAGGGAAGTGGTGAAGCAAATTGTTGGAGCGGGCTGACCAGTCCTTGGTCCTGATAGACTTTATCCTTGGGTCTTAAAAGAAGCAGCTAGTGAGATAGTTGGTGCATTGGTTTTAATTTTACAAAATACCCTAGATTAGGAAAAGGTTCCATTAGATTGGAAAATAGTGAATTTAACTCCTTTATTCAAAAAGTGGGGGAGACAGAAAGCAGGAAACTACAGGCCGGTTAGCTTAACATCTGTCATAGGGAAAATGTTCGAAGCTAATATTAAAGATGTTATAGCAGGGCAATTGGAAAAATTCAAGGTAAGCAGGCAGAGTCAACATTGTTTTGTGAAAGGGAAATCATGTTTATCCAATTTATTGGCGTTCTTGAAGAAGTTACAGATGCTGTGGAGAAAGGGGAACTGGCGGATGTACTGTACTTAGATTTCCAGAAGGCATTTGGCAAGGTGCCAAATCAAAGGTTATTGTGGAAAATAAAAGCCCATGGTATATAGGGTAACATATTAGCATGGATAGCAGATTGGCTAGCTAACAGCAAACAGAAGATAAGCAGAAAGGGCCTTTTTCTGGTTGGGAAGATGTAATGATTGGTGCGCCACAGAGATCTGCGCTGAGGCCTCAACTTATTACAATTTATATAAATGACTTGGATAAGGGGACCGAAGATATGGTTGCAAAATTTGCTGATGATATAAAGATAGGTAGGAAGGTAAGATGTGAAGTAAGAAGGCTACAAAGTGACATAGATAGGTTAAGTGAATGGGCAAAGACCTGGCAAATTGAGTATAATGTGGGAAAATGTGAAATTGTCCATTTTGGCAGGAAAACTAAAAAAGAAGCATGTTAGCTAAATGGTGAGAGATTGCAGAGCTCTAAGATGCAGAGGGATCTAGTGCATGAATCACAAATGGTTAGTTTGCAGGTACAGCAAGTAATTAGGAAAGCCAATAGAATGTTATCGTTTATTGCGAGGGAAGTTGAGTGGCTGTACTTCAGTTATGTAGGGCATTCATGAGACCACATCTGGAGTACTGTGTACACTATTGGTCTCTTTCAGCTATTTAAGGAAGGATATAAATGCATTGAAAGCAGCTCAGAGAAGGTTTGTTAGACTAATACTTGGAATGAGCGGGTTGTCATATGAGGAAAGGTTAAACAGGCTAGTCTTGTATTCACTGGAATCTGAAAGAGTAAGAGACGACTTGGTTGAAACATTTAAGGTCCTGAGGAGCCTTGACAAGCTGGATATGAAGAGGATGTTTCCTCTTGTGGGAGAATCTAGAACTAGGGGTTGCTGTTTAAAAATAAGGGGTTGCCCATTTAAGACAGAGATGAGGAGAAATTTTTTCTCTCAGAGGGTCGTGAGCCTTTAGAACAATCTTCCTCAAAAGGCGGTGAAAGCAGAGTCTTTAAATATTTTTAAGGCAGAAGTAGATAGATTCTTGATAAGCAAGAGGGCGAAAGGCTATAGGGAGCAGGAGGGAATGTGGAGTTGAGGTTACAATCAGGTCAGCCATGATCTTATTAAGTGGTGGAGAAGGCTTGAGGGGCTGAATGGCCTACTCCTGCTGCTAATTCATATGTTCATATACTCTTATGCATCACTGGATATGAATCAATGGTGCATAAATGGAGTTGAGATGCAGGCAAGCCGTGATCAATTGAAATAGAATTGAGGGGCTGAATGGCTTACTCCTGTTCTTATGTTCATATGCTTAAGCAGTTCAGGTTAATCATAGCAATAGGACTACAGCTGGGCCGCTGAAGCAAGGGCTCAAGTGCTTGAACAGGTGTGAGGGCTCCCTGCAATATGGTCCACAGGATCTTTGTTGCAACATTGTAGTGTGCTGCATGATGCAGGACTGGAGGACAGCCAATGTGGTACCGCTATTCAAGAAGGGAGGAAGGGATAAACCAGGGAACTACAGGTCAGTCAGTCTAACCTCAGTGGTGGAGAAACTATTGGAAGCAATTCTGAGGGACAGAATTAATCTACACTTGGAGAGGCAGGGATTAATCAAGGACAGTCAGCATGGTTTTGTTAAGGCAAGGTCATGCCTGACCAATTTGATTGAATTTTTCGAAGAGGTGACCAGGTGGGTAGATGAGGGCAATGCATTTCTTGTAGTCTACTTGGACTTCAGCAAGGCTTTTGATAAGGTCCTGCATGGGAGACTGATAATGAAGGTAAGAGCCCATGAGATCCAAGTCAATTTGGCAAATTGGATCCAGAGTGGCAGGAAGCAGAGGGTGACGGTCAAGGGGTGTTTTTGTGACTGGATGTCTGTGTCCATTGTGGTACCACAGGGATCAGTGTTGGGTCCCTTGCTGTTTGTGGTATATATAAATGATTTAGATTTGAATGTAGGAGGGTTGATCAGTAAGTTCATGGATGACACGAAAATTGGTGGGGCGGTAAATAGTGAGGAGGATAGCCTTAGATTACAGGAGGATATAGACAGGCTGGTCAGGTGGGCTGATCAATGGCAAATGGAATTTAATCCGGATAAGTGTGAGGTGATGCACTTGGGCAGGACAAACAAGGCACGGGAATGCACGATGAATGGTAGGACCCTGGGGAGTGCCGAGGATCAGAGGGACCTTGGTGTGCATGTGTACCGGTCCCTTAAGGTAGCAGAACAGGTTGATAAGGTGGTTAAGAAGGCATATGGGATACTTGCCTTTATTAGCCGAGGCATAGAATATAAGAGCAGGGAGGTTATGCTGGAACTGTATAAAATGCTGGTTGGACCACAGCTAGAGTATTGCATGCAGTCCTGGAATCCGCATTATAGGAAGGATGTGATTGCACTAGAGAGAGTGCAGAGGAGATTTACCAGGGTGTTGCCTGGGCTGGAGAGTTTTAGTTATGAGGAGAGTTTGTATAGACTGGGTTATTTTCCCTGGAGCAGAGGAGATTGAGGGGGGACATGATTGAAATGTATAAAATTATGAGGGGCATAGATAGGGTAGACAGGAAGGAACTTTTCGCCTTGGTGGATGGATAAATAATCAGGGGGCATAGATTTAAGGTAAGGGGCAGGAGGTTTAGAGGGGATGTCAGGAAGAATCTTTTCACCCAGAGGATGGTGGGAATCTGGAACTCACTGCTTGAAAGAGTGGTAGAGGCAGATCCCTCTTAACATTTAAGAAGTATTTGGATGTGCACTTGCGATGCCATGGCATACAAGGCTATGGGCCTAGTGCTGGAAAATGGGATTAGAATAGTTAGGTACTTGTTTGACCAGCACAGACTTGATGGGCCGAAGGACCTTTTTCTATGCTGTATACCTCTATGACTCTATGATGCACAATATGGCAATACAAAGAGGGCTGCAACTGGGGAAAGCAGAATAATCATCAACTGATGAGGAGCATCAGGATGAAGGAGTGGAAGAACAGAAGGAAGGCAAACACAATCCATTGCAGCTAGAGAGGGCAGGGATCCACTGATTCCGCACTAGTTCCAGTGACTTGCATGTTTTCTTCCTCTGAAATGGGAAATAAATCTCCTTTACCTCAAAAGACCTTGTTACCTGCTTCAATACTCACTTAACCTGCATTAAAACACACTGAAACCATTCAGCCAACTTTTATATGAAAAATACTGATAATCCAGACTTACATGCATTCTATGAAAAGGCACTGCAGACCAAACTGCCACATATGATAAAGGTGATTGAATTACTACCAAATACAATAATTACCTTGTATTCATCTCTAACCCAAATGTGAAGGCATAATGCCTTTCTTAAAGAGTTTACAAAGTCCACTACTCGGACAAGATCCTCCGTCAAATATCAGTTTTGGAATACTGCTCTTACTCCAACTGGGATACTTCAGATGCATGTGGTTGATGAATTCTGCAGCCCAAACCTGTGAGGCTGAATCACCTCAGTTACTACTGAGGTGGTTTATCCCAGTCAGCCTTCTGGCCTCATGACACGTATTAGTTGTGGTGGGAGATGAGAGAGCAGCTGGGCAGACAACCTGCAAGGGGAAAACACATAATGCTCCAATATAATCAGGGACACCCCAAAGAACTGAAGTTTAGCTGTGCCACTAACCTAAAGTAGATTAGATTGCGGAAGATGAATGGCAGATTAAGATATCTATGCATCCTCTAGGTTCAGTGACTGCATGGCAGCTATTTGAGCTTCTACCAAAGTTGCAAAGGCTGTCACACAAAAGACAACAACAGCTTTTATTTATATAACACCTTTAACATAATAAAATATTCCATAGGCAGGTTATCAAAGAAATTTGACAATAAGTTATGTAAGGAGTTATTGGGACAGATGGCCAAAAGTTTGGTCAGAGGTAGGTTTTAAGGAGGATCTTAGAGGAAGAAAGAGGGATAGATTAGTCACAAGGATTAGGGAAGGATATCCAGAGCTTAGGGCCGTGGCAGCTGAAGGCAAATTGGGGGCACAAGAGGTCAGAGTTGAAGGAGTGCCAATATCTTGGAGCATTGGAGGGAGTGGAGTTAGTTTCAGGGATAGGGAAGAGGGAGATAGCAGAGAGATTTGAAAACAAGGATGACAATTTTAAAATCGAGATGTTGTTTGACGGTAAGCTGATATCGATCAGCAAGCACAAGGTAGGCAAATGGAACTTGGTGCGAGTTGGGATATGGCCATCAGAGTTTTGGGTGAACTTAATGTTATCGAGGGTAAAAGATGGGAATCTGACCATGAATGCATTGGAGTACTCAAATCTAAGGCAACAGAAGCATGGGTGAGGATTTCAGCAGCAGATGAGCTGATGCAGAGGTGGAGTGGAGTCATCTCATGGAGGTAAAAGGAGGTGGCTTTAGTGATGGCACAAATATATGATAGAAAGCTCATCTCGGTATCAAATACAACGCCAAAGTTGCAAACAATCTAATTCAACCTCAGATAGTTTCCAGGAAGAGGGATAGAGTTGGTAGTTAGGGAATGGAGTTTGTGACATGGAGGGAAGACAATGGCATTGGCCTTTCTAATATTCAGTTGGAGGAAATTTCTCTTCAACCATCACTGGATATCGAGCAAGCTGCCTGATAAAGACAGTGGAAGGGTCCAGAAAGGTGGTGGTGAGGTAGAACTGGATGTTGTCAGCATACATGTGGATCCTGACATTTTGATTTCAGATGGGTTTTTTTGCTTGGTGTGTGGGTGCACGCCCGACACACTCGAGTATAAAATAGCGCATGATGAGGTCAGGCGAGCGTCCTGACAGCTTCATGTACTTGCATGATATTTCAGCCAGTTGGCATGCATGGGCACTGGAGCCATGCCCGCCATTAATTAAGAGGCCAGTTAAGGCCATTAAAAAGTCATTTGACGCTGATTCTTCGTTGCCCGTGTGATTTTGCGTTCATTGCACTGGCAAAACGGGCAAGCAGCCAGCCAACAAATTCAAAAACTTCATCTGCAGGTGGGATAAACAGGGTCAGCAGCATTGCCAATGTGAGTAGTGAGCAGTTTGGTAGATAGTTTGCTGCTGGTGACCCATTGGTATATGGCAGCTTCATCTGTGTTCAGGGCTTCATTGATGGAATTTCCAGGCTTCATTTCAAGACTCCTTTGTGTCTCCAAAGACCCTGGGGAATTCAGACCATGTGGACCCTTCCAGGTATCAGACAGCCTTCTGTTAATGGGGATTTTGGTCTCTGCTGGAGGCATCTCCTCTGAGGTGGAAGTGAGGGGCAGAGGGGAGTGGAGACCAGGTGTCCCTGTGCAGCAAGCACCAAGGGGAGCGACCTGTGGGGGGAGAGGCGCAGGCACAAGGAGTGCAGGGCAAGCAGGAAGTCCAAGGGGGAAAGGGCCGTAGAAGGCGCCACTATCCTGCTGCCAGGGATTACAGGTCGTGATGCAGCTACCTCAATATAACCGAGGTGCAATGCCGAAGGAGGCTCTGCCTCTCAAGGAAGAGCGTAACCTCCATCTGTCAGATGATTGAGCCTGAGATCAGCTCCAACTGTGTGGATGGACACCCCATGCCAATGGCTCTGAAGGCCACAGTGGCCCTCAATGTCTATGCATCTGGCTCTTTCCAGGTCTCAGTGGGGGATCTTTGTGGAGTCTCCCAATCAGCTGTCTACTGTTGCATCAAGTTGGTAACAGAAGCTCTGTTCAGGCAGGTATTGACTTTCATTCATTTCTGTACGGATGAGGCCAGCCAGGCTGAGCGAACCAGAGGCTTTGCAGCAATTGTTAGGTTCCCCTGTGTCCAGGGTGCAATAGACTGCGCATGAGGCCATCAAGGCGCCAACAGGTGATCCTGGTGCCTTCGTCAACAGGAAGGGCTTCCATTCCATGAACGTGCAAATAGTGTGTGTTCACAGGATGCTGATCCTACAAGTCTGTGCAAAGTACCCAGGCAGCTCCCATGATGCCTACATCCTCAGACACTCCCAGGTGCCGGGATTCTTCAGTGCTCCAGCCCAACTGGATGGATGGCTGCTGGGTGACAAGGGTGACCTTGAAAAGATGGCTCATGACACTTCTCTGCCACCCAAGAACAGAGGCAGAGCAGCAGTATAACAGGAGACAAGCCTCCAAAAGGGCGGTGATTGAAAGGACCATAGGTCTTCTGAAGATTTGCTTCCGATACCTGAACCGTTCAGGGGAAACACTACAATATTCCCAGGAATGGGTGTCACTGATAGTGGTCACATGCTGCACTCTCCACAATCTGGCACTGGCAAGGGGGGACCCGCCGGAGGAAGGGAATGTTGACATAGCTGCACAAGCCACAGCTGATGAGTCCAGTAGTGAGTCAGATGAGGAGCACGGTGAGGAGAATACTGAGGCCATGGAGGCAGACCTCTGTAACCTCCAGGCAGGCAGGGACACCAACACTTGACCCAACACTTCTTTAGCTAGGCTGCTAAATAAGCGCTCCCACCTCATGCCAGGGCTGCCGCCTCCATCCCAGATGTCTGAAATGGCCCTTTCATTTGATCTCTAAAGTCCACTCAGTGCCTGAAACAGCAAAGTTTCAAGCTACCCATGTCCATCATTACATATTGGCGTATCCTGCACCACATTAAATAAAAAAGATGAAGCATACTCAGGCCATTATGACAAAAGAAAATTTATCTCATGTTGACAGTCAAAACAAATTAACAGAATCTGCTCTGGTCTTCAACCCCAGACCAATTAAATAAACAAAACATTGCATAACAGAAGATCACCCGTGACCAGTCCCTCTTGTGCTCATGATGCCTTAAACTTACATTTGCGAGTGTTACGTCTTGTTGCACCACCCTCGATAAGAAGAGGCCAAGCAGACACCAGAGGTAATGGCGCAAGAGTGGGAAGAGAAGTCATTATAAATAATTCTCTGGCTCTAATTAGATAGATAACCTGAACTGGAGGGATTTAAACATGGAGTTCTGAGAAAGATGGGCACAGATTTGGAAGATGACTGCCCATTCAAGGACTGGAGAGAAAAGGGAGATTGGAAATGGAAGGGCAGTTTGTAAGGACAGTGTTGTCAAGCATTGATTTTTTTTGAATGGGGCGATGATAGTAGTTTTGAAAGGTAGGGGGACAGTAACGGAGGAGAGTGAACCACTAACAATATCATTTAACATGGAGGCCAGTAAGAACACAAGAACACAAAAGAAAACAAAATTAGGAGCAGGAGTTGGTCATTCAGCCCTTCAAGCCTGCTCTGCCATTCGATAAGCTGATCTGATTTTGCCCTCAAATCCACTTTTCCATCTGCCGCCCATAACCCTTAACTCACTGTTGATCAAAAAACAATCTAACTCAGCATTGAACATATTCAATGACACTGCCTCTACTGCTCTCTGGGGAAGAGAATTCCACAGAATAATGACAAACTGAGAGAAAAAAAATCTCCTCATCTCAGTCTTAAATGGGAGACACCTAATTTTTAAATTGTCCCCTTGTTCTCGACTCCCACACAAGGAGAAAAATCCTCTCAGCATCCACCCTGACCCCTCAGGATTTTATATCTTTCAATAAGATCACCTCTCAATCTTCTAAAGTCTAATGGGTATAGGGCCAACCTGCATAACCTTTCCTCATAAGCTAAACCTTTCATCCCAGCAATCAGTCAAGTGAACCTTCTCTGAACTTCTTCTAATTCAATTGTATCCTTCTTTAAGTAAGGAGACCAAAACTGTACACAGTGCTCCAGGTGTGGTCGTAACAACACTTCAATACTTTTATACTCGATTCCCTTTGCATTAAGTTTGTCTTCCTAACCACTTGCTGAAACTGCATACTAACCTTTTGTGATTCACGTACCAGGATACCCAGATACTTTTGTAGCACAGTGTTCTGCAGTCTCTCTCCATTTAAACAATATGCTGCTTTTCTTCCCACAAAAGTGGACAGGTTCACATTTTCCACTTTTTTTTATATTTCATCTCCATTTTGCTCACTGTCTTAACCTATCTAAATCCCTTTTTAGACTCTTTAAGTCCTCTTGACCACTCACTTTCCTACCTAATTTTCTGTTATCAGCAAATTTAGCAACCAAACATTCAGTCCCTTCATCCAAGTCATTGATATAGATTGTTAATAGTTGAGATTCTGGCACTCCACTAGTTATGGCTTGCTAACCTGAAAATGACCGATTTATCCCTACAGTCTGCTTCCTGCTAGCTCACCAATCCTCTATCCATGCTAATATGTTACCCGCAACACTATAAGCTCTTATTTTGTGAAGTAACCTTTGAAGTGGCACCTTACCGAATGCCTTTTGAAAGTCCAAGTACATCACATCCACAGATTCCCCTTTATCTGCCTTTCTTGTTATTTCCTCAAAGAACTCTAATAAATTAGTTAATCACCAGTTCCCTTTCATAATACAATGATGATTGTATTATGATTTTATTATGATTTTCTAAATGTCCTAATACCTCCTTAATAACAGATGCTTGCATTTTCCCTATGACAGATGTTAGGCTAACTGCCAATGGATTCCTCCTTTCTTACTCCCTCTTTTCTTGGATAGAGGAGTCACATTTGCAATTTTCCAATCCACTGGGATGCTTCCAGAATCTAGGGAATTTTGGAAGATCACAGCCAATGCATCTGTTATATCTGCAGCCACTTCTTTTAAGACTTTGGGATGAAAGCCATCAGGTTCAGGGAATCTGTCAGTCTTTAGTTCTAGTAATGTTCCCAGTACTTCTTCCCCAGTGATTGTGATTGTTTAGGTTCCTCCCTCCATTTATCTCTTGATATTCAACTATTCTTGGGATATTTCTGTGTCTTCTACAGTGAAGGCAAACAAAAACACCCATGCAACACTTCTGCCAGCTCCTTGTTTTCCATTACCTCAGTCTCACCCTCTAACACTCACTATAGTTATTCTTTTCCTTTTTAAAATATTTGTAGAAACTCTGACTATCTGTTTTTTTTATTTCTAGCTAGCTTTCTCTCAAACCCTAATTTCTCTCTCATTTTTGTTTTAGTCATTCTTTGCTAGTTTCTAAAATATGTTTAATCTTCTGACATATCACTTAGCTTTGCAATAGTGTGCACTTGTTCTTTCAATTTAATACTATCCTTAACTTCTTTAGTTAGCCACTTAGAATCTGGATGATCATTAGTTTCATGCTTATAGGGTTGAGGTGGCAGGATCTGGGTCTGAAGGACAAGATGATCTTGGCGTGGGCATGGTAAAAAATACAGCAGTTAGAGAAAGAAGCATGTTAATAGTTAGGGAATTGGGTTGGTTGGGAACCTTAGAGGGAGTTTGAACCTGGTGGGCTAGGGGAAGGGAAGTGGAAGAGGCAGCTGGATTGGAATTCTCACTCCCAGCCCAATGAAGTCCATGAGCTCCCCACACTTGTTGGGTGAAGTAGGCAGGGGAGGGCTTTAAGAAAGTAACTTGCAAATAGAAAGGAAACTCAGAGTTATCTTTGCGTTCCAAGATGATCCTGATTTGGTGAGCTATTTTGGCAGCTGAGATCAGGACCTTTACGTGATCTAGCAAGATCTAATGATGAAGACTAAACCATCTGTCTGCCATATGTGTTCAAGTCTTAAGGAAGCAGCGATAAGGGCCCTATCAGGGAAATGACCAGGGCAAGAGAGAGTGATAATTATAATGGGGCCTAGGGCATCAAAGGTGGAGGTGAGGGTATGGTTGAGCAGATCAGTAGCTACAGAAATACAATGGCAAACAGAGGACCAAAGGCTAGTCAGTTGGGATTTTGAAAGCACAGCTGCAGGTGACACAAGAGAGACTATGAAAACTAATTAACATAATTAAGCAATTGTGAATTCCTCAGATAGTTTAAGGGAAAGACGTTATAAACTATCTGAAGATGCTCGTGCAATATGGAATTTTATTTTTATTCATTCACAGGACCTGGGGATAAGTGGCAAGGGAAGCTTTTAATACCCATTCCCAGTGGCTCTCAAGGAGATGTGGTGAACTGCCTTGTTGAACTGCTGTGATGTAAGTACACAGCAGTGCTGTTAGGGAGGGAGTTCCAGAACTTACTGCTTACTAATTAGTCCATGCTTACTAGTGCAGTAACAATGTAACTGTATCATTGAACTGAGTGCTGGAAAGTGAGTAGTTAATACAGACTTTCAAGTATTGAGTCCATTTTTGAACAATTAAGTAATAATTGCTTAATTGTGCTAACTAATTTTCTCAACCTCTCTAAGTTGCTCAGAATACTTTTATTTCCTTTATTACTCTTGCGAAAGCAATGCTACCTAGCTGGTGTAAGAGGCGTCCGTACAAATACAAGTTACCTTTAGGGGCCATATCAGAGATTTGAAGTTAAATTGTGGCCATTACAAGCAAAGTCAAGAGTGTCACTTAATTGCAAGGGGCGGAATTGTCCCAGATTTGCACTAAGTGCGGTAGCAGGCGGGCAAAATGATGTTTTACCCAGTGGCCACGATGGCGGGTTTTCACGCTGTATCATCCCACACCCACTGCATTCCTTATGCATTCCCGGGAAACATGTCATTTCCATGGCAGACAGGATCTCATTCGCCCACTATGCCATCACCTCGCAACTTCATCACGCTGGATGCCATATTTAAAGTCCAGCCGTGCGCACACATCTCAATGCTTCCAGTCCACATCTACTGCAGGGAAGGCAAAAAGACTACAGCTCCCAAGATTAATGACACATCACTGGAATGCCATTTGGATGCCATTGAGGTCAGTCATATTGTCCTCTACTCCCGTTCTGGCTGCACGATGGGCAGCGGCATTACCAATCCAGCATAGCAGGCAGTGGCAGCAGTGGTCAGTGCCAATGCTGCACAGAAGAGGCTGGCCATCTAGTGCAGCTAGAGGATGAATGATCTGATCCATGCAGCCAGGGTATGGCAACCATCTCATCACTCTAAACTCACACAGTCAAGCCCATCACACATTCACTGGCATCTCACTCACTGCCAGCTCAAGGGACATCACCGCCCGTTCTTACACACTTATCTTCACATGTCTATCTGGCCTCAACTCCTCTGGAGACTGCCTTTTCAGCCCTCACCACCTTGAGGCCACATGCACAGATCAATATAAGCCCCCACACACACCCTGGGATACCCTCCTTCCCCAGTATAGCTCTCATCCTGCAGCCTCTTCCATTACCTAAGGCCGCTTCTCCCCCTTCGCCAAGCAAGACCTTGCCCTGCAGCTATTGAAAAACCACTCACATATAGCTGACCTGGTAGGTAGAGACCTACCCATGGGCCCCCTAAAAGTGATGTGGTGCTTAAGCCTGGCACTGATTGCTGCGAGTGCTGACCAAAGCAAGGTAGGCAAACAAAACTTGAAGTCCCAAGCGAAGTGAAGCTCACCAGGTGCACATCACTTATGCGCTGTTGTGAAACACATCATTGTGTTTTTCCTCTGATGTAGGTGGATGATTCAATGCAGATAGAGGATGAATGGCTGAGGTGGTTGAGTCCTGTGGGCTGGCCTTATAATGATGTTCTGATGTATTACAATGAGGTTCCCAGCGTCTGATGGCAGGAAACGCAGCCTGCCATCAGCAGGCTGAGCAGGTGATCGGAACCTGCTTTCATGCCATCATCGTGCCATATTGTCTGCTCATGCTACCGAACACACCCGATGCCGGTGGGCACAGAGAATCCCGGCTGACGAGTCTGAGATCAGGAAATAAGGAAGCCAAAGCGGACATTGTCACTTGTATAAAGTGGGTTCTGCCAGAACCAAAAATTCAAGCAAAACATTTAACCTTACCATGTAGAGTGTCATTGACACAACATCCTAGAAGCTATCCCTCAAGTCCAAGGAAATGGAGATTGACCAGATGCCACTGCTCATCAGAATAAGGTTATGTAAGGCCTGAACATCATTAGTCACAAACATAACTGTGAGCTATTTGGTAGACTGTTTATTCAAAACTTTTAACCTATCAGCCCTGAAAGTAATCTCACCAATTTACAACCTCAGACCTGATCACGGCTATCATTAATACTCATCATTCTTTAGCACAGATTTAAAGTGATATACTGTGTAACCTTTGCTACTCAGTTTCTTGAGTAACTCCATCAATCAATGATATGCTACACAACTGCTTGATAATTCTGATTACATTTTCCATTATAGATTCATGTACTGAACTTTAACATTAAGTTGTGATTTGAAAACAATAAAAAGTGCACACATTTGGGCTGTTTTCTTCATTTTTAAAGAAATATCTTATTTCATTCACTCAGCATCTAATCGAGAGTTAGTAAATTAAATTAATTTTGATCAGCATGAGGCTACTCAGTGAGATGAATGATGCATTATTCATTTCTGAGCCTACGCTAGGAGGTAAAAACCAGATTGTTACTTTGTAAGGAGTGACAAAAAAAAAGGAATCAAGGATATATCTGGTTCCTCGGCATATAATTGTCAGGTTATGGAAAACCAATTTCCTTACAGAGATGCATAAAGAGGCTCAAGTAAGAGTTAGATACCCTGTTCAGATAGCCCTCAACCTCAAACTCTTCAATGTGGACAATTCTGTAGGTGTCACTGAGCTTGAGAGCTTAGAACTCCAGCTCTGAGAGGATTGTGATGTTGGATGTTCGTCCTATATCTTTAACAACAAACCTGGTGTTGTGAGCCAGTTTCTCCTATAGAAAGAAAGGTTGCGAGTTAGTGTGTATCTTTGAAAAGGAAAGTATTTCTGTATTTTGCGCATAGGCTGAGAGGGAGAAGAAGCAAGATGCAAACAGGATGGGGAAATGTTGAATAGCAAGTAAGTGGCTGGAGTATGAAGCAAGGAGGGAGTCATCACAAGAGCTCCTTGTTCTGCAATAACCACCATGTAAGAACAAAATATAGTTAATGGTTGATGTGTAGATAACAAGCAAGAAGTAAATGTATTTGGATTGAGAATGAGAGGTGGTACAATGCACCCATGAGGTGGGTAGTCAAACATGTGATGGCAGCGGAGGGAATTGTTCAGAGTGCTGGGAGTTGAGTGGAATGACTCAAGATGCTACTGGGAGAAACGAAGGGCCTTACTGATTCTTGGTGGGCCATCGAAGTCAGGTGCTGGGAGTTATGCTTCTGGAGCTGGTAAGCTTACCAATATCTCCCCAAGCCTGTGAATGCTCATTTTTGGAATGCTCAAGCCATTTGTGGTAGGGAGAACTTCCCTCCTTCCCTAACCTCTTTGGTCAGGACTTCTAGGGAGGTTTCAGAAAATCTGGAGGCTTGCTTTTAACTCATCATCAAAGAACATTTCCCAGAAGACCATGTAATCTACCTTTAAGGGATGCATCCCTGACATAAGTAGGCATGGAGATCTGTTGGAGATTGCATGCAAAGGTGGACTCCCTGCTACCAACAAATTTGGATGGGAAACTCACAAGTCAAATTTAAATGAAGCCTAGAGATTACATTACTGTGAGCCTGAATAGGTTTTATATTGTGTCACAAGGTTATGCCCTTTGCTTTTGAAAATATGATTTTTCAAATTTCAACTGACTGGAAATTGTGTAATTTGAACGGAAAAATAACAAACTGCTTAAAAATGCAAGGACACATTCCAAGATGAAGATGAGAAACAAACAAATCACCCTCCGAGGAGGGTGAAGAGAGAGACATTTCCTATTATCCTGACACCCATTGAAACCTGTAACTGTCTAAGGAAGAGACAATAAAAATGCAAAGTACTGGATATTTACATATTGGCTGCCATAGACAGACACACACCAAAGTCTCATGGAAATACATAATGGGTGAAGTATTTCAAGGCAAGGCTATCCAGCCACTTGAGACAGATTGGAAGTGACACAAGCGATGTCAAGAAAGTCTTCAGCAGAGGAACAGGCTGAAGGCTGTTCTCTCCTCTCTCTTTTGGAATAAGTGTGTCACCCATTTCAAGAAGCCAGCTCTACCAGCAACCTACCAGCAAAGAGAGATCTTGTAATAATTACAATGGCTTCTACATCTGACCGCATCCAAGAAAGCAGCTAACCCAAATTGGCAGCAGTGTTTAAAATCTATGCCTCAATGACAATCAAAGGACACTTAACAGTATATTATTTTACCTCTTTTAAAATTGGATTCTAACTCCCCTTATTTCAGATACCTCTGTGTGTGCCTATGTGTGTGTGTGTGTGTGAGAGAGAGAGAGAGAGAGAGAGACTGCATGAGGGTCAAATGCTTGATGTTGATTTTTATTATTTTTCTCAGGTTTAGTGGTAAATAAATTTTTTCTTTCTTTGACTCAAGAAACCCCATGTATGATTGGTTCCTTATTGCTCACAGCTTAAATAGATGCATTTTGATTTGGAAAAGGCATATCCTTGTGAAAAAGGAACTTGAGTCTTTGTTGCGACTGACAGATGAGGTTGAATAGAGGAAAGCCAGTTCACCCCTCCTCACCTGGTTGTAACAACTGGCCTTGGTCCCAATCCACTCAACTGTCTCTTTTGATTGAAATCAGCCCTGATTTGTATGTAAATGAAAGAGAAAAGTTAATGTGTGAGAAAGAAAGTTAATGGAAAACAGAAAGCAGGAAGACAGAAAAAGAAAAGGGAGAACCTGCGTGTATGACAAAGTGAGAAAAAATGTAACTGAAAGACAGAATGTTGTGGGAGGGTAAAAAGGAATGTGTTGTGTGAGTGAGAAAGAGAATCATAGGGGAGAATTTTCCACTCGTCGGGCGGGCGTGCGCCTGACCAACCGAGTGTAAAATGATGCACAATGGCGTCGGGCGAGTGTTCCGATGTTAATGTGCACTTGTGCGATATTTCAGTCAGCAGGTGCATGCCGGAGTCGGCAGCATGCCTGCCAACAATTAAAAGGCCCAATAAGGCCACTAAAAAGATAATTGAATTAAATTTTTCACTGTCTGTCCAACCTTGCAGTGGCCTGAAATTGACCACAACACTCAATCTGTGGCCTAACCAGTGTTTCACAAAGGTTTAACATGATTTTCTTGTCTTTGTACTTCATGTCTCTTTTTATGACGTCAAGAATTCTATATGCCTTTTTAGCAAACTTCTCAATTTGTTCTACCACCTTCAAACGTTTATCTACAAATATCCTCAGGTCTGTATGTTATTAGATCCATTTTAAAATTATACCATTTAGTATATATTGTCTCTCCTCATTGTTTCTGCATTAAATTTATCTTCCATGTGTCTACAGGCTCTTGAAGTCTGTTATGCTCCTCCCTGTTTGTCACATTTTCAAGTTTCATGTCATGTACAAACTTTGAAATTATGCCCTGTATACTGTATACCTAAGTCCAGGTTATTTATATATATAAAAGAACAGTGGTCCCAACTACTACTCCCTACTTTCTATCCCTTAAACAATTTTGTTTCTACACTTTCACTGTCCCTTTAACCTTATGGGTTTCAAGGCCCCTGTGGTACCTTATCAAATGCCTTTTTAAAATTCATATACAGAACATCAACTGCATAACCTTCATCCATCCTATTACTTCATCAAAGAACAGGTATCTCAAATTAAGAATGCTGTGTGTAAAAACTGTAAAGAAAATGCAAGAAAGGGAAAGAAATGTGTGTAAGAATGTGTATATGTAATAATATATGTACTGATGTTGGAGATAGTATGTGTGAAATCGTAAACTTGGATATGTGAGGCAGTAAGTGTGTGTGAGCTCGGACCTTTAAAGGCGTGAGTATTGCATGTGAGATGGGTATGATGGAAAGAAGCACTGTCCCATAAATTACCACAGTAACTACACTTGAAACCCTAATTCATTGGCTGCAAAGTTGAACATGAACAGTGCCATGTAAATGCTAACTTTTTTCTGTATATACATGAGACCACTATCTGTGTTTAATAGCAGGAGGAATAGCATATAATTGTGTCTGATTATACATTAGATAGTGCTTGCTCATGTATGTCATATAGGTAAAGTATATTAATAAATAGAGTATTTCTATTAAATCCTGTAATGTAATGTATGTTACGCATCTTTATGAAAATGCCCTCCCTCTTTTGTTAATTTGATGCTTTGCTCTACCAATTGATCAAATTGGGGAAATAAGACAAAAAGATTGACCATTAGACATAGGAGCAGAAATTAGGCCATCCGGCCCATCGAGTCTGCTCCACCATTTAATCATGGCTGATAAGTTTCTCAACCCCATTCTCCTGCCTTCTCCCCGTAACCTTTGATCCCCTTACCAATCAAGAACCTATTTATCTTGGTCTTAAATACACTCAATGACCTGGCCTCCACAGCCTTCCATGGCAATGAATTCCATAGATTCACCATGTTCGGTCTAAAGAAGTTTCTCCTCATCTCTGTTCTAAAAGGTCTTCCTTTGCCCTCAAGTCCTAGCCTCTCCTACTAATGGAAACATCTTCCCCACGTCCACTCTATCCAGGCCTTTCAGTATTCTGTAAGTAAATGGGGGAATTAGTGGTGTAATGGTAATGTTACTGGACTAGTAATATGGGTTCATATGCCACCGTAGCGGCTGGTGGAATTTAAATTCAATTAATAAAACTTGGAATTATTTTAAAAACCCATCTGGTTCACAATTGGCCTTAAGGGAAGGGAATCTACATCCTTACCTAGCCTGGCCTCCATGCGACTCCGCGCTCACAGCAATGTTGTTGATTCTTAATTGCTCTCTGAAATGCCTAGTCACTCAGTTCAAGGGTAATTAGGGATGGGCCTTGCCAATGATGCCCCACACTCCATGTTAAGCTTTTTCCCCAACTGTTACATGCCTATCCCCGATTGCAGTGCAGCGACATTTATTTTAGCAGCGCACTTTTAGTAGTAAATTGATCATTTACAACCAGTTAAATTTGTACATTATTGAAACAGCAATAGTGCTTAGTGATTAGAACTGGAAGATGAAATTCTGCAGTTACTCATCAACAAAAGGATAGCGTTCACTGAACGGCCTACCAACTAAAAAAAAAAGGCAGATTAAATTGTTTTCAGTCAAATGGCTGGTTATTTTTGAATGGCAATTGTTTTAAGTTATAGTGAAAATATAATTTAGAAACGAGCAAGGTGATTCCAGTATAAAATCATATAATTCAGCACAAACATTAAAATATAAGTAGAAATGAATTCAAAATCAAACAATGCACCCGCAATGTAGATGTAATCGCTTGATCAAAGTTATGGTTATGTGTTAATGCAATTTTTCATGGATTACCAAAGCAAATGAGTAACTGGAAATTTCTAAAATTCTGACAAGGGTTATTTTAGTTAAGCCATAATGTTCCAAAGTTTAATATGCTGAATATTTATACAACCTTATGATCTCCAATTCCCCGAGCTGCTCCTGACGTGTGAGATTGGAGGGGGAACGTTATCCAACTGTTTACCTTGATGGCTGTCACTTGTCAATGGCAAATCGTCGCTGTGGGATTCCAACATATCTAAAGAGAGCTGCAGCTCGGGAACACAATTTCACTGGACATTTTGGCCAGTACACTGCAGCAGCGTCTGCTTTAACACCTCAGCAGTTCAGTAAAATGTGTTCTTAAAATCTGCTCTCGATCTTAGAAAAATTCTCACGTTGCAGGGTCACCAGCCAGTGCAGCAATTCATCTGAGACCACAAGGGAATGGATACGTTACACAAGCTAATTACTAAATCTGCACCTTCCTTTTCAATAGGACATCGGAAAAGTATTTTGTTAGTTTACGGAACGCAGTCTGCTATATTTGGGCGGGGATGGGGATATATAAATTATTGGGCAAAGAACAGGCGTTAAATTGTTCCAAAAGAATAATCAGCATCCTGATGTGTTGACGGACATAGTATTAGATGACAAAGGTAATGACACACTGTTTATCCATTATACAGGCAATGCTGGTTAACACTACTGTACTTGTATTATAAAACCACTTAAACGCATGGGATAATGTTACTGGCCATATTGGTAATATAATCGTACCATGTTATTGTAGCATCTTATTAACAAGTAAGAGTTGACTGATGTTCTAGCATATTCCAGTGTGGCAAGAGCACGGAACATTGGGGATATTGTGTGGGAGCAGGGATAGGATAAGAATCCAGGTTCACTCGAACCCAGCCACCTTGTATCTGATTTATTATTATTCACGCACTATCAATGCCAAACACGGAATTATGAATATGGCAGCTGGACACCGAGTTGTTTATTGACAGAATATACGAAGGGGATGCGAGAAAGAAGTGATGAGTGTTCAGCGACTCTCAATAAGGCACGTGATATTATATATGGTTTCTAAAACTAACTTAAGCCCTTTTTCTTGAATTATTATAAAAAATGACGTGTCTGCATATTATCTAAACTCCACCACCCCCCGCCCCCCCCCCCCCACCCGTGTTAATCGTGACTGTCACTTTGCCGGCAAATATTACTGTATATTCATGAAAGAGGATCATTAGAAACACCACGGTATGATTAAAAGTAATACTTTAAGGCTACACTGTAAGGGCATTTTTTTTTCAATCAGAATATATCAAAAAGGTGTATATTTACGGTTAATGTAAATATATTGACTTTTAGACATAGATGTTGATATTGACATTTTTACAATACAGAATGCAACTCCATCAGAAATCATTGGATGTGCTGCACATGTGACAGGTATTGGAACAGAGGCAGGAAAACAGAGGCAAGGCAGCTCAAGATGGATATTTACGAAGCAAAAGCAATATACTACCCAGGCAGTGGAAGAGGAAAGCGCGTCCGAAAATCTACATGCTGCTTCAAGTCAAAAACATGGGTTGCTTCAAAAACCTGACCTCATGAGAAGAGTGGACTTGGGGACGACTTGGGGAAAGTAAGTTGAGGCAAAAAAGGGCATGTTCTGAATAAAAGCAACAATCAGATTATAAATGCATTCAGATACAGTATCAACATGCAGCACCTCTCACTGAGAAGAATGGCCTAGATCTTCCGGTCTCTGGATGATCGGAGGTGGGACGGTCTCCCCAAGATGTGCTTCAGGAACCTTTGGAAGTCCGAGCGCACTCACGCCGTGGGAATTGCCTGGGAAGTTTGAATTGCCCCTATGGGCAATTCCCCTGCTTCCTGACCTGAAAACGTCTCGGACTCTTGAGTTAGAGTCTCAGACCGTTGGGACTTATCTGGATCGTTAGAAAAAATCCTTGTCTAACTCCTAGGTAACTATACAACTGACACTATGCCCCGCCTCCCAATCACTCACAACGACCCCTGACACCCCACTCCTCAACCCTGCGAATACACACCCAAAACCCCCAACTCTTCCCTGACCCCTGGCTCCCAGACACCTGACCTGACGACCCCCACCACCGGATTCCCCCAATCCCCCCCTCCCCCCCGCCACCCCACCCCCCCCCCCCCACGCCCCCCGAGTCCTAGGCTCTCCCCGACCCAACCTAATTAGCCTTACCACGACTGCGACACCCCCCCCACAAAACTCCCAGCAACCCGATCTGATAGCCCCCACCACCTAACTGCCCCCTGATCCCCTGACTCCCAGTGAGCTGACCTGACTAGCCCCATCAACTGACTCCCCCTCTGACCTCACCAACTACCCCGACAAACCTGACTAGCCCCCGCAACCCGACTACCCTCCTGACCCTCTGACTCCCAGCACCTGACCTGACTAGCCCCCACCACCTGACTCCCCCTGACTCCTCCCGACCCTACCTGAGCCAATCTCATTATCCTACCCAGCTATTGCCCTACCTAGCTGTCACCCTACACAGTTGCCACCCTACCAAGCTACCACCCTACCCAGCTGTTACCCTACACCCCTTATCCACTTATATAACTACACATTCATCCATTCACTCATTCATTAAAACACTGAGAAGCTTTGGGACACTTAAACTCTTACTTACCAGAATATGGCACCTGGTGCCATGAAACAGGGTGTGGCTTCTATGCAGATTTTGTGGTTGCTCCTTCCAAGGTTTCTTGCACTTGAGTGGGTTTTGCAGGGCCCTCCATTCGAAGGTTGGCCAGAAAAATCAGAGAAAGGTAAGGGGGTAGTTTTTTGTCTGATCATGGTTGAAAATGAGGGTTCCGATCCTGATCAGAAGAATTGGGCCAATCCTAACAATTGGGCTAGAATTGCTTCAGTGGCAATATGTAGCCACACCGTAAGAAAATACTAACATAATAGCATAAGAAATAGGAGCAAAAACAGGCCAAACAACCTCTGAAACCTGTCTTGCCATTCAATAAAATCATCACTGATCTTCAATCTTAGTTCCACATTCCCGCCTGATTCCCATATTCCTTAAATTCCTTAAAGTCCAAAAACTATACTCAATGACTGACCACCCATTGGCCTCCAGGTTTCTGAATTCCAAAGATTCATAACCCTCTGAGTGAAGAAATTTCTCCTCAGCTCACTCCTAAATGGCTGACCCTTTACCCCAAGACTTTGCTCCCCACTTTTAAACTCACCAACCATGGGTAATAGCTTTTCAGCATCTATCCTGTCAAGTCCTTTCTGAATCTTATTTCAATGAGATTACCCCTCATTCTTCTAAATCTCAGAGAGAATAGGCCCTTTTTACTCAATCTCTCAACACTCTCATTCCAGGAATCAGTCTGGTCAACTTGTATCACTCTGAATTTAAGACAAGTATCTCTTCCTTAGGTGCATATTATTCAGGGTGTGGTCCCACCATTGCATAATTGCAGCAGGACTTCCTTTACCTTGTACTCCAAAACCCTTGTAATAAAAGTCATTTGCTTTCATAATTGCTTACTGTACCTGCCTGTTAATTTTCTGTGTTTCTTGTACAGAGACACCCAAATCCCTTTGAACACCAATATTTAATAGTTTCTCACAATTTAAAAGATTCTTCCTACCAAAGTGAATTAGCTCATGGGCTGAATGTTATGCTCCTTCTCTGGCGTGTTTGCAGGCTAGCAGGATGGGGTGGTGTTGTGGGATGGGGAGGTCCCATATAATTCCCCAGGTGTTTTCCTACCACCCTCCCACCCACCCCGACCTGTCCGCAATTTTATGGTGGGATACAGTACGCATACAGCCTGCTTGTCTTTGCCCCAATTGATGCCATTAAGTGGGAAATTGATGACCACTTAAGGGCCGTTTCCTGCCCAGTTTCAATTTTCAGGCTGTTAGGGGGAATTTAGGAGCAAAGGGGAATCCCAGAAAATCACCATGCTCAGCTCTCGGGTGGGAATCGGGGAGCACCTCTTCCAACGGCCTCCTTTTCACATCAGGAACGCCCCACAAGATCTGCCACCTGCCTTCACCTCTCCATCAAGACCCCCATCCTCCCTTTCTTCACCATCCTCAAGCCTCACCTCCCCTGCCACGAGACCACCTGCACTTATCTGTTCCTGGACTCCAGAACTTTAAATCTTGAGATTGTTTGTGGTCCCAGCCCTGGCTACCGTGCCACTGGCATTTCTGAGACTACTGAGCTGCCAGCCAGCAAATTGGCTAACTGGTCTGTATGTCCCTGTTTTCGCTGTCCCTCCATAATTGAATAATGGTGCTCAATTTGCTACCTTGGGCCCATTCCAGAATCTAGGGAATATGAGGAATTTTGGAAGGTAACAGCCAATGCATCAACCATCACTGCAGTCACCTCTCAGAGAACTGTAGGATATGGGCCATGAGGTCCATGGACCTTGTTAACCTTTAGCCCCATTAATTGCTCCAGTACATTTTCTTTACTATTTACCAATTATTTTAAGTTTCTCACTCTCATTAGACCCTTCGTTCCTCATTATTACTGGTATGCTTTTTGTGTCTTCTATTACGAAGCCAAATGAAAACTATTTATGTAATGTCTCTTCTATTTGCTCATTTCACATTATAATTTCTCATGTCTCAGCCTCTAAGAGTTCCATGTTTACTTTTACATACTTATAGAAACTCTTAAAATCTGTTTTATTTTTCTTGCTAGTTCACTCTCATTCTATTTTCTCCTTCTTTATCAAGTTTTTTTGTCCATGTTTTGCTGTTTGCATAAACTCTCCCAGTTCTCAGCCTTACTACTCTTCTTGGCAACATTATAAGCCTTTTCCCTTAATCCAATTTTATGCTTAGCCATTTGAATTAGCAATGGATGGATAACTTAAATGATCACTATTACTTATTTACCTTTCATGCCTTTTCATTTAATTTCCTAATGCATCTCAACTAGCTCTTCTTTTATATATAAGTGATTAGCTTTATTAAAGTTTAAGACAGTAGTTGTGTATTCATCACTCACATCGAACTACTTCATTTTTGAACTCAATGTGAAAATGTATTGTATTATGATCACTCTTCCCTAGAAGATCCCTTACTATGGGATTACTAATCAGCCGCATCTCATGACATAAGACAAGTTCTAAAACAATTTGTTCCCTGGATGGTTCTATAACATATTGTTCTTGAAATCTATCAAGTGTATTCCATAAATTCATCCTCTAAATGACTTTTTGGCAATTTTATTTACACAGTCTACATGAATATTAAAGTCCCCCATGATTATTGCATTGCTTTTCTTACAAGTGCTTCTCATTTCTTGATTAATAATCTGCCCAACATTATAGCTACTGTTAGGGACCCTATAAACTACTTCCACCAATGTTTTCTTCCTTTTGTTATTTCTTATCTCCACCCATATTATTTTATTTCCTGATCTTCTGAGCCAAGATCCTGCCTCATCACCATCCTTATGATTTCTTTATTCTCAGAGCTACCACAGACCCTCAGCCCAGCCTTTTCCATTTTGCCTGCCTTTTCAAAATGCCAAATACCATCAGGTATTTAGTTTCCAACCTTCATCAACTTGAAACCATATCGCTATACTCATTATTAGATCAAGTCTATTTATCTCTATGTGTGCTGCTAATTCATCTATCTTGTTACAAATGCTTTGTGCATTTAGATAGAGTGCCTTTAATTTTAACTTTTTATCATTTTCCCCTGATTTGAACTTATTTGCTAATATACTATTACTGTTATACTCTGTTCCTTCCTGTCATACTCTACTTATGTTTACTCAAATCAGTACACTGCTCCCTGACTTTGTATTTTCTCTCTAGATTTATAATTTTTTGCCTTACCTGAACCTCTCCCTCCCTTTTTAGTATAAAGCACTGTCTACAGCCCCAGTTATTCATTTCACCAGGACATTGACTCCAGCTCAGTTTAAGCAGAGCCTGTCCCAATGGAACAGCTCTGTCTTTTCCCAGTGTCAATGCCCCAGGAATTAAAAGCCCTGACACTCACATCAGTCTTTGAGCTGTGCATTCAACTTTCTGATCTGTTTGACACTAAGCCAATTTGTACATGTCTCCGTTAGTAATTTGGAGATTAATTAAGGTTCTGTTTATTAATTTTGGCCATAGATTCTCAAACTCCCTCATGTAATGACCAGGTGAGGAGGGGTCGAAAGGCTCCCTTCTTTGCCCTCTCCTTGTTTGACCGCAATGGGTTTTTTAGTTTGAAAAGGATATACTTGCCAATTCAATTAGTATTAAACTATTTACACACTGTGATCATAAAAGAACCAACAGGACAGGTTTTCTTGAGTTTAAAAAAGAAAGAGCTTAGCTTCATTATAGTTAAACCAATCTAAGTAAAATAATAAAATATGCACCAATTTTTACACACACATACATATACTCAAACACATACTCAAAGTTCATATGCACAAATGCAGATTATAGAGTGGGGAAGGACAGGTTGGCCAAATCAGAGTCCATAAAAAATGTAAAAGAGTATACAGGCTCTAGTTTGGTAACTCATCTGACTTCCAGCTGAATTTGATGGTCTCAATGCTTCCTAATTAAAGATGTAGATGACTGAGTTAGTTGTTCTTTGGGAGATGGTAATGCTAGGTTGGAGTCTTTTAAGAAATCTCTGCCTACAGCAGGGCGTCCCTAGATTATCACAGTCAACAAACAGGGCTCGAAGCTTACTAGGTCTTCCCCCAAGCTGCTTGTCCTCAGTTCTGCTGAGAAAACATGTGCTTAAAACATACAAACAGTTGGCTTGTCAGATGACCTTCCTTCTCTGACTACCAGGGGATTTAAAAAAAGACATTGGGAATTTTCCATGCCCTCCGGCAGTGGGCATGATCGATGGTGTGCGCGGACAATATGGCACAATAGGTTTCATGACAGCAGGCAGGCAGGCTGTGATCGTCTGCTGAATCCACCAATGGTGGGCTACGTTTACCGCAGGGATGGTCCTCGGGGCCAAGGGTTACCTGTAGAGGCCGTGGCTGATGACACCCGTGCAGCAGCCTCAGAATGCAGCAGAGCGATGGTGTAATGAAGCTCATGCTGCAGCTTGCAACTTGGTGGAGCAGACCATCGGGATGCTGAAGATGAGGTTCCAGTGCCTGGACTGGTCTGATGGAGCCCTGCAATACAGCCCACAGAGGGTGTCACGCCTTGTCGTTGTCTGCTGCGCCCTTTACAACCTGGCACTGCAATGGAGAGAGGAGCTGGCCGAGGAGGAGCTGGAGGACCTGGAAGTCTCCTCTGATGAGGAGGACTTTGATGGGGATAAGGATGAAGAGGTCCTCGGAGGTGATGATGATGGGGATGAGGCCCTCGCACTGACTAGATGAGGCAGGTGCTCGGGAGGCCCTCATATCTGCTCGATTTGTAGAGGATGATAATGACATGCAATGAGGTGACTCCATAGATCCTCACAGCGCATTTGTGAATGTTTGACTCCAGTCTGGCTTAGGGCAGCACGAATACCCTCTGTGAGAATGCTCCTGTCATAGAGATGTAGCAGAGGCCTTAATAGTAGCTTGCATGCAGGAGGGTAATGATGACATGCAGTGAGGACACTCCATAAATCTCCACATAGCCTCTGAGAATGTCTGACTCCTGTTTGGCCGAGGATAGCTCCTTGCGCTCTGTGATCAGGGTCATATTATAGAGACATGAAACTTTAGAAGTTCTAATGCTTTATCAACCTTCAGCACCTGAACCCTTCAGGAGCACAGTGTCACTGGTCACAGATGCTGAAGAGATGGGGGCCAGTCCCTCCTTAAAGGCGTTGAGAGTACATCGAGAGAGTGAGAGAACTCTGTAGCTTGCCCACTACACTCTGGCAGCAATGACAGAGCACAGGGAAGAGGCCCTGGACTGATACACTTGCCTTTTATCTTGTGCAGAAAGGTTTCACATCTGAGTGACAAGAGCAATGCTCATCAGAACAAGGAGACATAGGCAGGGAGACATTCTTGGGAGTTTAATGACAATAGTGAACAGTATGTACAGATCAACACCCGTGTCCAGGCTGTGCAATTAATTCTCCTTAACTTTCCAAACACCGCCGC
Organism: Carcharodon carcharias; assembly: GCF_017639515.1. Taxonomy (NCBI): domain Eukaryota; kingdom Metazoa; phylum Chordata; class Chondrichthyes; order Lamniformes; family Lamnidae; genus Carcharodon; species Carcharodon carcharias. The sequence goes on along the minus strand of NC_054468.1, from coordinate 203,233,123 downwards.
TACATCTTGTTGCTCCCCAGACATACACAGCGGAGGTGGAGGCAGCCTGCTGACTGTGATGCCTTGTCTTTGATGACTTTGGCAGGCGTCCTCTGGACTGCCAAGACTTGGAGGGCCCCGGCCTGCTTTCAGGGTCCTGCTGTGTGGCAGTGGCACCCTCCTTGGCCTGTGGAGTTGTAGCTGCCGAGGTCACAGGAAGAGGGGAGTAGGATTGGCCAGACCCTCTCGGAGTCACCTGGATGGGTGGGCCCGGGGTGTGCACCTGCTGATCCTCCTCCTTATGGGTGCCGGGGGCCCCAGGCTGGCTCCTTGAGGAGAAGGGGAAGCTGGAGGGATATCAAGCTGCCCAGCACCCCCCTTGCATACACACTGTTGAGGCCAACTATGGCATCAGCAATGGAGTTGAACGCGTGCAGCAGTGCAGGAGCAATGTCCTGGACCAAGGTCTTCATGGAAGCCGCTACCCTACAGTGTTGACCTCAGTGTGTTTGGGCGCTGTTACCTTAGCCTGACGGTGGGTGGACTCCTCCATTGTGTCTTGCAATTTGAGGAGTGCACCGGACATCCCTTCCTGATGTTCCCGAGCATGTCTTTGCAGCTCCAGCAACAGTGACATGACTGAGTCCAGAGGCTCATCACCTGACTCAGACTCAGCAAATTTCTGGCCTCCAGCAGTCCCCTGAGTGCCGGACAACCGGGAAGTCCCTGCCACGGCCTGCTGTGGATCAGTCAGTGTGATGTGTTCACCAGATTGTGATCTCGGGGCTACTCTAAAGTTAGGTCCCATTGAGGTGTGTGTCTCTGCACTGATGGAGGGTATGGGTGAGCACTGTGATGGGACTTCAGGGAGTGTGCCTTCCAGATTCCTTTCCAGAGGTTTCCTCAGGGCTTGATTGGAGGCCCTGGGTCATGGACTTTGTTGGCTGTTTGGCAGATGTGCCTGTGAAAGCAAGGAGGGATAATTAATGCATGGCAGCGGCCTTTGAAACAGGACACATCACTCATGACATGGTTGTCTGATGGATGTTGCACTGCTGGATGCTCACTTGGTAGAGCAGCACTGACCTCACCGTCACCCATGTCCAGTCTAGATCGTGGCCAGCCAGCTGGATGACTCTGTTGTCAAAGTCTGTGAGGACCTTGATTTCAAGTATTCCACCACTGGTCTGTGACCTCTCTCTCTTGTTGTGTGCCAGCTTGTCCTGCATGGAGAGAGGTGGAGAAGGAGTAAGCAGGACACTGTGATAAGTATGTCTGGCCTGTGTAGGTGGGTGAGTGGTCCCATGGACGGAATGAGGGCCATGACGGTGTGTGTGAGACAGTGAATGGTGATGTCTCTTGAACTGGCAGTGAGTGAAGGCCCTGTGCATGTGTGATTGGTTTGTGAGTGTGAGTTGAACATAATGAGAATGATGATTTACCCTGGAGGAACGGTGGAGATCATTCTTGCAGCACTGGGTGGCTGTCCTCTCCTGAAGGGTGTTGGTGCTGGCTACTGCTGCCATTGCCTCCCAAGCTGGATTGATCATGTTGCTGCCCATCCTGCGGCCAGAGCAGGGGTACAAGGCATCCTGTTGGGCCTCCATGGCATCCAGCTGTCACTCGAAGGACCTGCCATTGAAGTGTGGGGCTGCGGTCTTTTTTGCTTTGCTGGCCATGTCTTCCATGCAGCAGTGGTGACCTGGAAGCAATGAGCACTGTGCTTGCAGCTGGATATTAAACATGGCACCCAGTGCGATGCAGTGGCAGGGTGATAGCCAGCGGGCAAATGAGAGCTCGCCCACCGTGGAAACGGCCTGTTTCCAGGGAGCGCATAAATAAGGAGACGGGTTTGGGACAATATGGTGTGAAAACCCGCCATTGCGGCCGGTGGGTAAAAGCATATGACCATAAGACCATAAGACGTAGGAGCAGAAGTAGACCATTTGGCCCATTGAGTCTGCTCCACTATTCAATGAGGTCATGGCTGATCTGATAATCCTTAACTTTACTCTCCCGGTACTGCACTTAGTGCAAATCTGGGAAAATTCTTCCCATTGTCTGTGTATTCCAAAGGTGACTTGATTAGCTCATGTCTCAAAGCTAACTTAACCAGGGTCCCATTGCCCAAGTAATTAGTCTTACTGGCACATCTCCAACAGTTAAATACCTCAGGTGATTGCCATAAATGCCTTACTAATGTGATTGAAGATGTGAGTCCTTCACACTCCTCTGAATGACTCCCCTCAATGAATTGGAATGTGAAATGCATAGTAATGCAAATTGGGGTTAGCCATCTTGGACTGTGAGTTCAAGTCACTTTAGCCTCCCTGTTTTAAAAAATCTGATTTTAGAAGTTCAATTCAGATTTGTGGCTAATGGATTAAAAATCATTATTTGGTATAACTCACTTCTTCACAACACTTAATAGAACCTTGTTCCTAGTTCTAGCTATGACATCGGTCCCTACATGGACCATGACAACTTGATCCTCCCCCTCCTACTTCAAGTTTCACAATGGGATATCCTTAACCATGGCACTAGATGGGCAACACAGCCTTCAGGACTCTTGGTTGCAGGTATAGAGCACATTATTTATTTGTTTCCACTATCATATTTTTTTTTACTTGAATGACCTCTTGTACTATGTTGCTTTCATCACATTGGAAATCTGCTTTGCATTCTTTGCTCTCATCCATACAAGTAGCAATTACCCTGTACACATTTAATCTTGGACAAGATTAAAAGCCAAGGCTACTCCTTCACCGTCTCCTGGGTTCCCTATACCTGCCTGACTTCCAGTCATGTCCTCCTGTCCTTGACCGCTGACAAAATTTGAATTACTACTTAACCTAGGTAATCCTAAAAATTAGAACATTATAACATTGCCACACATAACAACTGGAGTGATTCTTTCTCATTTCTTACTATAACCAGACAATGATTTCATCAAAATGGAAATATTATTCTTTATGATACATGTGAGGGGGACAGAGGTATTTTTCATCATATTAAAAGTACTTAGTGCCAGTGAACTTTGTCTTCAAAGTACCATTTCCAGAAATGGCAGTGCCATAGTTGTTACTGAGACTCTTCTCCCAGCCTTGGGATAAGTGTGTTGAGTATTTTGTTTGGTTACTTGAGATATTGCCACTTGGAAGAGGAGTAAAAATAAATGTCACCATATTTTTTATTTGTTCATGGGATGGGGGTGCCACTAGCTAGGCATTTATTGCCCACCCCTAATTGCCCTTGAGAACTGAGTGGCTTTTCAGGGGGCCTTTAAAGGTCAACCACATTGCTGTGGGTCTGAACTCAAATGTAGGAGTCACAGACCAAGGGCAGCAGATTTCCTTCCCTAAAGGGAATTAGTGAACCAGATGGGTTTTTACAACAATCAATGTGGTCGTCATTAGACTTCTAACTCCAGATAATTTTTACTGAATTCAAATTTCACCATCTGCCATGGTGAATCCAGGTTCCCCAGAGTGTTACCCTGGATCTCTGGATTACTAGCCTAGTGACAATACTACTATGCCACCACAACCCCCTAAGTTGTCTAGTTATAAAGTTGCATTAATGGTGTTCATGGGTAAGATCTGTGGTCTGTAGCATTTGGCATTCTCCTCAGAAAAGATCATAAAGAAGCTACAGAATGAGAATAGTTATCATAGAATCATAGAAACCTATATATAGTACAGAAGGATGTCAGGTGGCCCATTGTGTCTATGCCAGCCGAGAAAGAGCAATCCAGCCTAATCCCACTTTCTAATTCTTGGTCTGTAAACTCATAGGTTAGGGATCCTTCAGTGCATATCTAATTATTTTCTAAATGTGATGTGGGTTTCTGTTTCAATCACCCTTTCCAGGCAATGAGTTCCAAACCCCAGCCCCCACTCTCTGGGCAAGAACATTTCTCCTCAAATCTACTCTAATTCTTCTACAAATTATTTTAAATTGATACTCCTTGTTTATTGATGTCCCTGCCAAGGAAATAGATTCTTCTCATCTACTCTGTGTCGGCCTCTCATAATTTTATACACTCCAGTTAAATCTCCCCTCAGTTTCCCTTGTTCCAAAGAAAACAACAACCCCAGCCTACCTAATCTCTCCTCATAGCTAAAATCCTCCATTCCTAGCAACATGCTTGTAAATCTCCTCTGTATCCTTTGTGATGTGGTCACATCCTTCCTGCAATTCAGTGATCAGAAATCTATGTAGTACTCCAGCTACGGTCTAACTAGCGTTTTATACTGTTCTAGGGTAACCTCCCCAGATCTATATTTTTCTTCAGTTCTCTGTCTTTGACAATTATTTACTGAGCCATAGCTAAGTGCCATTTCTTTTCACTACAGTGCAGTCCAGGAGCCAGGCCCCAGGTCTACCTCAACCAGAAAGGGGATTGAACCCATGCTGTTGACATTAATTTGATCCACACACTAGCCTACTGGCCAACTGAACTAATTGGCCCACCATTTATGTTCTATGCCTCAGAAAATAAAGGAAAGCATCCTAATGCCCTTTTAGCCACCTTACCTATCTTTCTTGCTACCTTTAGAAATCAATGCACACGTACTCTAGATCCCTCTAATCCTCAACATTTCCCAGTTTCCAAAAATTTACCGTGTATTACCTTGTCTGTTTGCCCTCCCCAAACGTATTACCTCACACTTATCAGAATTGAATTCCATTTGCCACTTTTCTGCCCAACAGATCAGTCCATTGATATATTTCTGCAATCTATAGCACTCTTCTTCATTATCAATCACATAGGCAATTATTGTATCACCTGCAAAATTCTTAATCATACCTCCTACATTTAATTCTAAATCATTGGTACATATACCAGCAAAAGCGAGGGATCTAGCAGGCAGCCCTGTGGAACCTTACCAGAAGTAGTCAGTTATGCTATACATTTCTACATTTCTATATTTGCATGACAATTCTTTGGAACTTCTAAGGAATTACTGTGATAAATAACATTTCAATGTACGGAGTAAAATTGGAGAGGCACATATATTGCTTCTTCTTGGCAGGTAATGATATCAGAAAGCTACCTACTGAAAAAGAAATCTGTAAACTGTTTGCCTTTTAACATATCCTAATTTAATCCATTCAGTTTAAGGAGGTTAGCTATTAACACACAAATAAACTCCCCAGTTGTTCCGCCAAAAGCAAATCTCCATTTGTTAACGAAATGTCTTAATGAGAAACATCATATTGATATTTCTTGCTTCCTTCACATTTTAGCCAGCAGCAGGCCACCTCCTGCTATCATCATTTGTTGACAAAAAAAACTTTTAACAGCCTTGTTGTCACTAGACATTGATGCCCTAGCTGCTTCCTGCTAGTTCTAATTACTTGAAACCCTTGGAGCTGTGCATAATCATGTTTTTCCTATCATTGGAGTGCACACCCCAACACACACACATTAACACATTTTGTGTTTAAACATGAGTAAAACACATGTTTTTAATGAAGGTTCCTAATTTAAGGGAAAAAAAACCTCCTACATAGACATTTATTGTTTCCTCGTGCACTTTAGCAAGCAGCAACATCATGATATTACTTCCGGCAACAAGAGATTGATAATGATCTCTCCAAACTTGCTTTTCCTGTCTGGGTGATATGATAAAAGATAATCAGTCTAGCAAGCAAATTGTTGGAGTTGCTTGAAACTAGGGCAGGGATTTTCCGGTCCTGCCACTGCAGGACTGGAAATTCCTGCCCAAAGTCAATGGACCTTTGGCAGGACCGTCAAATTTTTTGCCCTGCCCGCAATGATTCCTGCCACAGACAGGACTGGAAAATATTAGTCTAGGGGTGGGATTTTCTCCTCCGCAGACTAAATGCTGTGGCGCGCGGGAAAAGTGGCGTGTCCTCCCCCGACTGTAATGGTGGGTTTTCGCTCCCAATAGTCCGCTTCTCGTTTCATTAAATATGCATTAGCAGGAAATACACCGTAGTGTGGGTGGGCGACCTCTGATTTGCCCACCCCACCATGACCTCAGCGGATCATCAGTCTGGGTGCCATATTTAAACCGTACCCTCGCACAGCTTTCTCAATGTCCGCATCCCTGGACTGCTCCAGGTGAGAGATGGCCCCCAAACCAAAGAAGTCTGCAGTGCCCAAGTTTGGTGATGCCTTGCTGGATCACCTTCCAGATGTCTTTGAAGATTGCCGGGAGATGCTATACCCCCATGATGCTAGAAGGAGGCCAACCAACCTCACAACTGCGGCTTGGGAGGAGGTGGTCACTGTCGTGAGCACCAACTCCGCACAGAGGAGATCAGCCATCCAGTGCAGGAAGAGGATGAATGATCCTATCTGTTCCACCAGGGTAATTCAACTATCTCATCACTCTCAACTCCCTCTCACAATCCCCTCACACATTCACAAGATGACACTCCACAGGGATCCCATAGACTGCCAGCTGAAGGGATATCACTGTCTCACACACATCTTCACATCTCCATCTGGGTTTATATCCAGTGTACCTCATGTCCTCACCCCATGCACGGCTCCACTTTGCACCCATGCAAGGCAGGCAGCCTTATCATTTGCCTTGGCATGCATCCTGCTCACACTCTCTCCATCTGATTTTATGCAGGTCAAACTCATCCACAGCAAAAGGGAGAGGGCCCAAGCTGGTGGAGGGATGACTGAGCTCAAAGCCCTCACTCCCTATGAGGAGAGCGCTGTTGAGTTTGTTGGAGAGGACTGGGACCATGCCTGCGGCAGTGGTGAGTTCGACGGTGGAGATCCAAGTGAGGACCCAACATCAGCTGATCCTTCAGACAACGATACTGTGAGTGCATCATCATGTTTTCAAGTCAGCTGCCATGCACTAATTATCTCTATTCTCTTTCATAGGCCCTCTGTCAAATGCTCCAGGGACAGCAGGAGCCGGCCCTTTCTCTCCAGCCCCCTCGAACCTCGGATGAGGATCCTGAGGGCGCCATCACTGAAGACCCATCACAGCGCTCAAGACCTGTGGCGGGTGTAATGGTGGGTGGGACTAAAACACCCCACCCTAGGTCTTTCATTTTAAATGATAGTTGCAACAAAATGTCAATCCACTTCTGATTATCTTTGAAAACACTTACACCTATTCTGCATTTTTTGCCTGCTTTTTCAACGGGGAATAAACACACGGAAAAAAAGATAAAGTAGCTGACACAGAGCCATGGTATCAAAGTTGGTCAAAAATGGACCTTAGAAGGCTTTCAAAGGTGGAGACAGAGACGGCGGGGTTTCAGATGGGAAACCCAGGGAGTAGAGTGAGAGGCTAGAAGTTCATCCATCAGTGGTGCAGTAAAGGGGATCAGGGGCTAGAGTCAAAGTATCAAAGGATATGGGAAGAGATGCCAAGCTGATGGAGGTTACAGAAGCATGGTAGCATAAAGCAATGGAGGTATTTGAAGCTAACCATAAGGATTTTAAATTCAGTGTGATTTTATTAATTATTTTGTGCATATTTAGGTGAAGAATGTTAGCCCTGGTGAATGGAACACTATTCAATTTCACCTATCCAATGTTTGCATCAAATAGCACCAGGTATTGTATAGCAAAAGCAATGACAGAGTTATGCGCCATCGACTATGTCTCAAAAGATGCCTTTGTCCCAATCTCAAAGTACAACTTTTACTTCTCAGTATCCCAATGCTATTTACTACAGCAGCCATTCTCATGTCCTTCTGCCTTAGTGATTGCCAATGCATGGGCAGCTCTGTGCTAAAGCTCCTTGTTTGATATCAACTGGGCTAATAAAATTTATTTTAAATTAAGATGCAGGTTCCTTACCTGAGAATGTAAGAACATCAGAAATAAGAACGGCTCTTCAAGCCTACACCACCATTCAATATGGTCATGGCTCTTCTACCTGAACTTCACTTTCCTGTCTGCTCCCCATATCATACGTTTGCTGAGATATTAAACATCTGTCTAGCTCAGGATTAAATATATTCAATGATGGAGCATTCACAACCCACAATTCCAAAGGTTCATAACACTTTGAGTGAAGAAATTTCTCCTCATCTGAGGCTGGCCCCGTGTTCTAGATTCCCAAGCCAGGCGAAACAACCTCTTCGTGTCTACCCTGTCAAGCCACTTCAGGATCTCATATATTTCAATTATAACTGGGGGTGGGGTGGGGAGGTGGCAGTTTTGGTGAGGCAGGAGACATAGACAGAAAGTGAGAGAGTGAGAAGAGACTTTTATCCATCAATTTGTGCTAATTGAAACCCATGGTAGGAGAATAATGCATTAACTCATTGATCTACCCTACCCCTTGAACCTTAGATTTATATCTTAAGCCTGCCTTTATTTTGGTTATATTCTACACATATAAGAGAAATTAAACAGTCACAGCCTTAATGCAATGAGGTTGGTTCATTTCAAAGCGAAAAAGTCTGATTTTTCATTGTTATGCTTTTGCTCTATAGCCTTTGCTCCTGCTCTATCTCATCATAAAGGGATATTTTTCTGATGCCTTTTTGTGGAATGCTGAATGCTCTGGGCCCTCATATCTTTTTATTTGCTTACCTGTCAACTGCAAGTTTGTTTATTATGAGTTGTTATATGGTGGGGTGGGGGTTGATGATGCAGGGGAGGGGGGCAGTGTGTGGTGGTGTTCTATTGTAGCTGTACTCCAGTATTCAATTACTCTAGATAAACAGATTACCTGGCCATTGACACATTGCTACTTGTGAGACCTTGCTTTGTTCAAATTGGCAGTGCATTTCTTACATTATGGAATTAATTACACCTCTAAAAATACTCAATTGGCTGTAAAGCACTTGGGATTTAATGAGAGGTGTGATATAAATACAAGTATTTCTTTCAATCTTTTTATTATTTCATTCACAAGTGCGCTACTCATCACAGCACAATATTATTGAATCTGTATACAGACTGCCTTCAACATTCCTGCATTTTCTCCTTTTGAGGTCTTTTTACCTTCATGTTATGATTTTATCAACATAAATACCATGAATATATCATAGCAATACCCATGATATTCCAAATGTTTTCAAGAATGCTCACCACTTCAACAGAAAGAGCACATTCATTTTAATAAATGTAGATCCACCATTGATGCTTTCCACAAAACTTGCAAATATTGTTTCTGCCCATGAAAGCAATTGGTTTTTGCATAAAATTTGAGTGGACTATTTCATTCATGGAAAAATCAAACTAAATACTGGTTCCAAAATTCATTGATATAAGCTAAACAAACTGGGAAATTCCTCAGAGCTGCCTCCACTTAACCAGCATCAGAAATGCATGGACACCTATATCATATACAGTTTTGGACACCCAGTTAGAAAAAGGGTATACAAACAATAAGAAAGTACATCTATTGATGTATAAGTCACCAGGGATGTGGGGTTACAGTATTGAAGAGAAATTTGAGAAGATCGGGTTTATATCACTGAAATGGTTAAGGGGATCTGATAGGCAGCTTTGAAGGGTTATAAGTTAAATAATAATTGATTTGGCCCAGATCTTCCGAGGAGTGACAATTATGTGGACAATTGCCCCTAGACAATGCTCCACATTTCTGGTCAGGTCTTCCAACCTTGGCTTCTCCAAAATGCAGAGCATACAGTCCCTCGAAGGGCTTCATCATAGTGCCATAGTGCTAGAGCATTGGCGGTGGAGGGGTGGGGGCTGGGGGGGTGGTGGTTGTGGTAGTGGTGTGGTGCAGGGAAGACAAGCTGAACCCCCTTTTTGCAGCACTAGCTGGCATATTCTTGTAAGTGCTCAAAGGACCCAAATCTTCTCAGTGTTAGAATGTGTGCGTGTATGTGTATGTGTGTGTGTGAATGGGTGAGTAAGTGGGTGAATGTGTAGTTATGTAAGTGGGTAGGTGGGTGAGGTAAGTTGGCACATGGATAGGGTAACAGCTGGGTATGGTGGTAGGTGGATAGGGTGGCAGCTGGATTGCATGGCAGCTGGACAGGGTGACAGCTGGGTACAGTTGGGTAGGATAGCAGGTGGGTAGGGTGGTAGGTGGGCAGGGTGGTAGGTGGGTTGGGAGGCAGCTGGATAGGGTGACAGCTGGGTTGGGTGGTAGGTGGGTAGGGTGACAGCTGGATACAGTGGTAGATGGGTTGGGTGGTAGGTGGGTAGGGTGACAGCTGGGTAGGGTGGTAGGTGGGTTGGGTGGCAGCTAGATAGGGTGGCAGGTTAGTTAAGTAGGTGAGGTGAATAGGTGTGTGAGTGGGTAGGTGAGCTGGGTGGGGGGTGGGGGTAGCTGGGTCATGAGGGGTTGTTAGGTCAGTGCTGGTCAGGTTGGATTGTGGGAAGTTGGGTGGGTTAGGGGTGGGAATTGGATGGTTGTGGGGGGAGTCAGGTGGGATGGATTAGTCAGGTCAGGTCAGGGCAGAGTCAAGAGGGTCAGGGTGTTGGAGTGGGATTCTGGAGGATAGTAAGGTGGGGTTGGTGGAGTTGGAGGGTGGAAGTAGTCAGATTGGGTCAGGGAGGGGAGTGAGGATCAAGGGGTGGGGAACCATGGGGGTGTTGAGTAGTGGGTGTTAGTTAGGGGGCTGAGGGGAGAATAGGTGGTGCCAGTTGTATAGTTACCCAGAAGTTAGACTAGGATTTTTCTGTCTAACATTTCCTGGGTAACTATCCAGGTAAATGAGCCAGAAGTGTCCAAAGTCTCTGACTCTAACTCAGAGCTGAAGACTTTTTCATAGGGTTGCAGGGAGCAGGAGAATTGCCCATGAAAGTACAAACTTCCTGGGCAATTCCCACACAGTCAGTGCACCAGGACGTCCAAAGGGTCCCGAAGTGCATCTTGGGGATTACGTCCAGTCTCCAACTATCTGGAGACCAGAAGATCTGGGCCAATATGCCTCTGAGGCAACAAGACTGCAACAAGAGACAGAATTTTAGGATAATCACGAAAATAATTTAAAAAGAGGTGGAAAAAAATCTTCACACAGAGGTTGAATAGAGATGGAATTCATTTGTTTTTTTTAAACAAAGAAAAATATTTAGAAGAAGGATTATACATGTATTATACATATACATTATATATGTAGAGTATACAGCACAGGTCATTTGGAGCAACCAGATTGTCCTGGTGTTTATACTCCACACAAGTCTCCACCCATTCCATCTGCCTCGTCTCAGCCTTTCAGCATATCTTTTTGGTCTCTTTATTGCGCCTAGTTTCTTTTTGAAAGCATCCAAGCTATTTGCCTCAATGAGTTCCTGTGGTTGTAAGTTCCAAATTCTAACTACTCTGAGTAAAGAAATGTCTCCTTATTTCCTTATTGAATTTAGTAGTAACTACCATGTATTCATAGCCAGTAGTTTTGGATTCTCCCACAATTGAAAACATTCTCTCCTGTCTAACAAATTCATAATTTTAAAGACCTCCATCAGGTCACCTCTAAGTCTTCCCTTTTTAAAGAAAAATGCCCCGATGTGTTAAATCTTTTCCATTAGCCGTAATCCTTCTTTCTGGTACCATCTTTGTAAATAATTTTTGCACTTTCTCCAGTGCTTCCATGTCCTTTTGATATTATGGAGACCAGAACTGTGCACAGTATTTTAAGTGTGGCTTAACCAGGTTTACAAGTTTAACATAACGTCCCTACTTTTGTCTTCCATACCTCAGAACTAAATCCTAATGCTTGTTTTAGCATATGTAATTACTTTGCTGACTTGCAATGCTGCTTTTAATGATTTATTCATCTGAATCCCTAGACCCTTTTCCTCCTCAACCCCATTCAGTTTTTTTTATTTTCTGAGGCTCATATGTTGTTTTTATTTTTCCTACCAAAGTGCATCATTTCACATTTATTTATGTTAAAGTTCATTTGCCAATTAACTCTCAGGTCTGCAAATTTTCTAAAGTTTTTGTATAATGTTACATTCTTCCTCAGTGTGAACTATACCCCCAGTTTGGTGTAGTTTGCAAATTTTGAAATTGAATTATTTGTTCCTAAGTTTAAATTATTAATTTAAATTATGAATAGCAGTGGTCCTAGCCAAGGCCCAGAAGAGGGGGTGCACAAGGTGCATCTGGGCCCACACATTCAGGGAGCCCAGACTCAACTCGCAGCTTTTGCCTTTGCCTTGACTGGCAGCACATCTCCTGTCTCAAGAGGCCTCCTCACATCTCAATGTACTCACACACAAGCACGCAAAGGGTGCACCACTCTGGGACAAATTTCCAGTGCTCAAGATCCGATTTTCCTGGAGCAAGAGTGTAAGTCTATGGGGCCACTTGTTTTGATAGCCAGCATGCATTCTGGGTGATGGAATCCACCCTCAGCTGCACTCTCTCCCTCCTGCACAGGTGCCTGCCCATTAAAAGATTATAGATGTCACCCTCACATTAAGATGATGGAACAGGCCGGGAAGGCCTGGAGTAGTGGTGGCTGCAGCAACAACATGGTGGGGGGGCACCTGGGGTATTAGACAGAGCTGAGAGGAAGCACATCCTGCCACCTTCACAGCTTTTCTGAATTCCTCCTCAGTAACATTAATTTCCAACCCTTTTGGGTTGAAGGCGGGTGCGGGGGGGTGGGGGGGGGGGGAGGTGGGGGAGGGTGGAGTGAGTGAGTGAGGGTGATTGAGCTAGTGTGTGTTATGATTGAGCAGTTGGTAAAGCTGTTATTTAAAAAATCCCACAGAGAAACTTAAAACAACTGTCATAACCTATAATTTTAAGTGTTATGTTTGAGATGCAACTCTAAATTCAGGAATCAGACCACCAGTTCTTGAGAGGTTTTATATTAAGCTAAATGGAACATTTTATTCATTTACACAAGTTAAGTATATACACATGGCTACAAATTACTACGATCATAACTTTTAAAAAATTTCCAAACTAATCTCCATTAAGGCAACAACAACCCATAGATCTTACCAGACACCAGGCAAAGCATTTTCATCTTATGAATTCAAAATGAGGTTATTTTCACTTTGGTTCCTGTGGAGGCAATTGGAGGCTTACAGATGCTTTTGATTTCACATTGCCTCTGCTCTACCCACACAAAACTGCTGAAGTTAAACCTAGCACAGCCCATTGAATGTAAATTCTCATTGTAGCACAAGCCTCTTCTAATAATAAAATCCCTTTCATAGTACCAATTTTATTAGCAATATAAACATAATGCTTGGTCTCTGCTCACTAGGTGCCAGAATTCACCCCACTTCTTGAATGCTCTATTCAAAAAATGCAAATGCACTCTATCTGTCTTACATATCAAAACTAGTACACATCAAAGCACTCAGACTAGCTGGCTTTAATCCACTTAAGACACACCCATAGACTAAACCTCTATTTTAAAAGAAAAATATTTTCCAATAATATTATATACATTAATAGCTTCATGACAATGTGTGAGAGAGTGAGTAAGTAGATATGAGAATGATTGAGTGTGTTTGAGAGCTGAGACTGGGAGTGAGTCAGACACAAACACACACACACACACATACACACAGAGGCTGCTCGATGCAGGCACATGCACACGCACACACACTCTTCCCCTCCATCTCTCCCTCCCTCCCCAAAAATCTATCCACACACTGGGCTGGGGGAGCAGGAAAACCCAGACTGAAAGGCAACACGCTACCCACCGCCGCTTTTCTATGAATTCTGCCGAGGCCAGCTCAAAAAGTGTGCCACCGGAGGTGAATGCATGGTCAATGTTAGTTAAACCTAACTACTTATCATAGCTCTGGTCCCCTCCTCCTTTCCTGGTGACCTGGACTTGTGGCCTAGTCTGTCTCCCTTTAGCTCTGCTTCTTAAGCGAAAAGGCAAAAAACTTTTTTATTAGTTAGCTCTGAAGCTTGGCACTTTTTAATGGCCGTTTTTATTAAGCCTTCATTTAAAAAAATATAATTTTTTTGCTTTGACATTGAATTTGTTTTTGCTAAAAAAGTTAATAATGTTTTCTACATACCTTAACCATTTTTATGAAATTCATGTTTAATGTTGAACCAAACCAGATCTCAGGCAGCTGCTGGGTTACTCGCTGAAGAGGAATTAAAGGCTCACAAGAAGCTTTTAGGACAGCTGGCAAAAAGATTTTTTTGCTCTAATAGAAATGTGTTAGGATCCTTGACCAGGCCCCCAAGTTTTTGGTAAGATCCAGGTAGGGACCAATAATGTTTTATTTAAAGTAGGCTAAGTTTGAGATTCAAGGCACTTGCTCAGTGAATAAAGCCCCAAGTTTCCATAGGTTTTGAACAATCAAAAATAAACTTTACAATACAAGGCTAGAAATATAAAACAATTTACAATATCTATCTTACTCTAACATTCAGGGTTAATATGAGGTACATGTGAACTAACAAGCAAACTGTGGTTGAACACGTCACACTACACAATAAATGCCAAATGGGACCAAAATAGAGTTTGCAGATTTCTCGGAAACCCACACAGATGTCAATATAGCACCAACCAACCAACGTCACTGAAACTCTGTTTCTCTCATGAGGAATTTCAGTCTTCACCTTCAAAGATCTAACCTGGGAATTTTCTCCAAATGTTTTACTAACTCGGACAGCGTCAACAATGGCCCTCCTCGCAGCATTTCAATCTCATCTCCCAAGATTCTGTTCCCCCGGATTCCTGAGTAAACACTCAAACACCAACTCATAAGCATAGCATCAGATCTTCAGCCACGACAAGCAGCACACAGCTGCTCCAAAGGGATAATTTTGCCCCAACAGCCTGCAGCATAGAGTCACCAACTTTTGGCTGCCTTCTTGAATCTTCAGGGCTTCTTTTAAGTTGTCTTCAATGACCAGGACTTCACACGAGCCCTCTTCACTTAACATCTGCCACCTGCAGCCCTTTCCATATTTCGAGCCTATTTTTCTTTGCATTTCTCTTTTTAACTGACTGGGACCTACTCCTGTCCCTGTCCCCTCTCTGGGACTCTTCCTTTGGGACATCTCCCTGTCCCAAGCCTGGGATTCTTCTTCTCAAAGGTGCTCCATCCCCTGTCACTGGACCCCGGCTTCTGGTGCTGTTTATCTTCTTGCATAGGTGCGCTGGGCCCAAAGAAAATAAAAATGCCAATCTGTGCATGTGCAGCCCACTCCCGGTCGGTGCATGCACAAAAACTCCAAGGTCTGTCAGGAGTTGAAGTTCCTTACCTTCACTCTCAAGGTAAGTATAGTTTTCATAACAAATCAGAAGTGTTGAAAATGCTCAGCACATCTGGCAGAGGGAAACATGTGCAGAGAGAAACAGAGGTCAACAACCCTTTGTCAGAACTAGTGCAGATGGTGGATCTGAAGTATTGACCCTGTTTCTCTCCCCACAGATGCTGCCTTGGCCTGCTAAGTATTTCCAGCATTTTCTGTTTACATTTCAGATTGCCAGCATCTGCAATACTTTACACACCTATTGTATGCTCCCCACTGGGCATTTGTAAGTGTGACTAGTTTCAATTTAAAATGAGAAAGCATTTATCACTCAATGCAAAGTGTAATTTTCATGTTAAGGAAGTCCACTTGGGTAGATAGAAATAGTCCGTTATTGCAAGTCAGTTGGTTGGCACTTATTTACTTGAAGGTTTTGCCATTTTTAAACTTGGAAGTGGAACCACCAGTCATGTGCCAATAGAATGTGTCACTGTTAGTTCAAGATATTCTCATTTGTACATGAGATTGTTGTTTGTAGTGCTTGTGAGTTTCAAATCTTTTGGGTCTTGGTGTCTGAATATTGCATAGAGCCAGGTTTGAATGTTCAAGTTGTGTGTAATTGTGTAACCTGTGGTTGTAAAGTGTATCATAGTGAAACCTGAGCTTTCGATGGGCTTTATAAATGGAGGCATAGAGTACAAAAGTCACAAAGTTTTGTGAAACCAACATAAACCAGTTTGACCCCACTGTGACCATGGTTCCCAATTCTGGGCAGCCAAAGGCTGTGAGGGGAAGAGTTAAGGGCGGGTGGGGTTTAAGGGGCTGGGCAACAGGAGAAACAAGAGGGCCTATGGTTTCTCTGTCTGGCCCTGGTCCTAGCACTGATCCTTGTGGAATGCTGCTTTCTATTTTCCTCCAATATGGATAACTACCATTTATCCTTGTCAATATTTTCTATGTTTTAGGCAATTGGCTATCCAGTCAGCCATTTGTCCCCTGGCCTTTGTTTTGAGCCTATTATGTGATACTTTATCTAAGGCCTTTTGAAAATCAAAGTATATGGCATCTACTACATTACCTTTGTCTACTCTAGTAAAAGAATGAGAACAAACACCTTTAAAAGAAAATGTGCTTTTTTTTTGGAGCACAGGAAGATACAGGGCTGACATTAAACAGCAAGTCAATGAAAGTAGATTGCTCAGAACGTTTCTATGATCTGGTACACACACCATAGCTTCTTCCTGTAAACTGTACCAAATGCAAAATGCAAATAGCAAGTAGGCTAAGAGTAGATGGGTCATGTAGAAAACAATGCTAGTACACTATGGATGTAGTCCTATCCACATTTAAAAACAATGTGGGATAGAAATTGGTTTGTGTTTTTTCAGGCACAACGTGGGCACCACTCTAAGAGCACTGCTGCAATCATGCAAACATACCTAAGTCTCCAAATTGGTCCCTCCTATAAATTTAAATACATAGACAGCTTGTCTCAAGGGGAGTGGGGGGATGGGTGAGTGTCATTATCAAACATTGCTGGCATCATTTAACGGCTGCCTGCACCTCTTAAAGAGGTGATGTATTTTGGCTGCAAGCGGCTGTAACTGAAGATTGTGGACTATAGCATGCTGAACAGAGGTAGCAAGCCCTCCACCACCCTTCCACCCCATTTTTCTGACATGTTGGCAGTATTGATGCACTAATTTTGTGTGTAATATCAAAATATCTTTTTCAGTTGGGGCAAGGGTGGTGCACAATGATTTCCATAATCTGTTTATTTGGCCATTTGTAAGGGCTTACTAGAGTTCCTGTCTCTCAGTCAGAAGGTAATGGGCTCAAGCCCTACTCCAGACAGTCCTGCTGAGTGGAGACCAGACTCTGGTTCTGGATTCTGGTTTGACCTCCAGGGAAACATTGGTGGCTAATGATGTGGGTGCCTATCCTGTCCTCCCATATTGACTGACATAAAGATGGTTAGATTCTGGGCTGCAAAACTGGCAATTAGCCTGCGAATCCTTCCACTACTTCACACTATTCACCAAAGGAAGAGTAGGAGAAAGGGCAATAACCACCGGTAAATATCCTAAAACAGGAAACAAAGTGACCCTAGCAAACATCATCAGCAAACATCATCACAGAAAATGCAACAACACCTTGCAATAATGCAACACCTTTAAAATCTCAAGTCACTTGGAATATCATTTAAAATTCTGGTCATTATATTATGATAAAGGATACAGAGGCACTGGAAAGGGTGCAAAAAAGATTTACAAATATAGTATCAGAAATGTGAAGTTTTGCATATCAGAAAAGAATGAACAGGCTGGGTCTCTCTTCACTTGAAAAGGGAACATGTAAGAGTGACCTAATAGGGTTCTTTAAACTTATTAAAGGTATTGCTAGAATAGGTTCATAACATATGCTTGTGGAGGAGCGCTAAACTAGAGACAATCAATATAAAATAGTCGCCAATAAATCAAATAAGGAATTCTAAACTTCTTCACCAGAGATTGATGAGAAATTGGAACTGGCTACCACAGGGAGTGGTAGAAATAAGTAGCATAGATACACGCAAGGGGAGGCTAGATAAGCATAGGAGAGAGAAGGGAATAAAGGGTTATGCTGAGAGTTGGATGAGGAAAGACCAGAGGAGTTCGAATGGGCCATAAATGTTGGCATGGACAGATTGGATCGAATGGCCTGTTTCTGTGCTATATATTCAATGTAATTCTATTTAAGGTGATTAAATGCATCCAGATACCAGCGAATCCAATATATCAATTTGGTTCTGAATTTCTATCAGTTTATATTTCTCTCATGTTATAATAAACTAAGTAATATTCAGAGAGAACATTTAATCTCTGGCATGGCATGCATAAGAACTACTGTAATCTGCTGACAACTTCATCACTTTTGCTCTTAGGAAGTGTATGCTTGTAGTCGTCATGCTCTGTGTTAAGTGCCTCACTGGCATATGGCACTGCGTCGACAACAAACGCTGTAGAGTTCCAGGGTGACAGATTGGCTTTCAGCCCAGATTCTGAGGCCTCGCAGACTCAATTACTATGATACTATGAAGTTACTGCGGGTTTAAGGATAGGAACTGCACCACAGTATCCACGGACGTGAAAGATTACCACCCTGACAACTGTACCTGCAGTATTTTAAAAGTAGCCTGACTCCTTTTGGAGTTAACTTGCAGCATGAAACGTACAGCAAATTTCCAGCGGATATGTAGTGATTTCCATTAAGTTTCAACACCATGTGCAGGGCCATAAATTCAGCTTGAAGATATAGAATTCAATTATAATTTGGGACACCACACAAAAATAATTTTGAATCTCTCTGCCTAAAAAAAACATGGCGAAATACAGTAAAGCAAAAGGTGATTTCGGTGGCTAGATGTTAGCCACGTGCACAACCTGAGAAAATTCCCTCTGATCTTTCTTTCTGGCGAAATAAGTGTTCTTTTATTGTGCTTTTCCGATTTCGTGGAACACCTATGCGAGCGTTTAAAGGAAATTTTCCCTTTATTTTAAATGAATCACATTTTAAACAAAGAATTATCGCCACACCTTAAGCCAATTGCCAAACTGGGAATTACTATATTTCTGAATGATAATAGCAAGCCCAAAATGTACTCAAAAAACAATAATAGTACCATCTGCAGTTCAATGGTCTTCAGATTATTCATTCACTTCATTGTGAACTCGTGTCCACATGGCGTAGTTGAGGCGAATAGCATACATGCATTTCTGGGAAAGCTAGGTAAATACTTGAGGAAGAAAGGATTATAAGGATATATTGTTAGGATGAGATGAAGGTGGGCGGAAGGTCTTGTTGCTTCTAAACACCGACATAGACCTATTGCACTGAATGGCCTGTAAAATACACAGTACTGTAAAATTCTATGATGAGATTTTAACTCACTCAAATCCCATTCACTCATGCAGAGTTAAAATCAGGCCTTTGTATGTGTTGTTAATGACTGCTAGCACAAGGGCACACTCAGGTGTGCATCTGTATCAACGAATCGCCATCTAGATGGTGACCATATAGTTTCTTGGCAGTCGCTGCTTGTGTTTTGAAATGTTCCCTGATTACATTTGACAGAGGACGGGAATTTAATATGTGCGCCAGCTGAATTATTGAAAACACGTGTTTACTTGAAAACGGACTCTGGACCCAACACACAAGCGAGACATGATACCATCCTTCTGATCCTTGATTTGGATTCTGTCTGAGGTCCAGGTGATAATCGCAATGTCAAACTTAAAATAAAGGTAAACTGGTAGAAGTGCCAACCGGAAGGGAATAATTCTCGTTTCTGCCCAAAGCGAACGTTTCCTGTTGTTATTACTTATGTTCTCTTTAACTAGAAACCACAGATACAGTTAGCACGTGAATTAGTATTATTCTCTTGTCGTTCCTTAAAAGGTACAGAATCACAATCGTGATGACAAGCAATATGCTACCAGTCAACCAAATATCACAGCAGAACTTTTCAATCTTTCCGGACCTCGGGGATGTTAGACTTGTGCCTCGCCAGCAGGTGGCAATCTCTAGCGTTCCCTATTTTGTTTGGGACGGTTCCCGGCGGCGTGTGCGCATAATAAGGAATGATCTTTATCCTGAAAAACATCGCGAATGGGTCCCTATTTCGCTTCTTGAAAGCAAAAAAGAACTTGCTTGCGCTTCGATTTAATGCAATAAGCTTACTTTTCTATTAACGGAAATATGAGCGACGCAAAAATTGCGCCAATGGCGCAGAGAAATCAAACACAAACTTAAGAGAAATGACGTTCTCGGAGAAATAAAAACTGTTTCTTGAGTTAAAAAAATACACAATCACAACGGGCAATGTATAGGAAAATGTCCGATCCAAAGCCAAATAAAAATATATGCCGCCAAGCCTGGAAAATAATCCGCGGTGCTTTCGTTTTCATTTCTTACTTTTCGTAGAATTTGTACGATTTGATGCCATAAGGAAGTTAAAAAAAACTTGACAATATGACATGTCTAATAAATAAGTAAAATGGGATTACTTTACCAGCTGACAAATCCACTCGCTCTTGGGCTCAATAAGATGCTGAGGTAAACCAACGTAACAATCCGCTAGCAACTTCACAACCAGATTCTTCCAGGCACCGATGTGATTTTTGGCTGCTTTGCCGACAACAAGGGATTGCTTCGTCAACACACGAACGGATTGATCTCTTACATCAATGCTTCCTGGATCTAGGGCAGCGCAGCTCAGACAAGACCGAAGGCTCGGCTACTTGGACTGAAAATAATACCTGTTCACTCCTGGAGATTGGAGATGTTCACCATTTAGTACTTTACTAACACAGATGATGGTATTGGGAGCCCTTGCTGTGCCCGACCTCATTCCAGGGACGGCGTTAACCATCTCTCTAATTCTTTGCCTAAACCAGGATAAAAAAAAACCAGCAACTACTTCATTGAAAATATTAACACCACAGTCTGACCAGGGCGGCTTTTCATTTATTTTTGAGCTTTATAGTTACTAAAACCTGTAGAAGAAGATCAAAGCAATTCGGAACACGGTCTTGGATTTATATTAAAAAACTAAAACAGTTTCTACAAATCCTGAGAAAATCAGAAACTGACTATGTTTGCTCCTCCCATGCTATGGTTCTTGTATGACTAGAATCTCAAGAAGCTAAATTATTTTATTAACCTTCAAAATATTGCTGACCTTCTAAAAATTCGAAGTTATTCCATTTTACAAAACGGTTTAAAAGTACAAATGAAATAAATGCAAGCACCTTAATAATGTGCCTAAAACGCGCCTAAACCATTCCATAAGGTCTGACTAGGAGACAAGACCCTGCAGCGTTTATGATATATAGGACAATTCAAGTAACAAGAACGTTGGTACACGAGATCGCTTCAGTTCTGAACGTAACATTGCAAAATTAACTATTCAATAAGTATTTTGCAGATTACTTTTTTTTCATTTCATGGCGACAGACGAACAGTATTGTCGACAAAAAGAACATCTACGGTTACTATCTTTGCCAATTCCATTGGCTAGCGAGAGGCTTCAGCAAATTTGTGACGAACAGGCGGGCGACTCTCAACGTTACCCTTCACTTACGGATAAAAATTTGTGTCTTTAGCAGGAATTGTACCGTGTTATGAAGCATTGATTTGTTTGAACCTAAATTGATTTTTTTTTAAATAAGCTGACCAATGAACTGAACTCTAGCCGAAATATTAATTAGACTTTAGGAGTTAAAAGCCTGGGAGATATCTATCCCTTCAGCTGTATTGCCTAACTTCCATGTTTTCTCCATTTTCAATGAAGTGCTTTCCCTATGACTACATAGGTGGCATTCCATCTGTGTTCTTCACATCATCTTTTCAAATATATCATTATTCTTTGGAATGCTTCATGGAAAAGGAGCAAGTCGCATTCTGATGTTCACAATGAAGGTTCAAGATTTTGAACTGATAGACCTTTTGTGTTGTAATAAGGGGTTAATTACCTGTAGGGATTTATAAGAATGTAATTGTCACATCTGTGATTTACTCCAATTAATAATTTAGTTGTAACCATGTGGGGTAGCCAAATTATTAATGGATCATGCATCCTAGCATTTAGTTGTGAAATTGAACCCTTGTGACTCTGCTCCTAATGGACTCTTCTTAGATTAAATAACCCGGAATAAACCCATACCGACTGAAAATGCATTTCTGTTTACGTAGCTAGAAAATTGAGTTTACATGAAAAGTGCTCTTGTAATACATTCAATGTTGTTATTGTTGCTGTTGTTCCAGTTGCTTATAGATTTATAAATGCCTGAACAAGCTTACATAAACTTTTTAAAATGCGTTTTTAACCCGCAGTGAACCGTTCAGTCTGCTTTCATTACATCCAATTTAGCTGAACACTGTCTTGGATAAGAACAATGCAGATTGCATAGAACATTCGGCTTCTTAGCTGAAATATGGGAACATTCACCAAGTGTGTATGATTGCTGATATTTTATTTTAAGTATTTTTGATCAGTTTTTTTATTTTGAGGTGCTTTGGGGAAATATATCATAATCAGCAGCCCATCGAAAGTGAAGCTATTGGAGGTATGCAGGCTTCAGGCTTTCTGTTCTGAAAATTACCAGTTCAGATCCATCAATAATGCAAAAACAAATGGGAACACTTATGATTCTATCTGCAGATGTTGTAATTTTCCCCAAAAACGGCACACGAATTTTTAAGTAAAACAGTAGCTCATCAATCCAATAGGGAATTGGGGAGGAGCTTCTTTACCCAAAGAATGGTAATTCCAAAAGTAACATCCTACCACACGGAGTAGTTGAGGCAAAAAGCATTGGTGCTATTAATGGATAATTTCACTGGGGAGAAAGGGATAGAAGGATACGTTGAATGTATCAGATGAAGGTAGTGAGGATAAGGAGCATAAACGCCTGCAGAGACCAGCTGGGCCGAATAGTCTGTTTCTTCACATGGCACTCGGTATAAGAATCGGACGCCATAAAAAAAAAAGTTTTAACTGAATGTTATGTATTTACTGAAAGTTCACACACACACAATTGAGAAATTATAGCACTAGGCGGACAGTCCTTTCAGCGAGCCGGGTGGTCTATTTATGCGCTGCGGATTTATAGTCTGTGAAATATGCGATCTTTGTGGGTAAAAGTAACGAGATAATCCATTATAGCATCTTATTTTCATGGATCGGGATGATCTCACCAAGCAAAATAAAATATTGTTGAATATTGAACAGTTTCCCATTTTGATTAGCCACTGTCACCATTAAACGCTCCCAGATTAGGTATAAAATAGTTCGGATTGTAAACCAAATTGGGTATTCAGGAACAACTCAACGTTTACACTGCAGCTTTAATATCCCTAACAACCAATTTCCGAAGGAGTTCCGAAGAAGAGTATTATTGGACTCGAAACGTGAACTCTGTTTCTTCCTCCACAGATGCTGCCTGATCTGCTGAGTTTTATTCCCCCAGCACTTTCCGTTTTTATTCACTATTCTTAGGGTTGCCATTGCTGGGAGTATAAATCAAGCGTTGTTTCAAGACTGATTTATGAAATGTTCATCGGGTCTTTTGGACCTCATGGACATCCACCTGACGTCGTTTAAACATTTAGAAAGCAGGGATTCACCCTTACCAACTCTCTGAACGTTTTAAATTCAAACTATTGGACGAGAGTTTTCTCCAAACAGACCAGCTAATGTTCCAGTCAGGCAGGAGCCAAGCAATGCAAACAGGGGTTCTGCTTGGCCAGTACCCCTATCGCATTTACCAGTCTCAGACCGGAAGATGCAGTGCAAATGAGCCCTTAATTCCAATCTCAGAAAAGCGCCCAACTGTGAAAGCATGAAGGTTTCCATTTATCACATCAAACATTCTGGCATTAGGAATTTTGCCAATTTGATGCCATGCATTGACTGGTGTGTGCTCTGCACCCAAGCCCATTACAGAATGCCCGAGAAACATGTCCCTTATTTCAGATAGAAGCCTTAAGGCCATCAAAAAAATAAACCCACTTCAACAATATGGCCTTAGTTCGAACCCAGATTGAAGAAATGAAAGATCAGCGAGCGAACCCAGTGGGGGTTCGTTGACATTGCAACATATTGATTACAATACTTTACACGTAACATGCATTTATCATGACCAATAATCAGAATGTCTACTTCAATACTCACCAATAATTAAGTTACAAAAAGCGAAAAGTCACGTAAATGCTTCAGGATTTAAAGAATAATCAGAAATATATGCATGCGATCAGGGTTGGGTTTCACTACTGTGCCTCAGCCGAACTAGCACTTGCACTCTTACATTGAATTACATGGAATTTACGGCACTGAAGCGGGCCAGTCGGCCCAACTATCGTGTTTATTGCTGGTGCTTATGCTCCACACGACCATCCGCTCACTGTATTTCATCCTAGCCTATCCGCATGAATTTCTTTAGACGGATTTATATTGCAGCAGACATATGCCATGGAACAGCCATTGCAAAGTTGCATGTACTACAGCGAAATCAGTATAAACAGAACAAAACAAAAACACATGATTCCAACAGAACTCGGATAATAAACCAATCCATCGATTCTTTCATTGCTTTAATCCCAATAATTGTAAAGCATAGCAAAGCGACAAGCCCTTTTCAATTATAGCCCAATAAATTCACAATGTGAGGTGGACTGTTAACTCTAAATGTTATTCAAGGATTAGCCAATTATGTAATTATATTTGTGTGTGGGGCTGGGTGCTAGGATCTGAGGGCCTTGGGGTGGTCGTGAGTGTGTTATGGAGGAAGGAGGAGAGGAGGGGGTGTGTGTGGATAAAATATCCTATTATAAATGTGTTGAACGTTAGTTTTTTTTTGCTCTTTTAAATGTTGAAGAACCAGCCCTATATTTCTAACACATCCATCTTGTATTTTAGGGTGCATTGCGGCATAAGAGATAATTCAGGATATCTAGCTTTATATCGCCCAGAAGTTAGCAATGTAAGTATTTCGAGAGGGAGGGAAGATAATCTCTGTTTTCCAAACATTTAAGGTCAGGTAAGTTTATGAAACGTCCAGGCGGTAGCAACCAAAGGATTTGCACTCTACGCCTGTCAAACTCAGGCCGTGAGATTAGTCCCTGACACCTCCCCGCTTGTCACTTTTCCTTTCAAGGGATTCTCACTCCTCTTCCTACCAATGTCAGACTTGCCCCGACTCCTGATGTACATCGCCTTTATACGACTTAATTCTTACTTTTTCTGTTTCATTATTGATGGACATCGGAATTGTTTTAAATCTATAACATTAAAGTTTATAAATGCGAATATTGCTCCAAAGCCCAAGGAAGGTTAACTCGCTCCGTCCAACAGTAAATTTGCACTATAAATGCATCCTTGGATTTGCAACTTTGTGCAAATATGCCCACAAATCTAGATCTCTCCGTTTATTATTACATATGCCTTTGTATTGTGCCATTATTATTTAGTGAGGTCATGGAGTTCTTGAAACAATGACATATATATATCTCCTACATTTTTCTCATGTTTTAAGTACCAAAGGTAAGTATGAGATTGAATTCATGGTTGTTCAATGTGTGGTGTTCGGGGTTAACCAACGCCATTTTCAGTTTCAGAGATTAAAAAACAAATAATCTTATAATTATTTCACAAGGTGCTGTCTATTGGTTAGCATGATTGCCTAAACACGTCTTACACATTTAGGTACCCTGTAATGGACTTTACCTAACACTATTAGCTGTGTTGTGCCGACTCTTGCGGCATTCCGTTTTTGCAGGCGTCCACACCCCAGGGAACAAGCTACGGTTAATAATGATCATTTGACTAAAATAAAAGCAAAATTCAGTGGATGTTGGAAATCTGAAATAAGAACAGAAATTGCTGGATATACTCGGTGGGATTGGCAGCATCTCCGGATAAAGAAACAAAGTTAATGTTTTTAACAGAGTTGACTGAATGTTCTGAAGAAATCATGTTCCAGTCGGAACGTTAACACTGCTCCTCTCTCTACAGATGCTGCCAGTCCTTCTATGATTACTTGGCTATTTACTTTTGGTAGTAACCTCAAGTAAAAACATAATTATGTAGGAAATAAATGGCAGTTGACTGGGTTGTTTAGCATTTGCTGTTTTGATTTCAGATTCCTAACATGAGGATTTTATTTCTTCCTGGACCGAGTAATCTATTTCCCTCTATTGAGTTAGCTATTTTCACACCAAACTCCAAATAGAACAACAGGGTCACGCGCTATAAAACACTAATAGATTATTGAACAAATCTTTTCAGCGATACATCACAGAGAGCCAGAAATATATAGAGGGTAACATTATTGGGAAAAAAAACTATAGATCTATATATATTTATTTTAATAGTGTCTCCTTTTGGTTCAGATCTTTATTATCAGTGATATGAAACCGCGACGCAAGCAGATCCTATGAAGCTCCTTGATTTACATCTGAATAAAGCAAACTTACTGAGTACCATGAATATAATTATTATATGCAAAGCTATTGTTTTAACGCTCTACTATTTATAATATTGATCTTTATTTATGTCTTCAGCAATTCCTGATTTTAAAGAAATGTTCTTCCCGGTGATAAAAGTTCTTGCCTCTAATTGAATGTAGTAGCTATCATATTAGTTGTATGTTTAAATTCCTATTGTAACATATGTCTTAAAGGTTACCTGCTGTCTGACCCCGAGGTCAGATTCTCAGCCCAGTCACTTAAATTCCGTGCTAAAATTCAAAGCCGCCTATCCACAGCTGCGCATTTCTGTTAGGTTTTAACATTCGTATTCGCTCACAAGTGTGCTGGACGTCATGTCAGTCCTCCAAAAGGTAATGCGCTGACATATTTTGTATCACTATTTTCTTCAATTTATCTTTATCCGTTGAATTCTAATCAAGGAGTCCTATTTACTTTCCTATTTACTACGGATGAAACTAGTCCCTGCGCTTGGGGCAGTATACGCATTAGCGACTCTGGCGAAAGTTAAAATAGTCTATTTCTGCGGCCTGACCAAAAAGGCAACTGTGGCCTCGAGAGCACTGGCAAATTTTGCACCGATCTTGAACATCTGCTGCTACAAGGCAACTATTCGTGTGGACCATATCACAGGTCAAATCAAGCATCTCCTTAATTTTAGATGCAAAGTATTCCTATTGGTAACATAGATAAATGGTAAAGGCAATCCCGTTGAAAATATGGCCAACTTTAAAATGTTTCGTAAAGTTTAATTAAATGTAATTGCACGCGAATGCCAGTTTCATTTTCTCGAGTCCTCTTATAGACCGACATGAAAATCAATAAAGTATATATATATATATATATATATATATAATTTTAAACATTGCTGATTGTGTTGTCTGTCGCATGCTTATCTCGGGAGTTCGAGTGTAGTCAATAATTTTCACTTTATGAAACTGACCTGTAATCTTTAAGTGGATAGCTGGAAAGGGGAGCGTTTAATAGCATGGAAAGGGCATGTGCTGATATTTAAAATGCAAATTACTGCTTAGCCTGCGCGTTTACTGCTAGATTTACAACGGGGTGGGAGCAACGTAGCAATACTTTTTACAAACTGATATGGAGGGACATGATCAAACTTCAAGTTTAATTTCGACCTCTTTGACTGATTTTGGCTAACAAGTGTACAATTCAGTTTAAACGCTATTAAAATAAGTTCTATGCCTAAATCCATGTTTGGCCGTTTATTCAGAATACACACAACTGCATTATTTATTTCAGCCTTACAAAAATAATCAGTTTAATGATATACCATCGACAGCATATTATGTAATTAGATTTATAAATAGATTTACCATCCGAATAACAGCGCAAGGTAGCTTAGCAGTCCCATCTAAAAGAAAGTTACAACCACAACAGAACAAAATATATGATTTCTTTAAAATAACAAAGAAGCTCAATTGAGTGATAAAATAAAATCCAAGAAACTCTCATAACGTACTAATAAAGCTTGCAAAACTCAAGCGTTGACATGTTAGTCAAAAACAGAAATCATACTGCGTGTTTCAATCCCGATTTATAGGGTTATTTTAATTACTTAAAACGTTACTTTCATAATCTTAGTTCATGACTAGTTAAAATAAATGTTATAGATGAACGCTGGAGCAGACCAAATTTATCAACGATATTTGAGTTTCACTGATTGGAGCAGTTTTAGTGCAGTTTTAGCTTGCTGGGAGCTGTTTTTCCACTGTTGACCCAGTTGCTCTCTCTGACTCGCACACAATTAAAACAAACCTAAATTAACTGATTATTGAACTCACTTGAATGCGTTCGCGCAAATTAGTCCAAGTGGAGCGACATCCCCTGGTGCAATTTAGGAAAGGCAAGGGAATACGGCAACCTAATGGTCCACCTGTAAACTTACCCCTTCTCCTCTGGAAATACAAACAAGCCGTGCAACAGGGAGATTTGTTTTTGTTGTTGTAGGACATAATTTGATCGTGGCCCTTTTCAAACTGGCTTTTCTTTTATTAATCTTAAACCAAACAGTGGGCTGTTTTAGAGGGATATATACAAGTCGGCCCAAAGAGAGCTTGACAACATTGTCAAAGAGCACTGCATGTTTAAAGAAATGAACCCGAGTCATGTAGCGCAGTCACGCACCCTCAGCGGAGTATAAACTTCACAGTAGAAATTGAGAAAATCCCACATATTGAGTAGAAATCAGCTAAAGGCATATCTCCTAATAATTGTGTGAACAAATAACAGGGCAAACCTATAGAGGGCCCTGGCTGTTAGAGTTCATTTTTCAAAGTGGCTGAGTGTCAATTTGGACAGGAATTCTGCATTTCCAAATAAACGACCTGCTTCCTTCCCATGCTGAAGACGTCTGACAAACAGTTAGACTTCCAGCTCCTGCAGAGTTTTTTTTCTTCTCATGAGTCTCCCCACCACCTCCACCCAACCCTTTCGATTTTACATAAACTTGTTTTGTAGCCCCAAGTTATGCAGTGCAAATCACGATTCTGCTTAACTAAATCAGTGACCACCCCCACCCCCACATAAGCAACACTGCTGCTTTAACTTCTGTGTCACTTGTCAAGCGGGCAATGCACGCACTTCTCTCTTCGTCCGCAGTGGGTAAGGAGAGAAAACAATTTGAAGCCAACTCCTTATTAAATCATGCATGCTTACCTCTCTAGCTCTTTAAATTTGACCAATGAAGTAAAATCAGAGTAGCTTTCTAACATTTGACTGGCACCCTCAAGCGTTATTAAATAACTCACAAAACCTGTTTCTTCGAAGTATTTACAACACCCTATTTCCTTTGTTACTAGATGGACAAAACTCAATTTGAAATTGCAGAAAATGAGCATCTTGTTAACACGCGAATAAATAAATTTTGTTTATCTAAAATGTGGAAAGCAATTATTATTTGTTATATGCAATCATTACAATTATACGTCAAATTGCTTACGACACATAATTGGTGTCTTTCATCAGAAGCTCTGTCCCTGTAATAATACGTCTTTTATGATAGACTCAGCAAATTGATTGATATAAATGTTAGTCTATTAAAAATGCATTAACTTTCTCGGCGCCCTGCGTTCTATCGTGTAATTTCGTTGTAAATTGACAATAAATGAAATTCATGTCAGATATTCATGTTTTTAAATATATTTATATATTTAGAACAATTACGCAAGAAAATACCCTGAAACACAGCAACAACAAAAAAAAACCTCAGATCAGAATGAATCTTAATTATCTTGCAGTTGGCTTCTGCTTTATATAATATTGATCGACATCATAATTGGATTGATGGAACAGTTAAATATATTGGACTGCTGAGAGAACTATGTTTAATATTCAGTCATCATTATGTTCATTTACTTTTTAGATAAAGAATAACTACGTTGTGTTTATATAAAAAATACAGCATATAATAGCAAAATAGCAAAAAAAAATCTCGACTGTGGCGTAAAACGCTATTATTTTGAAGTAATTGTTATTCTAAATTAGTCTAGGTATCAGCATGCAAGGGAACGCTCTGATATACTTCGCGAAGCCTGTCAAAGATGGCGAGCGCGAGTGCCCTAATACAACTTTAACTATGATTACTTCCGAATGAGCACGCACAATTAAACACGACTCGTTCTTAATATCAAGGCAACAATTCCTCCGCTCTTCACGTCCCTTTCCACAAAATTGTACAGATTTAAAATTAAAAGTTTAACAGCACTGGAAGTAACAAACATCGCTGAAGGCAGAGGATGGGGTAATTTAATACGTTTACTTAACCACAGAACCATTGTATGTTTATGAATTTGTTGCTTCATTGCCCGTGTTGTAATACAGCATGGGAGTCGCAGTGTTCGGCAGTTAACGAATATATAAATATTAAAAACGGCAATACCTTCTACTGAATCATAGCATGAATCAAGCAGCAAAGTAACCTAGGCTTTAGGCTACCAGGCACGGCGACGGTTAGTCTAATAAATGGCATCATCCTTGTCTGCTATTTTGAGGTAACTTTTATAACCATATCCTGTGTATTAGGTTACAGTTATGTGATATATAGAGCAGTCGATTTTCAAGTTGTAATATCCTTTTCAAGTCCGCTCGTAACCCCCTCCGTTCTTATCTGTAACTACGTCACTGTAACCATTTCTTTTCTGTAACGCATGTCTTTTATTTTATTGCAGTAGTCTATTTACCGATAAAATCGTCACAGAAACAAATGGGTTACACTACTGTCATCATTGGCAAGGGCGTGAATCTTAATATGATGCAGCGTTTCATAAAAGACAATAAAGATACTCGGTAAAATTTAAACGGCATTGTAGCATGGAGGATGCCTCGAATATTATATCATAATGTTGCTTTATAACCAGAAGCAACAAATACCTTTTTTTAAAACAGTGTAAAGATAGTACGCAATGACTTTTTGGGATCAAATATGTCAAAACACCAAACTATTAGAATAGGCTTTCTGACATGATATACAGGCAGAAAAATAGACAGACAGAAAGATAGATAGATATACAATTGCCACTGGACACCGAAATAAAAGAATGACGCAAGCGACCTGAAGCCTCAAGTGATGTATTGCAAGAGTCTCAGAACAAATGGCTGTTGTTACTTATGCTAACTTTTATAGTTTTTATCCCACGAGTCACATTTGTTATAGGCTTTATTTGCCCAGTGCAGATATAAACATGTAATTAGCTTCCTTTGCCATTGCATTTTACTGTAGTGAAAATACTATTTACTATAATACTTTAAACTTAAATTAAAAACCCTCCGCTTGCAAGATGCACATAACGCCTTGCATCAATAACACGCAATTGGCTGTGTGTTATCAACGACCATACATTGCTCAACATAATTTATGTCCTGTATAAGAGAATAAGAGAAGCCAGTTTGTTTTGGCCCATGTGAATGTGAATATGATCACATTCACCACTTAAGTTATTGCAAGACGCTTTAAGAATAACGTTATTGCAAAGAAGGCTTACATTTCAAGATGATTCAAATTAAATTAAATGGATCTGGCCATACCTCAGTCAGTGAACGTGTGTCCACAATATACTTAACTGAGCAGACACTGACAATTCCGGAATAACGCCGTATACGGAACACATATTAAGCTTTTAAGCCTATCCCCTTTTCCGTTTTGTAATTTAAGAAAGAAACAATGATATGAGCTACACTGTTTTGTATGAATATAAAAACAATCATGCGAAACACACTGGGGTCACAATAGCCTTCATATTTTTGTATAGAATTAAATCTGCTTTGTAGACGGATGACATTCAGGAGGGGAGACTCAATGCGTTTTATATTTTACTGGCTTAACTAATAAACGGATTGTGTCACTCGTTTTCCCATTTTGGACATTGATTTGAAGTAAGCTGCAATCAATAATTTTTAAAGGCCCATTAGGCATACTTTTTCGCCAACTCCGCTTTGTGTAGTATTAAAATTACGTCATAATTAGGTTAACAATAATTACCTGGACCCTTTACACAAATGCAGTGACAAATTTAACATATACCTTACGGTGTGATAGTAAAGTGAAACATGTAGCTACAGTAAACGCAACAGCTGGAAGCGCTGCCATTCATTGTACTACAAGTAAATGCTAGCAGTTAATTAAGTATCGTGAAATATAAAACCGTGTTGAGGTTGATATTAAAATATATAATTAAGTTGCAGCTAACTACTTGGAGGGGCGGGAGGGAAGAAAGCAAACGTTTCAGAAGTTAGCTGTGCTCTGTTTTTATTATAAAATAAGCAGGATTTCCCTTCCAAAGATCGTAGTCACGTAATATAAACAGTAATAAAACAATTCTTATGCAGCGTGCGAGTATTCCTTCTTGTAGACTGAGATAATTTTTAATGCTTGAAGAAATGACATTATATTTTTACGGAGTTTTTCAGTTCAATATAGCTGTGATTACACGTTCCACGCATTCTACTACAGGAAAGCCAGCTTTCTGTACAATTTTCATCTACATGTAAATGATCTTCCTATAGCGTGTTTTAAAATTTTTTTAGCATATTTTATCAAAACTTAAAATGCTCATTTTCACGCGATTACAAACCTACTCACTCTTGTAACCTGGATATATATATATATGTATATGTGTGTGTGTGCATGTGCGTGTGATGTAATTTTAATTGGGAGCAATACTTCAAGATCGTGATTTTGTGACCAGTAAAATAAAACTTGTCTGTCTAAACAAAAACATCCTCCATTATATAAAACCGTAAGACTTTGCTACATCAATCTCTTAGGTGGTCTAATACAGTACCTTAAAACTTGAATAGCTATATCCATCATTCCTTCCCATGGTTGACAAAATATCCACTAACGTTTTTTTTTATGTACATCGCTTAAATGTCAAGTAAAATATATAAAGGATAATCTTGAGAGTGTCTTTATTTGTTCGAAGATAAAAGGATTTTTTTTTACGAGCCAAGGTCAACTAAATTGGATGACATGGGGTTGAGCATGGAGTCTTGTAATGCGTGGTGGTGTATCACATCTGAGTTGGGTACTGCTACGGCGCTAGGACCCGGGGGCGCGGCCAGGGTGTGTAGAGGCTGTAGGCTGGTGTTGGAGCTCTGGCCCAGGGATCCTAATAGCAGTGCCGGGCTACTCGACGTGTGATCCGGCGTTTGAGACGGAGTCTTTTCCTCGTCCGAGCTCGCCAGCATATTTTTGTTCCCATTCATCGAAGGATTCATTTGGTTGTGGCCGCCGGCTGTAACGTTGGAATTCGAGTTCTCGTTGTTCTCTCTGCGCGGGCAGAAAGAGAGAGAGAGAGAGGGAGAACAAAAATCAAACCAAATGTGTAAAAAAAAAGCAAAAGCCAAATAAGAACCAAGGAATCAAATCTATGAAACTACGGGAACATTTAGAAAAAAATCGCGTTAGAATATTCTCAATGTCTACGTGCGTGTCAAAGAAAGAGGCGCCAGAACGGTTCATAAACTTAAATCTCAAGTCAGTCCCCTCAACCTTTCTGATTTATTAACAATAGTTGGTAACTGAATGACGGAATAACGCTTGGAGGCACTGGAAAAGTTTGCAGTTCGCACAATTCAGATTTCTAAGCCGTCCCCTTATTTTTTTTTAAGTCTTCCAAAGGAACTGGTGCTGAACATTAAACCCGACACTTGCAAAATGTTACTTTTTTAAAAAAGAAAATCCACGCGGCCTGGCAGCGATGGGCCGCAGAACACCCGTTTATTTTTTAAACTTATTCGTGGACAAGCTACTGTATCAGACGGCGAGATACATACATATATATATGTATATAATATATATGTGCCAGAGACGGAAAGATGATACTGTTATAAACAGTTCGTAATCTTTTCGCCCTCACTTAACGGTTCGTGACAATTACAAAGCAAAAGAAAGTTACATTAAAACTTCCGCAGCCGCTGCCTCTCTGCATTTCGCTACCCGTGTGGAGTTTGAAATAGAAGCGCAGAGTCTTACGCTCCGCTTCGGGTTTCTGAGGTTATTGTCAGTTCAATCGTACTTTTCTTCCAAAAAAAGGAACACGTAGTTTGAAAGGAACGCACTTTAAAATAAAACAGCCGGTGAACGGGCCCCTGAATTGATGGGATGAGGTACATGGATTGATCGGATTGCTGCAAACGAGGAGAGCCGCAGTTTGCACCGAGCGAGATAAGTGAAATGGTTTCATTTAACAATTGAAAGAAAAAAAGTATATTATTTTTACTTACTCGTACCTTTCCTTGGCTTCGGCGGCTCGGTCCCTTTGTCTCCTGTTCTTGAACCAGTTGCTGACCTGTGTGGTGGTGAGGCCGGTGGCCTCGGCCAATTCCCTCTTCTCCCGGGGCGAAGGATATGGATTGTGAGCGTACCATTCCCGCAGGACGCTGCGCGATTTCTCCTTGAAGCAGTAGCTCGTCTCCTCGCCGTCCCAGATAGAGCGCGGCAGTGGGAACTTGCGCCGGACGCGGTACTTGCCCACGGCCCCGAGCGGCCGCCCCCGCAGCTTTTCGGCTTCGATGTAGTGAGCCTTTAGCCACAGCTGCTGCAGCTTTGGGTGGTTGTGTGGGGAGAACTGGTGGCTCTCCAGGATCTTGTAGAGTTCGCGGAAGTTGCCCCGGTGGAAAGACACCACGGCCTTGGCTTTGAGGACGCTCTCGTTTTTATGCAGATGCTCACAGGCAGGTAGTGACCACAGGAAGCGACCGAGTCGCTCGATGTTACCTCCTTGCTGGAGGACCTCGCACACACACGCCACTTGCTCTTGAGTAAACCCAAAAGTTGGAAGCATCGACATATCTCCCCCGCCTTGAGATAGCCTAAAAACACATCCAGATCCTAATGGAAAAAAATTGTTCTCCTCTGTGCCTCCCCTTCGTTTGAAGGTTACAGTCTGTACCAGTACGTTTTAGTTGTGGACGCATAAAAATATTCTTTCTTTCACAGAACACCCAACATACTGCACTTGAAGACGTCCAGAGTGCTCTCCCTTCGTTTTTTAATAATATTATTCTAAGTTGGCATGAATAGTCATTATGTAGAATTTGATTGGTTGGTTATCTGACCTACGGATAGTGAGGATAAGACAATAGTTAGTCAAATTATTTGCCATGGAGACGCTGTCACTCAAAGTAACCCGATCCCCTTTGAGGTGTCTCCCTCGCTGAGCTAACAGATTGCAGCTCCAGTCCTGTTCCAGACCTACCTTGTAATACTGCACTACGTTATGTGATTCCAGTTTGACAATCGAATCGACGAAAGGGAGAACAAGCCGCGCTTTCATACTCTTATTACACTTATTTCAATTATTGTTCTGTTGCGGCCTGGCTAAATATTTATTTGTTTCAGCTGCTTTGACAAGAACCTCGTGGAGCCTCTCCGATGATTGACATCGCAGTAAGCCGCACAGGAGAGCGCTTTTTCTTGCAGCAACGATGCAGAGGAACACAAGGGTGGCGCCAGTGATCTGGAAATAACGCGTGGGTTTGATCGCGTTGGGCTCTGGTATCTGTAGTTACATCTCCGGTACTCCGCAATACTTAGACTTTGTTAGTTGAAATACAGCTCCCACGATGCCTTTCTGCTGGGGGTTACCGTGGTGTGGTGGGGTGTGGTGGTGGAGGGCGAGGGTAGAATCTATTTTTCATTCCATTGAGGTTGGACAAAACTACTTGTATTAATAAAGCGGGCATTGCCAAGGCGTCGCCTCATTAATTTATGGAGAAATATGCAATTATAATCATGTAACTAAATAAATAACGTGTAATATTCCCACCCCGCGAACCCGTGTGTGTCAATCACTGGTTGGAGTACTGCGAGGATGGGACACAATTTTGTTTACAAACACCTGCATGAAACATTTAGACAAGAGCTAACTTTTTGCATGACTATTAACACTGTAGTTACACAGCAATGCGATGAATTCTTTGCACCATAATGTTAAATGGTTCATGACATTTTCAGAACGGAAATTTGCAACATATTATGTGATTATCTTTTGGTGGGAAAGGAGAGAGAGCAGAACTGATCAATGTAATCTTAAAGCTTGTTTTTTTAAGCGTTTGTGTCTAATCCTTGGGTTAACAAGACTTAATTTCATGATATTTAATAACAAAAGGGGAGGAAGGGATGGCGATAGTGATGGTGTGTGCTGTGTGTGTGTTTTTTTAGGGGGGGGGGGCGGTGGGTGGCGGTGGTTGGGATAAGCAAACAGCTGCTTCTCTTTGCCGGGAGCAATGTTGCAAATCTGAGGTAACCAGTCAAAACTTCAGCAAACACCAGAACATTGAATCGGCCAAGTGCTTCTTTATATGGCTCTTCCAACAACGTGTGCGTCAGCAACACTTTGGATCAAAACAAGACTAGAATGTACCTATCGAATTAACAAAACAAAGCATGGATCCTTATTCTGACAAGCTTTACTTTCAACGCCGCGTCTTAATCTTGCACTGCAGCTTCTGTACATTTCCCAGGCGGACGTGTGTTGCTATCTAACGTTCGCAATATTCTCAGCTTTTTAGTAATAGTTGGAAAACCTTTCATTTCCCGCCCTTTAATAACTAGGCTGAGTTGTTTAGAAGAGTTCACAGGAAAACAAATACTTAAACAAATGTTAACGAGTTGCCAATTTAATCCACATCCCTACCTTGGCGAGTTTTGGTCATCCGGAGACTTCAAAGTTTCAATACAACCAGGTTAAAACTGTCCCTATTTTATTCGAACCTGCATTACAAATCCAGTATTAAAAACAGTAAACCATTACTGAAAAATAACATTTATTTTGTGTCCTGAGAGCACAACAAATAAATTTTACGCTGCGGTTACAGCTTAATTGTCCATATTTATTTAACTTCTGAGTAGAGTGTCAAATGTGTGTTTCCACCACGCTTTTCCTCACTCTCAACTGATCCGCCACATCCTGTTCATTTATCTTAACTAAATTCGGAAACTCCTTTCTTCTTATCCCAAATTATTTAACGGAGCTGTTTTTTTTAGGCTTTACAGAAACTCTCCACTATATTTACCAGTAATGAGCGGTTGTGCGCTTTAATCTGACATGATATGATAACTTATTATTCATCTCCAAAAGCATGCATTTTTATGTTCCAAATGTTCAGTTCACTAGTAACGTGTTTCGTTAGTCATCACAAGTGATCTTGTGCGCAATTTTGTTACATAGAAGGAGTATTTCTGGTCTGTGGTTAATTAGGATACTGCCAAAGTGGATCGCCCCTTTGTATAGACAATGCTGCAGATTAATTCTGCTAATACTCCAGGAAACCCGGGGGCTGAATTAAATGAAGCATCCTTCTATGGCAAGTGCAGTTGTATAATATTTGTGTGTACTTCATGATTACATGTACACCAATACTGCACATGTATTGTTCAATAGATTTAGTCGGCTAAAGTGTTAGTTTTTATTCATGCGAGATTAATTGTAATATAATGGAAGCTAACATTTTTTTATCCGGAAGAGAGGGAGAAAAGGAAAGAGCGAGAGAGAATAACGATACGGCTATTTCCGCATTAGCTCTGTCACTTATACCAATTAGGTTTGCTTATCGTGAGTTTGGATCTTAAAACAACACTAAGGCATATTCACCTTAATTCACTCCATACGCTGGGATGCTTGTTTCACCCATAGTGGCACATTGCCACCGTAATGAGAAAAGCGAAAGATTCAAGTAATACTAACAATAAATCGGCGGAGATGATAGAAAGAAATCAGATGCCTAGTTATTAGAAACTGAGAAACTGATTCCTGGAAATAAAAAGAAAACGCAAAATATATTTACATGATAGCCCGTGATTCAATATCATTGCTCAGGGAACACCGTATTTTTTTAAGAGAAAAATGTTAGTTATTAAAAACATGGAAACTTTCATCGGCGCCCTACCAAACTACTATTTCATTATGATTCAAAGTTAATCGTCGTCTTTTAGCGGAGAGCAAAATTGTAGGTAATACACAACGATCAGATACAACGAAAAGCTTCGGTGGCTCAGCAAGCGAATGACAGACTGAATGACGGTACAAGAATCAATTTGACAATATTTGTAAACTCCTTCGTGCCAGGGCTGCATATCTGAGAATGGAAAGCTTGAGGGTTCGGCTGAGTCTGACCAGTGATTAGACTTGCTGATGAATGGATATCACGTTTCTACTAATGGCTGCCCCGTATTTTGACAACCTCCCACTACTAACCCGAGAAGCTGGTAGGTCGACCGGCCTTAATTTGCTTGATTGCTCCAAGATGTCGAAGAAAACTGATGTGATAGAAGCGCCTTCCTAGTGCTATTGGAAAATGACATCTATTATGTCGTGTAATATTTTCATTTGACGATGTTTCACAATTTCACCAAAAATATTTTAAACAGTATTCAAAACGATGTACTTATTTTCTCCATTAATGTAATTATTAATGTGCGGCTTGAATATATTTACATTTTTAAAACTTTGACTAACATGCGACTAATGAAACTGCCAATGTTCCTTTATACACTAAAACAAGACCTGCGATTATTTTTATAATTGTTCGCGGAATTGCCTTCTCAGTGGTCCGTATTCTGTCAATTATTTTCCAGATAAATACACCATTTAACTTTTACCCTGATCCTCATGTACCATTCTTATAAACTGTCCGTCTGTTCGGCAGGATTAAAGGCCAGGTAGAAAAATGCAACCTGACGTGCAATTGGAAAGTTCAAAATTCTACATGTGAAAATTTGACCGTCCAATGTTTCTGCTACAATCGGCTCTGATTTGAAAGATGTTTTAAGTAAAGCATCCTTTGCGAAACTTTCTTCCGAGCACTAATCTGTCATTTGACGCGCTGAGCGCCACTAATGAAGCGCTGCTTAGCTTGTAATCAAGAATATTTGTTACCCCTTGTTTGCTCTATTTTGTAAAATAAAATAGATTCTTTAAATAACCCAATCACACCTGGGCCGTTTTTAGGAAGCCACACATATATCATTCTAATTCGGGGACGTTCAGGTTTATCTGTCAATATTACAGATCTGGCCGAAACTTGTCGGCCTGACCTCCGACTGTGAAACTCCGCTATGACGATCTAAAATGCAGGACTCATGTTCTGATGAAGAGACATACGGACTCGAAACGTTAACTGATGTCTTCCTCTCCACAAATGCTGTCAGACCTGCTGAGTTTTTCCAGCTATTTTTGTTTTTGTTTCAGGTTTCCAGCATCCGCAGTATTTTGCTTTTATATAAAATGCAAGATTTCTGTTCACTCTCCCTTTAATTGTCTTATAACACAAAAATACATGAAAACCCAACAGAAAGCAGTGAAAATTGTCAGTAACTTTCTGCAATTATGGATAGGACGTATCATGGAAAATTTCATATACAACCCAAGTCCATGTTTAAATAGGAAATACGTCACTGCTTCCTTTCTGATGAAAGGGTCATTAACCTGAAATGTTAACTATTTTCCCCTCCGCAGATGCTGCCTGACCCGCTGAGTATTTCAGGCATTTTCTGTTTTATTACTGTAAAATACGATGGACAGAAGTTAATCTGTCATTTTTTTTAACAACAGAGGTTAAAAAATTAACATTTGCTTTATTTATTTCATGCTGTGACAAACCAGTTGATTAGCTGCATAATATAAGTAAAATGCATAAAGGTTGTGGCAGTTCACTGCTATATGAAAAAGAAACGTTTGTGTTGCTATATGGGGTGGAGTGCAATAGAAAGTGTAGGAGAAGCTGCACAGTATGTTACAAAACACAAATCAAATAAAAAGTTTAATTGAATTGCACACTTAGACAAACATAATTCATGAGAATGGTTTAATAAATAGTAAAACATCATATGGCTGATTTTAACATGTTTGAACAATTGGCAGAATACAATGACGACTTTTGGACTTTGGAACTAGTACAATAAATCTGAAACACAAAAAGGTCTATCTGATGCAGTTATGTTTTCATTTTATGTTTTTATATTGATGTTTTCTTTTGTAAATTAACATGATGACCTTTTTAATATGTGTTGTTGGTTTATTCTGTTTTATCAGCATATCTTTGTAATCACAAACATGAACATTCTTTGTGCTTTCAGTTTGCTGAATAACCAGCTAATACACAACAAAAGAGGCAATTTCATAATTGAGGAAATTGCTGTTACATATTTGTACAAATAACAAAAGAGAATTATAACCTTTAATTAATGTAAAATTTGCATAACATGTAAAACAATTCATAAGTCACTTGCTGGTGGATTGTAATGTATAATATTTTAAGCTTTAATCTGAAGTGTGCAAATATCCTTAACATCATATTTTGTTTTATAGGTATCACCTTACGCTTGCACTGGTTTGCATAAGTAAATTATATTTTTCAAAGGCATGTTATTTTTCTCCATGATTATGTTTGCTTTGAAAATCAGCTTTCTAAATATCGGAATATCTGCTTATCCATTTAAAGAAAATCAATAAAGTATTTTCTTAAAAATATACCATTTTGTTCATAAATAGGTTTCTCGTTTCCTGTTCTGCATTTTAGGGTACAGTTCAATCAAATTACCCCACATTAAGTCCACTTGAGTGATCTTGCACTGTTCCTAACTATATTTGTAAGTACATTATCTGAACTTATGCTTTATGAATGTCTTGATTTTTCTCTAAAGTAATGACTTATGATGCACCATTTAGAATAATTTCTGTATACTTCTTTAGGATAGTGGAACCTGTATATTATTTTTAGAGATCAAAGACTGAGTAAGTATATTTATAATAAATAATAATTTCTTCAAAAATAATTTAAAACAGGACACATTCTGTAACATCCAATGGCTAGCAGTTTCACCTATTATTATTGCCATTCTTATTTATTGGTTTTGCTGTTAT
Source organism: Carcharodon carcharias (assembly GCF_017639515.1). Lineage (NCBI taxonomy): Eukaryota > Metazoa > Chordata > Chondrichthyes > Lamniformes > Lamnidae > Carcharodon > Carcharodon carcharias. The sequence continues at coordinate 203,192,610 of NC_054468.1, read as the reverse complement.
ATTGGACTAATTCCATATTTAATAATATACAGCAGCTGTGCATGAAGTGTGATGGAATGTGAAGTACTGATTCAAGCATATCTTATTGACCACACCAAGCTTTATTAGTTAAATATTATTATCAGTTTATGCTTAACTGAGTTTTTATAAATTCTCACATTTTTGTCAATTGCAATTAAGAGAAAATAAGAATAAGACATTCAGTAAAGCATAACAAATAGGCAAAAAAAATCAGAAGAAATATTGGATTATGCTCACTAGGAAAAAATTGAAATTGATGTTAATGGTTCCTTATTTATGAAATATAATCTTATTCTGTCCTGGCCAATCTTAAGTAAATCATATTTAACTATATCAAGAAAATAATATGTAAAAAAAGGTCTAAAACTAAAGGGCCACCTAGGTTTGAAAATTAAAGACATCACATTAAGAGACTGAGTAGCCTTAAGCAATAGCATGTTTACTGTTGGGGGAAATGGAGGGCAGACTAGATGACTGAAAGATCAGCTCAGAGTGCAAATCAACCAGTCTTGCTTTTTAACTTATATCTGGAAATATAGTATGTACACGTCCATTCATTGCTGTATAATGTATACTGACTACATTATTTTGTGGTAATCAATGACAGAACTGATGCTGTAGCGATTACATCTGAATTGAGTGAAAACATCATGATGCATCAACCACACAAAATATCCTGCAAGTTGACATTAATCATAACATTGTCACCAGCAAAAGAAGCAGAAGTAACCAAAACAAATCCCCACGAACATCAGAGTAGATTGTATGTAAAATAATAATACTTCAATTTAAGGGCAGTAATTTCATCTTGGGGTTCAGTTATAAATGAGTGCTTGTGGGGTATGACATCACCTGAACTCATCAGTTTAATCAATGTCTAGCAATCACTCCCAGCTATTCATTATGGCTTACTAATAATAACTCAAAATGTTTACATTCTGATTCCCCAGTGTATTTTTTAAAATATCAAAAATCAATTTCTTATGCAGCATTTTGAATCATTAATATCATGCCACAATCAAGTCATTATTATTTTATTATCAGGAGTGCTCAGTTCTCCCCAAATAATAAATGGGGACAAACTGAACCAATCAGCTACCAGCATTCAAATCAGTTGACACTGAATAAACAAGATAACATGTAACTGGCCCACAAATTACCTTGCAATCATCTTATTTACTTAATTTCATTGAACACATACTTTTATTACTTATTAATCATTGCTGCCTCCTTGCTGATTTTGACTCAGAGTCTGTAGGATACATAATTGAACTTTGTGGCTTACCACAAATAAAGAAATCAACACATGGCACAAAGCATTAAAACTTAGATGATGGGCTATGCTAGTGAACTCACTTTATAGTTTAATTTTTAAGATGCAAACCATAAAATCTGAACATAGTTTAGATGAAAATTCATGACACTATGTTCAGTGTTGGCCAAGTACTTGCTGCTTTGCTATATTCCAGTAGAATTCTGTAATGCAGTTCAGTAGTGGATAAATGGGATGAAAAGGCCTCAGTCTCTATTGAACAGATTCCCGTCCTGTTCACATTGGAAATATACTCAACGATGTAGCTATCACAGCATTTCTTTGCTGTAAGCTCTCAGGGAAATGCCAAAAATCTGCAGTCAAGATAGAAATAGAAATGTAAAAGGAGAGAGAAACAGGGAGACCATTTAAGAAATGTGTGAGAGTGTCTGAGCAAAAGAAGAGTGATGTGTATACTATGTACTTTGACTACAATAAAGAAATCCAAAGTTGGAGGAACCTGAGAGAAAGAGAGAGAGAGAGAGAGATTTCCCTTTTTATTTTTGATAAATAAAAAAAAATATTTTCATTGTTCATTCAGTTAGTAGTTAGAAAGCAAGGAAAATAAATTCATCAAAAAAGCAAGGGGAGGGGCTAGGAAACTTTGAACTAGTGGTTTGTGAGGACAAACCCTGCAAGAGACTATGATGGGAGCAGAATCCATGATAGGTTTTAAAAAAAGGAAGCGGACAAATATTTGCAAAATCCATTTTTAAAAAGAGTACAGGGAGAGGGGAGGGAAATATGGCCAATATGTCAGCTTTTCATAAAGTAATTACAGGCGTTTGCTGTAGTCTTTAAAAATAGAATAAGAAAAAGGCTGTTAAAACCAGAGAAAAGAAACCCAAATTGAAAATTTGAAAAAAAAACAATGGTAGAAAGAAAAGAATAATGGAGCTGGAAAACTATAAATAGAGAAACAAGTTGTTGACATTTTCCTCTCTTTCAGCATACAGAATAACATTGGGATCTAGCCAGTCATAACAGGTGATATATGAGTGGTTAAAGGTAGTGCCAGAATAGAATAAACTGCCAGGGTTGGGTTCAAACATGTATATAGTACTAAATCACATCATACTTTAATATAACCAAAAATGGCATCTTAATCCACATCAACCATCTTTAATGAACAATAAATAGCCAGTTTGGCTACAATGTGCTGCTAAGTATACCTAATTAATCAGTATATATACACATGTGTATTGTTAAAGAAACAGTGTGCATGATCTGCATATGTTGGCAACAGAATAAGTAATATTGTTATGCTACCACTAACAATCTACCATAAAAAGGTATATAAACAACAACATTTTTTAGCAAAATAATACTCATGCTGACCTGCCAAAGACGTTTTAAATTAGATGAGTTAAACAGCCATATTCCTGCCCATGTGCAGCCCAATCCAACTCCACAGGCAACCTCTGTTACAGTGACAGAATTCCAGCTGATTTTGAGGAAAATGCAGCCAGCTGGGTCAGAAGAATGAAGGAACAGTTACAAAGAAAATAAAAACTGTGAGTATTTTTTTTTTAAAAAAGCAAAATTATTTTAGAAGGTTGGATCAAAATAAAAGCAGCGTACCTCTTGTCAAAACCACAACTTCTATGATTCATTCCAAAACCCAACTCAATAGTTCTGCATTTGCATTACTCTAAATATCCTCTCAAAACCTACCTCATGATAGTGGATCATTAGTCCTCAAGTAATCACTGAAAGTTTATTTTAAGCAGAAAGATGAGTACTTTATGAGGAGGGCACGCTCATATATTATTGGTCACAAGTGTCATGAATTACAAATAAACTCATTAAGCAGATGAGATTATCTGTATTGTATTTTATTTAAATACTGTAAGGCCATTTTGACACTTAATTGGAGACAGCATTTCCAGCAATCTTCATAATCCAGGCAGAAACTATTTTACGTACAGTATTTTATTTCAGTGCACTATCTGGAATTCGGTTTTCAGTTTGAAATATATTTACTGAAGATTATAAATCCAATTCCTGCCAAAAGGCAATTTACTATTGTTTGTAACTGTATCTTTAATATTCTTTTCAAATAATTTAAACCATATACTCTTTACTGGTAAGAAGTTTACTTTACATTTGAAATCTTACTAATTTAACGTATGTAGGATGACTGGTGTTTTGATGTAACAAATAGGCTGAAGCTGTGCTGATTTTGTGCACTTTTGATTTTGGTTTTTGCAATTTACTATATTGTGTCTAGTTGTGGATTTGTGTATTCATATATTTCTAATGTGTTTCCCATAAGGTCGCTTCATTAAAGGCTTCTAATATTTGTAAACTAATATTGTTGTAAAATGTTTAATTGCACTAGGAAGAACTGATCTCACCACCCTAAGCACACTCAGGACAGTCATTTGGAACCTGTATTGGGCAAAAATACATAAAGTCTTGGCAAAATACTTTTCTATATCAGCTGCATGCATGCTACCTCACAATGAAATTTTTAAAAAAACTGTTGTTTCCAATTTCACAAATAAAATTCTCATCACATAGAAATAATATTTTGCGTTATACTGAAAGGATATCAATTACATATTTTTCAAACCCTAAGAATGAATTGTTTTCTGCTTGACCACCAACCATTGTAATAATATGAGAAGCAATTGTAAGTTAACATATTATAAATAATTGAATGATTTATTGGTGATATGTTGCCCAAGTGGCTTGAACCAAAGATAACTAAATGCCATATAAGCAACCAACTATTCGAAAATGAAAATAAGGAATTAAAATTTACATCTCTGTAGGGTTGAATAGCACCAGCTGTGCACATGATTTTGCTTAATTCAATGTGCCATGCAGTGGCCTAACCTAACCTCCATTCAGCAAAATAATAAACATTTAGCTCCATTATTGAATGAAACTATATTTACATTATCAATCTTCAGGCTTCCAATTAGCAGACACACTAAGGGCAGGTAAATCCAAAAAATCACGCATAAGGAATTAGGTCTGTTACATATCCCACAGAATCATGAGATTTAGACAGCTCCACTTATTGTGATTTAATTATTTTGAAACTGACTAACCTTTAGCAGTATACCAAAAGAATTAACTTTTAAAGAATTTTGCGCTGCAGGGTGATTTCCTTGGGTACATTGGTGTTCTCAATAATTAATGATACAGCTCGAAAAGTGGCGCTGCCAAGAATTAGTCTGATAACTTGTTCGGCAGCTTTTCAATAATCTTTATTTTCTTGCTTCTGCAGGCAGAAGCGGTACAGAGATATAGCTCGTGCTAGAATTTTAAACCAAAATTGCGTTACGATAAACTAATTTAAGCATGTGCAACATCACGGTGCACATTGCCGCTTCTCTTTGGTACACTTCAGAGAAGTAAACTTTCACACCACATTCTAGAGGTTTTCATGAGCAGGACATCTGCGTCTTTTTTTTTAACTAAAATTAAGATTTCCATCAACGGCACTGATTGTGATTGCTCACAATCTTTTAAATGGAAAATTAGGGTGTAACTAGAATGTCCTTCTAAACTTACAATTTTAAGGATGTTTTCACGGGTTCCTTCAGCCACATGAGAGCTCGGACGGACAGGACGATGCGACGGATGTCACAATTCAGTCCAATTGGTCTGCATCACCCTCCACAAACTAAAATAATGCTTTCATCAGAGGGAATGTGCCCCATGCCGATTGTTTGATAGGATTCATCCCCACCCCCGTCCCCAAGAAAGTTTTGCACTGCCCTTTTAAAAAACAAAATAGTCCCGTTCAATGCAACAGCCCTTGCAGTTGTCACGGGCTCTGCAGCCACTGTCCCCAGCCTGGGGGTTGCGCGCGGCGGCGGCGCGAGGTGGGCGCGCGACCCGCCCGGCAGGGTGGCCTGGTCCGCGCGCTCGGTGCTGCCCGCACCATCTGCAAGTCTGCAAACTCCTGGGAGCAACTTCGCTGCGAATAAAGTGGCGCTCAAAACACCACTGCTTCCAGCACCTGTGAGTAGGATTGACACATCAAATGCCCTTTCTTTTTGTTTACTTTCAAAAACAGAAGTGTGGATGTTTTTACTTTCCGAGGCGTCAACAAAGCTGGAAAGTGTTCTCGTCCCTCACAGTTGTCTTCTATAGTTCCTGTTTATTTTGTCCAGTCGGTGCTGCTCCTCATAAAATCAAAACTATGAAAATGTGACTGGCAAACGAGCTTTCTCCTTCGTTAGGGAGAAAAGCCGGGAGAGTCATTTATCTTTCCAATTAAAATTCTCCTGCCCAAACTCCACATCGGAGAGTGTGGAGTTAGTCAGATGGGTCAAACATCAATTGTGTCACAACCGTGGTGTCATATCCAAGGTGTCACATATCAAAAAACAAACATTGGTTAGGTCAAATATTCACTTATCTGTTGTTAGCAATGAAACATTCAACTGACTTAAGTGTGAACAAATCAAAATGTAGCAAAAGGTACCAGGAAAAGGTACCAGAAAAGGGACAGTCCATCAGTAGGAAAGTAACAGCTCCCCTTAACCTATCAATTACATTGATCAAATATTTTTTCAAGTTGAATTTAGATACTTATTTTCATCTTCATCTGCGTCCATGCATACAGTTGAAAACATTTAAAATGAATAACATAATTCTGGAAAAGAAAACACTGAAGCTAAATACTAAAACTAACGCTAAACACTAAAGCTTTTCTTGCGAATTGTCCTGGTGAGTGCAAGATGAAAAGCTTCGGCAAAAAATGTCTTTTTTCAGCAATACTCAAGTTCTGCACTACCAAATGTCTACTGCAGCTATCACTTGAACAAGTTATTAATGTTTAATAAGGCCTGCAAGAGGTTTGCTCAGCAGAGATCTACCGTTTTATACAGAGCCTGGGACTTGAGTTTCAAATTTTCACCTGATTCCGGGAATTGCCACTTTCATGCAAAAAATTTGTGACTACCGGGAAGGAAGGTACATCATGGGAGTTGTGGTTTTCACTATGCTCCTGTAAAAATCCATCCACAGTGCTTCACAACAGCCTATGTTAATTGCAACCAGGTAAGAAAGAATCTGGAAATGTTAATTCCTATGGAAGAATACATTGCACAGAATTTTATGGCCTCTCCTGCCTGTAGGATCTTCAGGTCCTGCCGAAGTCAATGGACTTTTGAATAGCTCGCCACATTTTATGGCCCTGTCCCAGCCGTGATGGGGCCGTAAAATTCCGACCAGTGTGTGTAAGCATTCATATATGTGCTCACACCAAAAAAAAATCTTAAGAATTGGAATTTTAACCTTACTCCTGGGGAACTGCAAGCTCTCATGAGTGCACCCAGGAGAATCTCTAAAGGAAAAGAATAAATACACTTGGTTAATTGCTAGGTTTTTGGAGCAGAAGCTTGGGGTTGAGAAGCATTTATCCACATGTTTGTAGTTCTTATTGTTTGGACCTTAATATGTTGGTAAGAAATCACTGATAGTTGATCAAAGTAATATCTGAAAAGTGGTATCAACTTGGGATTGCCTGTTTGTTCCTGAAATTTTGCATTCCCCTCATTGCTCCTCCCCCATGTCACCACCCCCACCACAATCAGAATTTGAAAGCCTGGTTCAAATTCAAGAAAGCCCAGCAACATCAGGATCTGGTCCCTATTTCTGCTGCCCTCCTGCTCACCCACCCACCTCCTCAGCCCTAAATACTCTTGAATTAAGTGGTGGCTCAGTTGGTAGCTCTCTTGCCTCTGGACTATAAGATTATGGGCTAAAGCCCGATTCTAGGCTCATACTCCAATAGCGTACTGAGGGAGTCATGCACTGTTGGAAGTGTCATCTTTTGAATGAGAATGTTAAACTGAGGTTCTGCTAGCCACCTAAGGTGGATGTAAAAGATCTCATACGACTTTCAGAAATGAACAGAGGATGTTTTCCTAATGTTCCGGTCAATGTTCATGCCTTAATGAGCATCACTAGAGAACAGATTATCTGATCATTATTACATTGCTGTTTTGCGAGTTTGCTGTACAGAAATTGGCTGCCATGCTTCCTACATTCCAATCATGACTACATTTCATAAGCACTTCATTAGCTTTGGGGTGTCCTGAGGCCATGAAAGGCAATGTATAATTTTTTTTCTCCAAACTATACATATGCTTATGTCTTCTTCAACCTTAGGATTTTAGAGACTTCTTGTCCATTCCTAAATCTTTTAACTGAGTCTTCACTTGACATGACATGAATGTGCTTCGGCCCAGAGACTTGTATCACTCTAGTGATGTGGAAACAAGTAGTGAAAGCAAGGGAAGTGCAGGATAGGGAAGGTCATCATCATGTACTCTAGGCCAGCTTTGACAGGCCAGATCAAAGTACACTCGGCATATTTTGAATCAATTTTACTTTACAGCCAATTAGCTTCTGTAGTTTGATTGGTTTAATTATTTTGTATTGCCTAACTAGCATGGAAGATAACTTGGCTCTGAGAATAACGTTTAGCCATCAGTTTCACATAAAACCAACATTTCAAAGAGCATGGAGTTTCACTGCTATTAATGTATCATTACTTCTTTCTGGGAGCCTGGTTGGGTTAGATACCTCCAAAGAAAGTTGCATACCCCCTAAGTGGTGCTTGCATGTTGCTTTAACAACAACAGTTTGCATTTACATAGTGTCTTTAGCATAGTAAAATGCCCCAAATCGCTTCTCAGGAGCATTATCGGATACAATTTGACACTGAGCCACATCAGGAGATATAAGGACAGATAACCAAAATCTTGGTTAAAGAATTGGGTTTTAAGGAGTGTCTGAGGGGGGGGGACGGTGCTAGTGGTAGAGAGGCAGAGAAATTTAGGGAGAGAATTTCAGAGATAAAGGTCTAGGCAATTGCAGGTTAACCTAGGCATCTAAATAAATAATATCTTTTAAGAAAAATACAGATGAGTCGATTCTTGAATTTAAATATCAGGGTAGGTCTTAAAAGGCTCTAAACCTGTGCTTCCATGCTATTTTACTGAATTTTTTGCCCAAGCTCCTTAGGCTGATTTGAATCCATGCACCAAACACCTGCTGGTGGGATGGACAAGGATTTCTGCTTTTACACCACTACTGCAGTCTGGGTAACTTAAATTGGTATAAAACAGGCATAGATATTCCCCATGACACCAGCTTCAGGGCGAAGAAAGGAGTTCAGCAGTCTTGAAGTGTTCCCAAACTTTGGGCGGAATCATCCCTGATTTGTGTGGGAGAGTACAGGCAAAAGAACGTTTTCCTACCGGCCGCAATGGCGGCTTTTCATGCCGTACCATCCCAATCCCACCACATTATTTATGCACTCCAGGGAAGCACACTGTTTCGATAACAGGCGGGCTGTCATTCACCCACCACACCATCACTTCACTGCTTCCTCTTGCTGGGAGCTATATTTAAAGTGCAGCCGGCCACACACCTCTCAGTGTTTCCAGCCTGGAACTGCTGCAAAGAAGACATGGCCCCAAAAGGCAAGAAGACTGCAACCACCACCACACCACCAGCCCCACCGCCCCCCGGAGGTTTAATGTCGTGTCCCTTGAGTGCCTTTTGGATGTCGTGGAGGTTTGCTGCGATGTCCTCTACCCCAGCTCTGGGCGAAGACCAGCAAGCAAGGTCACCAATCCAGCATGGGACGCGGTGGCAGTGATGGTCAGCACCAAAGCCCTGCAAAAGAGGACAGCCACCCAGTGCCGCAAGAGGCTGTATGGCCTCATCTGTTCCGCCAGCGTAAGTCGGTCTTCTCATCACTCTCAACTCACACACTCACAAAGCCATCACACATCCACAGGGATCTCACAGTTCAAGGGACAACACCATTATCTCTCACACAAATCCTCACAACTCCATCAGGCTGATATCCTCTCAAGCTCGCATCCTCATCCCATCCATGGCCCCAGTCACCAAACAAACATTCCATGCAGTGCCATATATCCTGCTATCACTCCCTCCATGTTTCCATGCAGGAGAAACTAGCTCAAATCAGCAGGGAGAGGTCCCAGAATGGGTGTGGAGTGGCACACATCAGGCCCCTCACACATTGAGGAATGTGCCATCGTGCTGACTGGTGAGGATGTGGTCTCTGCTTCGGCAACAGTGAGGTCAGCGGCAAACACCCATGTGATCCTGCACCACATCATCCCTCTCTCAATGCAAATGTGAATGCTCTCCCCCCTGCTTTTGACTCTGCTGCCATGCACTAAGTATCTTTACTTTGATTCACTGGGAGCTCTGCCAAGCAACTGACACCCTCAGCCAGCCAGTCCCTCAGCTCCATCCATGTCATCAACTCCAGCCAAGAGGACACCTCCTCCATTGAAGAGCTGGGAATAAGCAGCCTGGAAGACCCATCACAGTGCTTAGCCACATCCTCCACCAGCACAGAGACACACATCTCAGTGGGATCTAGATCTAGAGCAGGCTCGCGCTCACAATCAGCTCAGCTCCCCTGCACTTGGAGGAGGCATCCATGAGGCTCGAGTGAGATGACAAGCCTCTAGAGTCAGCCTTCCAACTAATTGTGGAGAGTCAGCAGAAGGCGGGGGAACATCACACAGAGCTGTTGAAAGCCCTCAACAGAGTGACACGCGAGTTGGAGGAGTGCGTCCTCCTGCTCTCTGATGAAGTGGTGCCCACATGTGTGCACCTGGAGGTCTCCATAGGAAGGATGGTGGATGCCATGGAGATCCTTGTCCAGCAGAATGTGGAGATTTGCGCAGACCTGCACTCGATTGCGGTAGCCATGGGTGAGTTCCTGCAGTGGCAATACGAGAGGGAAATGGCGCACCTCAACATCCCTGCAGGAGCTCTTTCCTCTCAAGGAATCAAGCTAGGCACCCAATGGGAGGAGGAGCGGCAGCTGGACACCCCTGGGTGGTCCACTCAGGAATCTCAGTAGCTGTCCTCCCCCTCCAAGGCCCCTTTGCCTGTGACCCTCCTCAACCTCGTCCTCTGTCACTGCAGAGGAGTAGCTGGCCCACAGGAGGACAGACAAAGCACACTGGACCTCAGCTCTCCAGAGGACCCACACCAAAGTCATCAGAGGCAACAATGGCAACCATTGCACAGGCTGTCTCTACATCTGTTGCAGATGTCAGGGCAGCACCTAGAAGTCTAAGACATAGAAAAGTTAAGAAATTCTTATCACAGTCGGTTGCACGAGTGAACAAAGTTTGTCACTTTACAATCTGAAAATATATTCACTTTCTCTGAATAATGTGCAATGGTGTCTTTCAGCTTCATTTACAGGCTTCACGAGTCAGCCACCTGCATCCCCCCACCAACCACCACCCCCCCCCCCACCCCCCGGCCCCCCACATCCACCCCCCCACTCCCCCCCAACCCCCCTGCCCCCGGCGGTTCTGGCCCACGAGTGATTCTGGAGGGAGAGGTCGTGTGTGGCAGGGCCTTTCGGAGCCTCGTGCAAGCACTCTCCCACGCACATGGATATTTTCAATGCTGTTTGCTGGCAATTGCTTTCAATTGTCCATCTGAGCTGACCTGCAACTCTGCCCACACACTGATCACACTTCCATGCAACCCTTGTTGTTGCACACCACGAGTGTCGTTTCACTTTTGATTTAGCAATCATGGCAGTGGTACAGTTTTTCTTCAGGTCCCACATTCTTTCCCCTCCCCCAGTCACCCATTTTCTTTCCCCCATCACTGTCGATCACTCTGGTATCACCTTCCACCTCCCACTTGTCACCTACCAACCCGAGCCCTTTTCTTTCCAGAATGTCCAGGTGAACATGCACCTTCCTTATCTTCCTGAAAATCCCACCCCCATCCACATTGACCTCTCCGAGCTCCTCCTTCCCAAACCCCAGGGTCCATGTCTGCCTTATAGTCCCCAACAACCGCTCTTGCTGTCCCTTCTACCGATACTGTTGCACCCTCACCCTCCCACCCTACTGCCTCACTGTGCTCTCGGTTATTCTCACCATTCCCTCCACATGACCCCAAGAGGCAATCATCGACTCCACAGACCCCTCCCTTGTACGTTCACCTGGACATCCCCCCCTCTGGACTTCTTTTCCCCTTGGAACCCCTTTCCCCCTTGGAACTCCTCCCCCCGGATTCTTCCACCCCACCCCGGACTCCTTCCCTCCCACGAACTCCTTCCCTCCCAGACTCCTCCCCCACTTAGTACTTCCCCCTTCCTGACTCCTTCCTCCACCCTTCCTTCACACTCCAGCCTTATTCCTTCTCCTCTCCGGACTCTATCCTCCCCCTCCGATTCCTTCGTCCTCCTGGGTTTCTCCTGTCCAGGCTCCTTCCTCCCCCTGGACTCTTCCTCTCTCTGATCTCCTTCCCTTACACCTTCCCCCTGCCTACATTTACCTCCCCAGTTGCCATATTCCCCTTTGATACCTTTTTTCACCCCCCTCTAACATCAACCTCCCGACACCTTTGTTCCCCCCTCTCAACCCCACTCCCCCTGACACTTTCATTCCCCTCTCCCAACTTCACCCCGCCCTGACACCTTTGTTCCTCCCCTCCCAACCTCACACTCCCCCAACATACCTTCCTCTCCCAATCAAAGCTAGACCTTCCTCTCCCACCCCCCGGTATATCTTCCTCTCCCAGATACAGCTGGACCTTCCTCTCCACCCGCTCGATGATCATCCACTGCAGACCATGGCCAAACACCGAGCAGACCCTCAACAATGACTTTCCACCTTCTGTGATTGCTTCACAGTGGAGCCATGTCCATGAAAATCCACCCAGCATGCAATGGACATTCCTCCATGATCCCATTGTTGTCCGGTTCCAGCATTTTCTGTTCCTCCTATGTCTGCGATGTGAGCAAAGCCTTGACGGTAAGTCCCGATTTCTGCATGTCACAGTTGTCAAGACGTGTTCTGCACCAGTGTGTTTTCCCTCTGATGTGCTCAGATGATCCAGCATGGGGGAAATGATTCCAATTAGCTGGGCCTATATTGATATGCAGTTGTATTACAATGAAATTTCTGATGTCTGACGGCGGAAAACACAGCCTGCCATTGACGGGCAGAGCGGATGATTGCAAACTGGTTTTACAATGTCGCAAAACCGGTTTTTGGCCTTCTCGCCATATTGCCTGCTCATGCAGCCTGACTCCAGTGGGCACATAAAATTCCGCCTTTTGCTTCTGATTTCTGGCTTCACAGGACGTTTCTTCAATCCATTTATTGTGCTTACCGAGACTTCCACTTTCCCCTCCCCATAGTGCAGCAGTCATACTCCACCCTACGTAGTTGGATCTCCAGGAGCTCTATAGCTCCTGGAGATGCATGGTTGCTGGTGGGGATGCATCCACTGGTGGTGTTCTTCTGCTGGGAAACATAAGTAACCTTCCTAGCTGGCTTGCTGGCTCTCATACCCAGGATTCTACCTCTCTGGTCTCCCAGCCCTTCCAAGAGGGATGGATGTCACCCTCTTAAAAAAAAAACTTGAGTCATTTTTTACTGTGGGGTCTTGTCAAGGTGCTCAGTGGGCAGAGCTGACCATAATGCTCATGGCACTGCCAAAATGGGAAAAAAAGTAAAAGTAAGGGATGCCTTGAAGAGATTTGACACAAAGAGGTTGAGTGGACAGTTGCTACAGTCACTCTTTGTGGTTTGCATTCTGTTTAGAGGTTGTAAAAAGCTAAGCCGCTTCTGCATGAAAGTTCCCTGATCACTCTGTTTCTACGTGTAACTTACATCAGAATTTGCACTACATTTCCCTGAATTCCACGTGCCACCAATCTCTAATCAAATGATTTTTTGAAAATCCATATAAACCACATCTACTGGATTTTCTTTATCTATACTTTCTGTTTTTCTTTGAAGAATTCTATAAAGTTAGTCAAGCATGACCTGCCCTTTAGCAATCCATGATGACTGGTCCTGATTAAATCATGTTTCTTCAAGTGTTTAGTAATTTCATCCCATAATATAAACTTTAGTAGTTTAACTACCATTGAAGTAAGGTTAACTGGCTTCAAATTTTCTGGCTTATCCCTGGCTTCGTTTTTTTGAAAAGGAGAGCCACATTTGCCAATCGCCAGTCATCTGGCAAAATTTATATTTCCGCAGAAATTTGGAAAATTATATTCAGATTGTCTGTTATTCTTTCCCTTGTTTCTCTATTAAGATCCCCAGGTATATAAGCTGTCAACTGTGATCCATCTACCTTAAGTACGAGTGGCTTTATTAGTACCATGTCTTCTAGAATAATAACTTGCACTAATAGTTGAATACTCACCTCTGGTGGTTCTACAATCCCAATATTCTCCTCCTCTAGAAAAACTGATTCAAAGTGCTGACTTAGAACTTCTCACTCTCTGCTACAAACTTTCCTCTTCTCTTACTCCTAACCTTGACTACCCTTTTACTATGTTGTGTCGACATATGACCTTTTTATTGTCCTAAATTTATAAATTTCCTCTTTCACCTATTATTAACCGTTATAATCTTCCTTTTTGCAGCATTTATACAATGTTTATATTTGTCCTGATTAAAAAATTGTTAATTCAACCCCACTGCAGAGATCTCAGCACAAAAATCAAGGCAAACCTAGGGCAGTACTGAGAGAGCACTGCATTATTGAAGATGCCATCTTTCAGGTGAGATGGTAAACTGAGGCCGAGTCTGCTCTCTCAGGTAGATGTAATGACACTATTTTGAAGAAGAGCAGGAAACTTATTCCCAGTGTCCTGGTCATTATTTATCCCTCAATCAACATCACTAAAAACAAATTATTTCATCATTCACATTTCTGTTTGTAGGAGCTTGCTGTGTACAAATTGACTGCCAAGTTTTCTACACTACAACAGTGACTACACTTCAAAAATATTGCATTGGCTGTAAAGTGCTTTGGGATCCCCTGAGGCGCTATATAAATTTAAGTCTTTCTTTTATTATTTTCCCTGAAAGTAATGAATTTGCTTTTTTGTTTTAAATTCAATCCCATCTTCCTATTCATCCATGGAACATTAATCTTGATACGCTACTTTTTTTCTTACTGGAATGTACTTGAGTTGTAGCTTTTTCATCTCATATTCAAATATTTTGCATTATTAATGCATGTTTTTATTTCCAGTTTTGCCTTTTATTTAATCTGTAAAAAATCTTTTAAGTTGTCTCGAATTTGCTTTTTCTTCAGTCATTATTTTAACTTTACTTTTTTCTACTTTGGTTATAGCAAAACTCTCCTGAACCTATTGTTATGTCAATTCTTTAGAACACCAAATTAAACTGCACAGTGATATTGATATGTTGAGACATGGGTTAAGATGTCATATGGAATTCAATGACAGTAAGTGTGAGGTGATGCATTTTGATAGAAGAAACAGCAATAATTACACTCTTAATAGGAGCAGAGTCAGTGCTGTGGAAAACCAGAGGCACCTCTGGGTACAGGTTCAAAGAATATTCAAGGCAGCACCATAGGTTGTTAAAAGTTATGAAATACCTAAAAGAATTAGGTATAGGTATATCTGAAGAGATATAGGATATAAAAACCAAGTATTAACGATGAATCAATGTTAAATCTTAATAATTCAGTTAGAATATGTTCAGGATTGCACCCCATACTATACAGAGGATAATAAAGCTGTATAGAAAGTACAAACACAAAGGCCAGAATTTTCCTGTTGGCGTGCGAGGGCGGACCCCACATGCCCGTGTGTAAAATGACACACAGTGAGGTCGGGCGAGCGTCCTGACATCACCGCGCTCCATCGCGATATTTGGGGAGACGGGTGCGCTATAAGTTCAGAAGCACGCCCGCCATCAATTAACGGGCAATTAAGGCCCTTGAGGCAGCAATTGATGTCGATTTTTCGCAGACCGTGCGATCTTCAGGACATCACACGGGCGCATCGGGCAGGCAGGTAGGAGACATTTGTATAAACCTCATCCACGGGTGGGATAAGAGGGGTGAGTGGGGTCATGAGTGTAATGTTTGATATATTTAAGTATGAAAGTCACTTATGCTTGCCTGAGCGAACAGGAGGACTTCAAAACTGATACCAGCTGCTAGGACAAGAATAAAAGCCTTGGTCAGGACTTTACAGTAGAACTCATTTCTGGGGCCTGCAGCTTTCAGGAAGCCTTCCCTTAGCCTGTGAATGGGAGTGTGCTCTCCACTGGAGGCGCCTCCCCTGGAGGGCCAGAAGTGGGAGGAGGCCAGGAGTCCACATTCAGCATCCAGGGAAGCCACCTTTGGGAGGAGAGGCATAGACACGAGGGGCGCAGGGCCAACAGGAAGTGCAAGGCGGAAGGGGCTGCAGAAGACGCCAATATCCTGCTGCCGGAGTTACAGGCGGTGAAGCAGCTACCTCAATATGTCTGAGGTCCAGTGCTGAAGGAGGCTCCATCTCTCAAGGGAGACAGTCACCTCCATTTGTCAGATGATAGGCCCTGAGATCTCCGCAAATGTTGTGGGTGGGCACCCCATGCCAGTGGCCACAAAGGTCACAGCTGCCCTCAACCTCTATGCCTCTGACTCTTTCCAGGGGTTGGTGGATGATCTGTGCGGAGTCTCCCAATCAGCTGTCCACACTTGTGTCAAGCAGGTGACAGATGCTCTATACAGGCGTGCATTGACTTCATCCATTACTGCTGGGACAATGCAAGTCAGACAGAGCGAGCCAGAGGCTGCAACTGACTGCACACATGTGGCCATCAAGGCACCAGCAGGTGAGCCCGGTGCCTTTGTCAACAGGAAGGGCTTCCACTCCTTGAATGTGCAGATAGTGTGTGTTCACAAGCTGCTGATTCTGCAAGTCTGTGCAAGGTACCCAGGCAGCTCCCACGATGCTTCCATACTCAGACACTCCCAGGTACCGAGGCTCCTCAGTGCTCCAGCCGGCTGGATGGATGGCTGCTGGGTGACAAGGGCTATCCCCTCAAAAGGTGGCTCATGATGCCTCTCTGCTATCCAAGAACAGAGGCTGAGCAGCGGTACAATAGGAGCCACGCGTCCATAAGGGGTGTGGTGGAGAGAACCATCAGCCTTCTCAAGATGCGCGTCTGATGCCTGGAATGCTCAGGGGACGCACTACAATATCCCCCAGATCATGTGCTGCTGAAAGTGGTTGCATGCTGTGCTCTCCACAATCTGCTGGAAAGGGGTGATGCAGTGGATGAGGAAGACATAGACGCAGTTGCTCCAGATGCACACGATGAGTCCAGCAGTGAGTCTGAGGATGAGCACGCACAGGAGAACGCTAAGGGGGTAGATGCTGACCTGGGCATACTCCAGAGAGACAGGAACACCGGGAAGGCTTTAATCCAAAGAACCTTCAGCTAGCCCACCACAGATGGACCTTCAACACACGCCAGGGCTGCAGGCTCCAAACTTGATACCTGAGTGCTAAATCAGCCTGGATAATAACGTTAACTAAGGTCCTTGTCAATAAAGCTCAATGTCAAACAACTCACGCATAACATCATGGCTTCCCAAACACATGCAGGAGTGAGGAATCACCCTGAGGCATGGCAACATGTCAAAATTTATTGAGTAAACAAAAGCAAATTCATAAAGCAAAACAAAAACGGTGTTGGACATCTCACCAAGTCTTCCACAAAGTACTGTGGGCCAACGTAAAAGCACCATTGAGAAACCCGTGGTGTGCCTAAGGTGCCTTCAGTTTACCCTTATGAGTGCTACGTCTAGGCGCTGACCCCTTGCTGGCACTGGCATCTGAGAAAGCCCGCTCACTGTGCTGTCCTGTTGGCCTCAATGACCTTGGCGGACGTCCTCTGGCTTGCAGAGCATTTGATGGCCCTGCCTGGGAGGGAGCGGCCAGTTCCACAGCTGGCTTCTCCCCAGTTGCCGCAGCCTCATCGGATGCCATATTCACTGGCAGCAAGGTGGAAGAGCTGCTGCCCTCATCCGGAGTGCCCTGAGAGGAGGCCGCAGTGACAACAGGCAGCTGCTGCGCTGACATGAGGTCGCTTCAGACCTCCCTGCTCACCACAGATGGATGGATACTGAGCTGGGATACTTGGTGCCCAAACCATCTCCCACACTGGCACTGAGCTGTGGCCAATGCCGCTGTGAAGGCATGCAGATCTGAGCTCAACCCCAGCAGGATCTGATTGTTCTCCTGAAGGAGCATCTCCACGAGAGTTGCCACTTTCTCCATGGAGGAAGCATGGCGCTCAGCCATGAGGCTCATGAGGCTCATTGCATCAGTGATGCTCCATGTGGACCCCTCCAGCACGGGCACCATGCCACGCATAGCCTCATGTATCTCTGCCAGATCCTCCCACATACCCTGCTGCACTTCCAGCGTTTGCTGCCTCACGGATGATTCCAGAGGCACATCATCAGCTGAGCAGGTACCTGGTCCCCAGCAGTCCTCTAACCGTCAGTGCCCTGGACACTCTCTGTCTTTGCCCACACCTCAAGCGAGTGTGAAGTGCCCTCACTGCCGTACCCCAGGACACTAGCTGAAGATCTAATTCCCAGCGATTTGCTAGTATCAGCGCTGGTGCCCGCCTGACTGAGATGGTGCGACGCTGGTGACTGCATCTGGTCAGGGGCTTCACGGGTGAGAGGTGGGCCCTATGCCTCCTCCTCCCAGCCTGGCTCCGGTGATGTTGAAAGGAAGAAATAGGACATTTGATTAGTTACAGTGCCGACAATGTCAACTTGCCTGCCGCTCCCCCAGATCATTATGCGCTCATCCTTCCATAATCAAGGATAAACCCATGTTGCTAACTTCAATCACTGAGCGTTCAGCAGTGCCATGACTTTGTGACACACATGGTGACCTGAGTGCTCACCAAACATACCTCCCCATGGCACCCCAGCCTCACCGGTGGACCCAGGGCTATGGCACCTCTCCAGATCCATGGCCAGCTGCTTGAAAGCTATTAGGATGGCCAACTGGGCCTACCCTCTGCCAGTCCACATTCGTTCAGAGGCATTGTGTGCAGTCTTCTCCTGAAAAGGAGAGAAAAGCATTGATTAGTCCAGTCTGCACCTGAATTCCCATTCCATCCCTGCCAACCCAGCCAGAGCGGGACATTGCAGGACTCCAGTTCTTCGTCACCCTGCTGCCCACTCACTCCCGCTATGCACGGGAGTTGTGAACTACACTGGGTGGGCCTTAATTGACCCGCCCGCATAAAATGGCAGCGCGGACCCGATCAAGGGCAGCGATCAGCTTTGCGCTCGCCCGTGCCCTCTCCCCACCGGTCCGCCCAACATGGGGAAAATTCTCCCCAAAGTCACTGGGCTGCTTCTTGATATGAGGAAATACAAATATGGAGAAAAGATTGGAAAATTGGGTCTTCTTTCATTAGAACAACACAAATTACAGGATGATAATACACTTTTAAATTGTGAATGAATGGAAAAAGGTAGATAGAAGCAGACTGTTTAAAATAGCTGGGAGATCAAAAATGAGGGGCAATGGATACAAGATTAAATGTAAGAGATTTAGACTAGAAGGCACAAATAGCTTCCTCACATAGAGCCGTCAGACTGTAGAATTCATTTTAAAAGTTGGTGGTTGAGGCAGAAACTATGTCAACATTCAAGATTAGTTTAGATACAATTGATTGTATTAGTGAACCAACAATAACTTGCTAGTTATGACACCCTTTAATGTAGTAAAGTGTCCCAAGGCCCTCACAGGAAAGATAAAAAGTTAAAGGGATATCGAAAAAACAGAGTGGATAAATGTGATTAGAACTTCTTGCTCATGTAGAGAGTGAACACGGACACAGGCTGATTGGTTTATTTTTATGTTGCAACTTCTATGTATTAATTTTTGCCTCTTTAAAGTTACATATCACATTTTTACTTTACTATGATACATTTCTTTACTAACAATTTTCGTTGAAAAGAGTGGAGAGGGGTCGAAATTCAACAGGGCTTTCCTCAAATTTGTTGAGATTCTCTAGCTGAGCTTACGTCACTCTTGGGATTGTAATATTCTATCTCCAGCGAGCTCAGTGAAATCAACATTTGTTCCACTGGGCAGAATCGTCCCAGATTTGCACTAAGTACGGTAGCGGGTGGGTAAAATGATGTTTTGCCCGCTGGCCACAATGGCGGGTTTTCATGACGTATCATCCTAAACCTGCCACATTATTTATGCATTCCCAGGAAGCATGCTGTTTCCATGGCGGGTGGGCTGTCATTCACCTGTCATCACCTCGCTGCTTCATCACGCCAGGCACCGTATTAAAAGTCCAGCCGCACGCACGCATTTCTGTGCTTCCAGCCACAACTGCTGCAGGGAAGATGTCCACAAAAGACAAAAAGACCGCAGCTCCCAGGTTTAATGAAGCATCACTGGAATGCCTTTTGGATGTTGTGGAGGACTGCTGCGATGTCCTCTATCCCTGCTATGGCCGCAGGATGGGCACCAACGTGACCTACCAGGCTTGGGAGGCGTTGGTCAGAGCCAATGCCTGCAAAAGAGGATAGCCACCCAGTGCCACTACAGGACTCATTCATTCTTCCAAGTTAACTCACTCTTCTCATCACTCTCAACTCACATTCTCACAAACACATCACTCATTCACAGGGATTTTAGACTTCAAGGGGCAACACCACTAACTCTCACACACACCCTCATATCTGCAACAGGCTCATATCCCCTCGAGCTCAAGTCCTCATTCCTGTCCATGGTGCTGTTCACCACACAAAATTTCCATGCAGTGCCATGTGTCCTGCTCACACTCTCTCCATCTGTTTTCATGCAGGAGAAGTTGGCTGATATCAGCAGGAAGAGGTCCCAGACCAGGGGGTGGAGTGGCCCACATTAGGCCCCTTACACACTTTGACGAGCGTGACATCACGCTGACTGATGAAGATGTGGACCCCGCCTGCAGTGACGGTGAGGTTGGTGACAAATGTCCACCTAAGGATTCTGCACCACATCATCCCTCCCTCAATGCAACTGCGAGTGCTCTCTCTCCTGCTTTTGACTCTGCTGCCACACACTACTTATCTCTACTTTGGTTCTCAGGGAGCTCTGCCAAGGGGCCAAAACCCTCAGCTCCATCCACATCCTCATCTGCAGCCAAGAGGACACCTCCTCCATTGAATAGGTGGAAATAAGCAGCCTGGAAGACCTGTCACCACAGAGGGAGCAGCCAGCCTAAAAGTGATTATGGAGGGAAAAATATGTGAGTGGCAGGGCTTTTTGGAGCCTCGTGCAAACACTCTCACACGCACGCGGATCCTTCACATTTCACAGTCGTCTCAATGTCCTGAGCATTTTGAATGCTACCTGCTGGGGTTCACTTTCAGTTGTCCATCTGAGCTGATCTTTGTCTCCATCCACCCAAAGATCACACCCCCATGCAGCACCTGATCTCGCCCACCATGACGGTCGTTTCACTTTCGATTTGGACTGCATGGTGCTAATTTGGATTTACTTTTGCTCCCTGTCCTTTATCCTCCCTCAGTCACCAATTTCCCATCACAGTTGAACCTCCGGCATCTTCCACCTCCGCTCTATATCCTACCAGCCACAACCCTTTTAATTTGGGGATTTCCAGGTGAACGTGCACCTTCCCTTCCTTCCTGAAAATCCCACCCCAATCCACATTCATCTCCCCAGCCTCCTCCTTCCCAACCCCCAGAGTCCGTGTCTGCCTCTGGGTCCCCACCAACCACCCTCACCATCCCTTCTAACGCTACTACCAAACCCTCATCCTCCCACCCTACTGCCTCAATCTGGCCTTGGTCATTCTCACCCTTCCTCTTTACCATGCCCACCCTTAGTTTGCTCCCCAGGAGGCAGACATGGACTCATCCGACCCCTCCTTTGTACGTTCACCTGAACATCCATCCCTCCGCACCCCTCCCCCTGCTGAAACTTCTTCCCCCCTCAGAACTCCTTCCTCCGCTCTTGTCCTCCCACCCCCCCCGGACAACCCCACCAGATTAGTCCCTCCCTCTTACTGACTCCTTCCTTCACCCTTAACTCTTTCTCCAGCCTCACTTTTTCCTCCAGCCTCATTTCTTCCTCCACCTTTACTCCTATCCATTTCCTGACTCCTTCCTGCACTCTTACTTCTTCCTCAACCCTTACTCCCTCCCTTCTCCGCACCTCTCCTCTCCCATGGACATTGTCCCTTCTCTGCACCCTTTCCTCTTCCCAGACATCCTCCCCTCTCCACACCTCTTCCTCCCCCCAGACCCCTTCCCCTCTCTGCACCCCTTCCTCCTCCCAGACATCCTCCCCTCTGCACACTGCTTCCTCCCCCCGGACTCCCTCCCCTCTCTGCAAACTTTACCTTGCACCTTCCACCCCCTTACAGCTACTCCCCCAGTTGCAGTCTTCTAGCCCATTACCCCCTCCTCCCCCAGTTCTCCCTCCCTGCCCTCTCAACCTCCCCACAACATCTTAATTACCCCTCCCAACCTCCCCCAATCTTGACACCTTCATTCGCCCCTCCCAATCTCAACCCCCGCGACATCTTTTCATCTCCCAGCCAATCCTAGCCCTTCCTCTCCCACTCCCTCGACCATCACCCATTGTGAGCATCAGTAATGATTATCCAACTTCCATATGCTGCTTCGCAGCAGAGCCATGTCCATGAGAATCAACCCAGCATGCACTGGACCTTTCTCCGGTGTCCCGTTGCTGTTGGGCTCTTCCGCTTGTTGGATGTCTGCAATATGAGCAAAGCTCTGGCGGTAAGCCCCGACTTTTGTACATCACACTTGTTAAGATGTGTTCTACACCGGCGTGCTTTCCCGCCAACATGAGTGGACGATCCAACAGAGGGTTGGGGTGGGGGGGGTGGGGGGGGGGGTGTGGTTGCGGGGTCGGGGGGGGTGTCGGCGGTGGTGTGGGGGGGAGGGTGTAAGGCGGAGTGGAGATTCCGGCGGGCAGGCCCGATAATGATATGCTGATATATTACAAAGAGGCTCCCGACATCCGATGGCAGAGAATGCGGCCCACCTTCAGCGGGCTGAGCAGACGATTGCAAACTGGTTTCACGCTGTCATGAAACCGATCGTGCCATATTGTCTGCTCACGCCGCCAAACACGCCCGACACCAGCGGGCACAGAAAATCATGCCCACTGTCTTTGTGAACAAAAATAATTGTCAAAAATTCAAGAGGGTACCAAGAACAGCAATATAAAGTGCTTCATATTTCAGCAAATTCAAGATTAACTTAGACACAATAAATTGCATAGTGAATGAACAACTTGCATTTATAAGGCATCTTTTAATGTAGAAAAATGTTCCAAGGTATGAATGGTCATACATGGGGCCAGAATTTCCATGGAGTGGCAATCGCTGTCGGATTGCCACTTCCACTCCCTTTTCCTTATTCAGGCCAGGAGCTGCACACTTATCACCCGATCATCCATCCTGGGCCCGATGAGATACGTGCAATGCAGCATATCCCGAGTCCTTCCAGTGCAGTCTAGCAGGGTCGGGGGAGCGAAGCACTAGTCACCATAAGCCAGGTAAGTTTGAAGGACCCAGCCACTTTGAGAAGCCACGGAGAAGGTGAATGTGTAAGGTACATGGCTGGGAGTAGTTGGGGGGTGGGGGGATGTTGGGGGTCGAGTGGTCAGGTGGAGGGCGTGTCGGGTGGTCAATGGTGGGGGGTATGATTTGGTGGTCACGGGGGATTCAGGCAGTCAGGGGGTGTTTGGGAGTGTAGTTGTGGGTTGGGGGCGGTCAGGGCATCCAGTGTGGGGGGTCCGGGAGGGTCAGTACCATAGTTACCCAGGTGATAGAAGTGGTTTTAAACCTTTTAACTTTTCCTGGGTAACTATTCTGCAAAGAGAGTCAGAACCATCCGAAGTCTCCATTTGAAATCAGATTATCAGATGGTTCCTGGTGCAGGGTAATTGCCCATCGGAACTTAAAACCAATTCCCAAGCAGTCCTTGTATGGTGTTGGGGTGGGGGTGGGTGGCGGCGGGGGGGTCCCCCAGTGTATCTCCTGAGGTACAGTGGTACGATTCTCTGGGGAGCAGAAGTTCTGGGTTAATATGTCGTGGTGATCTGCCTCTGCCCATTACTCCACACTTCACTGTTTTGAGCTTTCCTCTTCAGTTGCTCTTAAGAGCCTCACATTTTCAAATCAATATGCATTGAGCAATATGACCAGGGAAAAGCATACATAAGGTAGTTTCTCATTGCCTTTCTCGTGTGCTTAAAGAAAACACAGTTCTCTTACTGAAGGATACTCTGCCTGCAAGCAGAATCACAAAATCACAGAATTCTTACAGTGCAGGAGGAGGCCATTCAGTCTGTTATGTCTGCACAGGCTCTCCAAATGAACAGTTTTTCTAAGGCCATTTCCTCATCTTCTCCCCGTAACCCTGCACATTCTTCCTTTTCGGATAACAGTCTAATTCCCTTTTGAATGCCTTGATTGAACCTGCCACCACCATACTCTCAGGAAGTGCATTCCAGACCCTAACAACTCGCTGCATGAAAAAAATTTTCCTCATGTCACATTTGTTTCTTTTGTCAATTACTGTAAATCTGTGCACTTGTTCTTGATCCTTTCATTAGTGGGAACAGTTTCTGCCCATCTACTCTGTCCAGACCCTACATGATTACCTCTATCAAACTTCATCTCAGCCTTCTCCTTTCCAAGGAAAACAGTCCCACCTTCTCCAATAATAAACACAGAAAGTGATGGAAAAACTCAGCAGGTTTAGTAGCATCTGCAGAGAGAAAAACAGAGTTAACATTCCGAATCCAAAATGAATTTTGTTTTGAACAGAGAAGTCCAACTTCTCCAATATGCCTTCATAACTGAAGCTCCTCATCCCTGAAAGCATTCTTGTGAATCTTTTCTTCACTCTCTCCAATGCTTTCACATCTTTCCTAAAGTGTGGTGCCCAGAACTGGATGTGATACATCACTTCCTTGCTCTTGTACTCTATGCCCCTATTAATAAAGCCTAGGATACTGTATGCTGTATTAACTGCTTTCTCAAGCTGACCTGCCACCTTTAATGATGTATGCACATATACACCCAAGTACCTCTGCTCCTTCAGAGTTGTAACCTTTATTTTATATTATCTCCAAATGCTCCTCCTACCAAAATGAATCACTTCACATTTCTTCACATTGAACTTCATCTGCCACTTGTCTGTGCATTCCTCCAACTTGTCTATGTCCTTTTGAAATTCTACACCATCCTCCTCACTGTTCACGATGCTTCTATGTTTCATATCTTCCACAAATATTGAAATTGTGCCCTGTTCACCAATGTCTAGGTCATTAATATGTAATAATAAGAGCAAGGGTTCCAAAATTGGCCCCTGGAGAGCTCCATTACAAATTTTCCTCCAGCACGAAAAACATCCATCAACCACAATTTTTTGTTTCCTGTCACTCAGCCAATTTCCTATCCATGTTGCTGCTTTATCTTTTATTCCATGAGCTATAAGTTTGCTGAGAAGTCTGTTGTGTGGCACTGTGTCAAATGCCTTTTGGAAGTCCATGTGCACCACATCAACAGCATAGCCCTCATCAACCCTGTCTGTTATCTCTCCAGCAAATTAATTAAACACCATTTTCCTTTAACAAACCTGTTCTGGCTTTCCTTAAGTAAACCGCATTTGTCCATGTCACTATTAATTTTGTCCTGAATTATTGCTTCTTGATGTTTCCCCACCGCTGAAGTTAAAATGACTGGCCTGTAGTTGCTAGGCTTATCTTTACTCCCTTTTTTGAAAAATTGTGTGACATGTGCAATTCTCCAGTATTCTGGAGGCACCCCTGAATCAAATGAAGGCTGGAAAATTATAGCCAATGTCTTCGCAATTTCCGCTCTCACTTCCCTCAGAATCCTTGGATACATTCCATCTGGTCCAGGTGCTCTATTGACTTTAAGATAGACAGCCTATCTAATACTTCCTCCTTATCAATTTTAAATCTTTCTAGTTTATTAATTACCTCCTTTTTCACCAAGGCCTGGGTAGCATCTTCTTCCTTGGTAAAAACAGATACAAAGTATTCATTCAATATCTCAGCTATTCCCTCTGCCTCCATGTGTATATCCCCTTTTTGGTCCCTAATCAGCCCTACTGCTCCTTTTACCACTTTTTTACATTTATGTGCCTATAGAAGACTTTGGGGTTCCCTTTTTTGCTAGCTGCCAGTCTCTTTTCATACTCCCTCTTTGCTACTTTAATTTGCTTTTTCACTCCCCTTCTGAACCTTCTATATTCACCCTAGTTCTCCATTGTCCATCTGACATCTGTCATAAACATATTTTTTCTTTTTTGTTTAATGTCTAACTCTTTTGTCATCCTGGGAGCTTTGGATTTGTTTGCTCTACCTTTCCCTTTCAAGGCAGTATACCATGACTGTGCCCAAACTAACCTTTCTTTGAATGTAACCCATTGTTCAGCTACCATTTTTCCTGCTAACCTTTGATTCCAGTTTATTTAGCCCAGATCCAGCTTTATCCCATTGAAGATGGTTTTCCCTCAGTTAATTACTTTTACTCTGGATTGCTCTTTTTCCTTTTCCATAGCCAAGCTAAACATTGCAATACAATTATCACTGTCCCACCTGTTTGTAAGCAAGGGTGTTTTGAATTGTTTTTAATGTACGTGGTGGCATGTTTCCCCAAACCCTCAGCTTGTGTGATCCAATTTATTAATAATCGGCAGCAAACGTGTGTTGTGATAAATTAACCTTCTGAGTTAATTTCACATTCAAAACATAGGGAGGAGTGTTCACAACTTTCCACTCCACTACACACACACACACACACACACACATACATATACACACACACACACGCGTGTACAGTAAAGGGGAGAGTAGAGAAAGGAGCTTTGCAACTATAGATTTTAACAGTCCAAGGACCACAGAAATAAATATTAGTTCGTATGATTTCCAGACCCTAGTGTCAGAATCCAATGCGGAATTCTTTCCATAGGATTTCAGCTGTTGGAAGACAATAGCTGGAGGGTTCATTTTACAGTTGTTGCAGATACCACAAATGAAGTAGCTACACAGGAACTGGGTCAGGTCTGCATGTGATGGTAAGAGATCTTCCAGCAGAGACAGGCTTCGAGGAACTGAGAAATGGTGACTAACTGCTTGCTCAGCCAGGTGGCTAGAGCCCTTTCCAGTTGATGTTAAAACAGCAGACTGAGGATTTCTTAATTATCAAAGACATATAGAGATTTCAAAATGGTCACTCGAGTCATGTGACCTTTCTCCACAATGACTTCAAAAGGGATGTTTATCCAATGTCTGGAACTGGCTTTGATTCCAGGCCTGTAAATATCCCTCATTAGCTGATGAAAGAGTTACCATCCTTGGTCTCCTTTCAAAATAGGCCTAAACAGTCCCAGATGTGAAATAAGTCTCTTAGCAGCTCTTCAGGCATGAGTTTCGATGTGCGAGTCTCCCGGTTTTGTGATTACAAGGGTTTGTAAAATGAGGTGTGAGATTCCACCAACTGAGAAAGAATTCTTTTGTTCTTGTAAGTCCTGGTGGTAGCTCCCAGAACAAAGGGCCAACCCTGTGGTCATGTGACTGGTAGCAGCCATCTTTATTAGTTTAGCAGAAAGTCAATTTTTAAAATGGCAAAAAGATAAAGTTCTGGATTTCTTTTCTTATGGAACCCAATGTTTAGCTCTAGCCAAATAGATTCTGTCCTCAACCCCTCTGGGATATCCTCTCTCTCCAGCACTGCAATGCCTTGATCAAAACTGTCACGACTCCTCTTTTTCTTCCTTTCCCACCTTTCCTTTATACCTTGAACCCAGGAATATTTAACGCCCAGTACTACCCTTCTTGGAGCATGGTCTCTGTTATAACCACAAAATCATATTCCCACATGGCAATCTGCTCTTGTAACTCACCAATCTTATAAGGTCCACTCTGTGCATTCACATACATGCATAGAACCCCTGATTTAAACTTTATTATTTTCTCTTACTCTGACCTCACCTAATAACTTACTATCCCCTACTCTAGTGCCACCTATCTCTTCCAGCATTCTATGCACCTTGGTATTCCTCTCTGATAATTCCTTCTGGTTGCCAAGCCCCTTCCAAATTAGTTTAAACCCTCCCCAATAACCAGCCCTGCAAGGAACTCAGTCCTGGCTCTGTTTAGGTGCAATCCATCGGGCCTATACAGGCCCCATCCCGCCCAGAACTGGCCCCAATGTACCAAGAAACTAAAGCCCTCCCTCTTGCATCATCTCTCCAGCCATTTGTTCATCTGTTTTATCTTCTTATTTCTTTACTCAAGTGTGTGTGGTAGTGGGAGCAATCCAGAGATTACTACTTTTGAGGTTCTGCTTGCTAATTTCCTATTTATCTCCCTAAATTCTGACTGCAGGGCCATATCTCTCTTTCTGCCTATGTCATTTGTACCAATGTGGACCATGACTGCCAGCTGTTCATTCTTCCCTCTCAGGGTGCCTTTCAGTAATTCAGTGACATTCTTGATGCTGGCACCAGGGAGGCAACATGTCATCCTGGATTCATGTATGCGGCTGCAGAAATGCCTATCTATTCCCCTAACAATTGATTCACCCATCACTATTGCTCTTCCAGTCTTCCTTGTACCTCCGTGTACAGCTGAGCCATCTGTGGTGGCATGGACTTGGTTCTTGCTGCACTCTCCAGATACACCATTACACTCATCAGTATACAGAACTGAATACTGGTTGGAGAGTGGGATGCACTCAGGAAACCCCTGCATGACCTGCCTGTTTCTACTTGACTGCCTGGTCAGCCATTCCCTCTTTCTCTACATACTCTTAACCTATGCGGTGACCACATCTATGAACATGCAATCCATGAAGCGCCCAACCTCATGGATGAACTGCAGTTGCTGCTCAAATTCTGAAACCCAGAACTCAAGCTGCTGCAATTGACGACACTTACTGCACAAATGGTTATCCAGGCAACGGGAAGCATCCTGGAGTTCCCGTATAGCACAGGATATGAACTCTAGAGGTTAGAGCAGCCCTGCCATTCCTTTATCTGTTAGGTAATAACCTTGCTACTACCAATAAGCCTTACTACTGCGAATAAACCTTTATCAATACTAATAAGCATGATTACTATTAATAAACCTTACCAATACTAATAAACTTTACTAACACCGATAAACCCTAATAATACTTAATACACCTCACTAGTAGTAGTGTACTTTAATTTAAAAAAAAGATCAGACTCACTAGTTTATTCCCTCATTTAGATAAGATGAATAGGAAATACTCACCAGCCAATCAACCACCTGCTTCCTTGTGAAGTCACACCTCGACTTTTCTTTTTGAGCACCGGCGCTGAACCCACAGACAGGCTGCTGGTGGCAGCGAGTAGTCCTGCTCTGCTATTGCAGGCAGGTCCCTTGAGGTTCTAGCTCTTCTGTAACAGGGGGAGGCTGTGGACTAGACATTCAGAGGCCCAGGCTAATGCTTTGGGGACACGGATTCAAATCCCACCACAGCAGCTGGTGGAGTTTAAATTTAATTAACAAGTCTGCAATTAAAAGCTATGGTGACCATGAAACCATTTTTGATGTCATAATAACCCATATGATTCACTAATACCCTTTAGAGAAGGAAATCCTTACCGATATATGACTCCAGACCCAGAACAAGGTGGTTAACTGCCCTCTGAAATGGCCTACCAAGCCAGCCAGCTGTATCAAACCAGTATGAAACCAGGCCACCCGGCAGCAACCTAGGCACCAAAATAACAATGGCAACTCCAGCCCTGTTGACCCTGCAAAGTCCTCCATACTGACATGTGGGGCTTTGTGCTAAAATTGGGAGAACCGCCCCACAGGTTAGTCAAGCAATAGCCTGATATAGTCATACTCACCGAATCATATCTGAAAGACCACTATCACCATCCCTGGGTAGCCTGTCCACCAGCCGGACAGATTCATCAGAGGTGGCAGCACAGTGGTATACTGTGGGGACGGAGTTGCCCTGGGTATCCTCAACATTTACCCTGAACCCCATGAAGTCTCACGGCATCAAGTTAAACATAGGCAAGGAAACCTCCAGCTGATTACCCACCACCAGCACCTCCACTTCAGCTGATGAATCAGTATTCATCCATGCTGAACAGCACTTGGAAGAAGCACTGAAGGTAGCAAGGGTGCAGAAGTGCAGAACGTACTCTGGGTGGAGAGACTTCAATGTCCATCACAAAGAGTGTCTCGGTAGCACCACTACTGACCGGGCTAGCTGAGTCCTAAAGGACATAGCTGTGAGACTGGGTCTGTGGCAGCTGGTGAGAGAACCAACAAGAGTGAAAAACCTACTCGACCTCATCCTCACTGATCTACCTGTCATAGATGCATCTGTCCATGATAGTATTGGTAGGAGTGGCCACTGCACAGTCCTCATGGAGATGAAGCCTCATCTTCACATTGAGGATACACTCCTTTGTGTTGTGTGGGATGACCACTGTGCTAAATGGGATAGATTTCGAACAGTTCTAGCAACTCAAAACTGGGCATCCATGAGGTGCTGTGGGCCATCAGCAGCAGCAGAATTGTATTCAACCACAATATGCAACCTCATGGCTTGGCATATCCCCCATTCTACCATTACCATCAAGCTGGGGGAATCAACCCTGGTTCAATGAAGAGTGCAGGAGGGCATGCCAGGAGCAGCGCCAGGCAAACCTAAAAAATGAGGCGTCAATCTGGTGAAACTACAACACAGGACTACTTGTGTGCCAAACAGAGGAAGCAACATGTGATGACAGAGCTAAGCAATCCTACAACAAACTGATCAGATCTAAGCTCTGCAATCCCACCACATCCAGTCATGAATGGTGGTGCACAATTAAATGACTAATTGGAGGAGGAAGCTCCAAGAATATCCCCAACTTTAATGATGGGGGAAGACCAGCACATCAGTGCAAGAGACGAGGCTGGAGCATTTGCAATCACATTTAGCCAGAAGTGCTGAGTGAATGATCTGTCTTGGCCTCCTCTTGAGGTCTCCAGCATCACAGATGTGAGTCTTCAGCCAATTCGATTCACTCCACGTGATATCAAAAACGGCTGAAGGCACTGGATATGGCAAAGGCTATGGGCCCAGATAACATTACAGCAACAATACTGAATTCCTGTGCCCCAGAACTTGCCACACCCCTAGCTAAGCTGTTCCAGTACAACTACAACACTGGTATCTACACAGCAATGTGGAAAATTGCTGAGGTATGTCCTGTCCACAAAATGCAGGACAAATCTAACCCCCAATTACTGCCCCATCAGTCTACTCTCGATCATCAACAAAGTGATGGAAGGGGTCGTCAACAATGTTAACAAGTGGCACTTACTCAGGAATAAATAACCTGGTCATTGATAAAAACAAAAAAACTGCGGATGTTGGAAATCCAAAACAAAAACAAAAACAGAATTACCTGGAAAAACTCAGCAGGTCTGGCAGCATCGGCGGAGAAGAAAAGAGTTGACGTTTCGAGTCCTCATGACCCTTCGACAGAACTGATGTTCGGTTTGGGTTCTGCCAGAACCACTCAGCTCCTGACCTCATTACAGCCTTGATCCAAACATGGACAAAACAGCTGAACTCAAGAGGTGAGGTGAAAGTGACTGTTCTTGACATCATGGCAGAATTTCAGTGAGTGTGGCATCAGGAAGTCGTAACAAAACTGGAACAAAGGGAATCAGGGGGAAAGCTATCCACTGGTTGTAGTCATACCTAGCTCAAAAGAAGATGGTTGTAATTGTTAGAGGTCAATTATGTCAGTCCCAGTACATAGCTGCAGGAGTTCCTCAGGGTAATGTCCTAGGCCCAACCATCTTCAGCTGCTTCCTCCATGACCTTGTCTCCATCATAAGGTTAGAAGTGGGGATGTTCACTGATGATTGCACAATGCTCAGTACCATTCATGACTCTTCAGATACTGAAGGAGCCCATGACCACATACAGCTAGACCTGGACAACATTCAGGCTTAGGCTGATAAGTTAGAGGTAACATTAGAGCCACACAAGTTCCAGGCAATGATCATATCCAATAAGAGAGAATATAATTATCTCCCCTTGACATTCAATTACATTACCATTGCTGAAACCCGAACAATCAACATCCTAGGGGTTACCATTAACCAGAAACTGAACTGGACCAGCGATACAAACACAGTGACTACAAGAGCAGGTCAGAGGCTGGGAGTTCTGTGGCGAGTAACT
Source organism: Carcharodon carcharias (assembly GCF_017639515.1). Classification (NCBI taxonomy): domain Eukaryota; kingdom Metazoa; phylum Chordata; class Chondrichthyes; order Lamniformes; family Lamnidae; genus Carcharodon; species Carcharodon carcharias. The sequence goes on along the minus strand of NC_054468.1, from coordinate 203,161,158 downwards.
CCTCCAGATGTCTTCTAAATATTCAAATATGGGGATCACTGGCAAGGCCAGGATTTATTGCCCATTGGTGGGCCTTCTGTAACTGAGTGTCCAGCCAGAGGTTAGTTAAGAGGTCAACAGTGTTGGTGTGGATCTGGAGTTACGTATAGGCTAGACCAGGTATGGACAGCAGGCTTTGTTTACTAAGGGGCATTAGTGAACCAACTGGCTTTTACAATAATCGAACAGATTCATAATTTTTATTGGTATTAGCTTTCTTTCAGATTGCTTTAAAATTGCTATGGTGGGATTTGATCTCATCTATACACTATGAGTTTAGGGCTCTCGTTTACTATGCCAGTTACATAATCACTCTTCTGAGGCAACCCCCAAGAATCAAGGATGACTTGCTTCCAGTCTGATTTGATGGGTTCTGAGATGGCTGATAATTCCAATGCGTGATCTACAGACTCTGCCACATGCGAGGCAGGTGGTGCTTGGAGGCTCAGATAGATGAATTGCTAGGAGGTTTGTGCACTGTTGCTGCCACTTGAACTTTGCCTGTGCATATTTCCGACAAAGTCTCACGATGTGTTCGGTGCCTCCTGAATGAACGTTCACTAGTTTAGTTGGTCACAAGCTAGGGACTCCCATGAGTCAGCAGGTATGTTTGACTTTTTCAGGCATGCTTTGAGGACATCCCTAGAGTGTTTACATTGTCCTCCTGTGAGTCTCCTACTGAGTTCCAAGTAGAACAGTTGCTTAGGGAGTCTGGTGTCAGGCATATGAACTGCATGTCCTGCTTAGTGGAGCTGGTTTTGAGTAATTAGTGCCTCAATGCTGGGCATGTTGGCTTGTGAGAGGATGCTGTGGTTGGGCCACCTTTCCTTCCATTGGATTTTGAGGACCTTACAAAGGTACCTCTGGTGGTATACTTCTCCAGAGCTTTGAGGTGCCTGTTGTAGGTTCTCCAAGTCTCCAAAGCATTTATGAGTGTGGGGATCACTGCTGCACATTAAATCATGAAATTAATCATGGGTTTGAGACTCTGGTCCTCAAATAATCTTTTCTCAGTCAGCTGAAGGGTGAGTTGGACCATTGGAGATGATGATGAATTTTGTCAACTAGGTCTTCCTCTGTTGTGAAGAAGCTCCCAAGGCATGGTTCACGTTTTCCATGACCTCACTGTTGATCTTAATCGATGGAGGAAGATTTTGTGCTGTGGGAAGAGGACCTTAGTTTTCTGGGTTAAAAACAAAAAAACTGCGGATGCTGGAAATCCAAAACAAAAACAAAAACAGAATTACCTGGAAAAACTCAGCAGGTCTGGCAGCATCGGCGGAGAAGAAAAGAGTTGACGTTTCGAGTCCTCATGACCCTTCGACAGAACTTGAGTTCGAGTCCAAGAAAGAGTTGAAATATAAGCTGGTTTAAGGTGTGTGTGTGGGGGGCGGAGAGAGAGAGAGAGAGAGGTGGAGTGGGGATGTGGTTGTAGGGACAAACAAGCAGTGATAGAAGCAGATCATCAAAAGATGTCAACAACAATAATACAAAAGAACACATAGGTGTTAAAGTTAAAGTTGTTGATATTATTTAAACGAATGTGCTAATTAAGAATGGATGGTAGGGCACTCAAGGTATAGCTCTAGTGGGGGTGGGGAGAGCATTAAAGATGTAAAAAAAAAATAAATAAATAAATATTTTTTTTTCTTTTTATAATGGAAATAGGTGGGAAAAGGAAAATCTATATAATTTATTGGAAAAAAAAGAGAAAAGGAAGGGGGAAACAGAAAGGGGGTGGGGATGGGGGAGGGAGCTCACGACCTAAAGTTGTTGAATTCAATATTCAGTCCGGATGGCTGTAAAGTGCCTAGTCGGAAGATGAGGTGTTGTTCCTCCAGTTTGCGTTGGGCTTCACTGGAACAATGCAGCAAGCCAAGGACAGACATGTGGGCAAGAGAGCAGGGTGGAGTGTTAAAATGGCAAGCGACAGGGAGGTTTGGGTCATTCTTGTGGACAGACCGCAGGTGTTCTGCAAAGCGGTCGCCCAGTTTACGTTTGGTCTCTCCAATGTAGAGGAGACCACATTGGGAGCAACGAATGCAGTAGACTAAGTTGGGGGAAATGCAAGTGAAATGCTGCTTCACTTGAAAGGAGTGTTTGGGTCCTTGGACGGTGAGGAGAGAGGAAGTGAAGAGGCAGGTATTGCATCTTTTGCGTGGGCATGGGGTGGTGCCATAGGAGGGGGTTGAGGAGTAGGGGGTGATGGAGGAGTGGACCAGGGTGTCCCGGAGGGAGTGATCCCTACGGAATGCCGATAGGGGGGTGAAGGGAAGATGTGTTTGGTGGTGGCATCATGCTGGAGTTGGCGGAAATGACGGAGGATGATCCTTTGAATGCGGAGGCTGGTGGGGTGATAAGTGAGGACAAGGGGGACCCTATCATGTTTCTGGGAGGGAGGAGAAGGCGTGAGGGCGGATGCGCGGGAGATGGGCCTGACACGGTTGAGGGCCCTGTCAACGACCGTGGGTGGAAAACCTCGGTTAAGGAAGAAGGACTACATGTCAGAGGAACTGTTTTTGAAGGTAGCATCATCGGAACAGATGCAACGCAGGCGAAGGAACTGAGAGAATGGGATGGAGTCCTTACAGGAAGCGGGGTGTGAGGAGCTGTAGTCGAGATAGCTGTGGGAGTCGGTGGGTTTGTAATGGATATTGGTGGACAGTCTATCACCAGAGATTGAGACAGAGAGGTCAAGGAAGGGAAGGGAAGTGTCAGAGATGGACCATTTGAAAATGATGGAGGTGTGGAGATTGGAAGCAAAATTAATAAATTTTTCAAGTCCCGACGAGAGCATGAAGCAGCACCGAAGTAATCATCGATCTACTGGAGAAAGAGCTGTGGAAGGGGACCGGAGTAGGACTGGAACAAGGAATGTTCCACATACCCCATAAAGAGACAGGCATAGCTGGGGCCCATGTGGGTACCCATAGCTACACCTTTAATTTGGAGGAAGTGAGAGGAGTTGAAGGAGAAATTGTTCAGCGTGAGAACAAGGTCAGCCAGACGGAGGAGAGTAGTGGTGGATGGGGATTGTTCGGGCCTCTGTTTGAGGAAGAAGCTAAGGGCCCTCAGACCATCCTGGTGGGGGATGGAGGTGTAGAGGGATTGGACGTCCATGGTGAAGAGGAAGCGGTTGGGGCCAGGGAACTGGAAATTGTTGATGTGACGTAAGGTATCAGAGGAATCACGGATGTAGGTGGGAAGGGACTGGACAAGGGGAGAGAGAAGGGAGTCAAGATAACGAGAAATGAGTTCTGTGGGGCAGGAGCAAGCTGAGATGATCGGTCTACCGGGGCAGTTCTGTTTGTGGATTTTGGGTAGGAGATAGAAGCGGGCCTTCCGAGGTTGGGCGACTATCAGGTTGGAAGCTGTGGGAGGGAGATCCCCAGTGGAGATGAGGTCAGTGACAGTCCTGGAAACAATGGCTTGATGTTCAGTGGTGGGGTCATGGTCCAGGGAGAGGTAGGAGGAAGTGTCTGCGAGTTGACGCTCAACCTCCGCGAGGTAGAGGTCAGTGCGCCAGACAACAACAGCACCACCCTTGTCAGCGGGTTTGATGACAATGTCAGGGTTGGACCTGAGAGAATGGAGTGCAGTAAGTTCAGAGAGAGACAGGTTAGAATGGGTGAGAGGAGCAGTGAAATTGAGACGACTAATGTCGCGCCGACAGTTCTCAATGAAAAGATCAAGAGAAGGTAAGAATCCAGAGGGAGGAGTCCAGGTGGAGGGAGAATATTGGAGATGGGTAAAAGGATCCGTTGAACTGGGAGAGGACTCCTGCCCAAAGAAGTGAGCCCGGAGACGAAGACGGCGGAAGAAGAGTTCAGCATCATGCCGAGCCCGAAATTCATTGAGGTGAGGGCGTAAGGGTATGAAACTAAGTCCTTTGCTGAGCACTGAACGTTCAGCATCGGAGAGGGGAAGGTCAGGGGGTATAGTGAATACACGGCTGGGGTTGGGATTGGAAGATGGGGTGGGGACGGAGGGACAGGCCGGGGTGGAGGGTCCTAGATGGGTGTTGGTGTCGATGAGTTGTTGGAGCTTGCGTTCCTTAGCACTTGAGAGAAAGAGAAAAAGTTTCTTGTTGAGGCGTCGGATGAGCCGAAGGATAAAATGAAACTGGGGGCACGCACAGCTTTGAAAAAGGGTACGGCGGTGCTGCTGGAGGGAGAGGTCAAGTGTGTTCATATGGCGGCGCATGGCACTGAGTGTGGATTTCAGAATGTGACGGGAACAGCAGTCCGAGAAACGTTTTATGTCCTGGAGATACCTGTAATCCTGGGTGGGTTCGAAACATGAGGGGTGGAATTTCAGTTGAAATCCATGTGGGATAAGTCGGAGATGGAGACAGTCACTGAGAAAGGAGATGTGGCTATGAAAGCGGGTTTTAGTAAACACCGTGTCCGGCCCATCTCCCGCGCATCTGCCCTCACGCCTTCTCCTCCCTCCCAGAAACATGATAGGGTCCCCCTTGTCCTCGCTTATCACCCCACCAGCCTCCGCATTCAAAGGATCATCCTCCGCCATTTTTGCCAACTCCAGCATGATGCCACCACCAAACACATCTTCCCTTCACCCCCCCATCGGCATTCCGTAGGGATCGCTCCCTCCGGGACACCCTGGTCCACTCCTCCATCACCCCCTACTCCTCAACCCCCTCCTATGGCACCACCCCATGCCCATGCAAAAGATGCAATACCTGCCCCTTCACTTCCTCTCTCCTCACCGTCCAAGGACTCAAACACTCCTTTCAAGTGAAGCAGCATTTCACTTGCATTTCCCCCAACTTAGTCTACTGCATTCGTTGCTCCCAATGTGGTCTCCTCTACATTGGAGAGACCAAACGTAAACTGGGCGACCGCTTTGCAGAACACCTGCGGTCTGTCCACAAGAATGACCCAAACCTCCCTGTCGCTTGCCATTTTAACACTCCACCCTGCTCTCTTGCCCACATGTCTGTCCTTGGCTTGCTGCATTGTTCCAGTGAAACCCAACGCAAACTGGAGGAACAACACCTCATCTTCCGACTAGGCACTTTACAGCCATCCGGACTGAATATTGAATTCAACAACTTTAGGTCGTGAGCTCCCTCCCCCATCCCCACCCCCTTTCTGTTTCCCCCTTCCTTTTCTCTTTTTTTTCCAATAAATTATATAGATTTTCCTTTTCCCACCTATTTCCATTATAAAAAGAAAAAAAAATATTTATTTATTTATTTTTTTTACATCTTTTATGCTCTCCCCACCCCCACTAGAGCTATACCTTGAGTGCCCTACCATCCATTCTTAATTAGCACATTCGTTTAGATAATATCACCAACTTTAACTTTAACACCTACGTGTTCTTTTGTATTATTGTTGTTGACATCTTTTGATGATCTGCTTCTATCACTGCTTGTTTGTCCCTACAACCACACCCCCACTCCACCTCTCTCTCTCTCTCCGGCCCCCACACACACACCTTAAACCAGCTTATATTTCAACTCTTTCTTGGACTCGAACTCAAGTTCTGTCGAAGGGTCATGAGGACTCGAAACGTCAACTCTTTTCTTCTCCACCGATGCTGCCAGACCTGCTGTGTTTTTCCAGGTAATTCTGTTTTTGTTTTTGTTTTAGTTTTCTGGGTGTTTAGTGAAAGGCCCATTTTCTCCATGCTTTGGATAAGGAGTTGACAATGACCTGGAGCTCAGTTTCTGAGTGAGTGCAAACACAAGCATAATCAACAAAAGGAGCTCATTGATTAAAGTTGGAATGATTGAATGTGGTGTATGTTGAATAGTTTCATGTCTGTCCTGTAAATTATCTCCATACCTCTGAGTAATTTGCTAGAGGTAAGGTGCAGTGAGTATTGCAGTGAGGAAGATGGGGAAGAACATTGGTGCATTGACACAGCCTTGTTGGACCTCAGTCTTCACTGAGACTGGGCTCTGTGGTAGTTCCATTGGTGAGTATCATGGCTTGCATTTCATCGTGCAGTAAGTACAGTTTGGTGACAAATTTCTGAAGGCAGCCAAATTTGGGGAGGATACTCCATAAGTCTTCATGCTTGACAGAATCAAAAGCTTTTGTGAAGTTGCAAAAGGCTATGTAAAGTAGTTGGTGCTGTTCCTTGCACTTGTCTTGGATTTGCTGCCAAGTGAAGAGCATGTCTGTGATGGCCCCTGATGGGTGAAAATCACCCTACGACTCTGGAAGGAGTTCTCTGGATAGTGGGAGGAGGCAATTGAGAAGGATTCTTGCAATGATCTTTCCTGCGGCAAACAACAGGGAGACTCCTCTGTAGTTACTGCAATCAACTTGTCTCCCTTCTTGAATATAGTCAAAATCACAGCGCCCTTGAGGTACCTGGCACACATCTCTCTCCCTAGATGAGCAATATGAGGTTGTGCAGCCACGCCAAGAGTATCTCCACGGTGTTTCGGAATTTTGGTAGGGATTCTATTTGTTCCAGAGGCTTTGTTGTTTCTCAGCCGTCGAATGGCTTTTTCACTTCGCTCCAGACCAGGGTGGTGCTGAGTTCAAACTCGTTCTAGGGACTTGGGCACATAATCGAGGCTAATACACTAGTACTGAGGGAGGATCATGTTGATGGAAGTCTGTCTTTGTATGAGAGGTTAAACTGAGGCCCTGTCGCCCTGTTTAGTTGGATGTAAAAGGTCATTTGGCATTATATGAAGGAGAGAAGGGAAGTTCTCCTTGTATCTTAGCCAATGATTATCCCTCAATCAACACCTCCAAAAGCAGGTTCAGTAGCCCCATGTCCTACTGCTATTTGTGGGACTTTGCTGTGTACAAATTGGCTGCTACATTTGCCTACAAAATAACATAGATTAACCATAAAAATATTTTTTTGGCTGTGATGTGTTTTGTATATCCTGAAGATATGAAAGCTGCTCTGATACAGTAATTTCAGCTTTAAAAATGGAAAACACATGATATTTGACAAAATCAAAATATTGGAAAACTCACATGTATTATAAAGTGAATATATAAGGTAAAATCAATTACATCAATTAAAATCCGGTTAAACCTATTTATTTTGCTATAGTAATTTTGATTCTTCCACAATTGGAGTGCATATGACCACCAATTATGCCATAATTTTATCACAGGATCTTTTTACATGAAGTGGTTTGTGATTTTTGTCAAGAAATCTAGTCATTCCTTTCTAAATACCTTGCCTCATAATAGTCCTATACAAAATATAACAATTGGCTTTATGGCTCACTGTACCTCTAACAGAAGGGAAATATAAAATTCCCATCTTCTTCAATCTGCATGGTATAAACTTGGTGAGAGATTGTTCTCAATCATAATTCTCTAAATCTCAATCCAGAGGCATCAATCGTTGATACTTTGAAACATTGGGCAGAATTTAGTTGAGACGATGGCATCCCACACATCGATTAAAGGACTGGTGGGGACCCCAAGTTGCCTTTCCACTGGGGGCCCAATACTATTTCAGCGCATCAGGCACTTAACTGGACAGCATTAGGCCTCCCATCGGATTACACCCCTGGTCAGGCAGAAATCCGTTCCTGAGAGCAGCTGGCCAATCAGAGGCCAGTACCAGTAGTGCCAGTAGCACCGGCAATGGATGGCTTTCTGTGGGGTTCCTCCTCCTGACGCCAGGTTCCTCAAGTGGGCACAGAACGCCCATGAACGAGGAACCCCTCTGGTAGACCACTGGGATATCAAACAGAGCTTGTTGGGTAGCTTTCAGGATGTGGGGTGACCCATACAAGCCCTGTTAAAGCATTGAGTCACCATTAAATCCTGGTGGGCTCAGGTATAATTGCTGTCAAGTGGCTCATTAATGAACCTAATTGACATCCCGCTGCCTGCAGTTGGGATTCCCACATTGAATCCTTCCCACCTTAACCCCCTAAACAATTGGGGACAGTTTTCCTGATGTTGGGAATTGGAAATTTTCCTGCCACCCCCTCACCTCCCCAACCTCCACAATCATGCCCGCATGGGCAGGCTGCATTAAATCCCGGCCATTGTTTCCCCAATGTTTTATACATGTGAATCTTTAATGATAAATAGAGAAATAACTGATCAGTCCAGCTCATTTGCTTACATGCAAAGGGAAGGCATTTTTTTTTATCTGGAGGTGGTAATACTCTTTGCAGAAACTATTGCTGCAGAAACCAGGTTATTGAGTTTGGCTTCACATGACAAGATGTCTCTAAGTCCCAAATAATGGAACATGAGCAGCTGATATCTCTGTCTGACCTGATCGTTTATGTTTCAGTGGCTTTTTATAGATGATGATGCCACTTTCTAGCATGAATCTGAATATGTATAGAAATAACTATCAATGCTTTTCTCTTTACAAAGCTTCGGTAGCCTGTGTGAAATAATTAAGATAAAGCATTTTCTAATCAAGATCCCAAGATCTTTACTAGAGTGATGATAGAGATAAATCTGTAGCTACTGCACAACACAGAACTTTATTTTCTTCAAAAATAACTGTGATTAGCACTTCTTTTAATGTCACCGAGAATAGGCAAGACAGAAGGATCCAATTACACAATCTTAAGAGGACTGGGGTCAGTCACGGGTCAAGTGTTTTATAGAGAAACATGAAAACCTGTTTGGACCAGAAGCCTTCAAAGTTGCAAGGAAGGGCTTTAATTGATCTGGAAACTCTTCTGGTACAATTATACTGCACACCTTGTGTTGGTACAAAATGACGTGATAACTGCTGAATTGTTTCACTTGGAACAGGTGGCTTATGATGTGCATCAACTGCAGTATATCTCAACTGGTAAAATGCCAACACTGACAAAATTAACAATTTAGAAAGAGCGAGGATAGCCTGTTGAACTGTCTTTAAATTTATGATGATAGAAAAGAGTTGACTGTCCTGTCAGCTTTCTGTGAAGATTAAAAATTGTACTGATTGCCAGATACCATTAAGCAGATTTTGATACCTGCAGTTAAATATTCATGCATTGAACTTTTTCTTTTGGCTAAAGAGCCATGTAATCAGGCAATATAACACTGTTGTATTTATTTGCACTGATGCAAATAGGGTACTGCTATATTATCAGTATTGACAATATCACTGCAATATTGCCCTTGATTGTGTGATTCACATATTCAAGAAAAGGGCCGATGAATTTGTGAACACTCAGGGAACTAAGGAATATTGGCATAGTGCAGGAAGATGAAGTTTAGCTAGAAGATCAGCCATGATTTTATTGAATAGCAGTACAGAGTGGAATCGTCCCTGCCCGCTGGCATCGGGCGTGCTTGGTGGCGTGAGCGGACAATATGGCGAGAAAGCCAAAAATTGGTTTCACTACATTGTGAAACGAGCTTGCTATTGTCTGCTCAGCCCGTCTAAGGCAGGCCACATTGCTGCCATTGGAGGTCGGAAACCTTATTGTAATACATCAGCATATCACTAGAAGGCCAGCCTGTAGGATTCATCCCCTCTGCTCTGGATCGTCTGCCCACATCGGCAGGATAACACCGGTGCAGAACATGTCTTGATAAGTGTGACATGCAGAAGTTGGGACTTACCGCCAGGGCCTGGCTCACATTGCAGATGTCCATGGAGCAGAAGACAGCTATGGGATCCTGGAGGGATGTCCACGATATGCTGGATGGATTCTCATGGACATGGATCTGCTGCGAAGCAGCTCATGGTAGTTGGAAAGTCACCTTTGATGCTCACAATGGATGGGGAAGGACGGCCCAGGATCGATTGGGAAAGAAAGAGGTGTCGGGTGGGGGTGGGGGGGGGGGCGGTGGGGGTGGCGGGGGGGGGGGGGGTTGTGGGAGGGAGGGAGTACAGGTGGAGGAGGGGGTAACAGGGGAGAGGGGAGATGATGGCAATTGGGGAGGCAGATGTAAGGGAGGGTGTAAGGTGTAAGGGAAGGAGTGCGGAGAGGGGAGAGAATCCGGGGGGAGGAAGGGGCCTGGAGGGGGGAAGGGGTTCCAGTTTGGAAGGGGTCCAGGATGGGGAAGGGTTTCCAGGAGGTTAAGATGTCTGGAGGGGGTGATGTCCGGGTGAACGTGCAAGGGAGGGGTCTGATGTGTCCATGATTACCTCCTGGGGACCGAACTGAAGGTGGGCGTGGTATGAGGGAATGATGAGACTGACTGAGGGCAGAGTGAGGGTTTGACGGCAATGGTAGAAAGGACGGCGAGAGTGGTTGGTGGGAACTCGGAGACAGCCACAGACTCTGGGTGGGAAGGAGGAATGTGGAGGCTAATGTGGATAGGGGTGGGATTTTCAGGAAAGAAGGGAGTGTGCATGTTCACCAGGACATCCTGGAAGGAAAAGGGTTGTGGCTGATAGGTCACAGAGGGGAGGTGAAAGGGGATGCCAGGGGGGGTCAACTGTGATTGAGGAAATGGGTGACTGAGGTAGGGTGAAGGATGGGGAAGTGAAAGTAAAACCAAATTAGCACCAAGCTGTCCAAATCGAAAGTGAAACAAGAGTCGTGGTGGGCGAGATCAGGTGCTGCATGGGAATGTGATCAGTGGGTGGGCGGAGATGCAGGTCAGCTCAGATGGACAACTGAAAGTGAACCCCAGCAGACAGCATTGAAAATGCTCAGGACATTATGATGAGTATGAAATGTGAAGGCTTCGTGGGTGTGGGAGAGTGCTTGGACGAGACTCCGAAAGACCCTGCCACACACACACTTCTCCCTCCAGAATCACTCATTGACCAGCTGCTCCCTCTGTGGTGACAGAGGATGAGGTTGAGGGGCTCACAGACAAAGAGGGCTTGGAAGGAGAGGACAGCCTCTGAGATTCCTGAATGGATAACCCAGGAGTGTTCAGCTATCACTCCTTCTCCCTTTGGGTACCTGGAGACCCTGGCCTGACTCCTTGAGGGGAAGGAGCAGGTGGAGGGAGGGTGAGGTGCCCCATTTCCCTCTTGCGTTGCCACTGCAGGAACTCACCCATGGCTCCCGCAATGGAGTGCAGGTCTGTACACATCTCCATGTTCTGCTGGACCAGAGTCTCCACTGAGTCCGCCATCCTCTCGATGGAGATCTCCATATGTGCACATGTGGGCATCACTTCACCAGAGAGCAGGTGGACACACTCCTCTGACTCACGTTGCCACTATGTTGAGAGCTTCCAACAGCTCTGTGTGACGTTCCCACACCTTCTGCTGACTCCCCAGGATGAGTTGGAAAGCCATATCTAGAGGTTTGTCATCTGACTCAGACCTCACAGATGCCTGATCCCCAGCAGTCCTCCGAGTGCTGGGGAGCTCACACGAACCTACCTCCTGCTGCTGCAGACATGTGTCTATGCAGTGACCACCAGATTATGAACCCAAGCCTGCTCTAGATCTAAGTTCTACAGAGGTGTGTGTCTTGCGTTGATACGGGATGTGGATAAGCATTGTGAAGATTCTTCCAGGCTGTTTATTCCCAGCTCTTCAATGGAGGAGGTGTCCGCTTGGCTGGAATTGAGGACATGGATAGAGCTGAGGGACTGGCTGGCTGAGGGTGTCGGTCGCTTGGCAGAGCTCCCTGTAAACCAAAGTAGGGATAAGTAGTGCATGGCAGCAGAGGCAAAAACAGGAGATGGAGTACTCGCAGTTGCATTGAGAGAGGGATGATGTGGTGCAGGATTCTCTGGTGGGTGTTCGCTGCCAACCTCACCATTGCCACATGCAGGGTTCATGCCCTCACCAGTCAGCACCATGGCACACTCCTCAAAGTGAGTGAGGGGCTTAATGTGGGCTACTCCACCCCAGTCTGGGGCCTCTCACTGCTGATGTGAGCAGGCTTCTCCTGCATGGAAACAGATGGAGAGAATGTGAGCAGGACACATGGCACTGCATTGAATGTTTGTTTGGAAGCCATGAGTGGGATGAGGATGTGAGCACGAGATGATATGGGCCTGATGTAGATGTGAGGGTGTATGTGAGAGTTAGTGGTGTTGTCCTTGATGCGTGAGATCCCTGTAGATGTGTTATGAGTTTGCGAGTGTGTGATTTGAGAGTGATGAGAAGAGTGAATTACCTTGGTGGAATGGATGAGACCATTCATCCAATAGAGGCACTGGGTGGCTGTCCTCTTTTGCAGGGCATTGGCACTGACCACCGCTGCCATCACCTCCCATGCTGGATTGGTGATGGGCAGTTGCCCATCCTGTGGCCAGAGAGGGTTAGAAGACATCATGGTGGGCCTCCACGGCGTTCAATGGGCACGTGAGGGATGCTTCACTAAAGTGGGGACCTACAGTCTTTTTGCCTCTTGGTGCATCTTGTCTTCTGTGCAGCAGCCATGGGCTGGAAGCACTGAGAAGTATGCATATGGCTGGACTTTAAAAATGAAGTCTGGTGTGATGAAGCGGCAAGGTGAGGGTGTGGCAGGTGAAAGACAGCCCGCCTGCCATGGAAATGGCGTGCGTCCTGGGAATGCACAATTATTATCGTGAGTTTGTTACGATATGGCATTAAAAGCCAACATTGCGGCTGGTGACTAAAATGCCAGATGGCCTACTCTTGCTCCTATTTCTTATGTTCTTATATGAACTCTCTGCTTATACTAAAACAATACTGTCAAAAGATATTTTTTTCTTCCTCATATTATGCACAATTAGGTTCTATAAATATAGCCTCTTGCTATAGATATTCTTCCAGATTTAATTGCAGGAGTAATTCTCATAAGTTGTCTGATCATCTTAAATGTAGGGATGTTTCTGTACTGCACAATATACAATGGCATAACAAAAGAGGCTGGGACTAGTTCAGTGCTACAAGGAACAGTGCTGGGGCCTCAGATATTTATAGTCTATATTAATGATTTAGACTTTTTTGGAGGAGGGGGGAATTTTAGTTACAAATTTAGTTTGGAGAAGCTGGGATTGTTCTTAGAGCAAATGAGATTGAGTGGAGATTTGATAGAAGTGTACAAGATTATGAGAGGTTTGGATAAGGGAGACAAGAAAAAACTGTTCCCATTAGCTTTTGGTACAAGGACTTGGAAGCACAGACTTAAGGCTGGACAAGAGTTGCAGGGGAGAATGTGAAGACCTTTTTTATGCAGTGAGTGGCAATTACCTGGAGCTTGCTGCATAAGAGGGTAGTGGAAGCAGAGAGGATCAACAATTTCAAAAGGAAATTGGATGGGCGCTTGAAGAACATAAACTTGCCAGGCTACAGGGATAGAGTAGGAACATGGGACACAGTGAACTGGCAAGAACTTGATGTATCAAATTGCCTCTTTCCGTGCTGTATCTGACTCTCTGACTCTATGACGAAGAGACAGAGAGAAATGTATCTAAGTTTGCTGATGATACAAAATTAAATGGGAATGCAAACCGTGAGAAGGACACAAAGAGGCTACAAAGAAATATCGACAGGTTAAATGAGGGAGCAACAAGATGACAGATGAAGCAAAATGTGGGAAGTGTAAAGTAGTAAGAATAGAAAAGCAGAATATTTTTTGAAAGGCATGAGACTTGTGGACGTTCAGAGGGACTTGAGTGTGCTCAAATAAGGAGCACAAAGTTAGCATGCAAGTACAGTGAGCAACAAGTGAAGAGGGTACTCAGCAGAATGCATACCTCCTTCACACTGTGTTAACTCAACATTATTACAATAATGCAGCTCTTTCTTGAGGCTTTTCCCTGCCTGGTTCATTAACTGTACTTCAAATCTGAAGAAAGAAATCTTTTTATCAAGAGCTTCCAGCTCATTGAGGAGATTTCAGGCCAATGCTGCACATCCAAGAATCTGCTCTGAAAACTCTGCTCACAATTTGACAGTTGTGACAAATAGCACCAAATAACAGCAGCGACATCCCACACCATTCCAAATAAAACATCTACAGCATCCTAAAAAGTCAATTTGCCCTATCTCCCACTGTTAACAGATCATTTAAACGTTTCCAGGACCCAGAAAACTAAAAACTAATCAATTCTTCATTGGGCTTTACCTTATCTGTGTATCATGGTTCATTCATGGGATGACATGGGACTGGATTTTCATGGTCCCAGTTATGACCCAAATGCAGGCGGGGCCAGGAAAATTGGCATCCATAATCAGAGCTGGCAGGGCTTTGGGCAGGGGAGTGTATTTTTTCCAATGGCTTACTCAGTGAATGCTTTTTTCATTTGACAGGTCTATGGGTATTTGAAGTGATTGGAACGTATTGTTAAAGGGCTAAAAGGGAACACTTGGGTGAGTGTGTGAAGGGGTGAGGATGGGTGAGGAGGTTAAGGAAGGGTAATGGGGTAAGGGTAAGAGGATAAGGGGGTGAAAGTAGGTATAGGGGTGAAGTGGGTAAGGGTGAATATGGGGGTGAAGCGGGTGGAGGAGGCAAGGGGGTGAAGGTGGATATGGATTCAGAGTGCAGGGCCATAAAACTGATCTGCATTGCTTTATTTATTGTTTTGAAGCACCGATGTTCTCACCTATGAGAATGGGCCTCGAAACTGGGCTGCAGCAGCATTGACCCACCTCTGTCTTTGGGCCTGTTTCTGCCTCTGACCTGCCTTTGGAGACAGCAGACCTACCACTTACCTGCATCCTATGTCGCCTCCCTGATACGAAAATAGGGCAGACGGGCTCCTTCAGGATGGAGACAGCATCGCGGGGTTGGGAAAATTCACAACTCCCAATATCTGTCTTAACCACCAAACATTGGGCCATAGACATCTATGGGCCAAACTTTGCAGTTCTGTTTCGGGACTGCACAGAGTCGGGAATTAGAAAGAAATGGCCGCCAAGTGGCAAAGGAGGAAGTCACGCCTCCATTTTTGTCTCTTGCTATTTTCAGCAGTGCAGAAAAGGGGTGGTTCAGGAAAATTCCTGACTCCCAACTCCCACTTCCATAATGAAAATCTGCCCCCTAGTCTACCATGCACTTAATCGTTTACCTGGGCTCATGACATCATATAATGATAAACATGTGTGCCCAGCTGCTCAAGTTTTATAGTCCTGATCAAGTAACCAGATTCTTAAATTAGCAATGTTACAGTCCATTCCATCAGTTTCCATTTAGTAACATCAGGAGTTGGCTGCCCCATTCATTTTTACCCCACTTATGGTGACTGATGAACAATTCACATATCCAGATAAAACTATAATATCATCATCAATCTCTCTAAAATTTGGAACAATAGATACAATTAAATGGTGGGCTCCGAGTTCTGTGACCAACCTGTCATACTTACTGATCGTGTGTGTTTTGCTCTCAGTTTGGAAGTGTGATAAGCTCTTGATCTCTCTTGATAGCCTCATGCTGACAGTCTTTTTCTTGTTAGCGTCTCTTCTCTTTCTCTATCTCAGTTCACATTCCTCCTTCTTTTTCTGCCTGTGTTGCTCTTCTTCTCTTCATCACTCAATTTGTAACTTAAACTCTTACAATGATGTCAGTCTTACAAAGTGAAGATCAAGTTTTTTTGCTTTCGACAGGTTTACAAGTTTGGGATCTTGACAGAAATATTCCCTTGGGCCTCATAATCCTAAATGTAAATATAGCAGACATGTGCACCAGGATTTTTTTATTTGCTCATGGGATGTGAGTGTTGCTGGCACGGTCAGCATTTGTGGCCCATCACTAATTGCCCCTGAGAAAGTGGTGGTGAAGTGCCTTCTTCATCCATTGCAGCCCATTTGGTATAGTTCACCTACAGTGGAATGAAGTTCCAGGATTTTGACCCATCAGCAGTGAAGGAACAGCAATATAATTCCAAGTCAGGATGGTGTGTGGCTTGGAGGGAAACTTGCAGGTGGTGGTGTTTTCTTATGGCTGCTGCCTTTGTCCTTCAAGGTGGTAGAGTTCTCGGGTTTGAAAAATGCCCTTGAAGTTGCTACCGTGCATCTTATACATGGTGCACACAGCTGCCATTGTGTGCCGGTGTTGAAGGTAATGAATATTTAAGATGGTGGATGGGGTGTGGATCAAGCAGGCTTTTTGTCTTGGGTGGTGTTGAGTTTTTTGAGTGTTGCTGGAGCTGCACTCATCCAAACAAATGGAAAGCATTTCATCACAACAAGAGAGAATCTAACCTTTGCCCCTTGGCATTCAATGGCATTACCATCGCTGAATTCCCCACTATCAACAGCCTGGGTGTTACCATTGACCAGAAACTGAATTGGACTAGCCGTGAATACTTTGGCTACAAGAGCAGATCAAAGGCTAGGAATCCTGCGGTGAGAAACTCACCTCCAGACACCCCAAAGCCTGTTCACCATCTACAAGTCACAAGTCAGGAGTGTTAAGGAATAATCTTCACTTGCCTGGATGAGTGCAGCTCCAACAACACTCAAGATGCTTGACACCATCCAGGACAAAGTAGCCCGCTTGATTGGCACCCCTTCCACAAACATTCACTTCCTGAACCACCGAAGAACAGCGGCAGCAGTGTATATCATTTACAAGATGCACTGCAGGAACTCACCAACTCACAGCACCATCCTGCGACCATCTGGAAGGACAAGGGCATCAGACACAAGGGGACACCACCACCTGGAAGTTCCCCTCCAAGCCACTCACCACTCTGGCTTGGAAATATATTGTCGTTACTTCATTGTCACTGGGTCAAAATCCTCGAGGTCCCTCCCTAACAGCAATGTGGGTGTACCTGGACTGCAGTAGTTCAAAAAGGCAGCTCACCACCACCTTCTCAAGGGCAATAAATGTTGGCCTAGCCAGGAATGTCCACATCCCATAAATGAATTTTAAAAAATCATTCATGGCTTGTGGCTTGTAGATAGTGGATCAGATTTGGGGAGCCAGGAAGTGAGTTACTCACTGCAGAATTCCCAGGCCCTGACCTGCTCTTAAAAAAAAAATCTGTTAAGCTTAAGCAATAATATGAAAATGAATTTGTAAGTAGGTCCCTGCCATACTGAGCTAAGAGGATATTTAGGATTTTGTCTGGGACAGAACAGCAATGATCTTACATGGGCTATACCTTTGATCTCCCTACACATTCAATGACTGTGCCATTAATATTATTACTTATTTGTGACTGGTGGAAACCTGTGCACAATCCAAGGGTGCAATAAAAGTATCTAAAGCTGGACCCTGCCTTTTTTATGACTGTTTTTAATAAAAAGCAACAAAGGTGAAATTTGATTTAATGTCTTGTCCAATGTGTAGTAGACAGCCACAGGAGTGTAAAGGCACAGTAACACACGCCATCAGTAGTAGTTTGCATTTCAAACTGTTTCAATAAGTACTAGGATTGCCATGCCATGAATTTCTTTTTTTTATGTCTCAATAAAAGTGCTACAGCTCATTGTTTTTGGAAGGATGTTCATTTCACATGATAGTACACCTTAATGAAAGTGGGGCAAACATGCAGTAAACAGATTCCAAGCATTAATTCCAAAAACCGGTAAGACAAAGAGCCGTAACATCCGATCTCCCCAGTGTCATACTGCAGAGATACCCCAAAGGTGCATTGGGGAATCCCCTCTTGGATATTCCATGGTAGGGTTTGCATAGCAGTTGCCCAGAACTGCAAACTTCCCCTGGGCAATTGCCCTGTGCTGGGAACCATCCAAAAATGTGATTTAAATCGCAAACTTCGGAAGGTTCTGACTGGATTTACATCAATAGTTACCCAGAAAGAGTTAGAAAAATTAAAACCACTTCTAACTTATGGGGTAACTATTGTACAGACCCAGACCGAACCCCCATGGTACTCCTCCCACACCCCAAACCGCCAGGGGACTACCCCACCCCCCCTGACTAAACCCCCCCAGTGGGATGCCCCTAACCTGACCCCCTCAGGGGTCTCTCCTCATTCCCGACTGCAACCTCCCACTGAATTTCCCTCGCTTGCACAGGACTCCATTCCCCACCCCAGGCCCGACTGGACCTGACCCAAGCCTGACCCCCTCACTCCTCCCGAGGCCTGTCCGCCCCCATCCCTCCCAGGCCTGACCAGACCCAACCGGACACCCACCCCCGACCCCACACCCAAGGCCCAACTCCCCTGGGGCCTGCACTTACCGCACCCACCCCCCACAGGGCCGACCCAACCCAACCCAACCCAACCCAACCCAAGGCCAGTCCTCACCCCAAGGCCTAATCCACTCCCCCCACTGAGGGCCGACCTCTTCTGCAGCTAAGGCTCTCCCCCTCCTCTATCCCCTCCCCCATCCCCTCCCCCCAACCTCAGATCCTCCCCCAGACCTCCGAACCTCCCCCCCCCCAAATCCTTTCCCACTTACCTCAGACACTTACCTCCTCCCTGGCCTGTCAGTTTCAATGGTGCTTTAAACTTATCTTTTTACAGTACCTAGTACCGTTAAAAAGGGGATGTGGCCTCTTCATTTATGCACTCCTGCACTTTGACGCTGGGCCCTGGGGATGCGCTGCACTGCCTGGATCTCATCTGTGTTGAGTTGGTAGGTCAGGCTAGACAGGATAGGAAAAATAACCTAAGCATTTGGGCATGGAGTGGCAATCTGATGCTGATTGCCACTTTAAGGAAGCTCAGGCCCAAACATTCACAAAACATGAAACTATCAGCTTTGGTACAGTATTGAGGGACCAGGGCGTAAACTATGGCTTGTTGTCAATCACAGGTTGTTCTACATGGGTTAAAGTAAAACATCTCAAAGCTATGCCTGAAAACTTGTAATTGCTGCCGACTCACGTTAACCCTGAAGTTCTGTGTACTACTGCTGATCATTACAGAGGAAATTCCATTCAGTCTGACCAATTCTCAGTGTTGAATTTTATACATGTCTAGGAAGTGATTAAATTATTTTTTGGAGCAGGTGTAATGTATAACAATGTTTCTTCTTATGAGTGTTAGAAAAAGTGGATTGTAAAGTAATTAAAACCAAAGGAAAAAGTAAGGTGCTGGATATTCCTAGCAAGTTTTCTCTTTGTCATTGTCATTTATAATTTTTTGTGGTATTTATCTTTGCAAACTCGCAAAATGTCATGTTGTATTGCGTAGTTTGTTTTCTTGGCAGCCTATGTGACCGAATTATTATTTGATCCAGATTTTAACAGCTAAAAAAATGCAGGACTATACTGGAACAAATTCCAACTTATTGAGATCAATACATTAGACTAGTGTGCGTGAGACCCAGTGATTCAACACTGGACTACCTGTAGAGTTCAAAGAAATGTTGTTGGAATGTAGGAACTTTAAAAAAAAAACAGTATGTTGGAGTTTCAATAGCTTGAAACTAGAGTACCAGCTGCATGTTACATTTCAAATACAATGCCTCTACCTTACTGAAAACTTAATATTAGTACCTGTTACAGTGTTGGTAAGTGCAATAATAATATTTTAATGTAACATGGCCAATTTTACCAGATTGATCGAATGCTTACAAACTTACAGTGAATTTAGGAATAGGTTAGATTCTGTAGGGAAGAAGCTCAAAAGCCTTAGGAGGTTTACTATTTTCAATTTACGAAAAAAAGGAACCTAAGATATTACTGTGAATAATTAATAAGCAAATGTAAGTTCCTGCAACAAAATTTCAAGCTTTTGAAGTTACTCTGACTTCTTCCATTTTAGCAGCTAATTAGGAACTTCCAGTTTAAAGTGAAGCTGCTTTTATACTACGCTAGTATGATTGGTCATCTGCGAGAGCCAGTAAAGCTAAACTGCTCTTGTACTATATAAAAGCAGTCTGAATTATTAAATCTATCAGCAATTAAAAGTGTTGTTAATGAGATTTCCATATGATAATATAAAGGATTAGAGGTTTGAGTTTAGGAGAGAGACTAGACAAATTGAAGTTCTTATGATCAAAGAAGAAAGTTAAAAAGAGAACTGATAGAAGGGTTCAAAATTACAAAGGGATTTTGATAAAGTAAATGTTTGCAAAACTATTTTCACTCTTTGGTGATTCAGTAACTAGAAAGCATAAATTTAAGATCGTTACCTAAAGAGTGAAGAGAAAGGTTAGAAACTTAGAGGGTATTTAGAAGGTATTTATGACACATAATGCCCTACCAGAAACAGTGATGGAAGTAGAATCCACAATAGCCTCCAAAGAGGAAGCGGGTAATATTTGAAACTTAGAAATAAAATGTTACAGAAGTATGACAGGGGACTGACACTGAATAGATAGCTCTTGCAGAGACCTGGCACAGGTTCAGTAGGCCAAATTGCCTCATCCTGCATTGTAAAATTCTGTGGGCTAGAAATTTGGTTGCCCCATTTTTTTGTAACAGGGGTCGTGATGTGTGAAATACCCAAGTCCATTCAAATTGAGGTGGGCAGTATGCAAATTTGGTGTACCTACCTCATCTGCATGATTGCAGTATTTACTGGAGTGGGACATGCACTCCTGTCTTATTAATGCTTTTGGCTGATGTTGTGCCCAGCAGAGGAGACCAGTAGCAGTATTCACAAACCAACAAAATTTCTAGCCAGCAATTTTTTAATTCTTTCATGGGATGTGGACATCGCTGGTAAGGCCAACATTTGTTGCCCATCTGTAACTTCCCTTGAACTGAGTGACTCGTTAGGCCGTTTCAGAGGGCAGTTAAGAGTCAACCACATTGCTGTGGGTCTGGAGTCACATGTAGATCAGACCAGGTAAGGACGGCAGATTTCCTTCCCTAATGAACATTAGTGAACCAAATGGGTTTTTATAATGGCCCATAGTTGTAATGGTTTCCATTACTGATACCAGCATTACATTCCTGGGCCTGAATTTTTCTGTCGGCGAGTTGGGGGTGGAGCCCACTTGCCGACGCAAAAATGACGTGGGATGACATCAGAGTGAACCCCTGATGTAATCCCGCCCCATTTAAATATTCAGGAAGGCGGGCGGACAGCGCGATCAGCTGTCCGCCCACTGACCTGTCAATGGCCAATTGAGGCTATTGACAGGGTAATTAAAACAATTAAAGGCCCTGCCCGTCCAACTTTAAAGTTGGTAGGTAGGCCAGGAGCCTCAGCAGGCTTCTGAAAAAACATGAAACCTCATCCACTGGCGGGATGAGATTTCATGTCTGTTTTTAATAAGTTTAATAAAGTTTTAGTCATATTTATTAACATGTCCCATCTCGTGTGACATTGTCACATGAGGGGGACATGTTAATAATATTTTGATTTTTCTATTTTTGGTATTTAAAACACTGTCAGTGATCTCCCTGAGACAGCACTTAGTCTTTTGCACGCATGCATGAAATAGCGCACTCTGACAGTTGGGGGATCCCTCCCACCCCCTGCATAGCGCTTCCCATCGGGCGGTGCGCTGGGCAAGCCTTAATTTGCCCGGCCATTTAAAATGGCTGCGGGGCCCATTTCGGTGGCTGTGATCGGCTCCCCACCCGCCACCAAGCCGGTGGGGCCCGCCTGCCCATCCAGGGCAAAATTCTGCCCCTGGTTTTTACTATTTGAATTTAAACTCCCATTGAATTTAAACCGTGTCCCCAGAGCCTTAGCCTGGGCCTTAGCATGTTCTTCTTACAGCTAGGACAACAGTAACTTTTATTTATATAGCGCCCTTTAGAAAATGAAATGCCCCAAGTTGCTTCGTAAGATTATAATAAAACAAAATATGATACTGAGCCACATAAGGAGATATTAGGTCAGATGACCAAAAATGTGGTCAAAGATGTAGGTTAGTAGGAAAGTGAGGTAGAGAGACGGAGAGGTGTAGCGAGGGAATTCCAGAGCTTGGAGCCTAGGCAATTGAAGGCATGACCACTAATGGTGGAGCAATTAAAATTGGGGATGCATAAGAGGCCAGAGTTAGAGGAACATGGATATCTCAGAGTTGTGAAGCTGGAGGAGATTACAGAGATAGTGAGAGGCAAGGCCTTGGAGAGATTTGACAACAAAGGTGAGAATTTCAAAATTGAAACTTTGCTCATTTGAGGGCTAATGTAGATCAATGAGCTCAGTGGTTATAGGGAAATGGGACTTGGCACAAGTCAAAATGCAGGCGCACAGTTTTGGATGACCTCCGATCTACTGAGGTAGAATATGAGAGACCAGCCAGGAGTGTGTTGGAATAGTTGAGTCTAGAGGGAACGAAGGCATGAATGATGGTTTCAGCAGCAGATAAGCTGATACAGGTGCAAAGTTGGGCAATGCTACGGAGATGGAATTATGCAGTATTTGTGATGTCACAGATATGAGATTGGAAATTCATCTTGGGGTCAAATGTGACACATGGTTGTTAACAGATTGACTTAATCTCAAACTGCTGCCAGGGAGAGAATGGAGTTGGCAACTAGGGAATGGAGTTTGGAACAGGGACTGAAAACAATGGCTTCAGTCTTCCCAACATTTAATTGGAGGATAAAAACAGAGATAAAAATTAGCACATTCTTTTAGATAATATCACCACCTTCAACACCTCTTTGTTCTTTTGTCTATGACATCTTTTCATTATCTGCTCCTATCACTGCTTGCTTGTCCCTACAACCACCACCCCACCCCACCCTTCTCTCCCCCCACCCCCACCCCCCACCTTAATACAGCTTATATTTCACCTCTCTCCTATTTTTACTTAGCTCTGTTGAAGGGTCATGAGGACTTGAAACGCCAACTTTGTTCTTCTCCGCCGATGCTGCCAGACCTGCTGAGTTTTTCCAGGTAATTCTGTTTTTGTTTTTAATTGGAGGAAATTTTTGCTCATCCAGTACTGGCTTTGGATAATTTAGCAACAGCGGAGAAGTTGAGAGAGGTGATGGTGAAGTAGAGCTGCTTGTCATCAGTGTACATGTGGAAACTAATGCTGTGCCTTCAGATGATGTCACCAGTATGTCACTTATGTGGCTGGATAACAGTGATGCTTCTAAGCAAAGGTTTCTACTTTTGTGCAGATGCTTTCAATTTGGTGTAATCATTCTATAATCCATAATCACACACATATTTCACAAAACTTCATTGTATACCATATTTTTACAACACTGTAATATCATGGTATGTACAGTCTTTGAAGTTCAACTGATGATTAGTTTTGCAAACCATTGATCCTATATGTTACCACAGGAGTTCAAACCAACTTTCTGTATGGGGCTTCCAACTTTTTTCCCCCAATTTTGATGATGGACTCAATATCAAAGATGTTCACAATTGATTTCTTAAAAGGAATGAAGCCTTTCTCTTCTTTTATCATTTCCTGTTGTCTGTCATTTATTTCAGGCATGCAGCCTGTGACTTTTCTGACTATTAATAGTTGGTTGGAAAATCATGCACCTATGATTTCTCAATCTGTGGTCCCTCTGGAAAACTTTTAAAATCTATCATACAATATACAGAATAAACGAAACAAAATAAACATAAAAATTACAAATGTATGGATATTCCAGAATCTCTTCAAGAAAGGACTTTTCTAGATTCCTTCCCTCTTTTTTTTGGAATATCCCTCATTGCAGCTCAGGTATTTTTTATTTTCTAATCAATGCTTAAAATGCTTATGAAGAGTGTTACAGGCTTATTCAGGGTAGAAAATACCTAACTGCATCTTTTTGCTTTTGACTTCTCTGAATTCCATTACTTCTCATGAATGCAAGATTCAGGACAGGGAACACCTGTGTTTAAGTGTTCTTGGCAAAACATTAGTTTAACTATTGCTAAAAATTAATTCTTTAAACAAGGTACATATGCCAGGCAGAATTTCTACATTTAACTGTTTAATGGTCAATTTTTATCTTGAGTTTTTAATTACAATTGTCCTTTGTCATGTGAGAAACGGGAAGTATATTCAATATTCTTTTTAAGGATTATATATCATTGATGGTGTTTGTTCATCCAAGGTATGTGCAAGATAGAACAAATGCATCGTTATAGTTGGTCATGTGAAAAACTTGCCTGATAAATATTTTCTTTAACCTAATAGAGAATTAATAAGGAATGATTCTACTATCTGACACTTTAAGTGAGTGGTGCTCACAATAAGTATATCTGGGGAAATTTCCAGCATGCAGCCTGTGACTTTCTGACCATTAGTGGTTGAATGGAAAATCATGCATCTATGATTTCTCAAACTGTGCTCCCTCTGGAAACATCTAAAATGTATCATGTAACATAGAGGAAGAATGAGACAAAAAAACTACAAACATGCAGATTTTCCATTAAGTGACAATGTCAGTGGTGTACTCTGTGAATTTAGCCTGCTAATGTGTGATCTCAATTGATTGGTAACTTTCTTCATTATTTCTTTCATTTGTAATTTGGAAAAAATGAAAGTCGTACATTTTCATAGTGCCTTTCCTGACCACAGAGCACCATAATGTGCTTTGCAGCCAGTGAAGTATAGTCATTGTTGGGGCTGAGGGATTATATGGGAGAGTGTACTACTTGCCCTCCATAAGAAAAGTCAGTCAGAAGTCAACTGACTTTAAAAAAGGTTGTCCCGCATGATAACATGCTGCAGGTGGCCTTAACAAGCTGAGGGTCAGACTCTAGAAGGAAGTCCCTCCCTTGAAAACTGCTGGCTAAGCTGATTTTCCAGCAGCTCTTGCAGTCCTAAAAGCACCTGTAGAGCATAGTGAGCACTATTGGGACAGCAAGGAGGCCCTGGGAAGAAGTGTC
The DNA here is from genome assembly GCF_017639515.1 of Carcharodon carcharias. Classification (NCBI taxonomy): domain Eukaryota; kingdom Metazoa; phylum Chordata; class Chondrichthyes; order Lamniformes; family Lamnidae; genus Carcharodon; species Carcharodon carcharias. Next base: position 203,136,643 of record NC_054468.1, on the reverse strand, counting down.
ATGGACATTGGACTCATTTGGGCCTTTTTGTGCAGGGAGGGACTGGGCACCGTAGGGTGGCAAGGGGGGTAGGGGCTGGGTTTTGGATGCCCGGCAGGGAAGCACAAAGTGGGGGGAACCATCATGTTGGGGGAGGGAGAGGTGTTGCCCCTGATGCGCACAAGGCATCCCCCAAAAGATGTCCACCCCTTCCTTCCCACCTTTGCACCAACTTTGGTGAAAAACTGGCCTTCCCAGTCTCACCCATCTTTTACTGCCCAGCGCAGTAGGAAGTGGAAGTAGATTGAGGGTCTAAATTGCCACTTGATTGGGCAGTTAAGGGCCTTAATAGGCCTAAGATTGGATGGGCTAGTGGGCACATTATGGGGGCTGCGTCGGGGGTGGGCGGGAAAGCCCAACATATTTCATGTGCCCCACTGCTGAAAACACAATTAGCAGCGTGAGCCATAAAATCAAACATAAGAAACACAGTGCAGATTTGTGCAGAGCAAATTCCCTCAAATGTCAATGTGATAATCACCAGATAAACTGTTTTTCTGAGGTTGTTTGAGGGAAAAATATTGGCCAGGATACCAGAGATAATTCCCCTACTCTTCTTTGAACTAGGTTTCTTGCCCAAAAATAAATTTTACTCATAAAATTTATAAAAGCAAATTTTATGACTGTCCAAAGTTGGCTTTATATAAAGTGCAAATGAATGGATGGTATTTAGTGGCAGCAATGTGGATCCTGCCCACTGGTTGGAGAACTGGTGGGAGCCCTCCGTCACCTTTCCACAGGAGGCCCAATGTTATTCCGAGTAATAGGACACTTACCTGGTCAGGGTGAGGCCTCCCACTGAATTAAGGTCCCGAAGGAGTGGAAGCCCACGCCTGAGAGCTTCCAAACCAATCAGAGGGCAGCAGCTCTGCAGGATTGGCAATGCCACTGGGAGTGGTGGTCATTGAATCTCAGAATCTTTACGGTGCAGAAGGAGGCCATTCAGCCCATCAAGCCTGCACTGGCTCTCTAAAACAGCATTCCACCTAGTCTCACACCCCTGCCTTATTCCCATAACCATGCACATTATTTCTTTTTAGGTACCAATCCAATTCCCTTTTGAAGACCTTGTTCGAGCCTGTCTCCACCACCCTTTCAGGAAGTTCGTTCCAGACTGCAACCACCTTCTGGGTGAAAAATTGTTTCCTTACATCACATTTACTCCTTTTGCCAATTATTTTGAATCTGTGCCCTCTAGTGCCTGATGCTCTTTTGAGTGGGAACAGTTTCCCACTATTTACTCTTGTCCATACCCCTCAGGATCTTGAATACCTCTATCAAGTCTCCTCTCAGCCACCTTTTCTCCAAGGAAGAGTCCCAACCTCTCCAATCTATCCTCATGGCTACAGTTCTTTATCCCTGGAATCATTCTTGTGAATCTGCTCTGTACTTTCTCCAATGCCTTCACATCCATCCTCAAGCATGGCACCCAGAACTGGACACAGTACTCCAGATGAGGCCTAACTAGTGTCTTATACAAGTTACACTTGTACTCAATTCCCCTATTAATAAAACCTAAGATACTATATGCTTTATTAACTGCTCTCTCAACATGCCCTGCCATCTTCAATGACCTATGTACATATATTCCGAGGGCCCTCTTTTCCTACACCTCCTTTAGAGTCTCTCCCTTTATTTTATACTGTCTCTCCATATTCTTCCTGCCAAAATGGATCACCTTACACTTCTCTGCATTAAACTGCACCCACCACTTGTCTGCCAAGATGTCTATGTCCTTTTGAAATTCAAGACTATTCTCATCGCAGTTGACAACAATAATAATAATGTTGCCGGTATTACACTGAGACATCCCCAGAGAATTGGCGATGGATCCTTAGAAGAGAGGTAAATGGGGGTGGGATGGGGTTTCCATGTAGAGAGGTGCTGACTAGTGAGGGGGCAAAGACAGGTGCATGGCTTCCTGTGTTTCCCCCCCACCCCCCACTTCGTGATGCTGGGTCCCTCAATTGGGCACAGAGAACCTTTGAATGAGGGACCTCCCCTACAAGATCACAGGAAAAACCAACAGGCTCCTCGAACGGCAAGTCCCCCTGCAACTGCTCATTGAAAGGCTGCGGGGAGAGGCCCTTAAGTGGCCACTTAAGGGCCTCAATTGGTTTCCAGGTGGTGCCCACAAGCCTTCTCGCCCAGACTTAATCGGAGGAAGGCAGGAAGGCGATCTCCTACCCGATCACAACTTCGAGGTCGCCTCACAGAGGGGCATTAAATTTCGCCCAGTATGTGGCACTCTGAGATGTCTCACTACACTTACAATTACAGCTTATATTTATAATATTTATTCCATTTGAACTATACAGCCAGAGGGGTTTTATACTGTTCCCAACCCCATCAGTACACTATGGCTGGAGGGCCTTAGACAGTGGCCTTTTGCCATTGTGCCTTTGCTGCCCCAAACTTTAGTGCTTCCCTCAGCATGTAGTCCTGAACCTTGAAAGGTGTCAATTTGCAACACCAGTCACTGACAGTTCTTTGTACTGGAAAATCAGCAAGTTTCAGGCAGACCAAAGAGTATCTTCCACTGAGTTGATGGACCTTCAGTAGCAACTCACCTGTTTATCTTGGTATGCGTCCCTGGGAACAGCACACACTGTACAGAGTCCTTTGTTCTGGAGCTGCTCGACAAAGCCATTGCATCTTTTTCAGGGCCTGCTTTACAAAGGCACATTCCAGACGGAGGTGGATGACAGTCTCTTCTCCACTGCGGCTACCTTAATGTGAAGAGGGGGTGAGGTTCTGGGCATGCAGGAAGGATCTGACGGGGTGGGCCTTTCTGGACAAGATACACCATGGTGCTTGTTTGGACGTTCTGGTGATGATGCATTCTGTGAAATGACTTTGCCACTCTGCTTAGGAAGCCATCCAATAGGATTGACCATCTTCTTTTCCCACACAGCCTTGAAGGACATTATGTGCAGGCCAATGTTGTCTCCCCTACACTGGAGAGACCAAACGCAGACTGGGTGACCACTTTGCGGAACACCTTCAGTCTGTTCGCAAGCATGACCCAGACCTCCCTGTCGCTTGCCACTTCAACACACCACCCTGCTCTCATGCCCACCTGTCCATCCTTGGACTGCCGCATTGTTCCAGTGAAGCTTAATGCAAACTGGAGGAACAGCACCTCATCTTCTGACTAGGCACTTTACAGCCTTCCGGACTTAACATTGAGTTCAACAACTTCAGATCATGAACTCTCTCCTCCATCCCCACCCCCTTTCCGATCCCCCTTTTTCCAATAATTTATAATTTTAAAATGTATTTCGATCTATTGTTTTATCGCCACCTTTTAGCCCATTTCAATCCCTTCCCCCAACCCCACCCCCACAAGGGCCATCTGCTACTTGCTTGTCCTGCTTGCTACCCTTAATGTCTCCATTAGCACATTCCTTAGAAAAGATCACCACTGTCAACACCTCTTTGTCCTTTTGTCTATGACATTTTTGGCAATCTCTTCTTTGCCTCCACCTATCACTGGCCCTCTGTCCAGCTCTATCTGACCCACCCCCCTCTACTAGCTTATATTTCACCTCATTTCTCTATTTCCTTAGTTCTGATGAAGAGTGATATGGACTTGAAACATCAACTGTGTTCCTCTCCCCAGATGCTGTCAGACCTGCTGAGTTTTTCCAGCTATTTTTGTTTTTATGTGCAGACCATTGCCTGATGGATGTGGTCAAAGGTCTTTTTCTGAATGCCGTGGGATCTTTTATGTCCACCTGAGTGGATAGGCAGGGCCTTGGTTTAATGTCTCAGTGCAGCACTCCATCAGTACAGCATTTGAATGTCAGCCTAGAATTTTGTGCTGAAGTCCTGGAATGGGACTACGAACTCACAATCTTGTGACTCAGGTGAAAGTTACCAACTGAGCCATGACTGACAGTTGTAACTCAAAAGCAGAGTAGTGATTTTCTCCCAGTGATTGAATGAATACATTCAATGCAAAATATCTCAAGTATTGCAAAGAGGTGCCAGGGGTTCACTGCCAGAAATGATGACAGTAATCTGTGAGAGCATACTCAAATGCAAAATTAATGATTGGGAGAAAAATCCTCGGATTAAAGCAGGTTGGAATTGAAATTAATTACAAGCCTTTTCTAATTGTTGTTATGATCCTGTAGAGACCAATAGCTTCCAGTTAATAGCTGAAAGAATGACATGTCAAGATTTAAGGTTTCAAACTTATACTGTAACATATGACTAAATGCATTACTGACGAAGGACTATTTTCTTATAGTAGGCAACTTATACTTTAAACTACAGAGAGGAACATTCCCCTGTGGGACTTATCACACATAGCACTCTCCATGGAATTATGGTCTTTATAGCAAAGAGTCTGCAGTTGCTCTCAGCTTCCAATGGATTCCTATGTCCCCATTTCATTGAGTAATAAGTTTGAGTGACTGTCCTTAGGCGCTTTCCTTAGCTTTCAGAGAGTTTCTTAAATCCATCAGCAGCAGTAAATCCTGCCCCAATGATTCTTCTTACCCCATGGCCATGCCAGCACGAATCTCGTGGGATTCTTAAATGGCTGCAGGATCTATCTCTTTGACTAGAAGCTGCCTCTCTCTCTCTCTCTCACACACACATCCAGCTGAGGTAGCTCGTAAAGCCAAGCAAACAGTGTTTCCTCTCTGCTGACGACACAGAACCTTTGCTGTTTGCCTGTGATGTTCGTTGATTTGTTGGGAAGCCAGTAACCTGACCTCAAAACTGGCTTCCTCTACCCTCTTCCCCATGACAACATGAATCACATTAACCTTGCACCAGATAAAAATGGTAATTAGCTATCATTGATCCCAACTCCCTTTCATATTAGAAGTAAATGGACAGCTTACAGCACAACTATTTACAACCTGATACTTACAACACCTTTCTGGGGCTTTGAGAGACTCATTGGGCAGAATTTTCCCCCCATTGGATGGGGGGGGGGTGGGGGGTTGTTCAGGTGCGGGCGAAAGAGCGCAGAAATCTCCCTGAGGCACAGAGAAAGCCTCAGGGAGGTTAGTTTATAGCTTAAACATTTAAGTAAAGAAATTAAAAACTTTTAAAACATGTCTCTTCATGTGACAGTGTCACATGAGCTGGGACATGTCGATGAATTTTTAAAAATTTTTAATTGAAGTTTTAAACACTTCATGAAACCTCATCCTGCCAGTGGATGAAGTTCCATTAAAAATGCGAGGGCCGCCTGGGCTCTTTGCCTGCCCGCCAACCTTAAGTTTGGACGGGCAGCTCATTTTACTAATTCATTTAGTTTTTAACAGGCCTTAATAGGTCTTTGACAGTTTGCTGGGCCGCAGCTGACTCGGCTGCATGCCCGCCGAACTGAAAATCTGAATGACTCGCAGTGACGTCGGGACACCCGCCCAATATCACTGCACATCATTTTATGCGCCGGCGAGCAGGCCCCAACCCCGCTTGCCGAGCAAAAATTCTCCCCATTATCTACATATTGGTAAACTTAGAGACTCCTTGCATCTTCTTCTCACTGAAACAATCTGAGCCTTTCTTTGATCTCTAACAATCAAAACACTCAGGCTTACTGTCAGACAGACTGCAGAACAGATCACATGACTCGCTTCATTTATCCTAAATTTTAAAGCCACAGTCCCAAAGCATAACATAAAAATCTTATAAACCTCACTGTTGTAATATTTTGAGCAAAGGTGAAGCAACTTTTATTCAACTAACATGTCCATAAAACTGGCATTTCATACAGATGCAGAATATTTTAATCTAACTATAAACAAAGCATCACCAACTTCATGATTTTAGTGACTGTTACTCTTTGCAACATTTTAACTGGCACCCTCCAAACCACTTTATTTGTTCAACTGCTTCTGTTGTGTTGCAAGACAATTATAATCTTCATAGCAACAATGAACGCATAAAGAGAACATAGTTAAAAATCCCATAAAAGAAAAGAATGAGCAAAATGCATTTTTATTGAAATGATAATATAATGGTTTAAAACCCTATCTTTCAACAAGTCCCAGCCAGCAAACACATTGGGCTGAATTTTCCAACTGGTGTCAGGATCCTGTCCTGGGAATCCTGAGCCCACCTATGTCCTTAGTGTGCCCACTGCATAACCCTCTGGTAGGCAGCCTCCTAACTGGTTGTCTCCAAGCTTGCCATCATGTAAGGACAACAGGTAGGTTTCCAATGCTGCAGGACCACTCAGAGGACTCACGGTGATGTCAGGCTGGCAGACCCACCAGGAGAGGTGGGCGCTGCTGAGGCAGGCAAGCAGAGAAATGCAAGGGTGGCTCATCGTGAAGGTATCCTCGGCTACCTGCGTAGAACTGACAAATTAAAGAGGCCCAAAGCCATTAGGGCCAATGGATTGGAGGGAAAACCCCTCTGCATGCCTATACACAGATTGTTGTGGCCTTTCATCCCCTTGGCCTTGTCATTGGGGCATGAAGCTTCTGGTTCTTTTGGTCCTCTGGCCTGCCACAAGGTGATGACCTCAATTGAGCTAGCAGCCTTTTCACACGGCAGGGGGCTGCTCTGATGGTGGCAAAATACTGCACCAATGCAAAATGGCCCCAAAGTGGGGTCTTAATTGCACCATTTGGCTGCATGCCTCCATGAAGCAGGTAGCCAAACCCGTTCCCCAGCCCAACCCTGGGAAAGTCCCCCAGAGGTGGGAATGCAACAGGGAGCAATCCTGATGTGGCTTCCCCTAATTTCCCTGGCTTTCCCTTCTCCAACCCTGTCTCCATGGGGCTGAGAAAATCCAACCCATTAGTACCTCACAATCATAGAATGTAATTGAATCAATAAATCATGGGGTTGCTAAACCACCAATGCTATTATTTTTAAGCCTAATTGGCAGTGACATGCAAATTGTCATTAATTCTGGAAAATCAGTCACCTTTTATTTTAGTGGGAAATAGGCTATGATAACTACTGGCTAATTGTTTTTGGCAAGGGTAATGGTGGAGCAGCACCAAAATAAAGCATGATATGACTAATGATGTACATTGCATACTCCATAATTTCCACTTTCCTTTGCAGTACTAAAGGTCTCCTACATCACAGATGTGCAATTATAAGAATAACATGATGGACTTCTGCTGCCTGACCTCCCTTGTACCTTATTTACTGATGGCCTGAAAATTCTGTGGCCATCTAACATTGCATCAGATGGAACTGGTGAGCTGCAGCAGAACGTTTGTACAGGTTTTTGTAGCTAGTAAGCTGCATAGCTCAAAATGGACTGGGCTTCCCACTGGCAGGATCAGACAGTGGACCCATATACTCCACTGGCCAACCACCTGAGAGTTAAAATGTACCCTGGTGAGGGTAGAACTTTTTTTTAACCTATTATCACAATAGATGGTGAATATTGCTTGGAACTAGAGGCAAAACTGTTGCTATAGGAATATTAAGTTACAGCATTTGCAGATAGGAATTATGGAACTAAATAGTTTAAAAGTAGCATTATTCAAAATATTAATGTACAAGCTTAAAAATGTACCCAGTAGGATAATCAAGACTAGTATAGTGATTGACTAAGACAATGGGTGGAATTTTAAGGCTCCGTCACAGTGTGGAGGGTGGGGTGGGGGTGGTGGAGGGAGGTGGGGGGGGGAGGGGTGAGGTGGGGTAAAATACAGTGAGCCAGTCAAAAGTCTATTGACTTCGGCGGGACCGTAAAATCCCACTGGTGTAAAATTCCGCCCAACAATATAGAACATGGGGATCCCCGTTATTTATGAGCTTTGCAGGTTCTATTGTTTTTTTCAAATATTTCTCCAGCTGTTTGAATCTATATATCTTCAACTAGCTCTGTTTTGCAGCAAGATTATCACAACTTAATAAACTGTTGAGGACATATAATAAATACCAGATCGTAAATTTTTGTGCAATTTACTGTGGAAAAAATGGCACTACCACAGGTCAGGTCATGTAATCCAATATAGCTTCAAGTCTTATGTTGTAAAATGATATCCTTTGTCTTACATCAAATGGCACTTTCAAACTTAAACAACATCAGAAAACCTCCACATCAAATAAAATGACCACCATAGTAGTAAGAAAAAAGTATTTGAAATTAAAGTCTCTATCTGGTACATATTATCTATGATAACAGATACCTGTAAATGAATTTAATGACAATAATCCAATATCAGATCTTCTCACAATGAACATAAACCACTCAAGTTTTATTGTTGTGGTTTATTAAAACATCTGACCCCCCTAGATTAGGTTACACCCCACAATTCATATGCAATTATTTATTTGTGTGTGTCAACTTGGTTCAGTTGGTAGGACTTTTCCATTTGAATCATAAGGTTGTAGGTTTAAGTCCCAATCCAGGACTTAAGCATATAATTCAGGTTAATGCAACATTGTATTACTGAGGAAGTGTTAAACAATCCAAGTTGTTGTTCTTCCAAAGAAGTATTAAATCAAAGCTTGTCTTGCTTGTTTTAGTGATTCAGCTGAACATTAAAAATTCCACAGAACTACTTCAAGATGAGCAGGGAGTTTTCCTTGAGTTTTGGCCAACAATCAACCAATGCCACAAAGAGTCAATTGACTGGTTATTTCATCTAATTGAAGTTTGTGTAACATCATAGTGTGAAAATGGTTGCTTCATTTGACCACAATTTCCATTTGTTAAAAAAACGTTTTGAAAATCACAGACTGCACTGCAATTTCCAAAGATACGCTACACCTGGGATCTAAGCCATGGAACCACAATCACATAATGTAATACATAGTTCAACCCTATCTATGAAGTAGCAGAGCAGAGTAGTACTGTCCCTATCTATAAGATAACAACTGTTGCTATATCTGTTTATTATTCTGAGCCCTGGTCACCAAATCTACTATATTAAAACATTTCTTACTCAGAGCTGAAGAAATTTGATAGTCTAAGTTGATATACAAATGGTAAAAAGTTACTTTTGCACAAGCAAGATACACAAAACTCCCTGGTTGTTGATTTCACTGCCACAAAGGAGTAGATCATTTGTTTGGATCTTTAATTACTGATATGACTAGGGGATATTTTCAAGATTCATTATTTAAAAATTGCTAATGATGCAATGCTCAAAACCCTCTCAGGAATGTGAAAATTAAAATGTGTTGTCTTTAATTAAAAATGGTATATATAAAATTCACGAATCATTGAGCTATTTTGAAAAAGGCTTAAGGATGCAATAGGGAGGTAGTATCTTACGAGTCATTTTCAGACATGTCCTGGATGAAATTAGCTCTTATATTTTAATGCAGCTGAGAAAACCCCTACGGTGATTGTCCTTGAGATAATGGGCTTGAAACCTGTTGGCGTTTCAGGGTATAAATGCCAGGACCCACCCACTGGTGAACTCTGATACCAACTGTACTAAAATTTGTGGTCAGAGAGGGGTCACAAATATTTCATAAACTATGTGGTTGCTCATGCCGCTAGGACTGCATTGTAGAATCCATCTCAGAGGAGGTGCTATGAAATGCAGTGGAGTGTGCCTGGCATAGGGCCAACTTCACAGTCATTTTTCTTGTACAAATCCCAACATGTGAAATTGCTATGCTGAAATTTGAACTCACGGTTATTAATCCAGTACCATAACCATCAACCACAATATCTATGTCTAAGTACTAGAGTAGTACTCAAAGGAGTGATATAAGTCATGTTGCTTTGCATGTGATTTTTGGACAATAGTTGTGGATTACTAAAAGCCTTTGGAGCAGTGCAGCCTGCTTGTTTATTTACAGTTTTTCTATTTTCAACCTGTAGACTAAAACTTAGGCAATATCTTCTACACAGCAGCCCATATCCACTTAATCAGCTGTTTGGCACATGGATAGCCTTGGCCTCCCTGAAGCTATCCTTCCAGTCTATGTTCCATTTCAAATAAGGATGTCACAGATAGTTATCTGAAAATGAAGGTATCGTAAGCATTTTTGAGAAAAATAGATGTTGACCTGTACAATTCTGTGCTGGTGAATGCGTACCATATCAGCATTAAATTAAAAATAAATCCTTTTGGATTGTACAGGGTTTGCTTAACCATCCTAATATATGAATTGAGCACATTCGTGCTTGCATTTCAAATTTTCAATTCAGCAAGTTCATTTTGCTGGTCATTACACACTATTTCACATGGTGTAAATTTTAACACTGATAGCAATTTCTAGCTTAAATCTTTGGGAAAGCAAGAACTCTAAGTACTATTCCTGGATAAGTCTTGACAAATTGATTCTCTCAAAAACAATTGCTGTTTTGAAGTTCAGTTATATTGCATAGTTTGTGTCATCACAAAACAGTTTCGATTTCCCATCAGTGCAAACTACATGGTATAACTTGGGAGTGAAGTCACTAGATTGGACTCAATGCAAGTGATATGAGACTACTTCAAGGAGGTAATTTCACACCATTTCAAAACACCATTTGCACCAGCTGCTGTATAACTGCAAAACAAAGCAAACTTTCCAAGTGCTTAGTTAGACCACCTAGAAAATGTAAAGTTTCATTTTTTTAGACCATTTAAGGCTGCCAATGAACTAATCTTGTACCAGTCTCAAATAAGCACCTGTGTAGAAAGACATCATAAATAACCATCATTGCACAATTCTTTTGTGGAGTTCTGCACTTGTCCATTTTATAGTAGCAGACAGACTGGATTGACAAAAGGTAATGGAATCTGCAGTAGGACTTATAACATTGATATCAATGGGAGGCTAGTCTGGTTAGAGAGTAGATCATTGAAATATAACAAATACTGAATGGAGACAGAAAAAGAAAGACAGCCTTACACTGGTCCGTCAACAAAATGATCCAATTGACAATTACATAATGAAGAGGAATGGCAGCAAGGGAATTCCCTGGCCCTAAATCATCCAAACCATCTATTTAATTGAAATGAGGAGAATTGAAATTAAGGGGGGGGGGGGTTAGTGGCATTGTTGCTGGACTGGTATTCTAGTGACCCAGGATAATGCTCTAGGGACCTGGGTTCAAATCTCACTATGGTAGATGATAAAGTTTGAATTCAATAACAAATCTGGAATTAAAAGTCTGATGATGACCATGAAACCATTGGCAATTGTTGTAAAAACCCATCTGGTTCACTAATGTCCTCTTGGGAAAGAAATCTGCTGTCCTTAGCTGGTCTGACCTACATGTGATTCCAGACCCACATCAATGTGGTTGACTCTTAAAATATCCTCTAAACAAGGGCAATCATGGATGGGAAATAAATGCTGGCCTAGCCAGTGACACCCACATCCCATGAATGAATAAAAAAAAAATGTAAACAGGGCCAACAAAGTATCTTATAGGCCAAGATTCTGTGGTCAGCAATGAATGAATGATACTAGGTGTTCATTCTTACAGCTGCCCACTGACTTTTCATGAGTTTTTGCTCTGCAACCCAGGGTGGACTTGGCCCAGATTTGCACAAAGTTTGGTAGCGGGCAGGGGAAAAGTCATTTTACCCACATGCAGCAATGGCGGATTTTTGCACTGTATCGCCCCATTCCCGTCCCATTCCCGGAGTGTCCTGCCTCATTAATAATGCATTCACGGCAAACACTTTGGATCGCTGGTGGGCGGGCTCAGACTTACCCACCTGCTGTGACCTCAGCTCTTCCTCGTTCTGGGCACCACTTTTAAAGCACACCAGAGCACATGCCTACTTCATGCCTACAGACCAGGACTGCTCCAGGAGACAGATAGCCCTGAAAGCCAAGAAAATGGCAGCCCCCAAATTTAGTGATGCCTTTCTGGGGCGCCTGCTGGACACAGTGGAAGGCAGCCCCGATGTCCTCTACCCCTGCTTTGGCTGCAGGAGGTCCACCAGAGTTACCAATCTGGCCTGGGAGGCGATGGCAGTGGCGGTCACCCAAGCAAAGAGGAGGTCTGCCATTCAGTGCAGGAAGAGGATGAATGCTCTCATCCTTTCCTTCAGGGTATGCCAACCACGTCATCATCCTCAACTCAAAAACATCCCAAACCCATCACGGGGATTGCACACCTCAAGGGACAGCGCCACTAACTCTCAGACATACCCTCACACCAGATTCATATCCTCTGGAGGTTGCATCCTCATCCCATCCATGGCTCCTCTCACAACACAAACATTCCATGTAGTGCCATGCATATATTTCAACTCTTTCTTGGACTCGAACGCAAGTTCTGTCGAAGGGTCATGAGGACTCGAAACGTCAACTCTTTTCTTCTCCGCCGATGCTGCCAGACCTGCTGAGTTTTTCCAGGTAATTCTGTTTTTGTTCTGCTCACACTCTGTCTGTTTTCACACAGGGGAAGCTGGCCCACAACAGCAGGGACAGGCCCCAGACCAGGGGTGGATTAGCTCACATTAGGCCCCTCATTCTCTCTGAGGCCATCGCGCTGACTGGTGAAGACATGGACTGCACCTGTGGCGACAGTGAGGTCAGCGGCGAACACCCAGGTGAGGACCCTGCATCACATCATCCCTCTCTCAATGCAACCATGAGTGCTGTCTCTCCTGCTTGTGGCTCTGCTGCCACGCACTAATTATCTCTACTTTCGTTCACAGGGAGCTTTGCCAAGCGACCGATGTCCTCAGCCAACCAGTCCCTCAGCCCCATTCAGGTTCTGACCTCCAACCAAGGGGACACCTCCTCCATTGAAGAGCTGGAAATAAGCATCCTGGAAGACCTGTCACATCACTTACCCACACCTTCCACCAGCACAGAGTTGCGCACCTAAGTGGGATCTAGATCTAAAGCAGGCTTGGGTTCACAATCTGGTGGTCACCACATGGACACATGTCCTCAGCAGGAGGAGGCAGGTTCAGCCAAGCTCCCAGGCACTCGGAGGACTGCTGGGGAAGAGGCATCTGTGAGGCCCAAGTCAAATGATGAGCCCCTGGATTCCGCCTTCCAATTCATCATGGAGAGTCAGCAGAAAGTGTGGAAACATCAGGCAGAGCTGTTGGAAGCACTCAACAGAATGGCAGGAAAGTGTCTGCCTGCTCTCTGATGAAGTGGTGCCCACATGTGCATGTATGGAGGTCTCCATGGGAAGGATGGCAGACTCCATGGAGACCCTTGTCCAACAGAACATGGCGATGCACACATACCTGCACTCCATCGCGGTAGCCATGAGTGAATTCCTGCAGTGGCAGCATAAGAGGAAATGGGGCACCTCGACATTCCTCCGGGTGCTCCTACCCCTCAAGGAGTCAGGCCTAAGGGCCTTGGGCACCCAAAGGGAGGAGGAGTAGCAGCTGGACTCCCTCGGTGATCCACTCAGGAATCTCAGAGGTTGTCCGCTCCCCCCAAGTCACCTTTGCCTGTGACCCCCTCAACCCCATCCTCTGTCATCGCAGAGGGAGAAGCTGGCCTACAGGAGAACAACCAAAGCAAGCCTGGGCCCTCAAAGCCTCGGCCCTCCAGAGGACGCATGCAGAAGTAATCAAAGTCAACAGGGCCAACCATTGCACAGGCTGTCTCCACTACTGCTGCAGATGTCAGGGCAGCATCTAGAAGAAGTGCTAGGCCTAGAAAAGTTAAGAAATTCTGATCACAGATGGTTGCATGGGTGAACACGTTTTGTCACTTCATAATCCGAAAATATATTCACTTTCACTGAATAATGTGTGATGTTGTCTTTCAGCTTCATTGACAGGTTTCACAAGTCCTCTCACTACACCTCCCTGCCCCGCACTAGCAGTTCAGCTGCAAGCAGCCGGACCACGAGTGATCCTGGAGGGAGAAGTGTGTGTGTGTAGCTGGGCCTTTTGGAGCCTTATGCAAGCACTCTCCCATGCACATGGAGCCTTCATCCATCACACACATCTTACTCTCCTGAGCATTTTCAATGCTGCTTGCTGGGGTTCTCTTTCAGGTGTCTATCTGAGCTGACCTGCATCCCTGCCCACCCACTGATCACACTCCCATGCAGCACCTGTACCCGTCCAACATGAGCCTCCGCTCACTTTTGATTTTGACAATGATGGTCATAGTCAAGTTTTTGATCAGTTCCCCCATCCTTCCCCCTCCCCCAGTCACCCATGCCCTTTCCCCCATCACTGTTGGCCCCCCTGGCATCACCTTCCACCTCCTGACCATCATCTACCAATCTAAACTCTTTTCTTTCCAGGATGTCCAGGTGAACGTGCACGTTTCCTACTTTACTGAGATTCCCACCCCCATCCACATTGGCCTCCCTGACCTCCTTCTTCCCAACCCCAGGGTCTGTGTCTGCCTCCGAGTCCCCACCAATCACACTCGCCGTCCCATCTACTGTACCATGCACCCTCAGCCTCCCACCCTTCCGGCTCACTCTGCCCCGTCTCATACTCATCATTCCCTCCTACCATGCCCACCCTCAGTTCGCTCTCCAGGAGGCAGTCATTGACTATACAGACCCCTCCCTGTACATTTACCTTGACATTCCCCTACCACCATTACTCCTTCCTCCACCCTTACTCCCTCCTCCCTCCTCCCCCTGGACAGCTTCCCCGCTCCCAACTCCCTTCTCCTCCTGAACATCTTACCCACTCCAAACTCCTTAAACCATCAACTCCCTTCCCCCTTACAGCTACCTCTCCCCTTGCTTTATTCTCCCCTGTTACACCCTCCTCCCCAGTACTCCACCCTCCCCCCACCAACCTCACTCCCACCAACATCTTCGACCCCCCACCCTCCCCGCACCACCTTACGTCCTCCGACACTTTAAGCTCCCCTTTCCCAACTTTACTCCTCCAGCAGGCCTTCATCTTCCAGTCACACCTAGACCTTCCTCTCCCACACCTTCCAGTGCACCTTCCTCTCCCACCCACAGCTAGACCTTTCTCTCCCTCACTCCCTTGCCAATCATTCATAGCAGCCCATGGCCAAGATCATGATGTTCTGAAACAGACCCGAGACAACAACGTAGACCTCCCACCCCCCGTGAGCTGCTTCACGGCAGAGCCATGTCCATGAGCATCCACCCAGCATGCGATGCACATGTTCCTCCAGAGTCAGGTAGCTGTAGGGCTCCAGCACCTTCCGCTCCTCGGATGTCTGTGATTTGAGCAAAGCTGTAATGATAACTCTCGACTTTTGCACATCACACTTGTCCAAATGTGTTCTGCGCTGGCATGTTTTCCCACCAACGTAACAATAAGTCTGGCGTAGGGGGAACGACTCAGGTAGGGTCTTACTTTGCATCCCATTAACAGGATGTAAATCAGGTTCAGACCAGCCTCCAGCGGAATTCACATTCCACCATGGTGCACACCATCAGATGATCCCATTGCATTTTCACACCGGTGTGAAACCAATTTTTGGCCTTCATGTCATATTATCCCCAGCCCCCCTGCCCGCCATGATGTCTGATGCCAACGGGGCCGTAAAATTCCAGCCTTAACCATTGGGAGTCTGATACAGCATGGTGCCCCCTACAGGGGGTCTGGGGCATGTATAAACAGGGCAAGTAAAATTGTGGCCGGAATTTTCTCGTTGGAGATGGGAAGCGGAAATTGAGATTGATCCCGATGTCGTCATCCTGCCACTGTCCCAGAAGTGCCAGCAGGCAGGATTTTCATCACTTGGAAGGTGGAATAGCCTAGCATTGTGGAGACAGAGGTGGGCTGAAGCTGAAGTGGCCAGGTTAAAAGGCCCACCTCGGTTCCCAGAAGCAGTGACCCAGTTCTTCAAATCAGTGTAAATCCCCCTTTACCCTCAGCCACTTAACCCCACTAGCCCCTCACCCCCTTGACCACTCTTCTCACCCCAAAACAGGGCCGCAAAATCCCATTGACTCACTGATTCATAGGTCTGGATTTTTCCTATGGCAGGCGAGCTGGGCGGGAGCTGGTGGGGGTGGGCGCATGCGTGCAAAAGAGCGCAACAATCTCCCTGAGGCACGGAGCTGCCTCAGGGAGATTGAATAGGCAATAAAAGATTTCAATAAATGATGTAAAAATTTATTCAAGAATGTCCCCTTATGTGACTGTGTCACATGAGTTTGGACATATTTGGAAAGGTGGGGGAATTTATTTAATTGTTTTATAAAAGCTTCAGGAAATCTCATCCTGCCCGCGGATGAGGATTCCTGAAAAACGCAAAGGCTGCTTGGGCTTTTCGCCTGCCCACCAACCTTAAGGTTAGACAGGCAATGTTCTTAAATACTTTAATTACATTTTTAATGGCCCTAATAGGCTGTTGACATTTCGGCGGGCACGCAGCCACCTCTGGCGTGCGCCCGCCGAAAGAAATATTGAGATGATGTGCGATGATGTGCGATGATGTCGGGAGGCACGCCCGGTGTCATTGCACGTCATTTTATGTGTCAGGCCTGCCCCCGCACGCCGCCTGGAACATTCAGCCCATGGACATTTACAGCCCAGAAAGAGGCCAATCGGCCCATCATGTCCACGCTGGTCAACAAAGATCTGACTACACTAATCCTATTTTTCAGCAATTGGCCCACAGCCCTGGAGACTTTGGCATGGCAAGTGAATACCTAAATACATCTTAAGTGTTACGAGAGCTTCTGACTCAACCACCTTTCAGGCAGTGCATTCCAGGCTCCCACCACCCTCTGGGTGAAAAAAAATTCTCCTCAATGCCCCTCTTAGCCTTCTACCTCTTACCTTAAGACTATGCCCCTGTTATTGCCCCCTCTACTAATGGGAAAAGTGCCTTCCTATCCACCCTATCTATGCCCCTCATAATCTTATACACCTCTATCAGGTCCCCTCTCAACCTTCACTGCTCTAAGGAAAACACCCCAGCCTATTCAATCTTTCCTCATAGCTCAGGCCCTCCAGCCTAGGCAGCATCATGGTAAATCTCCTCTGCACTCTCTCCAGTGCAATCACATCCTTTCTATAATGTGGTGACCAGAACTGTGCACAGTACTCCCATTGTAGCTGAACCAGCATTTTATACAGTTCCAGCATAACCTCTCCGCTTTTGTATTCTATGCCTCGGCTAATAAAGGCAAGCATCCCATATGCCTTCTTAAGCACCTTATCTACCTGTCCTGCTACCTTCAGGGGCCTGTGGATATTTCACGCCAAGGTCCCTCTGATCTTCAGTACTTTCCAGGGTCCTACCATTCATAGTGTAATTCCTTGCCATGTTAGCCCTCTCCAAGTGCATTAGCTCACACTTTTCTAGATTGAATTGATTTGCCACTGCACCTGACCAGCTTATTAATATTCTTCTGCAGCTTACGGCTATCCTCCTCACTATTTAGCACCCTACCAATTTTCATGTCATCCGTGAACTTCTTGATCATACCCCCTACATCTAGGTCCAAATCATTTATGTACACCACAAACAGCAAGGGCCCCAGCACTGAGCACTGTGGAACCCCACTGGAAACAGATTTCCAGCCACAGAAACATCCCTCTACCATCACCCTCTGCTTCCTGCCTCTTCACACAATCAGTTTGAAGAATACTTACTGAGGCACACGGAACTTAAACCAGGAAGTTTAAGCTAGAATATTTAATTCAGTGGAAAATCATGTACAGAGTGCAAAATAAAGAGAGGGATAAAGAGATGGGATTGAGAAAGATATAAGAGACAGAAAGAAAAGGTTAAAAAAAATCAACGTTCCTTTTTAAAAATCTCCAACAATAATTGAAACCTGAAGCAATTAAACTAAACATTATAGAAGTAAATTTTCAATGCCAGAGAGGTTGTTTGGTAGTAATTAAGACTTAGCATGCTGTTAAAAATTTACTTACACTTGAATGGACAAACCCTAGCCTTTTCTGGTGGGGTTGTGAGTGTCGAGTGACAAAGTATTGGAACTTCACTCCCTTCATGGGCTGAATTTTTACCTTGGTGGGTGGGCGTGCGCCCACCCACTTGAGTGTAAAATGATGCGCATTGACATCAGACGAGCTTCCTGACGTCAACGCACAGTCATGCGATAACTTGGTCAGCAGGCGTGTGCCTGCTGACAATTAAAAGGCCTATTGCAGCCATTAAAGAGATAATTAACTTCAATTTTTCACTGCCCATCCAACCTGACAGGCAGGCAAAAAGGCCAAGAGGCCTTTGCACTTTTTAGGAAACCTCACCCATGGGCAGGATAAGGTTTCCAGCAGCAAATAAAAATAAAAAAAAACATTTTACATTTCATTTGTAACATGCCTCTGCTCATGTGACAGAGTCACAAAGGCAGCGCTGAGCACTGCCACTCGCGTTTCACAATAGGTGGGCCTTAATTGGCCTGCCAGCGTGAAATCACGGTCCGTTCCAGATTAGGGGCAGCTGTCGGCTTCCCAAATGCCCTGCCTGTCCGCTCCCGCTGAGCCTGCCCGACAAGGGCAAAAATTCTGCCCCATGTGTTTTTATGCCAAATCTCTTGATGAGGTACTGTTGTAGAAAAGTTTATGGGGGAGCAATTCATGCAGCAGCTTCCTTTTTCTATGCTTATGTGTGCACATGTGGATGCCAGAAGTTGCTATGTGATTTACTTGCTAATAATGATGAGTACTGATAGTCTTGCTGTTACCACTATCACAAAACCTGGGTCATTACGTTTTGGGCAACATCTGAAACAATCATCCGTCTTTCCTCTTCAGAAGCTTGCTATATATTTCTAGTATTTTTGTTTATATTTCAGATTTCTAGTATTTAACGAATTCTTTCATGGGATGTTGGCACCACTGGTGAGGCAAGCATTAATTGCCCATCCCTAATTGCCCTTGAGCTGAGGGTCATTTCAGGGGGTAGTTAAGAGTCAACCACATTGTTGTGGATCTGGAGTAAGATATAGGCCAGATCAGGTAAGGATGGCAGATTCCCTTCCCTAAAGGACATTAGTGAACCAGATATGTTATTACAACAATCGTTGATAGTTTCATGGTCACCATTACTAAAACTAGCTTTCTTTTACATTCCAAATTTTATTAATCAAATTTAAATTCCTGCAGCTACTATGATCAGATTTGAACCCATGCACTCCAGAGCATTAGCCTGGCTTTCTGGAGTACTCATCCAGTGACATTACCACTGCACATCATCTCCTCCTAAACTTGCATATATTTCTCTGCAAAGGATCTTCATATTGAGCATCATTTAATTTTTTTTAATAGAACTAGCTAGCACTTAACTTGGGCTAATGGCTACTAGTGCTTATACTTAATCCTCTGCCAAATTAGTTTTGTTGCTGTCCTGGCTCAAGATCGTTTCACCATTTTCCACAGGAAGGATTTGGAAAAGTTAGAAAAACACTGCAATTAAAGTAAAGGAGTCTGACACTGTAGATGTTTAAGGTTCAAACGAGCTAACTTTCATATTTCTTCATAGACAGAATAATGAGCAATCCGGTATCTTCTTCATAACTGAACACCTCACATACATTATTTTGGAAGCTTTGTGATCACTTACTGACTATGAAAAGTCAGGGATAAGCCAAAGTTGTAGACACTTAAAAGGATCCTATGTTTTGTAACAGAATAGTTACTGAGGCAAAAAGTCAACAGAAGCTGTAGGCTCAAAACATTAGAATGCAAAGGATAGGATTTTGTTAAAAACAAAAATACTGTTGAAGGGTCATGAGGACTCAAAATGTCGACTGTACTCTTCTCCGCCGATGCTGCTAGACCTAGAGTTTTTCCAGGTATTTTTTATTTTTTGTTTAGGATTTTGTTAAGTCGAGCAGGATGACCCGTTGAAATGGGATGGCATAGATTGTTCTTATTTTGATGTTTTTAAGTGATTATAATTTAACTAAGAAAATCTGACATTAACTATTACTCTGTATGTTCACCTTACTATGGAATAAAACAGTTTAATGATTTGAATCAATACTCATCTATTAATGTGAGCCTCTTTTAAAGTATTTGCAAGAAGACATGAAAATCCAGTCCAGATCACAGGGATGCTATTGTCGCATCCTTGGGTAGCTATAGCAAACTTGAATTTGTAACTGTTATATTAATGTGACATTAACTGTGCTAACCTTTAAAATTAATTTCATGGGGAGGGGGACTTGAGATTTACAATCACAGTTATGTTAAAATTATTTAAACTTACATTTGATCAGTTTATCAGTGTCTTGTTAATTTATTCATACTATTACAGGCAGGAGAGAGATGGTAGGATTATTCCTCCTATATCCACCTCCTGACTGACCATAGATAGACATGTTTTTAAAAAAAAGTGTTTTAACTCCTTCAGTGCCGTGACTCTCAAGAACAGACAAAAAGACAGGTTTTCTTTTAAGTTTTAAAAAAAGGAAGAATAAATGTTATTTCCCAAATCCAAAAATATTCACAACAGTACCCACTTACATAAGCACACACACATGAGAAAAGGTGATTGCAAAAGAGTTACCATGCATTTAGGTTTTTTATAAGTCCAAACATTCCACTGTTATCCTTGAATGTCTTTCAAGATGGAAGCTTGAAACTTTGCAGGCCTGATGATTCCTTTTTAAGAAGAACATAAGAAATAGGAGCAGGAGTAGGTCATTCGGCCCCTCAAGCCTGCCCCGCCATTCAATAAGATTATAGCTGATCTGACCCAGGCCTCAACTCCTCTTTCACGCCAGCTCCTCATAGTCCTCAACTGCCCTATATTTCGAAAGTCTATCTACCTCCTCTTTAAATACTTTCAGTGATCTAGCCTCCACAACTCTCTTGAGGTAGAGAATTACAGATATTCTCTACCCTCTGAAGAAGAAATTCCTTCGCATCTCAGTTTTAAATGAATGCCTCCTTATTCTGGAACTATGCCCCTAGTTTGAGATTCCCCCACTAGTGGAAACATCTTCTCAACATCTACCCTGTCAAGCCCCCTCAGAATCTTGTACGTTTCAATAAGATCAGCCCTCGATCTTCTAAACTCTAATGAATAAAGGCCTAAACTGTTTAGCTGTTTTTGATAGGTCAACCCCTTCATCCCAGGCATCAGCCTAGTGAATCTCTTTTGAACTGCCTCCAATGCCAGTATATTCTTTCGTAACTACAGGGACCAAAACTATACACAGCACTCCAGGTGCGGCCTCACCAACACCCTGTACAGTTGTAACAAGACTTCCCTATTTTTAAACTCCAACCCCCTAGCAAAACAGGCCAAAATCCATTTGCCTTCTTAATTACCGGCTACATCTGCATGCTGTTTGGCCAGAATTTTATGTTTGGCATGTGGGCAGGTGCCCGACACGCCCGAGCATAATATAACACACGATGACATCGGGCATGCATTCCGACATCATTATGCACTTGCGTGATATTTTGTGTGGCGGGCGCACGACGGAGTCGGCTGCGCTCCCGCCGATAATTGAAAGGCCTATTAAGGCTGTTAACAAGGTAAATAACTTGAAATTTATGCTGCCCGTCCAACCTAACGGTTGGCGGGCAGGCAGGAAACCTCACCCACTAGTGGGATGAGGTTCTCTAAAGCTAATACACGTTAAATAAAAACTTTATTTTGAAATTAAAAACATGTCACATGAGGGGACATGTTTTATTAAATTTTTATTGCTTTTATTAATTTTTTTAAAAATCGCTTCAATCGCCCTGAGGCAGCTCCATGCCTCAGGGAGATTGAAGCACTCTTTTGCGCGCATGCGCAAACTGCACCCCAGGCCTGCTCTCCCTCCTTCCCCCCGCCTGCACAGGTAGCGCTGAGCACTGTCATTCATGATTCACGCAGAGTGGGCCTTAATTGGCCTGCCCGTATGAAACTGCGGAGCGGAGCCGATCGTGGGTGTTGGTCGGCTTCCCGACTGCCCCCGACCACACCCGCCAAGCCCGCCCGCTCCCGCTGAGCCTGCCTAGTGAGGGAAAAATTTTGGCAGTTGTGTTTTATGCACAAGAACACCCAGATCCCTCTGTGGTGCACTTTTTTTGGAGTCTCTCTCTCCATTTAAATAATAGTCTGCCTTTTGATTTTTCCTACCAATGTGCATGACCTCACACTTTCCTACATTAAACTCCATCAGCCAAGTTTTTGTCCACTCACTCAACCTGTCCATATCCCCTTGCACATTCTTTATGCCCTCATCACAACATGCCCTCTCACCTATTTTTGTATCATCAGCAAATTTGGATACATTACAATCTGTCCTCTCCTCCAAACCATTAATATATATATAGTGAATAATTGATGCCCTAGGACTGATCCTTGTGGTACTTCACTAGTTACATCTTTCCAACCTGAAAATGACTCATTAATCCCGACTCTCTGTCTTCTGTGTGTTAACCAATCCTCAATCCATGCTAATACATTACCCCCAATACCGTGAGTTTGTATTTTGTGCAATAACCTTTTATGTGGCGCCTTATCGAATGCCTTCTGGAAATCCAAATACACTACACCTGATGTCTCCCCCTTATCAACTCTGCTTGTTATATCTTCAAAGACCTCCAGCAAATTTGTTAAACTTGATTTCCCTTTCACAAAACTATGTTGACTCTGATTGTGTTAAGCTTTTCTAAATGTCCTATTTCTTCCTTAATAATGGACTCCAGCATTTTCCCAACGACAGATGTTAGGCTGAATGGCCTATAGTTGCCTACTTTTTGTCTCCCTCCCTTCTTGAACAGGGGTGTCAAACTACAGGTTTTCCAATCCGCTGGGACCCTCCCGGAATCCAGTGATTTCTGGAATATTTCAACCAATGCCTCCACTATCTCTGCAGCTACTTCCTTTAAAACCCTTAGATGCAAGCTATCAGGTCCTGGTGACTTGTCTGCCTTTAGTCCCATTAGTTTGTCAAATACTTTGTCCCTCTTTCGAGGGACAAAGAGACTGTTACATGATCATCCCTCCCATTAGCTCCTTGCTTACCTGATACCTTTGGAATATTTATAGTGTCCTCCAATGTGAAGACCGATGCAAAATATTGATTTAAATTATCTGCCATTTCCCTGTTCCCCGTTATCACTTCTCCAGTCGCATCCTCCAAGTGTCCCACACTTACTTTAGCCACTCTCTTTCTTTTTATATACCCCTAGAAGCTCTTGCTGTTTGTTTTTATATTTCTTGCCAATTTACTTTCATAAGCAATTTTCTCCCTCTTTAAGAGCTTTTTAGTCATCCACGGCTGGTTCCTAAAAAATTCCCGATCCTCTGGCCTACTGCTAGTTTTCACCGCTTTGTATGCCTTAGTTTTTGTTTGGATACTCTCTTTGATCCCCTTTGTTCACCATGGGTGGTTCATCCTTCTCATCAAGTCCTTCTTTTTGAACTGGATAAATTTTTGCTGAGCGTTATGAAATATCTACTTAAATGTCTGCCACTGCTCATCAACTGACCCTTAGTCTATTTTCCCAGTCCACTTCAAACAACTCTTTCTTCATAGCTCTGTAGTTGCCCTTATTTAAGTTGAGGACACTGGTTTGAGATCCAAGTTGCTCACCCTCAAACTAAAACTGAAATTCTTCCATGTTGTGATCGCTACCCCCTAAAGGATCCTTAACTACAATATCTCTTATTAATCCCACCTCTTTACACATTACTGGATCTAAAAAAGCCTGTTTCCAGATAGGTTCTGCAGTGTATTGCTCTAAGAAACAATCCCTGATGCACTCTACAAATTCATCTTTCATGTTACCCCTGCCAATCTGATTTGTCCAGTCAATATGCAGATTAAAATCATCCGTGACAATTACACACCTCCATTATTTCTTGATTTATACTTTGTCCTATGGCGAGGCAACTATTCGGGGGCCTATAGGCGACTCCCATTCATGACTTCTTTCCCTTGCTATTCCTTATTTCCACCCAAACTGATTCCACATCATGATCTATATCACTACTCACCACTGCACTGATACCTTCCTTTATTAACAAAGCTACCCAACCTCCTTTTCCTTTTTGCTTATTTTTCTGGAACGTCGAATACCCTTGAATACTGAGTTCCCAGTCTTGGTCACCCTGCAACCACCTCTCTGTAATAGCTATCAAGTCATATCCATTTATTTCTACTTGTGCCGTCAACTCATCTATCTTGTTATGAATGCTTTGTACATTCAGATAAAAAGCCTTAAGCTTTGACTTTTTGCCATTATTACTCATTCTGGTTCTAATTTCTGCTGCACTCTTCTGCTTATATTTTCTGCCTCTTCCTGTCATACTTTGATTATCATTTGCCTCTTCACTATCCCGCACCACTGCTCTCTCGATTATTTTTGATTTTCTAAACTTCCCATCAATTGAACCCTCCCCCTAACTAATTAGTTTAAAGCTCTAATTACACCCCTAGTTGTACGATTCACCAGGACACTGGTCCCAGCACGGTTCAAATGAAGCCCATCCTAATGGAACACCTCTCTCCTTCCCCAGTACTGGTGCCAGTGCCCCATGAATTGGAGCCCATTCTCCCATACCAATCTTTGAGCCATGCATTTACCTCTCTGCACCAATCTGCATGTGGCTCAGGTAGTAATCCAGAGATTATTACCTTTGTGGTTCTGCTTTTTAATTTAGCCCTGAGCTGCTCACAGTCCCTCAGCAGAATCTCTTTCCTAGTCCTACCAATGTCATTGGTACCTAAATGGGCCACAACAACTGGATTCTTCCTTTCCCACTCCAAGATCCTCTCCAGACCAGAAGAGATGTCCTTAACCTTGGCACCAGGTAGGTAACACAGCCTTCGGGACTCTCTGTCTTTGGTGCAGTGAACAGCATCTAGTCCCCTAACTATGCTATCCCCTATTACTACTACATTTCTCTTTTCTCTTCCCACTTGAATGATACTCTGTACCACAGTGCTCTGGTCATTTCGCTTATCCTCCCTGCAGTTTGCACCCTCGTCCACACGTGGAGCAAGAACCTCATACCTATTGGACAAGGGCACTGGCTGAGGCTCCTGCAAAGCTAAATTCTGGATCCCTATATCTGCCTCACTCGCTGTCACACCATTCTGTCCTTGATAATGGACCAAATTTGATGTAATTAATCTAAGGGGTGTGACTGCCTCCTGAAACACAGTGTCCTCTCCCCCTCCCTGATGTGTCGCAGTGTCTGCAGCTCAGTCTCCAGTTCATCAACTCTAAGCCGAAGTTCCTTGAGCAGCCAACATTTGCTGCTGAGGTGGTCATCGTGGATCACACCGGTGTCTGCAAGCTCCCACATACTACATCTGCAACACATTGCTTGCCCAGCCATTTCTGTCCTATTTAATTAACTAATTTGGATGTTAAATATTTTAAAAATGAATTTCTTAACCGTACTCTTCAACTGTAATAACATCTTCTGATTTAAACTTCTTGGCCAATCAAGAAAGACACAGAAGAGATATCCACCAATCACCTACCTGTTTTTCTGTCACACTTCGGCCCTTACAGGTAGAAACAGGTTGAATGAGCTCTCTGGTGCCAGTTTTTATCTCCTGCCGTTGCTGCCCTTCTCATGCAGGGCCACAGCCTGTGTGCTCCTGGCTCTCCTCTCATTGTTTTAAAATGTGAAAATCCAGGCTCTCCTTTCACTGTTTTAAACTGTAGAAATCTCGGTTCTCCTCTCGCTGTTTCAAATGGTGAAACACTCGGCTCTCCTCTTGCTGTTTTAAACTGTAAAATTCCCAGCTCTCCTCTCCCTGTTTTGGTTCACTGAAGAAATGGAGGCTGGAGGTTCCTGGTGATGGGTTAACAGTGGCTCACTACTTGGAGCAGCAGATTCCTGGCTCCACTCCAGTCGAGATGCGGTCAAGCTCCTGTAGTAAAGATCTGGCTTAGTTCTTCAAAACTATGGGTAAAAGGCTAGCCTCACTTCTCTGCCTGTTAGTAGAATCTAGGCAGGGTCCTTTCTTTGCTGGGCTGGATCTCTTCCCTCAAAGACTCCCGGGCTGACTGACTGATTCTCAAAATATAAGTCAAAAATGTTCCTTATCACAAACTGGATTCTGTCAGGTAACCATATTATCTGTTTTTCCATTGTCCATACAAATGCTCCCTGATGATTTGAGCTTAGGGTTTGAGTTTCAGCCATTTGCATCTCCTTGTGAATGAATGTGTTTTTCCTCTACCGTTCTGTGAGATTCCATTCTGCAGCCAAGAAATCTGTAGGGCCATTGTGCACTAGTTTCTGCAGGTATTTGGACAACAGCAGTCATTAAATCTGTAGGAAAGATCTGTTGCATTTTAATATCTTCTCAATGAGATGCCCCAAAAGGTTGTTTGCATTTTAATGCCTTGCCCAGGCAAGCAGGCTAACTTCCAAACTTTTGCAGTTTCATTTATATGGTGGACAAGAAGGGAGATCACCTGATGTCTCATTTCCACCTTGTTTTAAAGCAGATGGTCCATTCTCTGTTTTGTTTTTAAAAGTAAAGTGTCCATTTTCCATAAAATCTCAGTGTGACTGTATAATACTCACATAATCAAACTTAAATTTAGCATTAGTTTGCTTTTAATCTACAGTACCTAAAAATAAAGTCCACTTTCTGTTACCTCTGGAAATAAATGTTCAGTGACATCTAAAATCACCTTCATTAGTATTTGAAAAATGGAAACAATTTCATAACTGCCAGTCATACCATTTGTTTTGTGCAATAACCATGCATTATTGGACACTGAAATCAACGATGTCTCCGTTGCATGTGTTTGGAATGGGACCGTGCTTTGAAATCCAGTGCACCAGACATGTACTAAATTCACCAAAGGCTCAAGAATATGTTGGAGATGTTGAATTGGTGATTCCAATGACTGAACAGTGCTGCAGTTGCTCAGCCTATATGTTAAACAGGCAGTGGATATTGGGCCCCGGAACCTTATCTTAAAAGAGGTTCCTCTTGATAAGTGGAATAAGAAGCTGCATTTTAATGCAGCAATTTGCCTATGTCTCTTTTCTTTGCTTTCAATACTGAATTTTTCAGTATTTTTTAAAGCTGTACCTCCTCTGCCATCTGTAGCTATTTGCCAATGGAGCTGCAATGTACACAACATACATTGTTTGTTATCGCTATGAGAATTTGGAAGAAGAGGAAGATCTTAAGGCAGTGCATTTACACATTAGACCATAAGAATCCATAACTCCTTTTGTATACAGATGTCAGGCTTGCCTCATTGGTAGCACTCTTGTCCCTAAGTCAAAAGCTAATGGGTTTAAAACCGACCCAAGAACATAACCGCGCCTGGTATCCAGTGCTGTTGGAGGTGCTGCTTTTCAAATGAGATGTTAAACAAATGCATCATCTGCCCTCTTAGGTAGATGCAAAAGAACCTATAAGACTATTTGAGGAGATTTGGTGTTTTAGGCAACATTTATCATGTAGCTAACATCACTCAAAAAAGGTAATTTGTGTCTTTTTTGTTTGTAAGACCTTCCTGTGTGAAAATTGGCCACCATGTTTTCCTATCTTGCAACAGTGACTACACTTTGAAATTATTTCATTATCTGCAAAGGGGTGTGGAACATCTAGTGGTCCCAAAATACGGTACAGAAATGCTAGTTTTGTTCTTCTTTAGTGCTCTCATGTTTAAGTACATCTGCATCAACTTCATAATTTTCATTCAGTTGCCTATAGACCCAGAATTTCTAACATATCTTCTCAAAAAACATTCAAAGGTTTTCATGGAATCATAGGGCTAGATATTCTGCGCGTATCAGGATCCTGCATCAGCCTCTGTGGAGGTCCAGAGCCTGTTCATGTCAGCAAAGCACATGGTACGTCAATCTTCAGGGAGGTAGCCTCCTAATTGGCTGCCTCCCCACTCACCATCCTTGTAAAGATGGCAGGCAGGCTACTGAAACTACAGGACTAATCAGAGGGCCCACAGCAATGCCAGGCAGGCAGCCCCACTGGAAAATGTGGCTGTGGTCAAGACAGGTGTGCAGGCAAGAGCAAATGCAGTGGTATACAGTCAGGAGGGAGTTGTTCTGGGTGTCCTCAACATCAACTCCGGATCCCATGAAGTCTCATAGCTTCAGGTCAAACATGGGCAAGGAAACCTCCTGCTGATTTCCACGTACCACTCTCCCTCAGCTGATGAATCAGTGCTCCTCCATGTTGAACACCACTTGGAGGAAGCACTGAGGGTGGCAAGGGCACAGAATGCACTCTGGGTGGGGGACATCAATGTCCATCACCAAGAGTGGCTCAGCAGCACCAGTGCAGACTGAGTTGGCTGAGTCCTAAACGACATAGCTGCTAGACTGGGTCTGCGGTAGGTGATGAGGGAACCAACAAGAGGGCAAAACATACTTGACCTCATCCTCACCAACCTGCCTGCCACAGATGCATCTGTCCATGACAGTTTGGGTACAGGTGACCACCGCACAGTCATTGTGCGGACAAAGTCCCACCTTTACATTGAGGATACCCTCCATCGTGTTGTGTGGTAACACTGTGCTAACTGGGATAGATTTCAAACAGATCTAGCAACTCAAGACTGGACATCCATAAGGTGCTGTGGGCCATCAGCAGCAGCAGCAGAATTGTACTTGAACACAATCTGTAACCTCATGGCCTGGCATATCCCCTACTCTACCATTACCATCAAGCCAGGGGATCAATCCTGGTTCAATGATGAGTGCAGGAGGGCATGCTAGGAGCAGCACCAAGCATAGCTAAAAATGAGGTGGCAATCTGGTGAAGCTATAACACAGGACCTCTTGCGTGCCAAACAGCATAAGCAGCAAAAGTAATAGACAGAACTAAGTGATCCCACAACCAACGGAACAGATCTAAGCTCTGCAGCCCTGCCACATCCAGTTGTGAATGGTGGTGGACAATTAAACAACTCACTGGAGGTGGTGGCTCCACAAATATCCCCATCCTCAATGATATGGGAGCCCAGCACATCAGTGCAAAAGATAAGGCTGAAGCATTTGTAGCAATTTTCAGTCAGAAATGCTGAGTGGATGATCCATCTTGGCCTCCTCTGGAGGTCCCCAGCATCACAGGAGCCAGATTTCAGTCACTTCAATTCACTACATGTGATATCAAGAAGCAGCTGAAGGCATTGGATATTGCACTGGCTGGAGTCATACTGTGCACAAAGGAAGATGGTTGTGGTTGTTGGAGGTCAGTCATCTCAGCTCCAGGACATCACTACAGGAATTCCTCAGTATAGTGTCCTCGGCCAAACCATCTTCAGCTGCTTCATCGATGACCTTCCTTCCATCATAAGGTCAAAAATGGGGATGTTGCACAATGTTCAGCACCATTCATGACTCCTCGGACACTGGGCAATCCAAGTCCAAATGCAGCATGACCTGAACAATGTCCAGGCTTGGGCTAACAAGTGACAAGGAACATTTGTGCTACACAAGTGCCAGGCAATGACCATCTCCCGTAAGATAAAGGCAAAATACTGCAGATGCTAGAAATCTGAAACAAAAACAAAACATGCTGGAAAATCCCAGAAGTTCTGATAGCATCTGTGGAGGGAAAAACAGAGTTAACATTTCGAGTCTGTATGACTCTCCTTCAGAGAACATCTCCCGTAGAGCACCATCAGAGCACCATCTCCCGTAGTTAACTAAAGATGTTAAGGAAAGCATTAAACTTAAGGAAAAAGCATACAACTCCTCAAAGACGAGTGGTAGGGCAGATGATTGGTCAGAATATTAAGAATGGCAGAGAATGACTAAGCGGTTAACCAGGAGGAAGAAATTAGAGTGTGAGAGGAAGTTAGCTAGAAATGTAAAAACAGATAGCAAGAGCTTTGACAGGTATTTAAAAAGGAAAAGAGTAAGTAAAGTAAGTAATGGCCCTCTAGAGAGTGACAGTGGGGAGTTTATAGTAGATAATAAGGAAATGGAGGAAGAAATGAACAAATATTCTGCATCTGTGTTCACTATAGAGGATATAAAAAGCATTCCAGTAATAGCTGCAAATCAGGAGGTGAAAGGGAGAGAGGAAGTTGGTGGAATTGAAATCACTAGGGAAATGGTACTGAGCAAATTGTTGGAGCTGCGGGCTGGCAAGTCTCTGGGTCTCGATGGACTACATCCTAGGGTCTTAAAAGAGGTTGCCAATGAGGTAGTTGATGCGCTGGTGTTAATTTTCCAAAATTCACTAGATTCTGGAAAGGTTCCACCAAACTGGAAAGTAGCAAATATGCAAATATAACCCCTCTATTCAAGAAGGGAGGGAGGGAGGCAGAAAACAGGAAACTATAGACCAGTTAGCTTGATGTTTGTCGTGGGGAAGCTGCTAGAATCGAGCATTAAGGAGGTTATAGCTGGGCACTTAGAAGAGCTCAAGGCAATCGGGAAGAGTTGGCATGGTTTTATAAAAGGAAAATCATGTTTAACAAATTTATTGGAGTTTTTTGAAGGAGTAATATGCATGGTGGATAAAGGGGAACCTGTAGACATACTGTACTTGGATTGCCAGAAGGCATTTGATAAGGTGCCATATCAAAGATTATTAACTAAAAGCGCATGGTGTAGGGTGTGACATATTAGCATAGATAGAAGATTGGCTGGCTGGCAGAAAACAAAGAGTATACATAAATGGGTCTTTTTCGGATTGGCAGGATCTGACGAGTGGAGTCCCACAGGGGTCTGTGCTGGGGCCTCAACTTTTTACGATTTACATCAATGACTTAGATGAGGGGAGTGAAGACATGGTAGCTAAATTTGCAAATGACACAAAGATAGGTATGAAAGCATGTTGTGAAGAGGACATGGGAAGGTTGCAGATGGATTTAGATAGGTTGAGTGAATGGGCAAAGATCTGGCAAATGGAGTTTAATGTGTGAAGATGTGAAATTGTTCACTTTGGCAGGAAGAACAAAAAAGCAGAGTATTACCTAAATAGAGAATGGCTGCATTATTCTGAGGTGCAGAGGGATCTGGATGTTCTTGTACATGAGTCACAAAATGTTAGTATGCAGGTACAGCAAGTAACTAAGAAGGCTAATGGAATGCTATCCTTCATTACGAGAGGGAGTAAACATAAAGGTAAGGAGTCCTCTCCCCGTTCAACATATTCTTTTACCCTCCGCCAATATTCTCCCTCCACCTGGACCCTTCCCTCTGGATTCTTACCTGCTTTTGATCTTTTCATTGAGAACTGTCGGCGTGACATCAGTCGTCTCAATTTCTCTGCTCCTCTCACCCACTCTAACTGTCTTTCTCTGAACTTGCTGCATTCCGTTCTCTCAGGTCCAATCCTGACATTGTCATCAAATCCACTGACAAGGGTGGTGCTGTTGTTGTCTGGCGCACTGACCTCTACCTCGCAGAGGCTGAGCGTCAACTTGTAGACACTTCCTCTTACCTCCCCCTGGACCATGACCCCACCACTGAACATCAAGCCATTGTTTCTAGGACTGTCACTGACCTCATCTCCTCTGGAGATCTTCCCTCCGCAGCTTCCAACCTCATAGTCTTCCAACGTCATATGGCCCGCTTCTACCTCCTATCCAAAATCCACAAACAGGAAAGTCCCAGCAGACCGATCGTGTCAGCCTGTTCCTGCCCCACGGAACTCATTTCTTGCTATCTTGACTCCATTCTCCCTCCCCTTGTCCAGTCTCTTCCCACCTACATCCGCAATTCCTCTGACACCCTACATCATATCAACAATTTTCAATTCCCTGGCCCCAACCGCCTCTTCTTCATCATGGACGTCCAATCCCTCTACACCTCCATCCCCTACCGGGATATTCTGAGGGCTCTCTGCTTCTTCCTCGAACAGAGGCCCGAACAATCCTCATCCACCACTACTCTCCTCTGTCTGGCTGAACTTGTTCTATCACTGAACAATTTCTCCTTTAACTCATCTCACTTCCTCCAAATAAAAGGTCTGGCTATGGGTACCCGCATGGGCCCCAGTTATGCCTGTCTCTGTATGGGGTATGTGGAACATTCCTTGTTGCAGTCCTACTCTGGCCCCCTACTACAACTCTTTCTCCGGTGCATCGATAACTGCTTTGGTGCTGCTTCATGCCCTCACCTGAACCTGGAAAACTTTATTAATTTTGCTTCCAATTTCCACCCCTCCATCATTTTCACATGGTTCATCTCTGACACTTCCCTTCCTTGACCTCTCTGTCTCAATTTTTGGTGATAGGCTGTCCACCAATATTCATTACAAGCCTACCGACTCCCACAGCTACCTCGACTACAGCTCCTCACACCCCACTTCCTGTAAGGAGTCCATCCCATTCTCTCAGTTCCTTCGTCTCTGTCGCATCTGTTCTGATAATGCCACTTTCAAAAACAATTCCTCTGACATGTCTTCCTTCTTCCTTAACCCACGATGGTTGACAGGGCTCTCAACTGTGTCTGGCCCATCTCCCACGCATCCGCCCTCACACCTTCCTCTCCCAGAACCATTATAGGGTCCACTTGTCCTCACTTATCACCCCACCAGCCTCCGCATTCAAAGGATCATCCTCTGCCATTTCCGCCAACTCCAGCATGATGCCGCCACCAAACACATCTTCCCTTCACCCGCAGGGATCATTACCTCCGGGGCACCCTGGTCCATTCCTCCATCACCCCCTACACCTCAACCTCCTCCCATGGCACCTTCCCATGCAACCGCAGAAGGTGCAATACCTGCCCCTTTACTTACCCTCTCCTCATCATCCAAGGGCCCAAACACTCCTTTCAAGTGAAGCAGCCTTTCACTTGCACTTCCCTCAATTTAGTCTACTGAATTCGCTGCTCCCAATGCGGTTTCCTCTACATTGGAGAGACCAAATGCAGACTGGGTGACCACTTTGCGGAACACCTTCGGTCTGTCCGCAAGCATGACCCAAACCTCCCTGTCACTTGCCATTTCAACACACCACCCTGCTCTCATGCCCACATGTCTGTCTTTGGACTGCTGCAATGTTCCATTGGAGCTCAACGTAAACTGAAGGAACAGCACCTCATCTTCCAACTAGGCACTTTACAGCCTTCCGGACTTAATATTGAGTTCAACAACTTCAGATCTTGAAATCTCCCTTCATCCCCACCCCCTTTCCGATCCCCCTTTTTCCAATAATTTATATATACTTTTCTTTTCCTATCTATTTCCATTATTTTTAAATGTATTTCCATCCATTGTTTTATCTCTACCTTTTAGCCTATTTCAATCCCTTCACCCCTCCCCACCCACACTAGGGCTATCTGTACCTTACTCGTCCTGCTTTCTACCCTTAATTAGCACATTCCTTAGATAATATCAACACCTTCAACACCTTCAACACAGATAATAACCTTCAACACCTCTTTGTCCTTTTGTCTATGACATCTTTTGGCAATCTCCACCTATCACTGGCCCTCTATCCAGCTCTACCTGTCCCACCACCCCCCCCCACCTCCAACCCCCTTAAACCAGCTTATATTTCACCTCTTTTCTATTTTTCCTCAGTTCTGATGAAGAGTCATTCAGACTCGAAATGTTAACTGTGTTCCTCTCCACAGATGCTGTCAGACCTGCTGAGTTTTTCCAGGTATTTTTGTTTTTGTTTTGGATTTCTAGCATCCGCAGTTTTTTGCTTTTATTATAAAGGTAAGGATGCTATGCTTCAGTTATACAGGGCATTGGTGAGACCGCACCTTGAATATTGTATGCAGTTTTGGTCTCCTTATTGGAGGAAGGATGTAAATGCATTAGAGGTGGTTCAGAGGAGGTTTACTCGATTGATACCTGGAATGAATGGGTTATCTTATGAGGAAAGGTTGGACAGACTGGGCTTGTTTCCACTGGAGTTCAGAAGAGTGAGGGGTGATTTGCTTGAAGTTGAATGACCTTGACAAGGTGGACATCGAAATGATGTTTCCTTTTTTAGGTTATTCCAGAAAAAGGGGGCACTATTTTAAAATTAGGGGTCACCCTTTTAGGACAGAGATGAGGAGATTTTTTTCCTCTCAGAGGGTTGGGACTCTGCCTCAGAAGGTGGTGGAGGCGGAGTCATTGAATATTTTTAAGGCAGAGGTAGATAGATTCTTGTTAGGCAAGGGAATCAAAGGTTATCAGGGGTAGATAGGAACTTGGAAAATGAAACACAAGAAGATCAGCCTTGATCTTAATGAATAGCAGAGTAGGCTTGAGGGGCCGAATGGTCTACTCCTGTTCTTATTTCTTATGTTCTGAAGAGAGAATCTAACCATCGCTCCTTGATGTTCAATGGCATTACCATCACTGAATCCCCCACTTTCATCATCCTAGGGATTACCATTGACCAGAAACTGAACTGGACTAGCCATATAAAAACTGTGGCTATAAGAGCAGGCCAGAGGCTAGTAATTCTGCAACAAGTAACTCACCTCCTGACTCCCCAAAGCCTGTCCACCATCTATAAGGCACAAGTCAGGAGTGTGATGGAATACTCCCCACTTGCCTGGATGAATGCAGCTCTAATAACGCCCAAGAAGCTTGACAACATCCAAGACTAAGGAGCCCGCTTGATTGACACCACATCCACAAACCTTCACTAAAGTACCACCAATGCACAATCGCAGCAGTGTGTACCATCTACAAGATGCACTGCAGGCATTCACCAAGGTTCCTTCGACAGCACCTTCCAAACCCACGACCACAACCATCTAGAAGGACAAGGGCAGCAGATATAGGGGAACACCACAACCTGAAAGCTGCCCTCCAAGTCACTCAACATCCTGACTTGGAAATATATCACCTTTCCTTCACTGTCGCTGGGTCAAAATCCTGGAACTCCCTTCCTAACCGTACTGTAGGTGTACCTACACCACATGGACTGCAGCGTTTCAAGGAGGCAACTCACCACCACCTTGTCAAGGGCGACTAGGGATGGGCAATAAATGCTGGCCCAACCATCGAAGCCCACATCCCATGAATGAATTAAATAAAACTCTCTCCACTTATATTCATGCAGGGCAAGTTGGCAAACAACAAAAAGGAGAGTTCGCAGATTGGTGGAGGAATGCCAGGCATCAAAACCCTGACAGACTTTGAAAATAGAGCCATCCAGCTGGCTGAGGACAATCTGGACTGTTCCTGTGCTGATGGTGAGGTTGGCGGCACTCAACCAAGTGAGGAATCAGTGCAACATCGATCAGACAAACATGCTGTGAGTCAATTCCCCTGTTCCACAGTCCCCTGCTATGCACTAATTATCTCTCTTTTCCTTCGTAGGCACATCTGGGAAACAGCTCCCCCCACTCCCCCCCCCCACCCCCGTCCATGACCCAGGCCCTTGACTCCAGCCCTGAAGGCACCTCAAAAGACGAACCTGATGATAC
Organism: Carcharodon carcharias; assembly: GCF_017639515.1. Taxonomy (NCBI): domain Eukaryota; kingdom Metazoa; phylum Chordata; class Chondrichthyes; order Lamniformes; family Lamnidae; genus Carcharodon; species Carcharodon carcharias. The sequence continues at coordinate 203,101,504 of NC_054468.1, read as the reverse complement.
CCTAATTGAAGACCCATCATGGCGTTCACCCAGACCCTCCACCAGCGCAGAAACGCACACCACTGTGGGACTTAGTTTTAGAGTAGTCTCGGGTCACAATCTGGTGCACATCGCACTGTCTGACTCACAGCAGGCGGAGGCAGCACCTTTCCAAGTTGCCGGCACTCAGTGAACTGCTGGAGGCCACAAAACTGCTGAGTCTGAGTCTAATGTGGAGACTCTGGACTCAGTCATACCTAAGTTGCTGCAGCTGCAAAGAGAAGTTCGGGAACATCAGGAAGGGATGCACGCTGCACTCCTCAGATTGCAAGGCATGATGGAGGAGTCCATCTGCCTTCAGTCTGAGGTGATATAGCCGGCATGTCAACGTACCGAGGCCAACATTGGTAAGATGAACCAACCTTGGTCCAGCACATTGGTTCTGTATTGCTGTAGGAGCTGCACTCCATTGTTGATCCACTTGAAGGCTCCCAGTGCCAAACTGAGAGGGGGGCGGTGCATCTCAAGGTTACTCCAGCTGCCCGTTCCTCTCAAGGAGTCAGCCAAGGGCCCTTGAGCACCCATAGGGAAGAGGATCTGAAGGTGTATGTCCAGGTGCATCCATCCACATGACCCTAGGAGGATCCAGCCCATCCAAATCTCCTCTTCCTGTGACCCCAGAAGCTCCAGCTCCACAGGCCAAGGAGGGTGCCATTGCCACACAGCAGGACCCCAAAGGTAGGGCAGGGACCTCTAGGCCTCAGCCCTCCAGAGGACGCCCGCCAAGGTCATCACAGACAACAGGATGTAGCAGTTAGCAAGCCACCTACACCTCTGCTGTGGATGTCGGGGAGCACCAAGATGTAGTAATGGGGTTAGAAAGGCCAAGAAAATTTAGTTACACAATGTGGGCATGGGTGTTATCACTTGTACTTGATGTTGACCATCGTAAATACCTTCCCAAGAATGTCTCCTTGTTTGTGGCCCCTTGTTATGTGGAGCAGTGTTCATCTCAATCAGATATGAAACAAAGGCTACTGTCGCAGTCCAGTGCCTCTCCCCTGTGCAGAGTGTAACCTTCAGAGCACATTGATTGTCCGGCTTCGAAGTCACTCTCTAGATCAGTGATGTGTGCACCTTCATGTGGCTTGTGTTTGCTGCAAGAATCTCGTACCCAAGTGTCACAGAGTTCCATAATGTTCTCTGTGTGTTCTCAGTAGCTTTGAGGCAGGGCTGCCCCTGCATCTCAACACTATTCCTGACAGGTGAAGGAGTGGTGCTGAAGGGACCAGGTGATGAAGCCTGCCAAAGGATCAAGTTGTCTTAAAGTCCATGTGGCCACCGTTTCTCACCAGCATCTCAATGATATGAGCCTCTTCACAGAGCGTATGTGTGCTGCCCTCAGCTAGACAGGCATCAGACATTTCCAGATACAATGTGAAGATCTCAAGAGTGTCATCATTGCATCTTGTCATCATCCTCTTGGAATCTTGCAGCAATGAGGGCCTCACGTCTACGCCTGTCTCGTCTAGCCAATGCACCCTTGTCTTCCAGGACTACATCACCCTTATCCCCTTCGTCTTCCTACTCATTGGAGGAGACGTGCAGCTCTTGCATCTCCTCATCATCCAGGTCCTCCCCACTTTGCATCGCCAGGTTGTGTAGCATGCAACAAGCTACTATGATGCATGAACCCCTCTGGGCAGTGTACTGCAGTACTCCCACCAGGTCTGTCCAGGCACCAGAACCTAATTTTCAGGATACTAATGGTGTGCTCAACCAAACTCTGGGCTACAGTATGAGCCTCGTTGTACCTTCTCTTATTAGGAGTCTGAGGTTGCCGCACGGATGTCATCAGGCACATCCTTTGTGGGTAATCCTTGTCCCTGAGGACCCAACCCTGCATCCTGTGTGGTCCCTGGAAGACATCAGGGATCAGAGACCTGCTGAGGATGCACGAGTCCTGAATGTTCCGGGCTCTCTTGCACACACCTGAATGATCTGTTTGTTATGGTCGCAGACCAGCTGAACATTGAGAGTGTGGAAGCCTTTGCAATTTAGATACTGGACTGCTTGTTGCCAGGGAGATTTAAGAGCCACATGGGTGAAGTCAATGGTGCCCTGCACCTGTGCGAAACCGGAAATCTGAGCAAATCCCAGTGCTCTTGCTTCCTGGCTTGCCTGATCCCTGTTGAAATTGACAAAGTTGTGTGCCTTGGCTAAAAGGGAATCTGTGACTTCCTGGATACATTTGTGGATGGAGGCTTGCGAGATCCCAAAAAGATCCCCAGTGGAGCTCTGGAAGGAGTCAGTGCCACAGAAAGTGAGCACGGCGGTAACTTTATCTGTCAATGGTAATGGATACCACCTGAGTCCCTGTGGTGCCAAACCTTGCAGAAGGTGGAATATGTGCGTGACCAGTTCCCTTGACATGTGCAGATGTCTGCGACACTGGTTCTCGCTCATCTGCAGGTAGCACATGCGCCATCTGTAGATGCGATGCGCTTACGAATGATGGCTCTGGGTGGTTCATCCTCTGTGTGCAGAGGAGGCTATACCACCACTTGGTCTTCAGGGTTCTGCTCCTCCCTTTGGCGAGCCAGATGCCTCCATCGTGTTCTTCTCCTTCTTCTCTCCTGTCTATAAGCAATCAGGAAGGCAGCGAGATAACAAGACTCCATGTTCCTGATGGTCTCCTCACAGCAGTATCTGAGATGCAAGGGTCAGCAATTGTCTCCTAAGGACCACTCTTGGTCAAGTAATCACCTGCGGCTGCCCCTCAAGGCCCTTTAACGCATGCCAGAGAGTCCAGGCCACCCCATGGATACCCAGTGTTTAGTACGCATGATAGCTCACCATACCCACTACAAGCATCCCATAACACATGACCAAGTGGCAACAGCTTCGGCTATTCGACTGCATTTTGAACTCTCATCTCAGGTGCAGGAATTTTCTTAGCCTGGACTTCAAGGCTTTGCAGTTTGCTTGTAACTCTTTCGAGTACAAACCCATTTCCATCTGTTTCAGATGAAGTTACATTGTTTCATAGTTTGCCACTGTGAGATTTGAACTCTTGATCTTGGGGTTACAAACCCAGTACCATAACCACTTGGCTCTTGCTTGTACCATGAGTGTGATTTGTAATGATAATTGAAATATAATGCAAAGGACTAGGAGCACACCCCTCCGTCAGTGTTCAATGGCCACCTTTCCCAACAGGATCCTCAGGCTTGCCCAGTTGTGCAATGGTTCTGCAGCACCATAGCACTCTTCGAGTTTGAAGTGTGCATGCGAGGTGTTTAACAGTAGAGAAGCAACCATTGGCCCTGCGAGGAAATCGTGCTTCTTGAGTAGGCACAATTGCTTGACTAGCTGACTCCAGGTATGTCACTTGAGCTCAAGCTAAACACTCTTAGCAGTGGTGGAGTACTCATTGTTGACATGTTTTGCCATTTCCTCCTCCACCATGGCCCCCCCACCTTCCCCACCCCACCCACCACATGTGTTGTTGCTCAAACTTCAGTCAGTGCTGCCATAACCCCCCTGGCACTGTCGCCCTTGCTCCAAGGTTGTCTTCTCTCCCTTCCCACTTTGCATTGTCACCCTTGCTGTGGCATCACAAGTCAGCCATCAAGAAGCCACTGCGGAGACTTGCCTGTGTGCTCTTGAATCCATGGAGCTGCTGGGATTATCACGAGTGCTGCGCAAATTGTGTGCACTTACCTCTGAGTTCCCCTCAAAGTTGAGGTCGCCAGTTTCATGCCTTTTAAAGACAGTTGTAAATCACATTGTTGTGAAATCACGCCGATGTGGGATTTAAATTTGACATGGGGGAATGATTCCAGCATGTGACCACAATAATTAGATGCTAATTTATTGCAATTCAGTCCTTGACGCTCTACGACAGGAAACACGGCCCCCCATTGACTGAGGGAGGAGACAATCGCTCCCGGAGTTATGTCTTCGGGAAGTGTGACTAGGGCCTTCTTACGGGATTCTCCGATTTCATCACCAAACACGCCCATAGTGAACGGGGCTGGAAAACTCTGGCCCCTGCTATTGGGACATGAAGACTCCGATGCTGATGGCTCCCTGGCCTGCTGCTAGAAGGTTGTCTCAATTGAGCTGGCAGCCTTCACACAGGGTACGTGGCTCAGACTGATGGCAGGAGCATACTGGAGTCATTGCAAAATGGCTCCTAATTGGTACATTAATTGGACTAATTGGCTGCCTACCTCCATGGAGTGGGCCATTCCTGGTCCCAGTATCCCCTCCCACCTCCCCCCAACCCCCCCAACCCCAGGAATGTCCACCAGAGGCGAGAATGCATTAGGGGGCTGTCCTGATGTAGTTTCCTTCTATTTTCTCAGCTCCCCCGCCACCTCCACATCCACCTGCACAGGGTGGGCAAATCCAGCCCATAGAATCATAGAATGGTTACAGAACAGAAGGAAGAACTTTGGTCCATCGAGCTCATGCCGGATGTCATGCAAGAGCAAGTCAGCTAATCGCACTCATCAACCCTTTCCGCCCGACATCATCCCGCGTCATTTTACGCTTCGGCGAGCGGGCCCCGCCCCCTGCTCGCCGACCTAAAGATCCTGCCCCATGTGTCTTGGTGTCAATTTTTTATTTGATGACACTTCTGTGGAGCACTTTAAGATAAAAATAAAATACTGCAGAAGCTGGAAATCTGAAAAAAAGAAAGTGCTTGAAAAACTCAAGGTCTCGCAGCATCGGTGGAGAGAGAAACAGATGTAATGTTTTGAGTGGAATATAACTTTTCTTCTCCTTAAGATTTTTACTGCAGTAAAGGTGCTCTGTAAGTGCAGGTTTTTGCAAGTCTCCCCCAAGCAAAGAATGAGTTTACAAGAATTTTGCAAAGTTTTTCTTTAACTTAACAATCAACTTAAGCAGTTTTACTGAAAATTATGAGCCTTGTTGTTACTTGCGGGCCTATGCTTTTATGTTTTACAACAGGAGAACCATTACAGCAAGAATTGCCAATTGGCATCTCTAGTTTGCATAAAGCTTTCCCAAGGCTGCAATGTTCTTTTGATCTGTTGTACTCATTTATCCAGTCTGGTATAAGGGTAATGGTGAACTTGATCAACAATAACAATATAGGCATCCTTAATCAGTCTGATTCTGTTGAACTATTTATTTTGACTTAATCATTATCTACAAATTACATACCATTAGATGTGTAAAAACAAGTGCTGTCAACATCTAAATGCAACATGCTAATGTAAATGAAGATCTGAAACTCAGATTTTCTCAATTTTTTTGGGATGGACTTATCTGTTGTGCAACAGACTTTGAGCTTAATAACAACAAACCTTCTCCCACCCCTCCTTATCCCTGTGATCACCTCCAAGATCTCTGCACTCCTTCAGTTCTGGTCTCTTGAGCATCTACAATTTTAATTGCTCCACCAGGGCTGTGCCTTCATCTTCCAAGGCAGTAAGTTCTGGAATTTCCTCTTCGATCATCTCCAGTTCTCTTCCTCTTTCCCTCTTTAAGATGCTCCTTAAAACCTATCTCACTGACCAAGCTTTTGGTTATCTGCCCTAATACCTCCTTATGTCACTCAGTGTCAATTTTTCTTTCATAATGCTCCAGGCTCTATATAATTACACTTTGCTGTTGGTGCTGTATTAAATTTCCTACTTTTAATAAAAATATTAACTTTATTGCTCCAACTTTGGCTGGTCTTACTCAGATTCACCAGGTGAGGTATAATTTCAAAGAATGCTTGTGATATGCTTTGTGCCATAATTCCTTACAATAGTTCTCTTCTTTCTTACAAATCTTTGTGGCTTGCACCTTCAGACTCTCAGAATTTAAAAAAATCTTTAAATGCGAGGATTGCTCGGATAAGGCTAACATTTATTATCAGTCATAAGTTATCCTGAGCAGTTGGTGGTGGGAGTGGTTTGATACAATTGAATGCTTTTCTAGGCCACTTTACAGGGCATTTAAGGGTCAGCCAGGTTGGTGTGGGACTGGTGTCACATTTAGGCCAACTGGGTAAGGACAGCAGGTTTCCTTTTTTAAAAGACATTAGTAAACTAGTTGAGCTTTAGGAATTTAGGAACAGCAGTAGGTCATTCAGCCCTGGACCCCGTACTGCCCTTCATTTGGGTATTTACCCACCTTTGGTCCATATCGCTTGATATTCTTACCTGACAAAAATGTGCATAATTTTTAAGAATTATTGGGAATTGCGGACACAGAAGTTGTTAGTAACTCCCTCCCATTGGCAGTGAACAGTTTAATATATTAGATTTTGAGAGAAGCTGAGGCCTCTAGATAAAAATCTTAATAAAGGCACAAAGGGATGTTCAATGTTGTTGAAAAATATGTACTTTTTGTTTTTAATTATGTTAGCATCCTATGTTGATTCCTAGATATGTCTATAAGAAACAAAAATATTAACTAACAAGTTCTTGTAAAACTATTTTGAGCCATTTGACCAGTTCAGTTGTTTTACCGTTGGAAAGAGCTCCCTCAATTCACATTTGTAAGTAATTCTATTTTTTGGGCTCTGCTTTTTTATTGATAGACTTTATTCTCTGGTCCTAATTATAGGGCTCTTTTTTTAAATGTTTTTTTAAATGTGAAATTTAAACCAGCTGCCTGCCATGAAATTTACATCTAAGTAAGTGTAATGCCAAAGTGTGACACTGAAAGTGGGATGACAGGAAGCATTTATATTTATAAAGTGTAAACAATGCATTTAAACTCCAAGAACTAGCTGAATTTGGGCTCTAATTCCAAAATTATGCTGGAGAAAAGTGGAATCAGCCTGTCTGTTCCAGAGTTTCACTGTTTCACATCAGAATCAGGTTGGGTTCTGATTGCAGGTTTAGACTGCATGTATGCCACAGCTTCATACTACTGCTAAGGCTGTAGTGTAATTACACCTTAAGTGCTGTACGCTTAATTTTTGATGGAAGTTTAAAACTTAAATTTAATTAAATGCAACAATTAGTGTAAATCTAAATATTGTCTTTCATAACATGTTTATGACTTTTCATTTAAAACATCAGTTTGCTACCAACTCATATCTCAGCTGTAAAGAGCCGATGCAACCACTAGGCAAAATAGGTGGCTGCCGAGGGTGGCAGGATTTGGGGGACACTATTCAGTTTCAGTTCAGTCCCTCCCTCCTCCCTCCCTGTCCCTCTGGAATTTTCCAGTAGGCAATTACAGGAGCCAATAGCCCTTTCCTGGCCACGTCCACCCCATCCTACCATGCACACTCGCAACTTCCCAACAATTTCTTTCCACCTGCACATGTTCGCTGGCCATCCAATTGCTTTCCCTTTCCTGGCATGTGCTCTTTGCCTCCAATCATTTCTCTCCTTTCCTGCAATCCCATGAAAACCCCATGAAAACCCCATGACCCGTTCTTTTCTCAGCTTCTCTGCCACCACCATCCGTGCTTTGTTGCACCATTGGTTTTGATACCTTTGACTCAGTCTCTGCCCATTTTTAGCCACCTTCTTCACCCAGTGATCGTCTGCAGTATTCCCCCCTTTCCCGCAAACCCCATGACCAGTTTTCTGCAGCCGCCAGTGCTCGTGCTTTTAAAAAACTTCTGTGCAGTTGGTTTTGACTGAGGCTCTCAGATACTTGCAGCCACCCTGCCCTTCAGCCCAACCAGCACCTTCACTCTAAGTGATAGCAGGGGTAGATCCTTGCACTCCACTGCTCTGCAGGCGAAGTCAAGTAACAGCCTTCGGAGATCAGAGAATTAATAAAAGGCGGAGCAGACAATAAAATGGAAAATCAGAGGGGTTTCCTGACAAACTGCCAGTGAGACTAAGACTGCAGGGTGACCAAGATTGGGAACTGAAAGCTCAAGGGCATTTCACATTTAGGAAGAATCAGCACAAAAGAAAAGGAGGTGGTGATGCACTTTTAATAACTGATGGGATAAGTACATTAGTGAGAGAGGATCTTAGCTCGGAAGATCAAGATGTAGAATCAGTTTGGGTGGAGCTAAGAAGCAACTGGGGCAGCAAACTTTGGCAGGGGTTGTTTATAGGCCACCAAATAGTAGTGGTAATGTAGGGTATAAATCAGGAAATTAAAGGCGCATATAAAAAGGGAAACACAATAATCATGGGGTCTCCAATCTACATATAGGCTGGGTAAACCTAATTAGCACTAATGCTGAGGAGGGCGAATTCCTGGAATGTATATGCGATGGTTTTCTAGAATAGTATGTTGAGGAACCAACCAGACAAAGGGCTATTTTAGATCTAGTATTGTGCAATGAGAAAGGGCTAATTAATAACCTTCTTGTAAAGGAGTCTTTAGGGAAGAGTGACCATAATATGATAGAATTTTACATGGAGTTTGAAAGTGATGCTTTTCAAACTGAAATTGGGTCTTTAATCTAAACAAAGGAAACTACGAAGGTATGGAGAAAAATAGGCTGAGGTCAATTGGGCATCTACATTGAAAGGTATGACAGTAGATAGGCAATGACTAGCTTTTAAAAAAATAATACATGATTTGCAACAAATATACATTCCTTTACATTCCTAAAGTCAACAAGAAAAGTGAGCCAACCATGGCTAACAAGAGAAGTTAAAGATTCTATTAGATCAAAGGAAGAGGAATATAAAGTTGTCAAAAGAAGTAGTAAGCCTGAGGATTGGGAGATTTTTAAATTTCAGCAAAGAATTTGTTTAGGAAAGAAAAAAATAGAATATGAAACTAAACTAGTGAGGAACATAAAAATGAGCTGTAAAAGCTTCAATAGCTATGTAAAAAGGAAAAGGTTAGTAAAGACAAATGTGGGCCCATTAAAGGCAGAGGATGGAAAATTTATAATGTGTAATAAGATAAACTAAACAAATGTTTTGGGTGGAATTTTATGGCTCTGTCATGGCGGGGGTAGGGCCGTAAAATGTGGCGAACCGTTCAAAGGTCCATTGACTTCAAAGAGACCATAAAATCCTGCTGGTGTAAAATTCCACCCCTTGTGTCTGTCTTCATTGGGAAAGGTACAAAAAACCTGAAATATTGGGGAGCCAAGGGAATAGTGAGATTGAGGACCTGAAAAAAAATTAGTAAAAAAGTAGAGCTGGAGAAATGAATGGGACTGAAAGTTAATAAATCCCCTAGACCTGATGGTCTACATTCCATAGTGTTGAAAGAGGTGGCTGTAGAGATAATGGCTGGGATTTTCTGTGAACACTGGCTTTGGGTGTATTCGGTGGCATGAGCGAACAATATGGTGAGAAGGCCAAAAATCGGTTTCACAACATCATGAAACCAGTTTGCTATTGTCTGCTCTGCTCGCCAATGGCAGGCTGTGTTCCCCACCATCGGATGTTGGGAACCTCAGTGTATTACATCAACGTATCATTATAAGGCCAGGTTGCCGGACCCATCCCCCCACTGCTGGATCGTCTGCCCACATTGGTGGGAAAACACGTCAATGTGTTTCACAACAGCATATATAAGGTGTGCACTCGGCAGGCGGTACTTTGCTCAGAACTTCAAAGCTTGTTTCCCTACCTTGCTTTGGTCAGCACTCGCAGTCATCAGTGCCAGGCTTCACAAATGGCACCACATCACTTTTACGGGGGGCTCACAGGTAGGTCTCTACCTACCAGATCAGCCATGTGTTGGTGGCTTTTCAATGGCTGTAGGGCAAGGTCTTGCTTGGGGATGGGGGAGAAGTGGCCTCAGGCAAGGGAAGAGACTGCAGGATGAGATCTGTACTGGGGAAAGAGGGTATCCCACATGTTGATCTGTGCAAGTGGCCTCAAGATGGTGAGGGCTGAGGAGGCAGTCTCCAGAGGAGATTAGGCCGGTTGGACATGTGAGCGTGTGTGTGAGAATGGGTGGGGAGGCAATGAGTGAGATGCCAGTGAATGTGTGATGAGCTTGGGTGTGTGAGTTTAGAGTGATGAGATGGCTACCCTGGCTGTACGGATGAGTTCATTCATCCTCTAACTGCATTGGATGGTCAACGTCTTCTGTGCAACTTTGACACTGATCACCACTGCCATCGCCTACCAAACTGGAGTAATGTAGCTGCCCCTCCTACGGCCAGAGCAGGGATAGAGGACATCACAATGGGCCTCCATGGAGTCCAAAAGGCACTTGAGGGCTGCAATTTTCTTGCCTTTCGGGACCACGTCTTCTTTGCTGCAGCCCTGGGCTGGGAGCACTGAGTGTGGCTGAACTTTAAATATGATGCCTGGTGTGATGAAGTGGTGAGGTGATGGTGTGGCAGGTGAATGAGAGCCTGGCCACCATGGAAACATTTCCCAGGAATGCATAAGTAATGCATAAGTAATGTTTGGGGTGATACGGCGTGAAAACCCGCCATGGCTGAAAAGTTGTCTTATCCATCTGCACTTAATGCAAATCTGAGATGATTCCACTCAGTGGATGCACTGGCGATTATCTTTCAAAATTCTATAGATTCCGGAATGGTGCCTATGGATTGGAAGGTAGCAAATGTAGCCCCACTATTTAGGTAAGGAGAGAGAGAGAAAACAGGGACTACAGACCTTTTAGCCTGAAATCAGTCGTAGGAAAAATGCTAGAACCTATTATAAAGGATGTGATAACCGGGCTCTTAGAAAATTTTGGTAGAATTGGGCAGATTCCTGATGGATTCCTGAAAGAGAAATCTTGTTTAACAAACCTGTTGGAGTTTTTTGAGGATGTTACCAGATCAGATAAGTGAGAACCAGTAGACATGGTGTATTTTGATTTTCAGAAAGCTTTCAATAGGGTCCCACACAGGAGGTTAGTAAGCAAAATCCGAACAAATGGGATTGGGGATAATATACTGGTATAGATGGACGGTTGGCTAATAGACAGAAAACAGAAGGTAGGGATAAACGGATCATTCTCAGGTTGGCTGTGACTAGGAATACTGCAAGGATCAATGCTTGGGCCCCAGTTATTCACAATCCACATCAATAATTTTGACGTGGGGACCAGAAGTAATATTTCCAAGTTTGCTGGTGACACAAAACTTGGTGGGAATGTGAGTTGTGAGGCGTGTGATGGGAAGATGCATCAAGGGGTTTTAGACAGGCTAAGTGAATGGGTAAGAATATGGCAGATGGAATATAATGTGGAAAAATGTGAAGTTATCCACTTTGGTAGGAAAAACAGAAAAGCAGAGTATTTCTGCAATGGGGAAGATTGGGAAGTGTTGATGTCCAAAGGAACCAGGGTGTTCTTGTTCATAAATCACTGAAAGCTAATATGCAGGTGTAACAAGCAATTAGAAATGCAAATGGTATGTTGGCCTTTATTGCAAGGGGATTTGAGTACAGGAGTAAAGAAGTCTTTTTGCAGTTGTACAGGCCCTTGGTGAGTCCACACCTGGGGCAGGATTTTTAGGCTGGCATGCAGGCACGATTGGCAGGCCTGGGAGTGGCCGGGGAACAACCGCCACTCCCCAATTAACAGCCAGCCAATGTGAAGCGCGGGCTGAAATGCTCAGCGCTGCCGGGGTTGGGGCGGGAGGAGGATGGGCGCTGAATGAAAGCTTTCTGAAGGCAGGGAGCTGCCTCAGGGAGCTGAAGACGTCAAAACAATTAAATAGAGATTTTAAAATCCGGAAAAAAATGTCCACGCATCAGAATCAGTCACCTGAACATATACATGATGAAAATTCTGCCCATACATTTTTATTTTTAAAAATTTGATAACGGAAACTCATCCCGCCTTTAGATGAGGTTTCATCAAAAATGCAAAGCCTGCCTCCCAGATTTGCCTGTTCGCCAATCGTAAGATAGGACAGGCCACGAAAAATAAGGGACAATTGGAACCTGAACAACTTTAATTGTCTTCTTAATTGTCAGCAGGTGTTCTTCTGACACTCGTGCAAGCCTGCTGACCGAAATATCGCACGAGCGCAGGATGACGTTGGAATGCTCGCCCAAAGTCATCACATGTGATTTTGCGTCCGATCGGGTTGGCCGTATGCCCACATGCCAGCCTAAAAATTCTGCCCATGGAGTATTGTGTGCAGTTTTGACTTCCTTACCTAAGGAAGGATATACTGGCCATAGAAAGAGTGCAACAAAGAGTCATCAGACTAATCTCTGGGATGGTAGGATTGGCGAATGAGGGGAGATTGCAGAGACTGGGCCTGTATTCTCCAGAGTTTAGAAGAATGAGAGGTGACCTCATTGAAGTGTACAACATTCTTACAGGGCTCGACAGGGTAGCTACAGAATGGATGTTTCTCCTGGTTGGTGGGGGGTGGGAGGGGCGGGGGTTGGTGTGGGTGGGGGTCTAAAACCAGGGGGCACCATCTCAGAATAGGAGGCAGGCTATTTAGGTCTGAGACATGTAACAATAGGACACTTATAAAATATCAACGGGATTAGGCCAATTAGCATGGATTTATGAAAGGAAAATCGTTTGACAAACCTACTGGAGTTTTTTGAGGATGTAACTAGCAGAATAGATAAGTGAGAATGAGTGGATGTGGTGTATTTGGATATTCAGAAAGCTTTTGATAAAGTCACACATAAGAGGTTAGTGTGCAAAATTAAAGCACATGGGATTGGGGGTAACATATTGGCATGGAATGAGAATTGGTTAGCAGACAGTAAACAGAGAGTAGGAATAAATGGGTCTTTTTCAGAGTGGAGGGCGGTGACTAGTGGGGTACCGCAGGGATCAGTGCTTGGGCCCCAGTTATGCACAATATATATCAATGATTTGGATGAGGGAACCAAAATTAATATTTCCAAGTTTGCTGACAACACAAAACTTGATGGGAATGTAAGCGATAAGGAGGGTGTTAAGAGACTTAAAGGTGACTTGGACAGGTTGAGTGAGTGGTCAAATGCATGGCGGGTGTAGTATAATGTGGATGAATGTGAAGTTAGCCACTTTGGTAGGAAAAACAGAATGGCAGTGTATTATTTAAATGGTGAGAGATTGGGAAATGTTGACGTACAAAGGGACCTGGGTGTCCTTCTACACCAATCACTGAAAGCAAGCATGCAGGTGCAGCAAGCAGTTAAGAAGGCAAAAGTTATACTGGCTTTTATTGCGAGAAGACTTGAGTACAGGAGCAAGGATACCTTACTGCAGCTGGACAGGGCCTTGGTGAGACCACACCTGGAGTATTGTGTGTGGTTTTGAACTCCTTACCTAAGAAAGGATATACTTGCCATAGAGGGGGTGCAGCAAAGCTTCACCAGACTGATTCCTGGGATGGCAGGATTGTCGTATGAGGAGAGATTGGGCCAAATAGGCCTGTATTCCCTGGAGTTTAGAAGAATGAGAGGAGATCTCATTGAAACATATAAAATTCTGACAGGGCTGGACAGACAGGTTGCAGGGGTAATATGGCTGGTGTGGGGCCTAGAACAAGGGGTCGCAGTCTCAGGATACAGGGTAGACCATTTAGGACTGAGATGAGGAGAAACTTCTTCCCTCAGAGGTTGGTGAACTTATGGAATTTTCTACCACAGAAGGCTGTGGTGCCCAAGTCACTGAATATATTTAGGAAGGAAATAGATAGATTGCTGGACTTTAAAGACCTCAAGGGGTATGGGGAGAGTGTGGGAGTACGGCGTTAAGATAGAGGAACAGCCATGATCATGCTGAATGGTGGAGCAGGTTCAAAGGGCCTGACCTGCTCCTGTCCCTATTTTCTATGTTTCTATGTTCAAAGCGGAGGCCAATAGGTTTCTAGGTACCAATGACAACAAGGGATATGGGAGTAGTGCGGGAAAATGGTGTTGAAGTAGAAGATCAGCCATGATCCAGTTAAATAGTGGAGTAGGCTTGAGAGGCCGAATGGCCTACAACTGCTGCTATGTTCCTATGTTCCTAGACTGGAGTAAGGAATGGTGATGAAGGTGTTAGTGAGCTTCCTCTAGTCAGACCAAATCCAGGAAGGGAGCAGTTAGGGTCATGTGGCATCATGGCAGAAAGAAATAGAAAATAATTGTCTGAGGTGCAATATCATAAGCGGAAGGTTGAAAAGGAAAAAATAACAGGCAAAGCAAGAAAGTTCCTTTCTGAAGTATCTTTGTCCAGAACATCAAGAAAATGAAGGTAGCTATAGCTTAAAGGGTCAACCTGAGACCGAACCTGAGGCAACAGTTTAGTCTTCAGTCTCATAAGTTGAAGCAGCGTTTGAGGAACGTTGGAATGTAGAAGACGATGAACCAAATGAAGAAGATTTGAATGGGTGTGGGCCTACACCAGTGTGACCAGTTTGAAGTGCTACTTGGCCCAAAAGTGATGATCATGTATGACAATTGAATCAAGTTCAGCAGTTCAATTTCCCTGGAGATCAAAATCAAAGAAAATTGTCAACAAATCATTACAAAAAGATGCTTGCCAATGGAGAAGAAATGCATCGCCAGTGCCTCTAGTGTTCTATGTCAAAGGACTGTGTGTTTTGCTTCTGTTGCAAGCTTTTTGCCAGTGGTGCATCATCCCCTTTTTTCCAATAAAGGTTTGAAAGATTGGAAAAACATGTCTGCAATTCTAGCAGCGCACGACAGAAACAATGAACATTTCATGAATTTTCAAAGTGGAAAGAAATTGAACTGCAAATGAAATCGAAGAAAACTATTGATGAATAATATATGTATTTTATTCATTCATGCGATGTGGGCATCGCTGGCTGGACCAGCATTTATTGCCCAAGCTTAAGTGCCCTTAAGAAGGTGGTGGTGAACTGCCTTTTTGAACTGCTGCAATCCATGTGGTGTAGGTACACCCACAGCGCTGTTAGGGAGGGAGTTCCAGGATTTTGACCCAGCGGCAGTGAAGGAACAATGACATAGTTCCCAGTCAGGATGGTGAGTGGCTTGGAGGGGAGCTTCCAGTTGGTGGTGTTCCCATTTATCTACTGCCCTTGTCCTCCTAGATGGTAGTGGTCCTGGGTTTGGAAGGTGCTGTTAAGGAGTCTTGGTGAGTTCCTGCAGCGCATTTGAAGATGATACACACTACTGCCGCTGTGTGTCGGTGGTGGAGAAAGTGAATGTTTGTGGATAGGGTACAAATCAAGTGGGCTGCTTTGTCCTGGATGGTGACAAGCTTCTTGAGTGTTGTTGGAGTCGCACTCATGCAGGCAAGTGGAGATTATTCCATCACACTCCTGACTTATGCCTTGTAGATGGTGGACAGGCTTTATGGAATCAGGAGGTGAGTTACTTGCCACAGGATTTCTAGGTAATATGATGCACGATAACATTTGGTGTGCATCCCAACGTCATCGCACACGCGAGTCATATTTCATACGGTGGGCACATGCTGGAGTTGGCTGCGCACCAGCCGATAATTGAAAGGCCTATTAAGGCCATTAACAAGCTAATTAATATCAAATTAATGCTGCCCGTCCGACCTTACGGTTGGCGGGCAGGTGAAAAGGCCAAGTGGCCTTTACATTTTTTAGGAAACCTCATCCACGAGCAGGAGGAGGTTTCCTAAAGCAAACAAACATTAACTAAAAACCTTATTTTTGAATTAAAAACATGCCCCAGCTCAAGGGGACATGTTTTAAAACTTTTTTAATGCCTTGATTAACTTTTTTAAAAAGTGCTTCAATTTCCCTGAGACAGCTCCGTGCCTCAGGGAGATTGAAGCTCTCTTTCGTGCGAATGTGCGAACTGCGTGCCAGGCCTGCTCTTCCTCCTCCCCACATCTGCACAGGTAGCGCTGAGTGCTACCACTCACGGTCCATGCAGGGCGGGCCTTAATTGGCGGAGCAGAGCCGATTGCGGTCGGCAGTCGGCTTCCCGACCGCCCCCGCCCACTCCCACCGAGTCTGCTCAATGAGGGAAAAATTCTGGCCACTGTATTTATATGGCTAGTCCTGTTCAGTTTCCGGTCAATGGTAACCCCCAGGATGTTGATAGTTGGGAATTCAGTTATGGTAATGCCATTGAATGTCAAGGGGCAACGGTTAGATTCTCTCTTGTTGGAGATGGTAATTTCCTGGCACTTGTATGGCGTGAATGTTACTTGCCACTTGTCTACCCAAGCCTGGATATTGTCCAGGTCTTGCTGCATTTGAAAATGGATTGTTCCAGTATCAGAAGAGTCGTGAATGGTGCTGAACATTGTGCAATCATCAGTGAACACCCCTACTTCTGACCTTATGATGGAAGGAAGGTCATTGATGAAGCAGCTGAGGATGGTTGGGCCTACGACACTACCCTGAGAAACTCCTGCAGTGGAACTGAGATGACTGACATCCAACCCAAGAACCACCTTCTTTTGTGCTAGGCATGACTCCAATCAGCGGAGAGTTTTCCCCTTCACCCAATTCCCATTGACTCCAGTTTTGCCGGGGCTCCTTGATACCACACTAGGTCAAATGCTGCCTTGATATAAAGGGAAGTCACTCTCACCTCACCTCTGGAGTTGAGCCCTCTTGCCTATGCTTGAACCAAGGCTGTAATGAGATCAGGAACTGAGTGGCCCTGGTGGAATCCAAGCTAGGCATCAGTGAGTAGGTTATTGCTAAGCAAGTGTCACTTGAAAGAACTGTTGATGACCCCTACCATCACTTTACTGATGAACGAAAGTAGATTGATGGGGTGGTAATTGGCTGTGTTGGATTTGTCCTGTTTTTGGTGTACGGGACATACCTGGGCAATTTCCCACATTGCTGCGTAGATGCCAGTGTTGTTGCTGTACTGGAGCAGCTTGGCTAGGGGCACGGCAAGTTCTGGAGCACAAGCCTTCTGTACTATTGTCAGATTATTGTCAGGGCCCAATGTCTTTGCAGTATCCATTGCCTTCAGCTGTTTCTTGATATCACGTGGAGTGAATTGAATTGGCTGAAGACTGTGAGGTTTGGGACCTCTGGAGGAAACCGAGATGGATCAT